>NC_081520.1:10055469-10680014 GCF_030273125.1 Centropristis striata | reverse complement strand
TAATAATTTTTTCCATGACTGTATGCACAGCTTTATACATTTTAACAAAAATAAGCCACATGCACGTTTCTGTCTTTTTCATGAATCTGGTAAGTTAGCAACTAGTCTCTCAGTGTCCTGAGCTCCATCCAAGATCTGAGAAGATTTTTAAAATTACAAAAAATGTTACTAGACCTGTGGTACTGTATAACTAATTTAATGCAATATTTAATCTGGCAACAGACAAAATCAGAATTTAATATCAGAATCAGAATGTTTTTTATTCAAGCAGGTCTTCACATACAAGGAATTTGCTGTGGTGTATAAGAACAAAGTACTAAAATATAGATATAGATTAAGTACTTCAGCAGCCTAAATAGGAAATATATAGAGTAGAAAAGTCAACATACTAAAATAATTTGAAAATATATAAAAATATAAATCAGTAGAAACAATACACTATTATTTAAATGAGGAAAGGAGTGTGCACAGTGTAAATAATTGCAATGTGCATGTGTGTCATGCTATTTTCTGTATTTATAACCTACCAGCGCAGGTTTCTTTGTTTTGTAAATAACTACTGTCCATGTTCACAGACAGAATACAGAATTTTAATGTCTCCTGAAACACAAATTAAATTTAAACAGGGACATGATGTACCCTTGGAAGAATATTTACAGTGCTGTATAATCGTATTTAGGGTGCTGTTTATTTGTGCTTTGGGCCTTGGCACCTCGTGCACAGGAACAGTTTACTCTGAGGAGAAGCCAGACTGGATTCTCCTCGCAGCCCATTAGGAAACAGTGTGCTGCTTTTAAAGCGGATGAACGCAGCTGACATGATCTGCCATTACAAAAGCTTATCCCAACCCTGCCTGCTGATGATACTGTATTTTTATTCTTCCATTTTTGTGTAACTGAGCGTAAACATGAGCAGAAAATGTAAACTAGAGGTAGGGAGCTTAATCTAATCCTGGTGCAAGACAATCTGTGAAGAGAGGCTATACACCAGAATTTGAAATTTCACTTGCATGAAATTTGTTGGACTTTTGTCTGTAATTATGCTCAGTTTCACACAAATAAAACCGCAGAGTATGTCATTTCCTGTGTGAATCGTGCTGATACAAATGTTTGAGTGTCAATAGGACCTGACTATCCCAAAAAACAAACACACTTTCAGGTTTGGATCATGCTCTAGGCTTATGGGCACTATTTTTAGTGCATGCTCTATTTGCCTCTCTGTCCTGTGCATGCATGAAAGCATGTATCACCTTGTTAGTTCAGAATACTCACATAATGGCTCCTTTGCCTCTGACGTCAAACAACAGCACACCTTCCAGATGGAGGGCAGGCAACTAGAGGCAGGTTATAAAATGCCTGATTTGTGCTGTTTCCAGCTGTTCAATCAATTAAATCAGAGAAAAACAACAGCTACTGTTTAGTCACAAAAATAGTAATACTTGTTCATAAAGGGGAGGAGTAAAAAAAAATAGGTAGAGAACATCAGCAGTGATTGGTTTGCCTTGGTTAGCCTTGTTCTTCTACCCTGAAAAACCAAGCAGGTGGCAGATGGTGATGTTCATTTGACTTTTGTTTGAATTCTGAATTTCCCCAAATATTTTTATTGTACCTGAGTTGTTTTTATGAACCTGAGTGCATCAAATACGTCAGAATAGGCTTTCCCCGAACACACATAATAACAATAAAAATAATTTTAAAAGACTAAATAGATTAAAAAATAAATAAACAAGATAGAAATAAAAATATATTAGTCTTGACACAAACCATATAATACCAACACAGAGAAAACAAAGAGGCTTAATATAATGTCAGAGTTGAATATCCATTTGAGTGCATCAAATATGTCAGAATAGGTACTCTTCAGGGGTGTTAACTATAGTTTCAGGTACTCCAGGATAGGTTTCCATACACCATAGACTTTCTGTGAGTTGCCAGATATATCGTATGTCAGTTTTTCAATGTGAAGTATTCCTACCAGCTCTCTCAGCCAGGTTTCGAACTTAGGTGGTGAGTCAGATTTCCACCCCCTCAAAATGCATCTCTTTGCTATGTGAATTCTGAATTTAATGAATTCTTGTTTTATTTGCGTTTCACACAAATTTCTCCAAACTAGGGTTGTATGTAAATAAAAAGAATAAAAAGAATGAATGTGAATTTCAAAATAAATCATTATAGTATCTTAAAGATGATGATACTGTCACTTTGCGCGGATGATATTGATTCATCAGTCTGGAACGATAAATCAACAAACGATATATCGCATCACCCCTTATCTGCATGCAAATATGATTTGAAATAGCCATATAAAATGACGGTAATTCTCAAGGGTATTTACTAACCTTGGCAAAGACAAGATGGCAGCTGTTCAAAACTATATTAGTTTAGAGGTTGTGGACCCAGTTACTGTCCTCCAGACTTGCGTCCGCACTGAGTCAAGATGTGAAAAATATAGCGTTTTTAAAATGTTGTATGTGTTACATCCTCTACGAGTTTCAAGTATCTGACTATACCTGCTGCATGCGGGTTCTTCCAAGCCTTCTAATTTGCACAGTGCATACATATAATTACAACCAAGCTTTAAACATTTTTGTTATTTACGATTAAAAGCCCAACGTGCATGTTAGAAGACAGCAAAAAGAAATGCTCAAACCATTTGGTGATAAATGTATTCAGCAGTTGTTGATTAATGATGCATTTAGTTCATAAATCATGACCAGCGATGATAGAGACGGAGTCAGAGCTGTGACATTGTGAACATTGTACGTTGTGCCGTGAATGCAGGAAGCCAGAAGTTGCTGTGTTAAAGCAAACCACTCTTTCTCGCGGACAATCTCTCATACCTACTGATTATTTATGTGGTACTGAAAATGTGCTGAGCATGGCTAAGTGTATAAATAGCAGTACGGACATCATCAGAGGCTTTAGCTCACGAGGGGGGAAAGGGGAGGGGAAAGAGCTTACTACCAGAGCATCAGATCATGAGCAACACAGACGATCCTCCCTGACTCATCAGGAACGGAGGGAAACTCTGATCCCTCGCATGCTTCTACTCTGCATGTTGAAGGCTGATGTGTAACCTGGCTGACCTCTGTGGCCACCGGTGCACAAGTATATGCTGTGCTTATTGCATAATTATTCATATGAGATTACTAAGTGCATTATTCAATTACCAAGCTCCCCTTGGTTGACTGACTTATATACGTGGGACGTGGTTTAGGATAACACAGACTTGCAAATGTTTCTTTTTTTTCTTAAAAATAGCTGCATAACCAGAGCAATTATTAGAGCGTATATTATTTGATGTAATTCTCTCAGGCAACTTGTATTATTGCTCAGTGTAACCGCGGTCACTGTCTGCACCATGGCGATATTTCTGTCCTAACAATGGAGTCACAACATCCTAGTCACGGTAAATATTATAGTAAAACATCAACGCAATTTTCTCCTCATCGTTTTACACCGCCGCCACCGCCATTATCCCTGTGTGCTCATGTGTTCCAGCTCTCTGCAGTGCAGCCCACAGTACAGGCCTCCACTTTGCCTTGGGTTGTTGCCTTTGTCTGGAGCTCTCTCATCTCTGGAGGTCACATTGGCCGCCCTGGAGGTACTGGTAATGGTCAGTGTGCCAACTGTGTGGGCAGTCTAAGAGGACCATATGCTGTCTGTTAACTCACACTTAGCGGAGGCAGCAGTGTAACACGGCTGTTTGGTATCTGATGAAAATCACAACATGCTTATAAAGCCATCAGTTAAGCATGCAGCGTATTTGAGCAGGTATTTCTGGCATCCTTTCCTCTTTCAACATGTCACTTCTTGATTTCTATTCCACACCGATGGCTTCATGAGAGGGATAACCAGGCCTTCTCGTCACTGTTCATCCAACTGGTTAGTTTCACACTGGCCCTGAGATCAAATATGTGTTCCTTTATGTGATTTTTATTGAAGGTTTTTTTTATAGTAATGGCCTCAGAATGTTTGTTTTAGACACATTGCAAGTCAGGCAGAGGCAATAATGTTTCTATGGACACCACTGGCCTCGAGTCACTCACCAAACACTGAGGTACTGGAAATACAGGAGGAGCATGTTTCTCTTTTCAGTATGAAATACAGGATTTTTGAGACCTATACCAAAAGGGCAAAAATTCACCCGTTGCCTGTATGTAGTGAACTTTTTAACTGGAATGATAGTAGACCTTTTCTATGTGGATTTTGCATGGATTTTTACAACCATATGACCATAAGGCTAAGAATATTTCACATTATTATAGATAATACATAAAGTATCTTACATTGTCAATCAATTGTATAAAAACAGAGAAAACAAAAATTATTTAAAAAGCCTAAATGAACTTTAGTACTGTATGTTCATTATCAGTCAATTGCTGAAAGAAAAAAAAAGAAAAAATTCCAAATCTAATTTCCAAATCACCTCAAGCATAATTTTCTGTGTTGTATGTTAGGTAAAAAAAAGGTTTTATATCAGCGCATATCTAACATATACACTGATATCTATAGATATCGATAGATATGTCAGTGATAGGCCAAGTTCCCCTTGATTGTTTGCGAATTCGCCTCAAACCACTTCCAGTCTTGCATAATGCATAATTCAATTTCTTGTTCATTTTAATGCCTGGTACAACGAGAGGTACATTTGTTTGGACAAATATAATGATAACAACAAAAATATCTTACAAGAGTTTAATTTAAGAGCTGATATCTAGCCTTTTTTTCATGGTTTTCTTAAAAATAACCAAAATCATTGTCAAGAAAACCATGGAAAATGGCTAGATATAAATAAAACTCTTATGAGCTATTTTTGTTGTTATCATTTTATTTTTCCAAACAAATGTACCTTTAGTTGTACCAAGCATTAAAATGAACAGGAAATTGAAGAAAACAAGGGTGGTCTATTTTTTTCCATGACTGTACATGTGGTAATGGAACAGCAATGATTGTACAGAAACATTTGGTGTAATTCAATTTCAAAGCCATGCAGCAATAACAGCATCAATAAAATAATCTACATGCCTGAGACTTTGTTAAATTACTAATACGCTATGTATGTATGTAATACGCTGTATGTGCTATATTTAAATGAACAATCTTTACTTAATTTAGCATGTGCACCACGGCACCATACGTATGTCTTCTTGTAACGTTATATTGCCCCAATGAATAAAAAAAAATAGGAAAAAACTACATTGTGATTCTCAAGTGTGTCGATGTTTTCTAATACCTTTACTGTATTATCTTCTGTTGAGTATCCATCTGCAAAGCAAGTGGAAAAATGTCCACTAAAACGTCCATTTTGTCACTGTGTGGACACATAATCCAAGCTTACAGTTATCCAAATGTCTGCCTCACCCTGTGTGCTGAAGCTCCGAGGTCCTGAAACACTGAACAAATAGCTGTTTGTCCTTGAGGATGGCTGCAAATAAGATGCCAGGGTTGCTACACTGGGTGCAGAAATACAGAGAAAATCAAACCACCTCCCTGACAGCTGCAGCTTTAGCATCTAATGAAAAATAAATCATGTATTAATCATCAGACTCTAATTACAAAGGAGGTTATGTTTTTGGTTCGGTTCGTTTGTCAGCTGGATTACAAAAAGAAAAAAACTACTGGCTCAATTTTTACGAAACTTGGTCGAAGGGTATCCAAGTGCACTTTTAGTGATGTGTTAGATTGGACGCCTATGTTTTTTTTGTTATCTTAAAACTGTGATACTGTTTTACAGCTGAAACTATTAGCCGGTTAACTGATTATCAATTTGTCAGAGAAATAAGTAGTCTACTGTTTAACTCTTTTTTACCCAAACGAAAACATTTATTTATTTTCTGGTTCCAGCTTCTCAGACGTAAAGATTTTATGCTTTTCTTTGCCATGTATTATAGTAAACTGAATTTCTTCGGATTTTGGTCGGATAAAACAAGGAATTGGAACATTTCACCTCGGGCTCTGGAAGATTATATTGGACACTTTAAAACAAAACAATACATTTATTAATGAAGAAAATAAAAGGCAGGTTAAGGCGGGTTTAGCAAATAATTTTTAGCCCTATATGTTTGAATTATTCCAGTTAAATGCTGCAAGTCGTCTGTTTTATTAATCCTGCAAATGCAGATATGGCTGGAGGCAGCATATGAGCCTAATGACATTTGATCACTGAAGGATGTTTTGCAGCAAAAATGATTTTGTTTTTGTGTATGCAACCTTTCCCTTCCCCACTGCAGAATCACACATCCCACTACCAGTACTTCTAATTAGAAAACAACAAGAACTAAAATGTAGAGAAGAAAATCCTCTCACAAACCTAATCGCTGTCACTCATTAGCAGTGTGTGTGTGTGTGTGTGTGTGTGTGTGTGTGTGTGTTTGTGTGTGTGTGTGTGTGTGTGTGTGTGTGTGTGTGTACGGCACATGTGTTTGATGTGTCTGCGTGGGAGTTTGATGAATAGATGGAGGGGCAGTTAGCATGCAGTCACAATATGTAAGATTACAGCTAAAGCAGCAGGAGTAGCTCCGGTGATATTTGCAGTGTGTGAGTGTGTGTGCAGTGTGTTTTAATCAATTCCTTAGTGTTGGATGCTTCAGGGAACATGAACATAAGATGGACGTCTCAGTGAAGTGCGGCATGCGTGAAATTGTACTTCTCACATCACTGTCTTAGGTCAGTCGGAAAACTGGACATTATGTAATGGTATTTTGAAAGTGAGTGATTCAAGTTGTATGAAAAACTTGACACACTGGATGATGTATCAGATTGCTTAAAGGTACATAATGCAGGATTTTCCTTGAAAAAACATGAATTCATACAACAATAACAACATGATCTCCAACCTAAGCAAAAGAATAGGCGTTTGTCAAAATGACTCATAAGACAAATTGCGTACACGTCATTATACATACACGTACGGTTCATGGTTGTAAAGAAAAAAAAGGATGCAGTTTCGTTGAATTTTGGCTACAAAACCACTTATCTACAGTCATAGAAAAAATTATTAGACCATTTTTTTCTTTAATTTCTTGCCATTTTCCATGTTTTTTGATAATAACCGAAATCATTATCAAGAAAACCGTGGAAAATGTCAGATATCAGCTCTTAAATTAAACTCTTATGAGCTATTTTGTTGTTATCGTTATAATTGTCAAAAAAATGTACATTTAGTTGTACCAGGCATTAAAATGAACAAGTATTTAAAGAAAACAATGGTAGAATATATTGTTTTTCCATGACTGTAGGTTTAGGGCAAAAAACCTCCTGGTAAGGTGTTATAAAATACAGTTTAAAAAGTACAAAGAAATGTATGTTAATGCTGGAACGGAAGTAATTTTAAAGACGCTGTGCTGCCAGATGTAAACTATATTGTTTACTTTTGTTTTCACATGGGACACAAATCCCGTTCTCCTGTTCAACCCATCCACCTCCCCTCCTACCCGCAGTGCAAGTCCCGCATTTATTCTCAGCCTTGCCATCACTCATAATTATCACGGCTGCTAGAGGGCGGTGGAGGACAGCCTCAAATGTAGATATAGATCGTATTTTGCTACCTGTACAAACGACCTATGGGGTCAATTTTGAGACCAGACCATTTTCAAAACGAATCCATCTCAATCATCACTTATGACCCACTATACAGTATGTGTGTGGCGATGTCTGTTTCTGCAATGACCCTGTCCTCTTCCTGTATTTTCTCTTTTCTTTTCATTTTGTTTGGGATGTTTCTCAGCATCACCCATAAAGCTACAAAAATGGCGGACACAGCGCCAAATAAACATATGCTTTATAAATAGAGCAAGTGTAATGCCAAGCAGACAAAGCGTTCCAAAACGAGAGTGAATCTTGGGTTCGCTTTCACTTTTGTTGAGCCCGGCAGGAGGGGCTAAATTTAAATGCTGTGTTAACAAACAGCACAACAAAATCCTTGCATAGTGTTCCTTTAATAATATCATAAGAAACTCTAAGCTGAATGTTTGCAATATCACCTACAGGGTAAGAGAGGTCTTGTAGTTGTAAACAAGACACTAAAGAAGAGGAAGAGGCACGTCTCTTTCAGGTGTAATGGATGGCTTACTGAACAACCTTTGAAGGTTGCTCTCAATGTCGGGGTCTTTTGTGGATGGCCCACCTTGTTTACACTTAGTAGAAGTCAGTGTTGGGGTTGGTAAATATGTCTTGCTTGGACAAACACTTCTGTGTTGCTTTGGCTGTGGCTGATAAAAAAGGGCTGTTCAGATCCTAATCAAGATTGTTGCTTTGGCAATTAAATCTGACAGAGGAGAATCGGAGCTATTCCTCTGTTGTCATTATTCTTGAAAAAAAAAGAAAGGTGGAAAGTGGTCCCTTTTTCTTCATCTACAAAAGCTTCAATTAACTGTGATAGCTCCATGTACGCTTTTAGTTGTGCACTTGGGAGAGAGAGAACAAATTGTGGTTCCTTGAATTGTTTTAGCCTATATACAGTACTGCAGCACTTTAAATGAGTTCCAAGTTTATTTGTGTACTCTGAAAACTATTTACAACTAACCTGTTTTGTTCGGCTTCATGCTGCAGAGCTTAGTTTTGTGCATTTGATAGGTGTGCCTGAAAGCTCTGCACCAGAACCACTTGAAAGTTGATCTTTTTTTGCAACTGCACTGATGCTCATATTCATGCACAGTATTTATGTGCTGTCAGCTGGTAAAATCACACGAAAAAGATAAGTACAGTCTATAAATGCAGTTAAGTGCAGCCAGATCCTCTGAGGTCAGTCACTGGAACACACTTAGTTGAAAAAAAAGTGTGTTAAAGGATGAGTGATACTTCACATTTAAAGACTTTGGAGGGTGGTGTTTTTTCCATGCCTTTCGACAACTAAATACACAAAGTAAGAAATGGATTATATTGTGTATTTATCTGCTCTAACGTAAGCTGTAAATGGTAGCATGTCTGCCTAATGAGCTTAGCACCTACAGTAGTTAAGGCCACGGAGCATATCATCACCTAACTGGCTTACATAAGTTTGTGGGGTTACTTTGCATGTCAGCGTCAAAAACGCCGTGTTTATAACCTGTATATCCACTGTGTAGTGTTTCCTCACTGAAGCTGCTGTCCTGGATGGAAAATATATTTTTCTTTAAATAAACTGGATACAGAAACAACATTGTATATTTTTCTGCCATGATATCGACCTGTAATAGCAAATCGGGTGTCATCCACTTGAACACCTTGGCCTTTTTAGTTTGAAGCCGGTAATGTTGATATTAATCAGCAGGTTTGCTCGTTTGACAGAGCTGCAGAATCAGTGCAGCTGTCACTAATGAACTAAAAAGGTAGGGCTAATTAAACATAATCTATTGGTTTATGTGTGTACCATCCAAGCTTGTTGTAGTATTGAATAGCATTTAACTGGAATGTACTTTCAATTATTTTCCCTCCTACTATATTTGAAAGTACTCTTATATTCACATACTGTATGAAATTTCTCTATTACATTTATTTAATTTATCCATCTTGGATTGGTAAATGCATAGGATTCTTTTGAATCTGTGACAGTCTAATAATACACTAATGACACAACATTATACAAGGACCCATTACTGTGCAGCACAAATGAAGAGTGCACAGCCCACAGACAATCATTCAAGCCATCATTCAATTAATTCACTGCATTTAATAGTCGAGGAATGAAAAAAAAAACACATTTGTGAAAAGAAAAAGCCAACCAAAAGGTAACGGAAGTGCTCCAGTCCAAGGTTAATTATGAGACAGACTAAAGACATATTAGTCATGCATATATAGCAGGAAATCATCTTTAAAGAAGTGGACAGGTAAAATGGTATTTGTTCCTCAATTTCTTTTCTTTTAAATTCCCTCTGGCGGAGAGGCTCCTGGCAGAAAATGATTGTTCCACTGCTTCAGAAATATCAAATCATTTGTATTGAGTCTGGGATGAATTCAAAGATTGAACTATAAATTGAACCTTTTTATGATTCTGACACTATTACAACGGGTGCCGTATGGCCCCCAATGTTATTTGTGCTTGCACATTAAGGTGTGACCGTTTATTTCTCTCTGCAGACTGCTTTGAAGTGAACCCTGTGAGGAGCATCCAAAGCGACACAGTATTCTGGTGAGTTCCCAAATTGAAATTAAAACCCTCTTTGCATTTGCATAATATACTACCACACATAGCCCATCCAGACTCTGAGCATGAGCGTAAAGTGATGGGGCAAAGGGATAGAAGGGAGAGGCTTTGAGTCTATTGATCACTCAGTTTCTATTCCACAGGGTCAGTGTTTGACTCGCCATGCATGCATATATCCCACTGCATGAGACACAAAGGCAAACCCTGCTGTTTTACCCATTTTCTTCCCTTTTCCTCCCACATGTTCAGCATCTTTCCCCCCCCTCCCTGTCACATGCAGATTTAACCACATGTTCACACGCAGAGAGAGAGAGGGAGAGAGAGAGCTTCCGCCGAGTGACACTGTTAGCTATCCTCTCACATAGGCAGGGTTGGGCTGGCGCCACGGCTGTTTGCCTCATAGCCTGCGCAATGGGAGTCGGCTCCATTATCAGAGCTACTGCTTCGCCACCCTGCAGCAAACCCAGCATCCTCTGCTCCTGCAGATTTAATTTCTTATCTCAATAGGGAAAACAGCCCCTCTGATGAACAGCAGAAAACACCCAGGGCTGCTTTGAACACGAATTGAGAATACATACAAAAGATGGTTTGATGAACTTATGAACGGGCATAGCATTGATATTCCTCACAGGAATTTGTGGCTGGCCGTAGATATTCAAGGGAATTTGCTTTAAACTGTAAATAATTATTCAGGGAAGGGAAGCTCTCTGCACCATTAATCCAGTGGTGAAGCAATAATTTATAGAGCCGCCATCAAGGACATATCAAGCACTGAATGTCTACAAGTACAATGTGCTGCTGCTGCTGTTGTGTGCTTCACTTTCCAGGTCTCTCTGTTTGCAGAAAACAGACAAGAAACAAAGGCTCTTCTTCATCTGCTGCACTCTCACATGACATAAACTCAGCGTGAACTGGTGCCACATGTGTGCTGCTTTTGTTAAGTCTTGCGAGAGCACATTAACACCTCTCTGAGAAGAGTGTATTTAGATATTCTTTCTCAAAAAGGCTTTTGTGCACCCCCAAAAAAAAGACACCTAAGCTTCCTATTGTGGTGTTATCTTTTTTTCCGCTATTGTTTTCCCATTCACTTTACTTTTGACAACCTGTAAAAAAGTTTTTTCTTGCTCCATTTGGTAAAAAGTCCAAAGTCTGTGATGGAAGCGAACGATTTGACTTGTTGTGGCTTTTCCAGCCTTTTTTACTAACAGCTTCATCAATGTCAGGAAACGCCACTACAGTGGTAATTGTATGTCAACGTTCCCTAGGCTCTAAAACAAAAGTTATAATGTGAACACAAAGAAGTTATTTAACTTGATATACCCCTGGCTAAATTAGTTTTCTCATGTTTTACAGTTATCACCAGGTAGGGCTGCGTTTACTGATAGTAGTGCCATCTTATCTGTGTTTGAGCATGTCAAGAGTAATTTATTATAATCATTAAAGCTTCAAGATCTTCTCTGCTTCACAGTTCTTTGAACCTGGTCAGAACCCAATTATGGTCCTAACATAAAAAGAATATTGTAATGGTGGATTTCTACTCCAAATGCACCCATTAATCATCAGCAAATAGTGTTTTTTCTTTTCCTGTCCGTTCCAATGTACGGAGAATCTGAACACGAGAAACCACCAATGGTACAGATGACTTCAGTGCTAAGGGACAAAACACAAGTTTATTCATTTTTCATGAATGGTTAACTCAATGAATAAACAGTACACACACACACACACACACACACACACACACGGACTTTAAACTTAAATATGTGCAACAAGGTGTTTTCAGACCAAATTCTTCCATTATATACCTTCAAGGTTTGTTTTTCTGTTCCCATTCACATTGCCAAGAGTAACCATGAAGTTAAGGTTCTTTATTTCCCTGAGTTAGATAGTTTGTGTTTTGTGTTGTTTACATGGCTGAGGTGTTTTTTTAAATGGAGGTTGCTGCATTGGCTTTAAAAAAAAAACAAAACACTGTATACCTATGTCTATGAACACTCACGCCACATGTGATTCCTCCTCTGCTGGGAGTGTACCTACTCTGTAACAGGAGATAAAGTAGTTGATCAAAACAGCGTACTAAAAACCACAATTGTTCCTTGTAATTGACGTGTGGACACAATAAAAATGTTTTTTTTTTTAGAAATTCTCTAGTTCTTGGAACTATGAAATAGTTCCTCCAGTCCGAAAAACGCCTATCATAATAACTGCACGCTAGTAAAAGCAAGTTTGTGCAACGTTGCATGTATGTGTGCTCGTGCAGAAATAGAAACTAGTAAGAGAAAAACATGAGAGTGCACAGACACCATATCAAAGCATGTTTGAGAGACATCACCACACGCCTGGCATGGCCGCTAAACGCTGCAGATATTGATTCTGATCGTTTTCAGATGGCTGGGGTTTACATAATGTGGCACCGTGAGAGGACATTGATTTTTCTTGCTTTGAACCGCCAGTCCTGCAGGATGCTTTTCTGCTCATGGGGAGTGTCTGGCTTCAGCATTGCTCGGGGAAGCAGAAATCGGCCATATCAGCTATTTGGCAATTGGTTAGAAATAGAAAGTTAATAATCCATAGTATGAGCAATAACAAAACCTTGTTTTTTTTCACCAAGAAATAAATCAAAGAGGATGAAAACCTTTTCATTTTTTAATGAAATAAGCAGATTATTATCATGGAGTATGGGTTGAGTTGAATATCTCTCTTATGATTCTTCGAAAGAGATTAATATTTATTTTGCATTTGGAACATTAGCCAGGCAGAAGACGTGAAATTGAACACAAGCTGATGATGTGGTCATAAGATTATTAATTATCCTCATGTTCTTTGAGAAGGTGACCGTAGTTTCTTTTGGTTGAGAACTTTGTGCAGGAAATGAATTTGACCACTTTGACATCTTATTACATTTGAGGAGCAGGTGACAATGCTTTAATTAGTTTTTTTCCCTCTAAAAAGATGTTTTATGAAAAAAGACTGCACAGAATGTTAGACGGCTTATACAGACTCAGAACTCTATAATCTATTTAATGCATTCGTTATTGTCTTCATATGTCCTTGTTAGTGCAGATGTGTCTGCTTTATGGAGTTTTACTCCTTTCGAATGTTATCAGCCCATTAAATGGCTGTTATGTCAGGGTTATTACCCTACGAGGTGTCCATTATCAGGAATGAATGGACCACGCAGAGGCCAGAAACGTCCAACGTGCAGGGTATTAACTCGCCCTACCTTGGTCCAAAGAAAAAAAATTAAGACCATAATTCATATTTTCCGTTTTCCTTGTAACACCTTGGGGTTTTGATTAATACCAGCAACGGTCATTACCATCACATCAGGTTCTTCTACAATGAAAACATTGACACACTACTCCAGTAACCTGAGATAGTCCACTCAGCTCATAGAACCCTTTGGCTAAATTATTATCCAGAAATCTAACATTGTGCTTGCAAGATTTAAAGTCAATAACTTAGCATGCGGTTGTCAAACAGTAAATATAATTTCACAGTGTATTAAACAGCAACACCAGCTAGCTATCCAGCTGTGTTACAGTCTTCTTCCTGTTGTTTTCACTGGACGAGGCACTAAAGAACACACGGTAAAATACATAGAATTTAAGTAATTGCGGTAAAATTTAAAGCCTTTACCACGTCCCTGCTGCTATGTCCCTAGTTTAATTAGGGTAAGGCAACAGTGCTACATACAGTCATGGAAAAAATTATTAGACCATTATTTTCTTAATTTTAAGAGCAGATATCTAGCCATTTACCATGGTTTTTCTTAAAAATAACCAAAATCATTATCAAGAAAACCGTGGAAAATGGCTACATATCAGCTCTATTATCAAACTCTTATGAGCTATTTTTGTTGTTATCATTGTATTTGTCTAAACTAATCTACCTTAAGTTGCACCAGGCATTAAAATGGACAAGAAATTGAAGGGTGGTCTAATCATTTTTTCCATGACTGTATAAAGGTTGGGCTACACCGTGGTGTAGCACTCTTTCCTCACAGCAAGAGGGTCGCCGGTTCGCCTCCCGCCTGCGGCTCTTCTGTGTGGAGTTTGCATGTTCTCCCCGTCTAAAAACATGCACTTAAGTTTAATTGGTGGCTCTAAATTGCCCGTACACTGTAAAACTTTTTACTGTAAAATTACAGTAAATTACTGGCAGCAGTTTCGCCAGTAAGTTACTGTAAAATTTACAGTACATCTACTGTATTATGAAATAAAGGTCGGTTTACTGACAAACTGTCTCATAACGAAGAAAAAAAATAGCGTGACTTTTAAATGTTTAACTCTAAATTATGTTACAACTAATCCATGAAAACTCTAACTATATTAGTATTACCGGAAAAACACATTGTGATTATTTCAGCCCAGACAAAAATGAAATAAAATAAAACGTTTCTTCTTTTCGAAAATAACGGCTTTATTTTCCCGACATGCTCAGCTGAAAACCGTAAATTCCTGTAAAAATATAATTTTGACCATTGGAATGCCTGAGCAATCATGATAACTCCCACTATGCATTGTTTTCACAGCAATATACCGTACAATCATAATACAGCCAGTTACTGTTAGAATTTTGACTGTAATAGGATAGGCTCCAGCCCCCGCGACCCGAGGATGTGGATATGCGGTTAACGAGAATGAATGAATGAATGAATGAATGAATGAATGAATGAATGTATTAAGGTTAAGGAAACAAAAGGTATGTGGTCAGATTTAGGAAAAATAATTAAGGTTTGGAAACTTTTGACATTACTGAACAATAGCACATTAGGACACTTACATGATATAAAATGACATAGGCAAACTGTTTTTAATGAGAAAAAACTTTTACAAACATGCTACTACAAAGATACACCACAGGTCTTCAAATATTATATGTAAGAGATAAAAAATGATGAATCAAACAGGCCTATATTGATAGTGTGGGGACAGGGTGAGGAAGTTTGAGAGACACATTGTGATGTTTCTGCTGTTTATTGGGAGAAAACTGTGTAAGGGAAGAAAAAAGTAAGTCTTCAAAGATGCAGTGGTAATCATGTTGACAAGCATTTTGATTAGATTTTTTCCGGCTCAAACTACAAAGATGTAAAACTGAGCACATTTCTTATTTATTTTTTACAGAATCAAAGTTGTCAGAGTTGTCAATGCAGTAGTCGAAACAAATTAGGTTTATCAGAGTTATCCTGATCGCAGGCTCTGTTTCAGACTGCTCGCTGACAGCCAGTGTATGAATACCGCAAAACAAAAAGGTAAAATGCGTTTGATGGATACTTGAGATTGCAGCAAAATAAATAAGCGGGTAAATAAATAAATATTCTATAATTTAATTAGTGCTGATACTTTGGGATGCTGTTAAAATGCTTATTAAACAGTTCTCCTCCCCTGAAGTTTGGCAAAGGCTTCATAAAGCATTACCTCCGGTTATAAAACTACCCAGTGTTTTCTATATAGAATTAAATCAATATCATAATGTTTAATAATAATTAACCAGCCCTAAGCAAGGTATTTTATGAATGATTGATTATGCAGTTAGCAGTGCAGAGGATAGGTCTTTGTATTTAGGTGTGAAATAGAGAGTTATTACTCTTTATTAAACTGTGTAAGATTTCAGTCCCTGCAGTCTTTTGCATGTTGTAAATTAAATTAGGTTTTTCTCATGTTATCAGGAAAAGGCAAAACCAGTTGACATGAGTCTAATATGTTGTGAAATTGGATTGGATTAACCGTTCTCCTCCACAAGAATACACTCAGCACGCCAAAGTATAGATTTTTGACTCATTTTGAAATTAGACTCTCTTCATGCAAATGGCTGTTTTGATGTGTTTTGTTGGCATCTGCTGCTTTTCTCAGGGCGCTATAATTAAACAGGAGGAGGCCGCAACCCTTCTTTATTCTGTGTCAGTTTGAGAAATGGCTGTTGCGAAACGCACTGTGTCAAAGCAATGCAAGTTGAACAACAGCTAGATTCCACACACAATGGAATCCATTTTTAGGAGTGTTTGTAGCGGCGGTTTCTTGAATTAATCTTCATTATGTGGCGGTGTGGATGTGTGAAAATGCACCAAAAACCAGTTTGTGGAGAATTTGCTCAACTGCATCGCACCACATTTTGTATTTATCACAGACATATACAACTGCCTGCAAATCAGAAGTTATGGGGACACATTAGTTGTTACTCTACGGCTGAAAAACTTATTGAACTGCTTTGAGCCTGTCTGCTGTAATGGCTTAAGTCGCGACACCCCCAATTATAGATAAACTAGATAAAATTACAATGGGGGTTAATAGTCGATGTTGAGTTCACTTTAACAGAGTTAAAGCACCTTGAGCTTCCTACATTGTTTCCTGACATTTTAAGAGCAGCACTCCATCACAAGATAAATAATCGTTTTGAATTAGAGAAAAATATCCCATATTTTTTTTATTTACTCTTCACGTGTCACCACCCGGGTTTACACCCACACCCACATCCCCTGATCTGACAACATCCTCCGGATAACTCTCATATATCATCATTAAAGAGCACGGACTTGGGCACTTTGTCAGAGTTTGCAGTCCAGTGAAAAGGCACAAAAGGGCCAGAAAATAGATCTCTCTGATGAACACTAGATTATGATGGAGAGGTGAGCAAACTTTCCTCTCATCCGCTGCCCACATGTGCGGTGCAGCGAGACTTTGCCACCTCACGCAGCAGCAAATTGCTGTCTGATCCCAAAGACAAGCTGCAAATGGGATGTAATCCTCCTGGATCTTTGTTAAAAGCTACAGTGAAATGCAAATCTCTGCTCTCAATTTTAAATGAGAGCAAAGTGGAAACTGTGTTTCCATAAGAGATCTAATACATATGCTAATTGATCGCCACTTGATTATGTTTACCTATACATATGTATTGTTTGGAGTATCACTGTATTTAGATGCTATCCAAATACATTTACATTCCAGAGTCAAGCTCTCTTTAACAGCCTGTATTATCAGAGGATCAGCAGCCTCTTTCAGCCTGACAGCTATTGTTGTAATGTGACATATGAATTTCTGACATAAAAATTCCCACTGAGTTCTGTGACTTTAGAGCTCAACCTGACAGATTCTGGTTCAGCCGCAGTCTGCCTTTCCTCAGTTTCAGTTGGCCCACCTCTGAGGGAGGTGTGTCTAAAAATAGCAACCTTACTGACAACATGTTCGCTCTCAAGTCAGATAACATGCAGTGACTTTATGTAATAAACCTGAGCATGTTATAGAGACAGGAATATTCCATTATAACGATCTTGGACAGCTGAGTGTATGGAAACGTCAATCAAAACAATGAACATCGACACATACACTGTTATTAATGCAAATCCACTATCTGTATCTGCTTATTTCACAGAAAGACCTGTTGGTATGCATCTATATTTACATTTGTGTTTGGATTTATACTGTAAAAGGCCAACACAAACAAAATGAGACAAGATGTTCATGAAAAACACTCCTTTATTTCACAGACTTAAAAAAAATGAAATCTTCTCTTATTGTTTCTGGATCAAATTAAAGTCCTTTTTAAAAATGATTTTAATCCTTTTTTGTCAAAGTAAAACTGAAATTATCTTTCGTCTTAAGAAACAAAAAATTAAATTGAATTTTTTTTAACACTAATCCCATAACAAATAAATTAATGAAGAAAGAATATCTCTTCAAATAATCAAAGTAAGGCTTTGTTTTCTTTCTCCTACCTTTAATATTAACAGAAGCCGAGATATCTGGACATTCACAAAGCACACAGTTTCATGTCTTGTGTGTTATCTTCACACCTATTTTATTTTTTGACGTTTTTCCGCCCTGATTCAGCTACTGACGGACTGACATGGGGCGTCTATCTACTTTTCACTTTACTTGTTTGTCTTCCTTTTTAGCAGAGAGATCTTAAGGTCCTCACACCTAAATGTAACGCTGTTTTAAACATGTGATTATCACTGTCAAGCGATCACAGTTAGGTTAGAATGGAAACAACACTGCCAGTTTAAGCTAAGGTAAAGGAAAAACAACTGAATGTGAGAGTAGAAGGTGATGCAGCTATGCACAGAAATTAAATTTGATAATTAATTTAATTAACAACATCACAGTCTCTATTAGACTTATATCTACTAGAAATCATACATTACTACATTGCATGTTTTGTAAACATAGTAAGGAATTAGTAGAGTGTTTAATTCTGTCTGGCATTGGTTGTTTTTGTTGCCGTGCTCAAGACCAGTGCAGCCGCCTGCTGAGTAAATGTTTCTGTAACATTTCTACATGACTTAAAACTAATTAGCACATCAATTATGGGGATGTTCATTATATATAATGACCTTTACCACTCTTGAGCGGTTGTGGAAAATATCGTCATGGTATTTGTAAATTTTCACAAGTTAGTATGCTAAAAATAGAGCCAAATTGAATGTGTTGTCAGGGGGAATGAGGGGCAGAAAGACAAGGCATAACTTTTTTTTGATGATTTCTATGTACTTAAAACAGGCTTTTTTTTCTTCTTAAAAATGTGCATAACATTTAAGATTCACTTTTATGCCAGTAATTTATTTTCAGACAGTGGAAATAACACATTATATAGATCCATTACACACAGAATAATAATAATTTATTACATTTCTTCTAATTATAATGATTATGGCTTACATTTAATGAAGACCTAATATTTAATGTCTTAAAAAAGTAATACTACACAAGAACAATTTTAAAACGTATGTTTAATATGGAAATGTTGGTCTCTAAAAAGTATATCCATGTATATGCACTCAATACTTGGTTTGGGCTATTTGGCTTGAACTACTGGAAATGGACTTTTCCATGATACTCTTATTTATTGAGATATACCTGTAGAGTATAGGAAGAATGGGCTATATAGTTTAAGTTCACTGTTTTATGTTCCAAAATGCAAATGTTAGTGTTTGTAATGCATCTGTTCAGAGGATGGTGCCTTATATTGGTAACTGTCTTCTTTTTTTTTTGGTTGTTTATAGTTTTAACTCCTATGATGAATAGCATTATAGCACTGACCTCGCTCTGAGTCATTCCGTGATGCTTTCTACCAGATTGTAAGTCAGAATGTGTCTCGCTGGGCTTTTTCTGCATTATATTCTGTAAAAAACATAAATTCTTATACCAGCACTTATTGGGCAATATATACGCTGATACGACATAACAGTGAGGGCAAACCATGATGACTGATGTGTGTTGTCACCACAACAACTCACAACAGTCGCCATTATGCCCTGCCAAGTCTGTTTTAATCTATTTCTATGGGGACAACAAACTTTGATTAATATTTGTCCAATGTATATGTGTCAGAAATATGTACAAAGGCTAATTATACACTAATAGTCTCTGGGCAGGTTGATGTTATACATTAAAAGCAAACATATAAAAAGCAGACAAAAGTAAAGCACATATAGGACGATACTGTTTAAACAGGCACAGACTAAACTAAACATCACAAACAGTAGTCTTTTATGACTTATATGACAGTCACAATCAGTGGAATTTTCTTACAGAATATTAGGCACACAACAGAGAGAACATTCACAGACACAGTGTCCTCTGAACAGGAAAGCTTGGCTATCCTGCTCATCCTGTCACCTAAACAGGATGAGCAGGACAGTTAAGCTTTCCTGTTCCAGTAATGATACCAAAAGGCACTGTTTGGATTCGTGCTGTTAATAGCTGTTCTGTCTGTTTCCTTCACTCTTTTTCTCTTTAGTGGCCATCAAGGGCAACTCAAATAAAAAAGATCAGAACCGCTGGGAAATATAATATGTTGCTGTACACAAAGGAAGGTGTGGCAGCTGGAAAAGAGCTGAGCTTACATACTGTATGAAGCATTTTGGTTTTCCTTTGCTTATATTCTATAAATTGTATTTTTTTTTTTGTTGGAGCCACTGCGGCACAGATAATAAAATGCCAAACAGTCGCTCAGTGTGACGTCTCACAAAAGTGCAATGTTTAACGGTTCACGCTGTGAGCTCCTCTGAAGAATTGTGTCAGTGAGACCTGGCATCTCTGGAGACAGACGTAGTGGGACGTCCCGGGATGCTGCAGGAAAGATGAGAGTTGCCAGATTAAGAGCGTGGTGAAATGCAGATTTCGGCTCTCTGATCCTCCCACAAAAAATAATTTTATTTAGTAAACGGCTCAGGAAGCACGTACAGATGCATCAATTACAACTGCTTGTCAGCAGTTTGATAGATCAAATAAAAACGATTTAAAAACGGATGAAAATGTTGAGTACAAACATGACAGGGTAAGACAAAGCACAAGAGAAATTCCTAACAGACATCATGTTTCCTTTGTTTGAGATAACTCCCCCCCCCCCCAGTTGTGCAGCACAACAAGAAGAGCTATAAATTATTCAGGTGCTCCCCGATGGCCGCCCATTTACAGCCGCTCACTTGACTGGACGTATTCTCCTGCCTTATTCCTCTGTGATCTGCCTGTTTTAAAATGGCAGCAAAATACATGTGACCTCTGAGTAGGACTCTGCCTGCTGTAATGCTTAATTTATTCATTACACTCCCCCTGTATTGCGCCGCAAAGCCGGTAATCGTAAATACTGTAGAATATCAAAATGAATGTGAAGGGGAAGGAGCGCAGAGGATTATTACAGCTATATGTAAATAACAAGGTGAAATATGGCTTCTTCCTCATCACTGTGCAGGCACAACGAAGAAAGAGGCGAGAGAGGAATAACAGAATGCAATGGTCATAGATAATAACACCATTTGCTGTATTGTCGCCCATGAAGGACATCTCTCTCCAGACAGCACAGCATGTCATTTTTCTACACTGCTGTTCCTTCATTCATGCTGATGTGTGGTTCGCTGTAGCGACTGCGAGGAAAAGGGAAGATGGTTGAATGCCCCCCTCTGTGAAGCATGTCCACGGGTTTTAATGCTCACATCCCCACGACTAGCTGTCTATACTATTTGAGAGCTCAGTCAATTTTTGCAGATGTATGGTCATGACATTGGAAAATGGCATATGACAATAAATTCTTGCAGGATGTCAGGCTGTCTCTGCAGATTGTGACACTCCCTGCAGGTTTGAGGATGGTAAATTTTGGGTTTGCTCAAGCTATAATCCTTCAGACTTTTATGAAGTCAAACCCTGTTTTTTTAATACTATTTATTGCAGGGTTTTTTTGCATCTAGATAATACCTCTTGGTATTAGTAGTTTGTATTATTAGTGGCAGATTCTGCTGCTCATGGGCAGGAAATCTGTCTTCACATGCACAAATGATTCACCGGAAAACAATGCTTGCATGAAATCCAGCCAGACTGTCTTCCCAAGAAGAACGACAGCATCAGTTGTTTCATCCAAATCGACATCTGTTTATGTTCAAGTGACAAAGCCTACTAGCAGCTGTAGCAATTATGACGGGGGTCAAAGGAGGAATTGCACGTGAAGATGTCTATAACCTGTACAAAATAGTCATTTCATGTTTCCTTTACTGTTACCATAGTAGAGCACGTATGTAGCTGATAGTAACAGTGAATGCCTTATAACCCCAACATCCCGGACGCTGCTGGTTGAAACATGATGGATTTTCTTGTGAGGAAGCCACAGATCCCACACATATACACACTGTATAAAATATGGATATAGTTTCCGTGAGAGCAGAAATGAAGCTCAGTGTTGATCCTACAGCCGTCGCCATCTTGGCAGTGCCTGACTACTCCAGGCAAATCCCAAAATGATCAAGGAGGTGGAGCGGGGATGGAGGTGCGGCTGGCTGAATTCAGCGGCTAACAATCTGTGACAACTCCCACCTGTCACTCAAAGCCGCCAGATTCTTAATACATAACTCTAAGTCTTAATATAATTTAGACAGGTGGGTCATATGACATTTTTTTTTTTAAACTGGCTGTAAATGTATTTTTGTTGTAACCTCAGTGTTGGGTATCTCAACAGGAGCGAGAGGGATCTGACGACACTGACTACACGCCTCTCTACACCAGCAACCTGACTGGGAGAAGCCGTTGCTAATTCATGTTAGCATTAATTGGAGCATTAACTTGGATGTTCATATTGGCTAGCAAAAAACATAAACAAAATGTACGTTACTTACCACAGAAAAATGAACAGCGACTCCTTGGTGTGTCTATTAGTCCAACCAAATGCTGAACAAGAGTCAAGATATTCTAATGAACAAATCATTTAAGTCATTTAAGTGAAAGTACAGTGTGAAAGGGTCAAAGTTATGAAACCAAACCGGTAAACGTCCTTTGATTGAGACCATAGTGTTGTCCTAAAAAAAAAATCTGAGGTAATAAATAAAGTGAGGAGTTATCTCATTTTGTATTGAAATGGATGGACCAAAATACTTTTGCAGCCGCCGTCAGCTCCCCCTTCTGTAATTTTAGGTAGAATGCAGCTTAAGGCACTTCCCGGTTTGCCTCACTGCTCAGACCCGGAGGCTGCCGCCTGATCTCGAACCAGTTCTTCATGTTTCGACTGCCAAAGAACCGGCCTTTAGCCAGGAAAACTGCTTCCAGAGCGGCACCAACTCTTTGACGGTCTCGAACCACAAACCATTTACGCCAGGGGCTTATTTCATTTTTTAAACTGTGATTGATAGGGGCTAGTGTATCGATCGAAGTTGAAACAACTGCGAACTAGCACCAGCACTAGAACTAGGTTCACATTGGTCAAGAGGGTTGACTCACATTGGAGCCAGCCTCAAGTGGCCATTCGAGGAACTGCAGCTTTTTACACTTCTGTGTTGGCTTCATTTTGCCACTTGGTCAATGGTCAGTGTAAATCCCCCATCATTCATTTCAATTTTTAAGAAATACAGATAGTAATGGCGGCAGAAAGTATACAAATCAGACTTTGATTTGCTGTTTGGTTGCTCAAGGCATAGTGTGAAAAGTAATTATAACTGATTTCCCTATTAAAACAATGTGTGAGTTTGTTTGTGTGCACTGTGCACCAGTTGCCGCTCAACACGTGTTTGCTGTAGCATTAAACTGCAGGGATTACAACTTCAACATAAAAACATCTACAGCTTTGTTCTACATGACATGAGATGTAATAAATGTCTTTTTAATCCAGTGAAAGCATCTTCTTAAATACAAAATTGTCTTCATTTAAATTTGCAAATTTTTTATCGGAATTGCAACAATGGAGCAATGAGAGAGAGACAAAAACTAATTTCCCCTTGCTACTATAAACCTGATGTGTCGCAGTATCAGTCATTTAGTCAGTCACATATTCTGCACTTGACAGTTACTGCCGCTAAGTGTATATACCGTTCAAAGGCAGACTGCAAGCAGGGGAATAGTTTTTTAATGTCGCTTGTCGATGTAATCGTTTCTCAGCGCGTGCAGTCATCAAGTAAGTTACAGACACAAATTGAGGTCGGGTCCACTCACTTCTAAGAGAGATGCTGCCCAAATAAATGAATCAATAATCCTCTAATCACTTTCCCAACTGACTCAATTTGACTTTGAAATTATTTCCCCTGAATCCACAATGAGAAATTGCCACCTCTTATTATATTTTAGTTTTAGACGCTATAGTTTTATTTACCCATATTTATCATACTGTGATATAGTGTAGAGAATTACTTTTCCGACTTATCTGAGCAAATTATTTCTGCTGCAGAAACAGTTTATTAGGTTAGAAACTTTTTCAAATGCAGTTACTCCAGGTGCACCACTTAACACATGAACATTATACAAACATGTTTTTAAAGTGAGATATAGGAATACAGATTTACCTTTTAGTTATTATTTTTTTAATAGTTTAAAATTGCACGGTTGTCCAAATAGACAGGTAGAAGATCTTCATTTTCCTTTGTATGAAAACCTCCTGTGGTCAGTTTTTTTCTACATTTAATGGATTCTAAAGGGCTGGGGAGGACAGTCTCAAGCTTAAATATGGGTCGTATTTTTTGGGCTTTTTTAAGGGGAGAACAGTCTGGTTGCTACTAACATTATCTGTCTGCAGATAGAAGCTGGTGTTGCCAGGTTGGTTCAAAACATTATTATTGGCCAGAAAAGAACAAGAACACTGATAACTTTTTCAACATTTTGAAAAATCAGGTATTTGTCAACCCCCAGATTACTGACGTACTCCCTCCATAAGCCACCAAAATTAAAGTCAGAAAAATCGCCAAATCTAGCAACATTTCTTGGGCATAAAATGTCTCGCCCTCGATCCAGTTATGTTCAGTGTGCTGTTTCAACCAATCATGTAATTTGCACCACCAGGAAAATCAGAACATATGACACACATACAGCTTCGGGTGACAATTCAAATGAATACAGACAAAAAAAAACCCCACATAACAATAACAAAAAAACATTACGGTACCTTAGGGTTAGCTAAGGGTTACCTAACCCTAACCGGAGCTAGACAAAGGTTTAGAAGATTAATTAACAAATATCATCTCATAGTTGAAACATGCCCTTAAAGCTTTATACTGGAATCTAAATGACCTCAAATCTATATATTAATCAGCAATGTTTTCCCAAAGTAAATATTTGTCAACAAAAGGTGACACTGTGTCATGATCGGAGTTTCTTTGTCACGGTGGTTGATCATTAGTCACGCATCATTGCCCATATTCAGATGTGCATGCCATCGTGAAGCAGGCTGCTCACAGAGCAGAACAAGGTTTCAGCTTCAGGGTGGCACTCTGATTAAATTCCCTGCCTGCACTTGTTCCCTTGTGTCCTCTCCTTTTGGCAAATAAATTGGAGCGAGCTGACCTTTCATCAGATATGCGCAGCAAACTTGAGTGTTTAAGCTTCAAGAACCAGACATGTTAACTTCAATTAATCAAGTGAATACCATTTCAGCAGGTGACACATGTGAGATGGTTCACTGCGCCATCCACATATTTTACTCATCATCACTCCAAGGCATTACTTTCTGACTTTTTCCCAGTGGGAGGCTTTGATCGCTGGTCTCCGTCTCAGTCACTCACTGTCTGCAAAAGTCACATCTACTCCTCTGCAGGTTGGCAATATATGGTCGCTGTAATAAGGTTTTTTGAATAACAATAAATGAATGACTACCATTTTTTTTATCAACACCTAAGCCCAGCCAGTATTTATTTTAAGACACCACATATTCTTATAAGCTAGATCCAGAATGCTGAATACATAGGTCCCAACAATATGTGTGTGTGTGTGTGTGTGTGTGTGTGTGTGTGTGTGTGTGTGTGTGTGTGTGTGTGTGTGTGTGTATATATATATACATACATATATACATATATACATACATATAATGCATACATATAATACATAATACATAATACACATAATACACAATACACATAATACATATAATACATATACATATATACATACATATAATGGTACAATACAAAAATAGACTTGATAGTTAAATCAAGTCAGTTTTTCTGCCTCATATCACAAATCACCAATTTGCCTCAAGAGGACTTTACAATATGTACAGAATGTGACACCATCTGTTCTTTGATCCCCCTAATAATAATAAAAATAATAAGTTATTTATATAGGCCTTTAAAGAGCAGAAGTCTCAAAGTGCTTAACAACAAAAAACAAAATAGCAATTTAAAAAAGAGCCAAAAATGTGGGCATCCAGCTAAAAGCATAAAAACACTGATAAAAAGCAAATTTTAACAAATGAGTCTTGAGCAGCTTTTCAAAAGTCTCCACAGATCTTAAGTTTGTCTTGAGCCTGGAGAGAGGAACAACCAACAAACCCTGATCAGAGGACCTATAATGGGGACTATAGTAGATAAAGTAATCCATCTTGAGGAGTTAGGAAACTCAAAACTGAGCAGCTATTCCAATTTTTGCTCATCAGTACACAAGAATATTTTAGTTTGATTGAGCTGTACTAAATCATTTGTACAGCACAACAGAAAATTGGACTGACTTGACTTCCTCCACAGCTCACACAATCTGTTTTCCTCAGAATACTTTAGTTCTGAATCTGCCAGCCTCGATGGCCAGAGGTAGAATACTACCTCTTTACTGTGCAAATGAAGCTCTTTGGCTTCTAAATAAGCGAGATGTAACATGTAATTCAGGGCCAGACTTCTGTTTAATATGCGGAAATCTCATTAACTTTGCTTTTAACACTTTTCATTAAACTTTTAAAATGAGCAACACCTTAACTGAGGCTTAACTGCAGATACATAATGATCTAATGCATTTGTACGAAACAGTTGTGTTATTTATTCAGTAGTCAGCTGTCAACAGCATTTAATGATCAAGAAATCATTAAAATCACTCATAAAGGACAAAATGCAAAGCATTGTCTTGCTTCATCTTTTCAAATGTAAGGATTTCTTATTATCTCTGTTTTATATCAATGAAGCATGAATGTCTTTGGATTTATGGACAGTTTTAAGTCAATTTGGTCTTTGTGAAACCTTGATGTGAATTTTCCACTATTTCTCGACATGTAACAGACTTTAAGTTGAACTCAAGTGGCCCCTCATCAACACCACCCATCAGCTTCATTTGAAATTTATCATTCACTGGATATTATTTAACATTGTTTCTAATGTGTTTTCATGTCATTTTTACAATATGTTACAATATTGTTACAGTATATTTGGATTTAATGAAAAAGTCGTAGTAGTTGGTCAAGTGCAGAAGCAAAGCATTTAGCTATTTTAGCCACTTTTTTTAGCCATATTTTAGGCATTTATCCATTACTTTTTGTGAGCTTACTATTTGAACTATATTTTCATTGTTTTGGCTACTTTTTACACATAACTTTTACTGTTTAGTCTTTTCTGTTTGCTTGCTTTTCACACACTCTCAATTACAACACATTGTATTCAAGTTACAGCTCCTTTAATATATGTGTATATATATGTATATATATATATATATATATATATATATATATATATATTCCCTCCAATCACATAGTTATTTCCATTTTTTTTCAAATGAGTTGAACTACACAACAATATTTCCATGTAGCCCCCAGTAAGTGCAGAACTAACCACTGTTATAGACTAAACAAATAACTAATCAGTAGAACAAATAATGGACAGTTCAAGTGATAAAATAAAAATACAATTACTTGGGAAAATAATTGAACACAAACTTAACCACGGACATTAATTGGACTGCTTTAAAAGATAAAGCACTCTGCAGTTTCCTCTCATTCACACTGAAGGCTGTGCTGCCTTGCAGGGCACCGGCCCGACCATCAGTAGCAGCATGGAGTTCAGTCTTTTGCTCAAGGACACGCAGGCAGGAGTAGCCGGGAATCAAAATTAATGGACAACTTGTTGTACCTCCTTCTGAAGCATCATTTATGCAAAACAAATCATTAACAGAATCAATGCAAATCGATAAAGACAGAAGGAGTCAATAAATGCAGACAAGAAAAAGGCAGGATTTATTTTAAAAAGGGCAAATAAGAAGGTCGGGATTAATTCAAGAGGTTTTTTTTTTTTTTTTAAATTAAAGCCTCAATTCTTAACTACATTTATATTCAAAGACAAATTAAAATCAGTAGAAAAACTAAGGAAGCTCTAATACAAAATCACCAAATTATGGGCAAAATGATCCTGACTTGCTTGACTCCAGATATCCGACTGGTGTTAAGAGTCATGGTGATGAAACTGAGATGAAATTACGACTTGGATAACTTTCTCAAGTTTAGAAGGAACTGTATTTTTCAGTACTTTGACTGGAGGAAGCAGTAGACGGAGCAGCTCTTACATCTTGATGTTAGAAAAAAGATCTGAGTCGAAAAGAAAACACGTTGGATTCTGTTGCATAGAGCCAACAGGAATTTCCAAAAAGGCTGCATATTCTTTTTTGTTTTGTTTTTGTTAAATCAGATTAATACAGCCGAGTGGGAGGAATTCAGCAATCCTGAATTCATTATCATTAACTTGCAGAAAGTTTGGAAAGACGGCACTTTATATCTGCGAGCTGATCATTAAGGTGAATCTGCGGGTGTAATTTGGAGGATTCAAACCTCATAATTTCATTATGGACTGGATATGGACATCTTCTTGCAAAGAAGCAAAACATTTTTAAACATGTTATCAATGATTTTAAAGGCTGGAACTAGTGGGTGTTCCCTGGGGGAAATAGATATCCTGTTTGCAAATGCTGTGACCGTGTTGGATCATCCAACATTATTACCATGCAGAGATAAGTGAGCCTGAGAATGCAAATTTTAATACAGTAGGAATCAGTGAGGCCTTAAAAAATAGAAGACATAGTCAGGGGTTGGAGGCAATTCACTTTCATTCAGTTGGAGTTTCACAGATTGATCCTACCGTTTCAACAGCTATTGGACATTTTGTATTGGCTTTCATTGTGTATTGACAGAACACCTCTCCTAAATAATTAAATCACAGGCAGAACTTTATTGCAAAGATTTCTGAATATTGATTTAAAGCACTTGTGCTGATAGAGTTATTTCATTGAGGGAGATCAATCCGTGGGAAACACCAGACATGAAACACGGTCGAGATGCTGCACTACATTCAGCAGCAGAAAAATGATCCATCAGCAAGTTATGCTCTGAGCCGTTTGAAGGGCAGTAACTGTGACATAAACCTTTTTTCGAGCCTTTCAAGCAGGATGACCTGGTCCGTGGTGTCAACTGCCTCTCTGAGATCAAAAAGGGTTCAAACAGAGCAATCACAAGCACAAACAGCAACAAGAGGAGCTCAAGGAAAACGTCTATGTGCCACGGAACGTCTTAAAACTCAATTTTAACTTCTCAGCACATTATTATTCATAGACGGCAGCAGCTTGAGGAAACTTCTTTTTCGAAAACCTTTGAGAAAAATACAGCTTGTATTAAAAATATATAACTGATATAAATGTTGTATTGCAATCAATGGCACACTGCACCTCTTGAAGTTTTGAAGAAGATTTAGTCCACGTTATTAAATACTGACTGACTGCAGCACAGCAAGATGGAGAAAAACTCTAAAGTGACATTCATTTAAGAAAGACACATTTTCTCATTGCACTCTAAAATCTCTGAAGGCCTGACGGAAAGCGATTGACATTTTCATACTCTAAGCTCTGGATATTATTCATGAAAATGCTGAGCATATTTGAAGAGGCCTATTTTAACATTTCATAGAGTCCCAGTATCTCACCAGAGGTGACTTGTTCCACCCCATGCGACTCTGTATCCATTATAGATGGCCGGCTCAGGCAAGCCAGCAGTATACATATGTTTACAACTGTCAAAAGCACCAAGTGGAGCTCTGAAAAAACAGCTATCCATCTGAGCTGGATGGATCCTGAAGACCTTGTTGTAACATTATCTCCCAACTATATCAATAATACATACAGAGATAAATGGACCCGAGTGCATGGAATCAAAAGCATGGCAGCCAGTGCAGCTTCCAGGATATTCAGTATGGAAGGTCACTTTGAATTGAGTCATTTCCACATATGCACACTTCTGTAAATTCTTGTATCTCAAAGGAGACATTTAATGCTAATTTGGGACTTTTACGAAAACATGTTTACATGATTTAATGTTCAAAAAACACAATTTTTCTCATGCCGTCTAAATTAGAGTTGGGTACCGTTCTGAGCTGAAACTGAAACTTTTCTGTACTTTACTCTCTCTGTAATATCAAAAATGTAATTTCAGAAGTCCAGACTTCTTAATATCAACAATGTTATTCTGTGTTTAGAACATTTTCTTATTTACTTAAAACATTCTACACACCACACAGAATAAAAGTCCTCCCTACCTCGCTCTCCTCTCCCAAATTCTTGAACCTCAACCTGCCTCAGTCAGTCTGTCACCAGGGCGTGTGTGTCTCGGAGGATATGTAATTGCCACCGCTTTTGGCTCGTCATTATTTTGTGTATAATGTTATATTGCAGCGTATTGCAGACCTATTGTAGTGGTCTTGCCTCACAGCAAGAGGGTCACCGGTTCGTTGTAGAGTTTGCAGGTTCTCCCCGTGTCAGCGTGGATTCTCTCCAGTTTCTCCGGTGAGATTATCTCTCAAACATGCAGCTCAGGTTTAATTAGTGACTCTAAATTGTCCGTAGGTGTGTATGAGGTGTGTTTTTCTCTATGTGTCAGCCCCTGCGATAGTCTGGATTTCCCCCACCTCACACCTAATGTCAGCTGGGATCAGCTCAAGCCCCCTGTGACCCGAGTTCAGACTGAATGAATGCAGCAAGTTTTATCCGTGTGGAGTTTTGCAATATGACCAGACTTTAGGCTCTCCATTGCTTTGACTCACAGTGACTAGAAAAACAATTACTTTCTACAACCAGATATGCTCTAAGGTTACTGATTGTACCAATGTAGTGGTACTGATGTAATTTGGTGGGTTCCCCTAAAAGTAGTTGTAGAGTTCGCTACCCGACCCGAGTCTGGAAATTCCTATATTCACCCTCTGTCAAGCAGTCTTAGTGCCTGCTCCCTCAAGTCCCTCTCCCGAGGAAAAGCCCAGTCTTCTGGCTTGTTGAGATATATCAGATAGGAGCGGTATATTCTAATCAGCCTGCATGTGACAAAGTAAGGGGAACCAAATCTGAATGAATGGCTTGTTAAATCAAATGTTTTGTCAGCCCACAAAAACTCCAAGCCTGATCTCAAGTGAACGCCCTTTAGATGCCTGCTCGTCTGTTAATAGTTAATAATCGGTTAACGATCAGTCAGAAAATAAATCTGTTTCAGCAACGGTACTATGAGGGCAAAGATGATGTGGTTGCCTATTATTTGTAAGTGGAGTAAAGAAAATACATGATCTGCTCTCAAGGTTGAATGAAAGACACTTCAGTCTAAAATGTCATTTTTCTCAGGGAAAAATACTGTTGATGCGTGGGCTGAAACAGAATTTAATATTACCGTGAAGTACATGAAAGTTGTCCCCCAGTTAAACTCTGTTTGGGTGTGAAAGCTGCCTTTGATTGTGTAGTTCAAGACCACATAGGGCAGTGAGGTGTTATGGGTGTTTCACTTTTAAGTACATAGCTTCAAATGTGATTAATAGTTGATGTCTTAAGGCTTTTGGTTCTCAGTTTTTGTTTTAAGGAGCTGGGTAGGTTTTTTAACTTTTTTTTTTTTTTTTTACACTTTCAAGACATTCAGTGAGACTTTGTAGAAAGTTTTTCACTTTTATTTAACAACTAGGAATGTGTTCTTATATGTTTGTGAGAGTCCAAGGAGAAATTGAGGGTTCATATACCTAATTTAACATAAAAAACGAACCAATTAGTACTATGAATTTTATTTCTTGCAAACAAAGGAAGAAACATTTATATCTGTCAGGCACAAAAAGAGGCACAGGGGAACATACATTCATTTAAACTAAAGTGTAGAGATAAAATTAACATTAGCTGGAAATAGTGTTTTCGCTTAATCCACAATATTTGATATCTGTATCATTTAACAAGACTAAGAGTCTACAGCCATGCTAGGGGCTCCGTGAGACTGTACTTTAGCACAGTGGTGCTCTGAGCCAAAACCCAACGACGGCCTGAGGAAGGGGCTAGCGGGCTTTGTTGCTCCCCCTGAAATAGGCTGAGCTCGCCCTAAGCGACAATCACAATGCCATCATACTGATGATGAGCAGCTATAGGGCGCATCAGGAATGAGTTCTTAAACCCGGAAGTAAGTTAGCATTTTAGCGCCATGAGGTCTAACCTGTCAAACTCAAAGAAGATTTTGAATGGGTTTTTGGTTAGATGCCTGAAATAAGGATTGTGGTTAACACAAGCTTAAGAGATGTTCGCGCTTTGTCGTACAACATAAAATAAGTTAGGAAAACCCCCAACTTGTGAATTTTTACGTGTCCTTATAAAGGCAGTTGCTAACAAGTGGCTAAATGAGACTACAGTTGTTGTTAAACGTCATCACGCTGGACACGGACAGGAACTCTCTCACTAGCCTCTAGTTTTTCAGTGCTCTTGTAAACTCTTTTTGTAAATTGTAGGTTATGCTAATAGACAATTTATTAGGCTATGGTTTGACTAGCTTGTCAAAACAGCTGGTTAGCTTGTCAAAGACCGTCTGACGCATAACGGTAGTTCAAGTCATGCCACTGTGCTGTAGTTTGCAATAGCATAATGTTAGCTTTTTACTTCTGTTGGCCACATTAACAAATTGGATTTACATTGCAGAAAATAAGCTCTGTGGCAAACAGAGCTTATTTTCTGCAATGATCCAAAAGCCAATGCAAAAATCCGATAGGCGAAATCTCAACAGACCCCATAGAGATGCTAACAACCATCTTAGTTGAGCATTGTATTATAGCATGCTGGCATTAGCTCATTAGTACCAGACTCAAAGTACAGCTGATATTCAGACAAAGGCCTGATGTTGGTGCTCGAGAGAACCTCAGAGGATCATCAAAGTTATCACAATTCAACTTGAAGGGAACCTAATTCTCTGTCATTCAAATAGTTGTTGAGATGGACACACATGAAGTTAAGGCTCAAGTTTTGAGCTCTCCTCTGAATGTAGATGAGTTTGTTCTGAGTAAATCCCGTAGCCTTTAATATAAAGATAAGTGATTGCATAGCTTTCTCCTTGCTGTGGTAATGTCATGTCAGGACACAGGTAGCAGACAGAAATGATGAATGTACTCAATATCATATATGCAACAATGTGTCACTTAGACTTCTGTGAGCTTAATAACAAAAACAGGTGAAATAAAATGGTTTTCAGAACTCAACCTCTGCACCGAGGGATTGAGCTTTCACAGCGCTCTTATAATGCTGCTTAGTGGATTTAATTTGTGTTATAGGAAAGCCAATAAGACAAATCAAAGAAATGAATTTTTGGGATTCAGCAGGAGTGAAATGAGAGTAAGCTGAGGAAATCAGATAAGCTCCCTGAATTTCTCCTTTGACATATTGGAAACGATCTTATCAAACCTCTCCTCTCCTGTTTGGTCTCTTCATCCTGACTCTTGTCTTGACAGACAAATCCGGTTACTGTCGGCCATGAATTCAAGAACGAAAAATCACAAATTACAGATGCCTGAGTATTTACCAGCCTGGAGAGAATTGGGATGTTTTCACGAGGGGAGGGAAAATGAAGAGCACTTGTTTTTTAACCTGTTTTGTTGGTGACTGCTGCACCACCACCTCCACAACCTGTCAAAGTGACAGCTCTGGCAGCGCTTGGGCACAACTCTGACATTATTTGCAGATGGTAAATAAGGAAAAATATCTGGCTAGCCAGCGTGATTCATAGTTAGTCCCAGCTCTTGTTTACAGACAAGTTGTCACATTCATTTAGCAAATTACGCTCATGCTTGGGGGCTCTGTAAAATTCGTTTGCCTTCCCACTTTATTAGGGGGAGAGGGGATTGTAAAAATAATAAAAACCTTTTTTTTTTCTCTCTCTCTCTCTCGCTTTCTCAGCATTCAAATCTGTTCACCCAGAATCCCTCAGAATCATTGATCTCTGCAAAGGGATTAGACAGCAAAGGTGCCAATATTTTATTTTTCAGTATTCAATTAATTGTAAAAAATTTCAACCAGCTAAAGGCAGCTCCATTACTCTCTCATAACCCTGCTTAGAGGCTTGTATGTAACAGGATATGCTAATACTTGTCGTACTAAGCCCTTGTAATCTTCATGCTTGAATTTGTGAACAGAGGACCATGTCTTTCCCACAAACTGTAAATACTGATGCCGTAATATAGCCATGTGGAAGAAGTCGCTTGATTTCCACTGTGTTTTTAAATGATCCCAAAGAATTTAATGCAGCAAACAGTGATGCTGCAGTACATAAAAGTGCGCCAAACATGGCTGAATAATTACAAAATGAACAGTTACGGATTAACGTAAGATCCATGTGTCTAGCCCCTCCTGTATATTACATTTTCATGGAGACCATATGCTTATGCAGCAGGCGGTGAACCATGAAATCACTTGGTTTTCATGAAGCTGATTTGCATTCTCAGGTTAAAGCTCAATGGGGCAGGGGAGGTAGCTGTAAAACCTTCATTTAGTATATCAGACCTGTCTTTCCTTATTATGGCTGCACAAAATGATCAAAGTGTCATTATTACTGAAATGACACCGCATGCTAATGGCATGAGACGTGCCGAAAGCAGTACCACTTGGTGCTGTTTTTAAAACAATCATCAGGTGATCTTTATTTGTACCTTTCATCATGATGAGATGCTTGCAACATTTCACCACAGTTAATGAAGTTAGATATGAATATTCACCCAAGCAAGTCCAGAACATAGCACGGCAAAAATAATCTTCAAAAGAATTATTGTTTTAGGATTTAATACGAGCTGCACGAGCAGTAGGAGTCGTACACATTCATCCTAATCTTGTTCCCTTATTTGCACTCACAGACACGTGTAGATTCTGCTCCCGCACAGCTAACTCCATCTACGTAATATATTGTCAAGTTGTTAAACCCCCCCCGAAAATGTCCATAAACTGCAGCATGCCATTACCACCTGCCGCCAAAATCTGCACACAGTGTGTGAAGATATACAGACCTGCCTGTGGAAGGATTATGCATGTAACCACATTGCAAAGCTGTCCTTTGGGAATTAGGGGAATGTAAATAATTCTAATCCTGGTGAGAATTTTTTTTCTTAAGGTAAAAATAGTTTGATTATTTTATTAAGAACACTGAGACACTGACTTTATTTCAACGTAGAAAGCTGAGGATGTGAAGTATCCCCTGGTAGAGCATACTCTAAAGTACAACAAACATTGCAATACGCCATCGCCACGCCCCATTTTTGTAGATGATAAACCGAAGATAGACATCTTATCAGAGCATATCAACCACGATTGCGCATGCACAATCGGTTGCAGAAGGAATCAGAAGTAGGCTTAAATTCTTGAGAAAGCTTATAACACAGAAAGAACTGTAATCAGTTTTGAAAATGTTGTGCTGTGCCAAAACCGAAAAGGTAATAAAAGCCTTAATTTTTATACATATACATTACATTATTATTTTATACATTTGCATACAAATTTGTTATACTTGCCTATCCCTGAGTGACATGTTGTTATAATATCGAGACAGCATTTCAACAGTAAAATAAAGAAATAGTCCTGTGACTATTTGTCCACCTGGTTTTCTTTGCGATCACAGTGTTCTTACTAGAGGTGTGTTGTTTTTTTTTTGCAACTGGCATGTGTGTGCATTGTCAATGTTTGTATTCAAATAATTGGTCTATGTATAAATATAATTTGAGGTGTGTTTAAGTTATAATTTTTCCATTTTTGTATGCATTTTTTTTTTTTTACAAGTTCTATAGGCATCCAATGTATAATCATTATTTTGCGACGTTCCCGGACCTGTTCAGCTTTGCAATCTTTTCCTGTTGCGATGATGCAATGAAGTTCTTCTATCAGGGTTTTTTTCCAGACATGACAGGGGGACAATGATTTGATTAACTGTTGGTCCAACCAACTACACAGCAACTCTTCTTCATAGCATTATTTTAAACCGGTTTAGTTTTAAGACCTGTATAATCTTCCTCTGTTTCTGCTGTTGCTGTCTGTGTAGGACATGGGATTGTTTCTCCCTAAAGGGGTTCCACTCTGGAGGATGTATTAAGGGTCAGGTATATTGCATTGTTTGCTCAGTAGTCATGGAAATGAATCTGTTTACATGCAAGCTCGGGCTTTAAAGAGTACTCCACCATTCAGCATTCTGTCCTTTAACATGGTTGGACTCAAGTGTTTTCTCTTTAAATAATCTAAATTGATGCAGGAGAACAAGCAATACTGTCATTTTTATTAAACATGTTTTTCTTTCTTGTCAAAACCCACTGTCTACATTTCCCACAATGCAAGTCAACCACCAACAGTTGTCAGATGTCATTTTGTCAATTTACAAGATTAACTTTATGTTTTATTATTGGATTTGTCTCCAAAAGAGGCAAACAGTCTGCACTTGTTACTCTTAGTGATGCCTTTTATTTTGTAGTATGAAAATGTCAACACTCTCAAAAGCCAACTTTACTTTATTATTTATTTTGGCTTCAATCTTAGATTAAATGATTCATCACTTGCCAGTTCCTTTGGATTCCCACCATAACAGGATGTTTGATGTTTAGTAAGCTATGACCTACTACAGGGTTTTACAAGATTTTGGCTGATCATGTCTCTAAAACATGTCCAGTCCTTACTCAAAGTATTTTAATGCACCAGGAGCCAAAAATTATCTCAAAAACAGTTCACAGAGCAGTGTGTGCAAAAGAACAGCACAATTAAGAGAAGGCGTCTCTGTATGTGACCTAGATATCTTATGTTTTGTATCTCATGTGGCTGGAGCTTTTATTTTTTATCTTGAATGGCAATGCTCCATAAACATTTCCCTCTGTCGCACTCAGAGTCAAAAATAATAACCAATTAAATAATTAGTTAATTGTCAGAAAACTAATCGAAAGCTCATTTGAAGTTTTGGCCATATAAGTGGCCATGGCTTAACTGATGGCAATGTCGATCTCACAGCACACCAATTTGGTTCAGACTGAAATATCTCAACAAGTTTTGCTTAGATTGGCATGACATTTTGTACAAACATTCATACTGCCCAGACAACAAATCCTGGTGTTTCATTGATCCGCTTATTGATTTACAGGTCGAGTTTTCAGGCACCCAGTGAAATGTCTTGACATTGATTGGATGGATTGCCAGAAAATGTGTATAACATATTCATAATCCCCTCAGAATGAATTGTAATAAGCTTGGTGATCCCCTGGCCTTTACTTGAGCGCCATCATCGGGTCAAATTTCATTAATTTTGTGCACAACTTTACTTTTTGTCTAAATACCTGCAAAACTAACATTCCCACCAGCCTCAGCTGTACTTGATGTTTAGTGCTATTATCAAATGTTAGCATGCTTATACACAAAACTTAGGTGCTGAATATGATGAACACTTAGCCTGCTTATCATTAAACGCATAGCAACGTCACTGTGAGCATGTTAGCATGTTGACATTAGCATTCAGCTCAAAGCACCACTGTGCCCAAATACTCTCTCACAGAGCCCCGAGCACGGCTGTAGACTCTTAATTCATTCACGGATGAAAATATTTCAAGTTTGGCTTCTCAAATGTGAGGGTTTTTGCTGCTTTTCTTTTTCTAAACTATTTTAACTTGGTCTAAACAGCTTTTTTAATAGATTTGGCAACAACTATAACTCCTCCTGTGAAGCATCTGTAACTAGTTAATGAATGATTGACAGCACACTAATAATAATTTCGGTAATAATAATGTTCTTTATTGCCCCTTGGGGAAATTCATTTTTTCACTCAGCACATGATGGATTGGGCAATAATGGAGTAATTAGGCATTTGTTGCCTTGCTCAAGGGCGCATGGAGGGTGCCAAGGGGGTGAACTGGCACCTCTCCAACGACCAGTCCACACTCATTGAACTGGCTACTCTCCAGTTCCAGCTGTAATCATATAAAATGACATATTTCATGTCGCTAAATATTTATTTATCTATAAGTCTTCACTCTCCCAGACAATTGAGCAAATATCACTCAGTGCTGAAGGCCACTTGATGTAACTGAAAGCATCGAAAGGTAAGAATTCTGTCAAATAACTAACCAAGGTCAAGATTGAACCTTAAAGCTCAGCATGTCTTTGTCAGTTTAAAACCCATTTATAGGCAACTGAAGGCTCCCTGTCAATAAATGTGTGTGCACATAACTGTCGATACTAAAGAATGTCCCTAAATTGGCTTACAGTTTATTATTACCAATTTATTGAATGCTCATATACTGCTTAGACATGTAGATATTCTATATGACAAAAAATAATTAAAAAAATAAATATATAATATACACAATGTATAGGTATCCATCATTAATTTTAGGCATAGTATGAAGTTGACCACAATGCATCATATATCTAACTGTGACACAATTATCAGAATCAATCATGGTCATAAATTAACATTAATTCATTATACATGCAGATACTATCATTGGCAAACTAAGAGCACAGTAATACAGAGATGTAAGAATATACAGATCCTTTACTTAACTAAAAGTACTAATACCACACTGTGAAATTACTCCACCGCAAGTAAAAGTCCTACATTTAAAACCTTACTAAAGAAAAAGTACAACAGTTTATGGCTATATCCATGGCCGCACATAAAGTTGGAATAATTTTGTTTTCAGACACAATCCTTTGTAAATTGTGGTTTCATTTTAATAGCGTTTATGGAAGATATACACGTTATCTGTCGATAATAAATCACATTGTTCCAATTATGTCATGGAAAGAGGCAAAAAATAGATAAAAACTTTATCAGCAATCATGTTTATTCCAAATAGTATTATATGATAATTATTATTATTGATGATGCATTAATGTTGTTACTTAATAAACTGTTATGTGGTTTAATTTATAAAAATGCGCTAAAGCTGTCAGTGGAGTAAAAAAGTACAATGTGTGCCTCTTAAATGTGTGTAGTGTAAGTGAAGTGTAAAGTAACAATAATGGAAATAGTAAAGTACCTCAAAATTAAAGTACAATATTTGAGTAAATGCGCTTAGTTACATTCCACCACTGCAGATATGTAAAATGACCTCAAATGTCCATAAGAAAGGAAAGATATGAGGAAAACTAGCACAAAAAATGCAAAATAAAGAAGAAGAATGTTTAGTCTCAGCCCTTTAGTTGCATTTGGGTTGTGCAAAGTGCAAAGAGGCCATTTCCTTATCTGGATTTAATAGTAACCTGAGCAAAATCCGATTGCTTGTTCAGACCTGTAACTTAACCCGTGTTGGCGTGATTGAATGAAGTCTGATTGAAAAGCTTGTGCACATCTTCAGCCCATGCAGCACAGAGGACTTCAACATGTGATCCACCAGCTCCGTCTGATGGAGTCTTACCATAATACAAGCAGCCTTAATCATCTCTGAGAATGGGTTTTTGTGATCCCAACTGGCTCTTTTAGTTTCAGGCCTTCTGTTGGTAACATTGCCCTCCAGCAGCTCCAGATTCATGAGTATTGATTGGCCGGGGGACACACATACACACATACACACACACGATTCATCTCTTCTTGACCTCTAATGCCAAAGGTTTGTGGAAGCTAATAAAAAGCAAATTATTCAATCAAACTGCTCCTACAAGCAATTTTCTATTAAACTGTTTTTGTCTCAAAATAAAGACCTCAGCTCTGTTCGAGTCAGGCCAGTGCGGCGGGAGCGTTCATTAGAGTCTGGAGAAGTTTTAGATTAGCTGAAACGGCTCAGACAAGAACAGCTGCTCGTCCTTAATAATCACCTCACTTTTGTGGGGTTTGTCCCCAGTTGACTCTGAGAATTTTGCACCCAGTGATTAAACTGGATACATTGGATGTATTTAAACACATTAGGGCTACACTTAGTGACATATTTTCAATATGTTCACAGTTTCAGGGCATTGCTGTTCATGCACCCCTATTAGGTAGATGTAATTAGGCTTTGAATGTGGCAACACAGCTGCTGAAAACCAGTGAATACGTGCAGCACAATGATTGATACCTCACCATGTAGCATATGTGATCCTGTGTGTAAAGCAAGTCATTAATCAAAATGCTGACAAGAGGAGTAAATGACTGTAAAGCCAGGGGGAAAAGAGGAATGGTCTGATGGCGTTCAGTTTCCTGGATCTGCTGAGGAAGAGTTTGACCTCACAGTTATGACAGCTATCAGGCTACTCTACACCTCCGAACAGCTCGCTGTCAGTCCACTGCTGAGTCATGGTGACATTGAGAATGTCCTTTAATAAGTGTGTTACAGCTGCGGCTGCTTTATTGCTCGTCTTTATCTCAGACTCTGAGACTGACTCTGTGATTGCTGCAGTTAGGGGAAGGAGGTACTTGCTGAAAAATTAAATTCTAACCAAAACCTTTACTCCACTCAGGCAATTTGGAAATAATTAAAATCTGTTATAAATAAACTAAAGCCTCCTCACGTGTGGCTATGGTGGAATTAATTTCCCATACTGCTGCGGTCTATTAAATGATGTTGAGTCCTTGCCGGTAAGCTCAGAGTTTGCCATCGCTTCTGTCGATATCTGGGGAGTGGAGCACAAAGAAAGGCGACTTTCTCCGATATGAATGCATTCACTCAAATCTATAATTGATTGAAGCTCCAAGGCTTGTTTTTGTCTCCCCTGTTGGTCAGCAGGATCTGATGTAATGAGATGCCTCAAGGTTTTTCGCAGAGGTTTCTTTTGCTGAGCTGATAACAAAGAAGGATAAAAATGTACCTCTCCTCTCTTTAAGCCAGTGGAAAGATTATTCTGACATTGTCTTCTAAATTTGTAATTTGTAATCTTGTGTTCTTCGACAAAAAGTATGAAATGGCAATTCTATTTATTCCAATCTTTAAATAAATCAATGAAGCTCTGATCCGCTTTTTCTGATACTTGCTCGAGGCAGAGTCTTCCAAGGGAATCTCCAAACAAATCATGATATAGAAGAAATATCTCACTTTCACATTCTGATAAAATAATAAACCCATGCCTCTGCTCTTCTCTCAAGCAAGCTAATTGATATAGATGGACAGACAGTGCTCTCAAAGCAGGTTCATATGGGACTATTGACAATTTAAGTCTATTTTTAAGCCTAAGACGTTGGTGATGCTCATCTTTCAGGACAACATGTTTCTTACGAAGGGGAATTTTCAAGGTTAAAGCTGTTTTCTTATAAAAGAGACTGAAAAATGGTGTTCATTATTCCTGTAACCTGACTGTCCTTTCGTTGTTGTTTTTTTAATGTCACACACATCAAGTCGTCCCTCTGTGGATCGACAGAATATAACCGCAGTGAGGTAAAAAGGGAAGTCTCAGCCACCCCTGTTGTCATACAAGAGTATTTTAAGTAACAAAGCTGGCAGCACAGGAGGATGACTGTCTCCCTAACAACTGTCTTTGTCTCTCCCAGATAGGAAAGAATCACCCTGATGGATAATGACTTGACGGAGTATGTCCTATGGCCAAAGTTGCCTGGCACAGAGATTTTTTTCCCCCTGTCTTTTCACTTCATATAAAGGCCTGGAGAGAAATAGCAAGAGAAATAGAGAGGTAAAATCGTGTGACTGTGAAAAGGAAATGGAGGTGGAGTGTTTGATACAGTGAAGAGGAGCCATGTTGGAGGTCTGAGCAAGTACGCAAACACACGTTTTTAGCTTTGCAAGATTGATTTCACGATTTCACGTTCTGCAGCCTGTCGCAACAGCTATAAATAAGCTCTTTGTTAAGTTAGGTTACAAGTCCACAATAAAGAGTACACATGTCAGTAATCCTCTAAACTAAAGTGCAAGTACAAATTAAAGGCATCATAAATGTCCAAGACGTGTAATCTGTCATTAACAATGAGTTGCAGACTGATATAAGTTGCTCCTCCTCATTCTAGAAGTTACCTTAACAAACCATGACTGCTATCTTGACGAGGACTTTAAGCCTTTATGCCTATGATGGAACTATTTCAGCTGTTTTGACCCTTAAAATGTAAGTAGCAGGTAGATTCCAACTTACTTCGAAATGACGTTCAAACTAAACGACGTAAGCAAGAAAGACGAGCCCATCTGTTTGTGTTAATTTCTTCACAAAGCAACCACGAAGCAGCTTCTACGTATGCGTTGGCATATACAGTAATTGAAAATATATATATATTAAACCACCCTTTTTCTTCAATTCCTTGTTCATTTTAATGCCTGGTACAACTAAATGTACATTTATTTGGACAAATATAATGATACCAACAAAAATAGCTCAATTTAAGAACTGATATCTAGCTATTTTCCATGGTTTTCTTGATAATAACCAAAATCATTACCAAGGAAAACATGGAAAATGGCTAGATGTCAGCTCTTAAATTAAACTCTTATGAGCTATTTTTGTTGTTACCATTGTATCTGTCCAAACAAATGTCCCTTTAGTTGTACCAGGCATTAAAATGAACAAGAAATAGAAGAAAAAAAGGGTGATCTAATAATTTTTTCCATGGTTGTATGTGGCACTTTGTCACCTTTTCATTCAGGCACACAGCTGTCACATCGTCTACGCTTCATTTTTTCCTCCTTTCTGTGGTGTAACAGTACAGGGTCCTTCACAGACTCCATGTTTGTTTTCTACTGCGGTTACGGAAATGATATGATGAGCTCTAATGACAGCAAAAGTGGACACAGAGCCAAAGACGGCTTTGTCTTCGTCAGATTTTTTCATGATTTCAATGCAACACATTTATTAACACATTTAAGCAGTGTTGCAGAAGTCAAGAGATTGTAATCACCTATTTATGATTGTCCTCAACCCATATAAAAAATAAATAAGAGTACATTTTTCATTACAAGTTTGCAACTGTCTTTGTAGTTATATAAATATTTGTCTTTTTCAGTTACTTAAGGACATAGAAAATTTCATCATACAAGTTCTAATGTTTTCTACAAGCTCTCGTATCATTTTTGTTTTTTCTTTATGAGACTTTTTGTGAATTCTGCTTATGTGTATTGTTTATTATTTTATATAAGAATTTAAACATACAGGTTTAGATTTTTGCTATACAAGCTCACACAACATCTTTACCTTCATGTTGTCCTGGGCAGTGGTGGAAAAAGTATTCTGATCCTTTGCTTAAGTAAAAGTACTAATACAACACTGTGAAATTATTCCACTACAAGTAAAAGTCCTGCACTCAAGACTTTCTAAAGTAAAAGTACAAAAGTATCAGCATCTAAATGTACTTAAAGTATCAAAAGTAAAAATACTTGTTATTGTGAATGCACCCACTCAGACTGTTTTATATATTCTACATTATGTTACATTATTTGTATTGATGCTTTTATGTAAGCAGTATTTTAATTTTGAAAAGATAGGGCTCATTTAATTACTAAATATACTGTTATAAGATTTAATTTCAAAAAAAGTCTAATCACTTTAAATTGATTATAGATTTTATGTTAAATCTCGACCTGTAAAGTAACTAAAGCAGGCAGCTAAATGTAGTGGAGTAAAAAGGACACAATTTGCCTCAAAATGTACAAATACAAGTACCTACAAAATAGTACAGTACTAGTATATGGACTTAGTTACACCCCACTGCTGGTCCTGGGCTCACAGCAGACTTATCACACTGAGCCAGGTGATGATTTGATGCTTGGCAACAAAGATGGAACCAAAAAATCAGTTGTTAGACCACTGTGGACGGGTGAAGGATTTCATGTTCGATACAGATTTAAAACGCACCTCCCAGTGGTCGCTCGGTGTCACATTGCAGTCACACCACTCACTGTCACATCGGCTGTCGGGGTTGGCCGCTGACTCGCCTTACACGCGTGCAGCAGCAGATAATATGCATGGCGTGGTAGACTGTGAAATGATAGACTGTGAAATTTTTTGACACCTACACTCTTACTTTATTTCTCTGCTTCATTTCTTAAACTCTGACATGACAGTGCTGACTCCAGCCCGAGATGAATTGAAAAGGATTGGAGTGACGTATCAAAAAGCAAAAGCTTGCGTCATAAATACTTCATTGGTGGATGAATAGCTGAAGGTGACAAGCCTTAAGTCCCTCTCTGAATACAAATTGATGTACAGTGGAGCCGGAAGAAGAACCTGAGTGGAGAATTCTGTTTTTTAATGCATGAAAGCTCTCTGCAGACAAATGCGAGCGATATGGTAATCTCTCTTGGGTTGCGTGCTGCTGTACTGCAGGCAGAGCTGTGACTTGTCATGTAGCTTGTTTTGAATTTTAGGGACAAGTGAGAAACTGAAGGCCTGTGACCTTGGCAGTCCTCTCCCTTCCACTTGAGAAAATAAAAAGAAAGTAGTAGAAATATCCTCTTAAGTGAGTTACAAAACCTCCTTCTCATCCATCTTCATCAGATATGTGCATGGCAATGACCTGATGTTTAAGCATGCAGTAATTATTTGGGATCATTAATCACCTTATTTTCCCAGTCTCAAAATCTCATCACGAGCCGAAGATTCGCCCGTTCTTTGTTTAGCACAGATAAATTCCAGGGCTGTGTCAAAATATGATGAATTTTTCATTATGCTCCCCTTTACACTTTGTTCTCCTTTAGCTACAATGATGCAGTGAAATATTAATGACAGGACACACATTCATAGTCATGGTATCTGCAGCTCTGTTTTTCTGATGCCTCTCCTGCTGCTTATGCTTCTTTCCTGTTGTTTCGTAATCAGATCAGCTTTCATATCGCACCCAAAGCTGCCAAGTGGAAAAAGGAGCAAGCTCAGTCAATGAGATTATGAATGTATGACTGCTTCTCTTGTGTGTTGAGGAATGTCGCCTCCCTCACCAGAATACCGTCTAGAAATAGATGATAAACATCCCAAATTGTGTTAAAACAAGCCCACGTCTGGCGGGGTTTTGCCGAGTTGTTAGCTAACCCACCTCAGCGGTCCTAATTCTAACAAAAAGGCTAAACATGTTTCTCGTCCTCTAGGTGGTGTTTTCCTGTGACGCCAGTGGGAGTCGCGTGGCTCGGCTCTGACTCTTTGACCGCCAGTTGATCGGGATGTGGATGTGAACCCTGCGATGGAGACCGGGGCTTGATATCTGGTGAGTTTGTCGTGTTTTCCAAGTCACTGCATATTGACTGTGAGCGGTTGCAGCTCCGCCTTTAGCTGGTGCAGCTCTAACTATGCTGAAAATGTTGTGCCAGCAGTGGTGCATCAGCAGATTGAAGATGCAGTACTATGTGGATCACCGGTGGGAATTTGTTACAGAAAAGACAGTGAAACCACAGGTGCGGAGCAGAACTGGGTCAAATTTGCAAAAGCCTTTTTCCGTTTCTTTTTCTTTGTTTTACACAGTTTAAACAGTCATAAAGGTGGATTTTGTCACTACAATTAGACATACTGTGCATCTACACAAAGATTAAGCAAACATGGACATATGGCTATTATGTACAGAGATACATATACTGTATATAAACAACAAACGCACATCATGTCTGCAGGGTTACAAATAGTGAAAGAGTGTGTGGGAGTGTGCTGGATAAATATTGTATGTGTAGTAAATAGCTTTATATGCATACAGCACATTGTTTATGATCAGGATATACAGCCTGCTTAAATTTACATTTGACAATAATGTATAATATGTACATTTTATAGCACAATATATATATAACGCCATCATATATATGATTTGTAAGCACATTAGATGTTTTATGGGATTGTTTCCTGACAGCGCACATCTGATTTAACTGTTCTGTTAGAGAGTGAAGGCGGACTCTCTCTGCTTCTTTTGGTTTTAGAAGTGCGGGGACACATTGAAGTCAAAGCTTCTTCAACAAAATAAAAAAAACATAATAACGGTTCTGTTTGACAACAAAGAAGTGCTATTTAAATCTAACCTAACCTCACTGAATCAACTGAACCCCACTCTTCTTTACAACACATATGATCGATTTGAAAGGTTTGGTGCTCAATTGTTCAATTGATTTCTTTCTGCACTTTCTGTAAATTCATTCTATACATAGAACGCAACGATTTGCAAATCCTTTGTGACTTACATTCAATTAAATACAGTACAAATACAATATATCTAATGCTCAACTGATAAACTTTATTTTTTCGTGATATAGTTTGATGCATTTATTTATGTTTGACGCAGCATGCCTATTTTTGTAGCATAATTACATAAACACATTTAGATATATATTGAGGCCTGCCCTTCTAAGGCGATTTGTTGACTAATTCTTCATCAACTAAATTTCTTTAGTTGATGAGTCATATTTTTTATATTTTTTCATGCTGAATCACTTATTTCCCAGAAACATATGAGCACATCTCTGGTAAACCAGCCCGGTCTCATCAAATAACGACATTGTTTCCCATGTATGTATGAGACCCACCGGGCCTTCCATTTACTGTAATTCAAACATATCCGTGACAGCATTAGATGCTTCTAGTAAATGAGATAATATAAATAGCATGAAACAACCTTTGACCAAACTTTGACCCAGGAGACCAGAGTTTGTTTCCGTGTGACACCAAGAGTCAATGTTGTTATTTGAAGTAGCTGTAGTTAATTGCTTTCTGTTTACCCTAACCACAGTAAGAAATTAACTTTTTTCCTCCAGAGGTTTATTTTGAAAAAGTCGCAGAAAGTGACACACCGTCTCTGACACGTTCAGAACGGAAGTTACTGAAGTTACAGAACCGATTAGTCAACAAAGAATGTCTTAAGTTGAGAACAGCCAAACTCAAAACATGCAGAATTAGTAGTACTTTTTCCGCCTTGAGTACTGCCTGCAGACTTTTATTTCTCTCAGACTGCATACAGCCCCCACGGCTTTCACCAACAAGCCAGGGGAACATTTTTCTAGCCTGAAAGACAAAACGCGGGGAAAAATAAGGCCTGGAGGCACCGGCTTCACCGCTCGCTGCTGTTTGTTTCTTATTGCTTTGAGCCTATGACTGTTCTTACGGTCTCTTCTGTTCTTTCATCTTGATTCTGACACCTGGACAGTGAGAGTATACTGTTCACAGAGCGGAAATATAAGGAGGCTACAAACATACTCCGCTGTGATTAATTAACTTTCCTACCTCAACATAGACTGAAAGGCAAATCCCACCCATCAAGCACTTCCTGACTTGACTTACTTGGCCAAGTGTTGAAATTATTTGACCCCTGTGTGGCACAAAAAGGATCTACCTGGAGTCTTAGTGTAATTGACTGCATCTCTAACTAACCTGAAATGGGCCATAAAACACTCTTGAAAATGCTGCAGCAGTACATAAACACAGTTTCATGTTTCAATCGTACATTATATAGCATGAAACTATTAATTAAAACCTGGTACACGAGAGTATAGAGTTAATGATCTGTGCTGCGTCTTCAGAGAGCAGTCAGCCGAGAATAATTGTGTGCATCTGAAGTGCAGTAGGTACCTGTATCCCCCTTAACATCTGTCTGCTGTACTCAGAGTTGGTTTGCATCCTGAAAATGTCATCGCACTTCATCTAGGCACTATATCTGATGCAGCGTGCTGCCAGTAGCTGTACAGTACTTTGCTGAGGGCGTAGTTTTAGGGGAAAAGGTCTTGGTGATTCCCTCGGTGCAGTTCAGTGAGGAGGGGGGTGGGAGGTGAGGTTACTTTCCCTACCTCTGACCCTCTGTGGTCACAACCCCTGTGGTTTCTGCGGTCAGGGGGGAATCTCACAGTGCTGAGAACAAAGAAATATGATGGCTCCCACTTGTCCTCCTCTGGTTCAAAGGGAATGGCAGGTCAATGCTAATTAGCCAGCTTGTGTTACCGAATTGAACATAACTGCTGTTCTCTTCAGTGTTCCCCCTCCCCCTCGTCGTACGCATAACAAGCAGCGTCTACAACAGTCATGCACCCTGCATAACTCTGCATATTTTGTGCAGTGTGAGACATCCTGTTCTGTCTCTGTCTTAAAAAAAGAGAATAATTCCCATAGTTACATTAATCCCTTTCAAGAGAATTGAATTCACCCTTTCCTGTTAAATAACAGCAATTTGTTTTGTGAAAGTACAGCAGTTCCGGCCCATATGTATTCTTTCAACATCTTCGCCCAGCTGTTCTGTGGAGTGTAGTTTAATCCTGGCTGTCAAGTTTGAGGGCGATAAGAGGCGTAACAACAGGATTCCCCAACAGTTCATCTCTTCTCGTTCAAAATTACGGTACTACAAGTGAGAAAATGGTGCTCTGTAAGTAGGTAGTGAATTCATGTTTTTAATCAGGGATCGAGGGGAGAGTGAGGAGGAGGTCAAGTTATTATCCTGGCATATTCAAAATTCCAGTTGTGGCACAGTGCATATACGCCGCCCCCTCCCCTGTCCTGTTCTGTGGTCTGCTTCTCTTGTCAGAGTAATCTGAGTCTTGCAGTCAGTGTTTCCTGGAATACCAAGTATTGAAGGCAGTGACTGTGGGTGTTGAGTTGCAGCTCAGTGTATTCTTGAGGTTTCAGCACATGTTGCCACTTTAAGATATCATCTCTGCACCCGATTCCTGTTTCCGCAGCTTTAATCATCCACAGGAATTAAGCTGTACGCTCCGTGTCATCCACGTTTCCCAATAATAAGAGCTTTGTGGATTTGAAATGGGGTAGCTGAAGCTATCTCAAATGAGAGTGGAGGAAAATATGGTGAAAATCAAACACACCTGCATGCGTGCGAGCACAAGTCAGATACAATAGATGTGTAGCTCCAGGGGAGTTCTGCTCAGCGTCTTCCTGCTCTCTCTCTCTCTCTCTCTCTCTCTCTCTCTCTCTCTCTCTCTCTCTCTCTCTCTCTCTCTCTGTCAAATATCTTTTTGTTAGTGCAGATGCACTCAGGGTTGGCACACACATTGAAGGCTGAGTCACTTAAACAACCTCATCTTGACACACAGCTGACTCACAGTCTATTGATTTCTTCATACATCATATTCTTTTGTACTTTTTGTTGTTATGTATGTTTACAGGGAGGGAGGACGTTGTTTGAACTCCTCTGAGCCACATATGTTCGTCTCAGAGGGGCGTCACATGATTAAAATAATCAGAGCCACGTTCAATGACAGATGGAGGTGCAACCTTATTGCATAATCCTCATTAGTTACTATGAACACAACCAAATTTGAGAATCCATTTACATTGATAGCCGAGAATAGCACAATCAGTGTTTGTGAGCACAAACAAGCCTCTCTCTCCCAGAGCGGCAAAACAGAGAACCTCTCATCTGTGTTGTCATACAAGTGTAAAGCCTGAAGCTCAGTCATTCAAAATAAAAGGTGGATTACATTTTTGTTGCAACTTCTACTGCAGTGCTTGGATCCAAAGAGCCAAGCTCTTAACCTAAAAAGGTATCCATGATAACTGAATATATTCCGACTCACAGTTCTCCTTTATAAATGTATCATTTCATTCACTGTTGTAGAAACCAGCAGGGCATTTAAGAAGTCCAGAGCAGGACGAACTCCTCTGAGTCCTGCAGGGAGACAGATATTACTGAACACAGAAAAGTTTAGTGATGCAGGCTCACAAGATACTCGATACTTACCAAGTGGATAGCTAAATTCTGGAAACATGACGGTACTCATATGTCCACAGTACCGCAGATACCGGAGGAACCGGAGATGCGGCTTCTGGCTGACATAATAGGAATAAAGATGATAAGGATGACTGGGTGAAGTTTCCAATACCGTTATTAATCATGTTAGATGTGGCAACATACAACATACATTGCAAAACAAACTTGGACAAGAAAAATCCAGCACCTGTTCCTGAAAACAGAATAAAATACAAATATAGCACTTATATTGATGTGTGGCTCATTAGAGGTCCTGATATTGTTATGTTGGTTGATAGAATGTATACAAGTACATGTAACATTACCATTACACTCCTATTTTTATAATAACATAAGGGCAGAATTGACTAAAGTAGTTGTTAAGTTTGCTGTTTTATGTTCCAAAGTGCACATTTTCTTGTATTTTATTGCTGTATTACTGAGTTGAATGACATTATGGGATTGACATCACTGAGAGCAACTTTCTATGCTGCTTACCACTGAATTAAAAGTCGTATTATGCCCTGCTGGACAAAGTATTTTATATGACATCATTTCTAAATTACCCAAGCATCTTTTTCTGCATTATATTCTGTAAAAAGTAAAGAAAGTCTTCATATTGGACAACATTTAGGGACACACCGGTATATATCCAACGGGCTCTAACCCCGCTTGCATGCACATTTTTCAGCCTAACATTGTTGTAACACAGAAACTAATATATGTAGCGGGAGCAACAATTTACCATACTGCCGAGTCATCACTGCACCTTTCTCTCTGCTCTGCACCGGGTGAAGAAAAATGAGAGATACAGATCTAACTCAGGTTCTATGAATTCCTCCTGACCGCCACAGACGGCATTATATACCTGGTTGACAATGAACTCTGTTGGTCAGGAGGAATGAAACAGAGCGAGAGTTGCGGATGTATAACTGAGGTTATATGACTTCTGGGTGACCGCCAGAGTTCAGTGTCATCCAGGTATTTCATACCGTCCGTGGCGGTCAGGAGGAATAAAATGGGATTTATTATTTTGTTTTTACTGAAGTTTGGTATTGAGAATAGTTGAAAGTCCCTAGTATTGTGACATCCCTAAGAAACAGCAGCAAAATCTATTTGAATACTTAAATAAATGAATTTTTTGTTCCTGAGGCAGCACATTCCCACAACATATCTCAACTTGGCTCATGTTAATTATTCTTTGTAGTGAATATAGCATGAATATTGTATGTTCAGACACATATGTACAGCACAGGAAGGAGTGGTGTACTCACTGGAATTGCATTCTTATGTATTCATTATAATTTCCCTAATAAGAGAATCAAAGCGTTTCTTTGAAGGTGCTAAAATAAATGTTCACTGAACTCGGATATGATCTTTTTATGCAAATGTACAATGATGTTTGTTTAAAGAGCTATATTTAGATATCTACTATAGCTCAAAGGAAAGGCCTCTATACTGACTGCTGTGCAGGGACATGAAATGAATGCACTGTGCTCCGTTGCTGCTCTTTCATCATCCTTCCTTAAGTCTCTTTCCTGTGTGAGTGGCTCATGATATAAAGTGGCCAGTATCTGTGTCCATCTGTGCATTGGTCTAAACAAGGCCACGACAGGAGCCCCCTTCTTTCATATCATTTACCAAATACAGCATTTGGGAGTAGGTTGCATGATAGTGGCAGACGAGTCGCTGGTTATGAGCCACAGCTCCTCCATTGTCTAGCATGCTGGAGAAAGAGTGGGAGCCCCTAAAGAGGCCTGGCAGAGTCTCTGCCTCCATCTGCCTGCATGCCTCGCCATGGAGCCCAGCTCGCACCACTTGAGATTATACTCACGTCCAAGCTGTTACTGTAATTTGCATTGGCTCATAGGCAGAGGAGAGTGAGGAGGAGGAGGAGCTGCACATGAGGCAGGGATGTTATAAGTGGTCCTGGCAGCACAATGAGCTTGCCTGGGTGTAGTATTATGTACAAGTGGTATGGACAGAGCTATATTAAAGTGCAATAATGCCACTGAGCAGGTTGGCCGGCTGTCCAAGATTATTGTCTGTGTTAGTGCGGGAGATAAATTATAGAAATGTAGTGTTTGAAACTATTCCAGTCACATTTAGTTTCGGTGTTATGTGCTTTATAGCTGTGCTAGTCTTTCATTCTCAGCGGCTGTCTCCAGCAGCAGATGAAAACGTATCAGTCAGAATACGTGAAACCTTTTCCATTCCACTAATGAGCGAGTTCATTTCCTTGTAATTTATTTAGATTAACGGTCATGCACCTGGAAGAAAGCCACGCAAACACTGAGAAAAGCAGCATCACGAGAGAAGGTTATGGCCAAAAGATGAAAATAAACGAGCTGCTGAGCGGCCCTCTCTGTTTCAGATCATACATCAAACCTGGGAAGTGATCATGAAAATTGTCTTTCAAATCCGAGGCAGCGGCTTTATTTACAAACCATTTTCTGAACTGAAATGTGTCTGCAGTGAATATGGCAGCAGCACTCATTTGGGAGGCGTTGAATATGTAGAAACTGCTTGATGTCGGATTTTTGAATTAAATTCACGTTTTCCCTCAATAAAACGGGAACAAAACCAAAAAAGTACTTTCCCACTGAATGTTCTCTGATGTCCTCATTTTTCAAGCTTAATTTCTTCCTAGCTTGATAGCTTTTGGACTGCAATTTGGTTCAGCGACTAATTTATCAAATTTACTAATTAACAGGAGACGGAAAATAAAGAGCAATTGCTGATAATGCCACCTCCATCAAATAGGTTGTGAACTAATTATTTATGTTACAGCCACAAGCACAAAGGCCTTTAATAAACTTCCTAAAGCTGGTGGTGAAGACACCTACATTTGTAGTATTTAATGTTTCCTGTCCATTAACATCAGCCAACACAATTATTCCAGTCAATAGACCGTTTTTGTTATATTGTACTTAGAGCAAAAATATTTCCAAGGTTAAGAACTATACAAGTTAAATTGAAACTAAGGCAGAGGCTTATGTATTGTGAAGACAGGGATGGAGGTTCAAATGTCAGACAAGTTTTAATCCGTTTTATTTCCTTTTGGCAAGTTTGTAAGACGTCAACAATTTTACACAGCAGTTAATCCTTGCTTTTGTAACACTGACTTCCCATTATAGAGAAAGTAAAATTGGCTGTTTCACGAGGAGTCAGCTACATTAACTTTGTGCACAGCTATGAAAAAAAAAACAGATAAAAAATAATTATGTATGTATGATAAGAAAGAGCTAAATATGCCTTTCAGTCTCAAATAACAGGGCTGACAGGTTTGTGACTGGGGAATCACAAAGTGTGGGATGAGCTTGTCTGCAGTCACTTTAACATAATTACTAATTATGCTGATATGTCATGGATTTAATGCATTGACCTGATTTCTCTAAAAAAACTGTAATTGGAGGCAGGAATAGCAAATAAGGATCTAATTTACTGAGAAAATCATGCATATCAGACTTTGAAACTTGGCCTGTGTTTGAACCTGGCAGCCACAGCTTCTGGATTAAAGAGACTGGGGTCATAAATATTAGATAGATAGTGTAGATATTTATTTTTTTGTTGTGATGCATGTTATGACTAGTCTTGAAAGATCATTATTGGATTTTTTGAGAAAGGGTAAACCCGAATTTCCTATAACCGTCACTAATAAGAGTGGGTCACCATTTTTTTTGGCATCTTGTGTCCGTGCTCAGGGACACAAAAATTGGCTCTGCAATGTTTTATCACGGAGGACAAAACATTTGACTTGTTTATTAGGCCTCAAGGATATACACAATGTGGTTTGTTAGAGGGACAATACACAACATTCAGAACATAAATATAGCAGTGAAAATGCAGTTTACTATGTAAACATACAGTCCCGTCAACTCATCAGGCACACCTTTTCTCCTGCTTGTTAACGCAAATATGTCATTATTCAATCACATGGCAGCAACTCAATGAATTTAAACATGTAGACGAGCTGCTGAAGTTCAAACTGAGCATCAGAGTTTTGAAGAAAGATGATTTAAGTGACTTTGAACGTGGCATGGTTGTTGGTGCCAGAGTCTTTCAGAAACTGCTGATTACTGAGATTTTCACACATCTCTCGGGTTTACAGAGAATGATCAAATATTTGATCACAGAAGTAAGATTACTATTTCAGTGTTTTCAGTGAGAAAATTTTGTACAAGTATAATGCATCAATCTTGTGTACTTTGAGAGCTAAAGGAGAGCAAACACCTCACATAACATTTTGTTGGGAGATAGGGAGATGGTGTAAAAATACTTTCAGTAGCTTATGTGCTTAAATGTGCAGAGTCTATAGTCTAGGTAATTAATGGGAAACCCTGTATTTACAGAATACACTACCCAGTGACATTTTTCCTACATCATGAGTTCAGATATTTACTTATTTACTTATGATCGTAAAACTTAGTACCGTATTTGTACTTGTTACTTGTTTCACCTAAATATTTGGCTCAAACCTTCCATTTAGCATTTGTGCTAGTGAAGTAGTAATAAACCAGATAACATCTTGCAGTTTTCATCCACTAAAGCCACCTCCAGCCCACAGAGATTCCAGTTGTGGCTGATTTCTCTGCAAATTGCCTGAGACCCCACTTTAGTTTTCATTTTGGATATATATATATATATATATATATATATATATTATTTTAACTGGGGATAATCATCCAACACAATTGGTACTTTTTCTCTCTGCTACCATTGTAGTTTGGAATCACAGTGAGTCCAGCCAAATATATAATCAGATGTGAGTGTTTGGGTCACGCATATTGTAATCTCTCATTTAGTGTTTTAAAATGTAATAATAGCTTTTTCTGTTTCAAGTGATTTTTGGGAGCTCTGCAAATCCAGACAGTAGTAGTTCCACATCTCGGGTCACTCTCATCGGTGGACACATCTATTTTACAGGTCTGGTATCTTTGCAACGAATGTTTTTCTCCTCAGTAAGCTTGAGAGAGCACTGACCGCAGGAACACCCCCAATTTCCTGCAGTGTGCTGTCTTAAGGGACGGCCCTGATGACTTTCTGCCTCATCCTTTTCTTTTTGCTTTAGGTACTAGTCTCTCTACTCCTGTTCGAACAATCACAGTGAAATGACCTGCACTGGCTCTCATTGTAGTCCAGAGGTAATCCCCTATTGCATTTAGTTTTTTGAATTTCCTTAGGGGACAGTAAACCACCGTCTGCCTCACACATGTAAACAAACCAGCTTTTGCAGATTAAAATGCGGGGCTATTAGACCACCCATCAAGTTGCCCCAGATGTATATCCCTATACAGTTAGCCACAAAGGCCGCTCCAGGCATCTACTATCTATGTTTAATTTTGTTTGGACTCAGAGACAAGCTTTTTAAATTATTCATGTAAAACCATGTGCATTTGGCTCCTGCAGCGTACATTGATATACATACAAGTCCTTCTTTCTTCAATTCTTCAAAGAGATTTTTGCCACATTTATGTTGAAGACGGCAGGTTGATGTGATGGGAAAAAAACCCTTTAAGGATGGCAGTTAAAGAAAACCTGAGAAAAGACCAACGTGACACCACTTCTTCAAGTGCAAATAAACCAGTGGTGGAAGAAGTATTCAGATCTCTTACTTAAGTAGAAGTAGTAATACACTACCACACTGCAAAATCACTCCACTACAAGTAAAAGTCCTGCATTCAATACTACTGAAGTAAAAGAACAAAGGTATCAGCATCAAAATGAACTTTAAGTATCAAAAGTAAAAAATATTTGTCATGCAGAAGGCACCTACTCAGATGTATATATAGCCCATATATATAATTGAATGATTATTATTGATGCATTATGTAAGTATAAATGCATTATATTCTTAACATACTGTTATGAGGTTTATTTTAAACAAATGCCACTTTTGATCTCGACCTGAAAAGTAACTAAAGCTGGCAGCTTAATATAGTGGAGTAAATGTATAAAGTTACATAAAATGGAAATACTCAAGTAAAGTACAAGTACCTCAAAACTGTACTTAAGTACAGTACTTAAATAAATGTACTTACTCACTTTCCACCATAAACAAATGCACATATGCAAATGTTTTAACAAAAGCACTCGTTTAACAAAAGCAACTGGTGCGAAGATTTTGTTTTCTGCTCTGTTTTTCTCTTAGCAGAGTCTCAGTAAACAAAAACTGGCACATAATGACTGATAAAATGATGTTGTCGGAAGCAGCTAGTGTTCACTTTAATTCACTTCATTCTCTTGGTACAAAGCCAGCTGTAGATAAATCCACACCTTATGTGTATTTACTGCCCCACTGCCACTGTGTGTGCATTGACATGGCAAGGTGCTTTATTTGGCGCAGAGACAGGATTAGTGCAGCTCGGATGCCCTGTAGTGTATATCTTAATATAATACCAGCAATATAGTTTGACAAAAAAAGTTCTGCCTAAACCTGGTTTGCATGAGCTTTCCCATGAAGTGTGTCAAATCGAAGCTACACGGCCCATTATTTGTGTGCACCGAGTGGATCACGTGCAGTTTTAGCTGCCTTGTTCTGAGTTGTAACACACATACTCATAAGCATTACAGCCTTGAGTGAATTTGGACCGCTGTCTTCTATATCAATTAGAGCTGTGTGAGTTTTTCCATTATTGGGTCCAGTTCTTACTGTAGATTTATTCGTGTGGATCCAGTTGGTAATAAATCTCAATTGTTTTTGTTAATTAAATGGTATTGTAGTCATGAAGGAGAAGGTACACACTGGTTATTTACGTTGAGTTTGACTTATGAAACAAAATGATGAATGGGGTCATCTTCGTTTAGTTGGGTTGGAAAGCAACACAATGCACTAGTTTAACAAGATTAGGAGTAGGTACGGATAACAAAACCCTGTATTAAATGGGCCCTTGCACTAAATTATTAAAGTATTGATAAGCTCTGACGTTAACAGTTATTTTGTCTGTGCTTTTTAAAGTTTTGATGTCATTTATCATCACACTGCAGTATCTTATTGGCACTCTGTGTCGGAGCTCCAGCTATGCTCGTTACTGTACGTGCAATCAAACTTTTGCAAGTGAAAAGCCAATCCTTTATCAATACTACAAGCATAAACATTTAACAATTTAAAAGTAATAATAAATTACTATTTAAACACAGGTTATAAAGTGTTGCAGCAACATAAAAAATAAAATGAAATAAGATGAATTAATAGATAAATAATAATAGAAAAATAAAACTGTGTACAAGGCACAAACATAGCAATCTGCTCTGTCTGCAGTATCTCATAGACCGCAGCTATGTTTTACAAAACCACAGCGTGCTAGCTCAGCTAATAAAGAGAGAGAGCGTGTCTGTGACAGCATGGCTGTACGCAGGGTTTCAGAAACACTGAGGTCACAGAACTCTCCCAAAAGGAAAATTAATTTCCCTGTGCTCAAGAAGTGCACTTTAAGATGTTTTCAAAGCAAAAAATTGGACAACAATAGCCTTAAAACCATGTCAGGTGACAGTAGAATTAATAATTTGTGAATGACTAATAGATGGGAAGTTAAATGGTGAAGTAATGATCCACACTACAGTCTGGAAATATGGAAGAGGCTAAAATGATCACAAAACATGCGACAATGAAAAGATGACATTGTTTAATTAAAGTGATCAAATAAAGGGAAATGCACAGTAGAACCACTAAAATCTAATCATGACCATCTCGGTCACCTCTGTCTTCACTGTCTGTCCTCTTCTCTGGGAGTCCTTGTCCTCGTTTCTCCTGTAAAATTACAAATAATTTCGTCAAAATGATGCACACCTTCTCTATTTCATCTTTGTGTTTGAGTTTGCATCATTTTCAATTTGAATTACAGAAATGTGTCTCAATCAGTACGTGAATATAAGCAAAATGAGTGCTATTCAATTATATATTCACACAATAATACTATATCATTACACTGTAATCATACTCTGCGTTTGTGTTTTCAAAATGATCCTGAAAGATCCTCTGATACAAAAAACATATATTATATGATATGTTTTTGTTTGTGTTTAAACAGCAGGGGGACATGGTGTCGTGGGCAGAGTGGGCAGCACCTGCTCTCATCTCCATCTCCATCACCATCACCCTCTTCTTATTTCCGTCTCCACATCTTGTCTTGTGTCTTTTCCCTTTCCAAAGCTCAGCTTTTGATTGATAGAGTCTTTTATTTTCTCTCAGTGAAGAAAACAACACACGGTCAAAATGAAAAGTGAAACTAAATAGCGGGCATCATGGCACCATGTAGGTCATGTCCGGGGATAAATGAACTACAAGCAGTTCACTAGTTAAATTCACTACCTGTGTCACCATTCAGCCGCCTGTGTGGTTCCCTCAAGTTGTTGACATAATCAAAGAACCACGTGTTGATCAGATGATTCACCTCATCACACACACACACACACACACAAGCAGTGACGACGAGCAGATGAGTCGGTAATCTTGGTGTTGTTACATATCTTTGCAATGCACCGCTGCACCAAAGTCAATTCATTAAGACTTTTATTATATACACCTTGAAGGAAATGTCGAGGTCTGGATTGAACAGAGCATGTGTAGTGTGTGTGTATATTTTAAGCTATTTGTCAGTGAATAAATGCTCAACAACTCCAGGACACAAGCCACATTTCCGGTCTTGCTTGCTACCTGCTGATTAAACTGAAGGGGTTTGCCTCTGGGCTTTTTAATCACGATGCTGGGCTCAGTGGTGGATGACTGTCAGCCACAGAGATGGTCGATGGACAATTGTCCATCAGCCAAACCCTATTTTAGAATTGTTTCCAGTGAGAAATTATTGACTTTATATTGTAACTTTGCTGTTTGCTGCACTAGAGACAACATTTAGTCATATTTTAAATACAAACAATGATTGAGTTATGAAAAAGAACCGATAAGAGTATCAAGAAAGAACCAAACCAATAAGGAGTATACATAAGAGTTCTAGTATCGTGGAAAATTAAATGAGTTTATTCAGGAAATAAAGGGAAATTGATTCATGGCTCACTTGTTAAATACCATACTTTTAAATCTTTGGCTATCAACTGTTTTCAGGTCAAAAGGATCAAGTCTGAACAAAGTCACAGATCATCCAAGGCGAGTTCCAAGTTGATCTTATCAAGTCGAGTCTAAAGTCATCAAATTTGTACCTCTAGTCTGACTCGAGTCAAAGTCATGTGGCTGTTATCTGTTATCTGTAGCAATATTTGTCCCAATCCATGGCACAGCTGTTTCACTGGATAAATGGCATTTTTGATTTGCTGGTGGCACTAAATAAAAAGTCAGGGGGATTGTCAGGGTCATAGCGATCCATCCTCAGGGGATCATGAATGTTTGAATAAATTCTATTTCAATCCGTCCAGTCGTTCTTTTATATATTTCAGTCTGGATTAAAGTTGTTTACTGACAAACTGCCTTTCCTAAAGCCTTGTTGTTAGCGTGACAAAATCCCAGGATCCTGTGAATTTCATTACCTATATCCTTTACGACAAAACCTAATTGGTCTGTGAGAGTTTGTGTGTTTGTGTGTGTGTTTGTGTTTCAATAAAATCCTAATCTTTGTATTTAGAGCTGATTCAAAGGAATGTATTATTTGTGATTCTATTGTTAACAGATGGTCCTTATTGTTTGTTACATACGTGGTTCCTTCATTATGAAACAAGCTGATCAGTAATCCAGCTTTAATGTACGTATGAAACAGCTTATGTTATAAAATGCTGAGTGCGTGGCTGTCTCGTTGTAAAATGAATGCAATGTAGGAGAGGCTTTAAGTTCGGCTATTTGATACATTTTTCTCTCTTCTGTAAATCGGCTCTTTGCTGGAGTCTGCTGTGGCAGTGAAGCACATAACGGGCATGCATAATACCTTGGAAGGGTACATACAGAGCAGGATCAATGCAAGTATAGACGCCTTGGGAGGAGGATTTGAAACCAAGTGTGGATTCCTCTGCCTTGCTGTAGCACAAAGTGGCACCACAAGGCATCAATTCAGAGGGTCTATTCAGCTCATCTGCACAGAGCGAGGAGGGCATGAAGCCACTATGCTAAGAAACAAGGAGACAAGAATCAGATAAAACAGCGAGTCGATGGATGAAAATGATAAATGTAGAGGACGGACACGGAGATAAAACCATCACCACATGGGGAAACATGTAGAAGGAACATATAGAAGAGACAATCATGCTACCGTGTTTTTAAATCACAAGTTCTTGTCACTGGATTTCAAAATAACTAGAAATAGAAATCCCATAAGCTGGATGTCATTCAGAATCACTGTCTGCCCTCATATTGTCTGCTAGCAGCTCCTGCTTTTATCATGGCTTGTTTGTTTGTCTTGTTTCTTCTTCTTTTTTTGACAAATATGTCAACTGTACTTCAGCAATCTCTTGGAAAGTGTCAGTGAAGCTGCTACACGGAGAAAAGGGTAACAGCCAGACTGTTTGTTCTCGAGATATTTGTTGATGTTAGGACATGCTACCTCTTAACAATGACTCCAAAAATGAACAAATTCAGGCTGAAGCCTTGCAATCACGGTTTCTTTTCTCAGGTTTTCAAGATACAGATTCAGTGTTTTGAGGAAAATGTGTACTGGTGCGTCATTAACAGGTTATCCATTTCATGCACTGGTGGAAAACAACAGGCTGCATGTACTTTCTTCTGATTTTTCTTGTACTTAAGTTGAGGTTTTAATTTTATGACGGAAATATTATGGCAAGCCCTTGTAACATTTTATCAGTCGGGTGTTTCCAATAGTGAAAATTATATTTTGACATGTCAAACTTCATTCTCTGGTCAGAACACCATTAATGTACACTGTAAAAAAAATGTTTCTAGAAATTACAGTGAGTCATTGTCAAATTGTATCAGAAATAAGACATAACATTCAAAAATCACCATTGTAGATGCTATTAATTACAGTAAATCAAGGAATAGCTCAACATTTTAAACACACAGGAAACACAGGTTTTTTTACCATAATGTCACAAGGACACAATTACCCTAAAAATAAAGGGACTACTCGGTCTAAATGACAGTTTACAGTAGTTAAATTTACAGTAGAAAACCAGCTCACTGTATTTTTAGGGTGAAGTTCTGGCAACCACAGCTGCCGGTATTTTACTGTACATTAAACAGATTTTTTTTCACATTGTAGTTTATCTTTTAATAGTAAATATTTGCTACACCCCATTTAGTGAGATTTTGAATCCCACACTTTTTCTTATAACAGAGTACTTTTAAATCGCAGCACTTCTACCTTCAGAGATCTGTATGCTTCTTCCACCTCGGATATCATTAAACATGCAACAGTGGAGTTCATCTTTATCATAATTGCTGCAGTGTCCTCAATCCAAAGTCTGAACCTCAAAAAAAGATAGCTTCCCCTCTGAGTGTGAAGCTCTGCAAAACCTCTCACAGCAAATCTAAAAAAGGCAAATGGCCACTGAAAACCAGAGGGCAGTGCATTGTAGTCTATTAATTGTGACAGCTAACAGATGGACTACAGTCAGAGGTTTAGTTTTTTTTTTTTTTTTTTTTTTTTTTTTTGGCTCAGTTGTGGAAGCAATTTGTACATAAAGTGGATTGACTGAAACAGCATCTAATAATCATATCATGAATAATGGTGCTTGTTATTAGTGACTTTTAGTGACTATTTTAGTGAAGAATTAAGTGCATTAATCAGAAATGTAGTGTGTGAGACTCTAAATAGTGCGAGACAATCACTTCATGTGGAAAACACTCATTCATGTAAATAAAGATCATGTCCCCAGTTGATTATATGAGTGCACATATTTAGGGGGCATTGTATAGCATTTGTATAGAATGTCTGGTGTAGAGACATTTTTAGACAAAATGGTCTTCTGACAATACTTCACTGGATTTAGCTTCTCAAATGTGAATAGATTCTAATTTTTGCTGTCTTCTGTGAGAGGAAATTTGATGTTTTTGGATTTGGCACCGTTGCTCGGATAATACTTACGATGGGCATTTTTCACTATTTTCGTAAATTTGATGGGCTGGACAATTGATTAATTAATGGAGAAATTGATCAGCATATTTATTGCAGTAGATTTGCATGGGTTTCTGAGATTTTCTTCTGTGCAGCTGTATGCTGTTGTCGAAGTAGATATTATGTGCAATTAACACAGGCATGTCCTCCAATCCCTCCCATTTTATTTTCTTGTCATGTAATGTGATATTCAAGGGGACAAGCGCTGTAAAAAAAAAAAAAAAAAATCACCAGCCTTAAATAAATGAATGAATTTTTTGTATTAAATCTATATTTGTAACTGCAGCAGCAGCTTCTGAGGTTAATTATCTCTGTATTGAAATAAAAAGGACCAGGTAGCAGGTAAAGGGGAACAATCAATCACCAAGTGTTCAATCAACAAGTGAGGTGCATGACTATGCTTGTGCAGCTCCAGTGTAATCCTAATGTTCTCAATCTTGTTTAGGGAAGCTCTTACAATTAAAGTTTATGGAGCTGCAATAGTTTGCGCTTCTCAATTCTTCCTCATTGAAAGTTTTAAATGGGATGTAATTGAGAAGACCGTCTTTGCATGCAGACATAATTATAATATGCAAATGCTCCTCCTGTTTACGACGACGCCCCACATCCCCCTTGATGAGATGCGACCAGAAATCCCCGGGGCTGCGGAGCCTCGGTGAAGGCGTCCACTGGTGTCGACTCCGCTGAACCCAGGCTGTCAATAATTATGCCTGAATCCTGACAAGAGTCACACAAGGGCAGCTAGCAGTCCATTTCCTGCGCCATCTAATTGGCGTTTACGGTTTCCTGACAAAGTCATGTCCAGAAAATATCTTATATAATGCAGCGACTCTGGGCAGATGTTTTTCTGAGGTAAGGACACGCTGTCATTGTTTTTTACTTTATCACTGTTTTCAATGTCACTGTCTTCACCCAACTTTTACTTTATCTTTAATCCAGGGTTCGCCACTGAGGATTTTTTTCATTTTCAATTAAACGGCTGATCATTATATTCTATGCAGACCTAGTCTATATGGTCTAATGGCTCCATCCTGCTTAGAATCCTCCCTTTTCCTCCTGATCACTGGATTCATGCAGCAAGTATGATGGGGCAGGAAGATCATTATGACAGAGTAGAAATATTTTAATTTACCTCCAGCCCCTGGATGGTTCTCTCAGCCTGACTTTAAGATTAACAATCGTAGATATAGTCTGAAATAGCACAGATACCACAATCATATTAAAAGCTCTTAAAACCCCTCACAAACAAGTAACAACCCTTTTATTTGCAGCATATTTTTATTTCTTAACACATGGAATATGCTCCACATTGTTTATGGCCCTGAACCCCTCTGTTATATTATAATTCCCTCTTTTTCTTCTTTTTTTTAATGTTATATTTATTTTAATTAATAAAAGTAATAATAGTAATGATTAATAATTATATATTTTTCATAATACTTGCTATTTCTATGGTAATTTGTATTCATAAATATTTATAAATTAATTTATATGCTAATTAAATTTTAATTTATATATTAAAAAAACAACCCTGATTGATTTTTTCTAAATAAAGACACAATGAAAAGATTTGCAAATAATATGCTGTAGAAAGATAAGCTATCTAATATTTAAATGGGGGAAATGTATACATATTTATTTTGTAAATCTGAACACTCATTCTGAGTTTTAACCATTTTGTATTTATTTACGTTTCACACAGCGTCCCAGCCTTTTTCAAAACCCTAATTAATTGGGATTAAACAATCCCAATTAATTAATTAACCGTTTAATCTATAAAATGTAAAAGTAGTGGAAAGGCCAATCATCCTTTTCTAGAACTGTATCTGATATATTCATATTACTTGTTTTGTCAGACCAACAGTCTGAAAGCCCAAAATATTTAGTTTACTGCCAAAGATGACTAAGAAGACCAGATTTTCCTCAAACTGGGCAGTGTTGGTGGCCTTGTTAGGAAAATAAATACCATAGTGTTGGTTTGACTTGATTCCCTGCCTGGACCTTTGTTGAATGTTATTTTCCTTCTCTTTCTCTCTTTTGCTTGTCGTTACATGTCAACTCTCAACTGTCCACAACTGAATAATGGTTACATTTAAAAAAAGAAATAGATAAATATATATATATATATATATATATATATATATATATATATATACATATATATATACATACATACATATATATATATATATATATATATATATATATATATATATATATATATATATATTCTTTTCTTTTTCTGATTTGAAAAACTGAAACTTTTACATTTTTAGCATTTTGTCTTAAACAGATGTATTTTAATCAGCTTGTAGAACTATTTGTAAGTTGTCCACACTCCAGACAAAGTCATGTTAAGTTTTTTCACTAATGGATTGTGTATTTTATTACTTGGAAGGGATTTTAAGTTTGAAAATCCTTTATAAATGATGATTATGAAGAATAACATAAGAATGCAAAAATATTACTGCATGAGGCCAAATGACTCAAACAATGAATCAGTTATCAAAATAATTGCTGATTACTTTTCTGTTGAATGACCAATCATTTCAGCTCCACTGTTATATGAATTAAAATTTAAATGGCCACTTTCGGTGGAAAGCTGCCCTCTAAAAGCAAGGAAGCTATTGTCACCACGTTATAATGCTAAGATGACATCAAGTCGGCCATATTTCATTCTGAGTGAATATAAGATGGCAGCTAATAGCACTTTCCTGAACAGTTTAATGATGGTAGTTAACACTCATATACAGTATTCTATTAAAAGTCACTATTTGATTGGTTTATTTAATCCTTTTGAAACTAAAGTGTGTGACAATTCTGTGATCTGCTGAGTTGTCTTAAAAAATTGTATTTATAAAAACTTTATTTCTTTCTGGTTATTTAATGATGACAATATCCTGGTGAATTAATGTATGCCCTAATTAAAATTTCCAGCAAAGTCATGTTGGAGTCACTCTACTCTACGTGGGTGTAAGTGAGCAGGTGAAAATCTCTTTATTTCAGACGTTGCAGGATGCATCATCATCCCCGCAGCATCTTTGCCCTGTTTAAAGTGTAAACTAGATGCTAAGTGTTAAGAATGCAGCAGCAGGTAGATGTTACACAGTCAGAAATAGGACGTGGTGTTTGAAAAGTCGTCTTTCGGGTTTCATTTGATTCCCATTGCATTGTTTACAACGCCCTCTTAGCTCTCACTTTTAGTCATTTTTTAAGTGAGCAGCTGATTATTTTAGAAATTCCACAACCACTGTACCTGCTCCCTCTTTCAACAGAGCTCTGTTGTGAAAGTGTGAACTATAAAAGCCTTAAGAAGCAGCCGAGCTGATCTTTTGTTCATGTTTTCCGTCAGTATGTTCAACACTCATGTACACTTTTACGTCTGAGCCTGAAAACTAACTTCCAGTAATTTATTCTTGCCTTTTTTTCCCTCCTCTTGGGTACTCTCTGACCTCTGCCTTTGTTTGTTTAGTGATTTTGTATATTAATGTGTAGATGTAAGGACATGTTCTCTCCTGTGTTTGTGTGGGTGGCTGTGTAATGTTCTCACGTGTACATGCCTTGTGCAGAATTGTGCTTGTATGTAAGTATGTTGGGAGGATTGCCTCTTTTGTTCAGTGAACCATATTTAATAACAGTATCAGTGTTCAAATTCAGGTAAAAAAAAATCCGGCCATTGTTTATGATTGTTTATAAATTGCCTTAAACCTGCATTCTCTCTAACGGCCAGCAGGGGGCGACTCCACTGGTTGCAAAAAGAAGTCCCTACTATAGATGACGACCATACTTCCTGATTTATTACTTCAGTAAACTTTTTCCCAATTGTTTTATGTTCTAAATCACTAGGTCAAGTTTTCCTCAATGCAGCATGATGTTCATTTTATACATTTTGGTCACATTTAGAGTAAAATTGAGGCTAATGCGGGGTTTTCTTCAGGATGTGGTTACCTTTTGTTTGATTGTGTTTTCGTCTTGAAAACTTTTACCCTTTCCCGGTGTGTTTTTTCAGACATCAGTGTTGATTGTAACATCTTGATCACCTAAAAAGTCTTGTGTGGGGTTCCGTTGTACGAAAGGCACTCTTTCCTCAAGGCACTCAAGACTCAGCTATTCATTTTTAATTACAGATGCACTTTGCTAACTGAGTTGCCAGCTAGCACTAACGTTAGCTCATACCTTAACTTGCTCCTCCCCAGCTCCACCCCCCACCTAACTTCTGTAACCGTAGTCCACAAAGAAACAGGTCACGCTTCAGTGACTCCATCCACTTCCATTCTACATTATATGTCAGCTACAATGAAGCCTGTTTCATTTCAGTTCCTGTGTTTCCTCTAATTGGTCAGCTGTCAAGACACATGTTGCAATAACATCCAGATAAGCACAATATTGCCATTAGGGCTGCAACTAACAACTATTCTAATTATTTATACACAGATACTTTTGATGCAATTAAAATATTAGTATAGTCACAATTTACCTGAGTTTACATTCATCCCTTAATTAACTGCTTTGTCCAACCAATGGTCCAAAACCAAAAGATATAACAGTAAATAATGCATTAAATCCTAAATCCAAACCTGGACATTTTAACTTCAGCTATGAATTAAGCCAATATAAAAAAACTGTTGAAAGCAAATTTATCTGTCAATTGACTAATTGTTTCAGTTGTCTCTCTTATTTATTCAATTTGGTGCAGTGTCAGAGACAGGCTAATCTGCACACACCCATATGTGGAGTAGAAAAACTCCTTTATGAACAATTTATTCAAGGTGTGAATGGGCTCTATTGGACACACCACACGGCTGGTTGAAGGACAGTTCCCATTGGTACAGGGCTTAACCTCCTTCAAACCTAAGAATTATATGTCTGCACACACCCACTGGTCACACAACAACTCAGATTCAAAATGCACAGTGATCAATAAATCCCGATCTGAGAGGAGGTCACTCCCACTAGCAGGAGAGCAGACAGCACGCCCATACATGGCCTCCTAATTATCTCTTCCCTGCACACCGAAATTTCACCCTGCACAAAAGTTCCAAGACATTGCACAAGCAGTATAAAATTAAAAATCTCTCACCTAAGTGATATATGTGACATTCTGGCACAAGAGCACCTCTCACTACATAGTTAACATAAGTGGTGATACCAAATGTTGCAAAAAGCCCCCCCTCCCTCTCCCCCGAGCACCTCTGCACTGAGAAAGCAGCTTGTTATCTCACACAACCTTACAGCGTTTATATTAAGTCTTTTTTTTATTCATGCTGGTTTCTCACCCACTCAAACACACCTTTAATACAGATGGGACTCCCAGTAAATTTCTTTATTAATTACCTCCTCCACAGAGGTTGTGTTTTCAGTTCGGTTTGTTTGTCTGTTTGTCAGCAGGAACACCACTGGCCCGGTTTTTATGAAATGTGATTAAAGGATATTGGCCAAGGAGGTTCTCTCTAAATTTCAGAGTGGATTCAAATGACGGGGCGAATCACAAATTATTTTTGATTTTTGCAAATTTTTGCAAATAGAGCATTTGGCCTTGGTGGAGGTCTGCATTCTAAAAGTGCCCCTGTAGTTCTGGTGTGCATTTTAAGATGTGTCGTGGAGGAAAAACTAAATAAAAACACAATAAATTAATGATGATAAAACAAAACTCTTATGGCATTTCGGTGTTTGTAGATGCTTAATATTATATGAGTTATCTTGGCTCACATGTGGAGACAGACAACCACTCACGCTTACTTTTACAATGTTAAATTGAGCTTCACTAATTAACCCAGCACCTTCATGTCTTTGGACTGTGGGAGGAAGCTGGAGAACCCCAAGCTGACACGGGGAGAACATGAAAACTCCACAAAGAAGAGCCCCAAGGCAGGTTCAAAACCAGAACCATCTTGCTGTGAGGGAACATCACTCACCACAGCATCACCCTGCCAAGATGAATATATTAGGGAATTAAAATTAATAATAATGTTCTCTACAATTTGCTGCTGATTCTCAGAGTTGTTCAGACCCATAAAATGCTTTAACTTTGACTAGAATATTAATAAAATGTATTTGAAATATATATTTTTTTCAAAACAGGCTGTTCCATTTTATCTGTGCTCACTGGCTAAAAATTTCATATCTTATGCTGCTCATATCTCATATTCAGGTTGTTTCTGAAGGTCTACAGGGCTTTTTTATTTTATTTTTTTTATTTTTTACCAGAGTTGTAGTGATTCAACCTTTTGTAGCCAACGGCAACAGATGTCAAAGGAAGCTCGATGGATTTCAGGGTGTAGGATGGATCCAGATTTAGAAAACTTGTGTTGAATGTCAGGCACACTCTTGGGCGGCTTAGAGGGTTCAAATCTTCAAATATTAATTTTAGTGAAATATAATGCTCATGTCAAGCGGTAACTTAATTCAAGCGGAAAGTTTAATCATCGCTCTCTTTTAAAAAACAAAAGTTTGTGAAACTTTTTTGATGCAAATGTTTCACAGCTCCATATGTTTACAGCCATATGCATTTAGGCATGTAAACATGGTAAAGACGACCTGCTGAAGCACAAAGTGAGCATCAGAATGGGGAAGAAAGGTGATTTAAGTAACTTTGAATGTGGCTTTGATGGGTATTTCACAAATTGCCAATCTACTGGGATTTTCAAGCACAGCCATCTCTAGGGTTTACAGGGAATGGTTTGAAAACGAGAAAATATCCAGTGAGCCAAAATATCTTGTTGACACCAGAGATCAGAGGAGAATGGCCAGACTGGGTGGAGATAATAGAAAGGCAACAGTAACTCAAATAACCACTAATTACAACCAAAGTATGCAGAATGCATAACACACTCAACCTTGCAGCAGATGGGCTACAGCAGCAAAAGACCACACTGGCCACTTTATTAGGAACACCTTCCTAGCTAATAAAGTGGCCGGTGAGTGTATATACATCCAATATTTGCAAAATTCTATCTGTGTGTTTGATTTGAGTTAGTTTAGTTTCTGAATGTGAGAATGTGATTTGAAGCTATTTTTAATGAATCCATTAGAGGAATCCCCCATTTGTGCTCCTGCATGACTGGACACAAAAACAAAACTGCAGTTCACCCTGTGTTATCGACCCAGGCGCTGCCGCTAATATTAAGCAATAAAACAGAAATAGAAATGTGAGGCGGAGCTGCCCTTTCCTTTTTAATTTGCCCGGCCATTCATACATCTGTTCACGTCCCTCCTTACCTCCTCAGCAACCATTAAGATTGAGGCCTTGCATTTTTTCCGGGCAGCTCAACATCGTCTTATTGCAATTCAAAGACCTACATTCTACACCAGAGTTGCCGTGGCAACAAAGTCCCCCCACACACACCCTCTCTCCCCCCCTCCCTCTCTGAGATGTTGAAAGATCAATAGAGTATCCTCGACGGTGTGGCAGGAAATGCTCCGGCACAGATGGTCCTCAGAGGAACCATGAGCTTTGTGGCCTAGTTACCATCTGAAAACTGACACAATCAAGCAAGATGCTATCGAAATTATCCAAAACTTGGGCAACAATATTTGATTAAATCTGAACTAAAGATCATAACATTGTTGAAAGTATACCATTGTACTGAAGTTTCTATATAGGAGTCTATTTAACTGGAAGCATGATCTCCACCGCTGTAGCCTACTTTATTATTTTAGCTTGCCCAGCATCTTTTAAAAAAAGGAAATTTGGGGAATTAACTTAGACAAGGCAGGCACGCTGTGCTGCCAACGATAAAGGAGCATCGCTAAATAAATAAAATCTCTCAGGGGGGATTTTAATTTTCTCACACAGTGTACCACCTAATGCGTGTATCTGCACATGGAAATTGTTTAACTATGTGCACATACTTTATCTTACCCGTATATTCCTTTTTGAATTAATTGCATTTTTTTTTTTTTTTTTGCAAACAGTTAGGGTGGTTGTTTTTGAGAGATGGAGGTTGCAGCTAAGCCTGCAGTCGAAACAAGCAGGGAGAAAAGTGTAAACACAAACCAAGTGAAGGTCCAGTGCTGTTCTAAAATGCAGTCTACTGAGATGTTCTGTAGTATTAAGAAGAAGCAACACTACCGTCAAAGTTGAGTAAATTCCATCAACATGCTTTGAGAAACTATCCCACTGGTTTGAACTTGTGCTTCAAGCTGTCCTACTTCCCTCAAAAAATGACATCACACAAACCTAGATTTTAATGAGATCTCTGATTGGACAGCGGTATTTCATAGTTAACGAGGTGCCCTGTTGTCTGTCAGACAGTAGCCAGACAGCAGCAGGAGCATGTTTCTGTGCAAGAGAGCGAAAAAAGGGAAAGCATCTGAGAATTTTCATCGCTGCTCAACTGGTAAAAAACCCCAACACAGGTTGATTTAAAATGACACTTTTCTCTCGCACTCCTGAAAACACATACCAACTCTCCACAGACCAAGTTTGTGCAGTTTAACACTCGAGCATATGTACAAAGATTATGAGTAATGCTAAGCTTGAGCGATGGAGGGAAAGAGCTTGGCTTGTGCTTTGTTTTTTTGCTATGAAATCTGACATGTGGCATTTAAAATATTCCATGAATCTAACTCCAGGCGTTTTTAAATCAAATTTAATTTAGGGTTATCGGTACTGTGAGCATTAGATGCTTTCGCTTTGGGCACAATGGGGGACAAAAATCAGTGGTGTTAAAAACGTCAGCAGCACCTCAACATGGTGGAACATAGATAAAGAGCCTCTAAAATTAGTCCTGACAAATTCGATGAAGCATCAAAAATGGCGACACTTTTTGTTTTTAAACCCACAGCCGGCTGCTGCTGACTGAATTAGAAAATAATTAAGCTGGACTTCTAAAAAAAAAAGAAAAAGGGATCAAAAGTGTCACCCTGTGGGTTTTGGTGGGGTGGTAACATAAATGTCATTCTCTGAACCTAGGAAAGAAAAGTCAGTTGTCATCCCTTTACTTTATCGCCGTTAACAGGCTCTCTCATCAACTGTGGAGCTCAAGGCGTTAGCGATCAAGATGGATGCCAAAGAGGGTAAAACCACTGACAATGTGGCATCAGCACATCACCGTTTGTGTTCCACTGGGGTCTCTTATGGTTATTACAGCCAAGGATCACTTTTTACTCCTGTCACCACAGGCGTGTTCTTCTCCAGACGGAAATCAATACCTCTAAATGGGAATCAGAGAATCAGAACATCCTCAATGTCTCCATCGGACGGACTCGAAAACAAGCCGTATTTCCGTCATGTTTTTTTTTAACCTTTACTTTTTGTTGCCGTGATTTACATGACAGGTTTCTGTCTAATTTTGCAGAAGCATAGGGAGAGCAGGGAGCACGAAAAGGTCAAGAAAATCCTTGAGCGTTGCTGACAAGCGCCCTTTTCTACCTTTAATTCTCCATCTTGATGTAGAATTCAGAGCAAGAAAAACACACAAACTTTGTTATATGATGGAAATGTACATGGCATATAGTGTTTGATATAGGAGAACTGTCGTGTGATCATTCAAGAAATTACATGGTTCAGTGCTGATGCAGCCTGGTGGCACAAAAAAACATTCTGTTATTTCCATTAAAAGGCTACAGAGACATGGGCTTCTGACAGTGTTGGTGCAGCCTTTCATCATCCCAGGTGCCATTATTTCAGAAAAGCTCCATTTCATTTTGTGATTGATACCTCGCTGGCAGTCGCTGCAATCTTGGTCAGACTCTTGATTTTTGCAGCAGGCTCTCATAAAAGCTATGATGCTATTTATTAATTCAAAGATCTCTATTTTTTGACTCAGTGTCTCTCCTATTTTTCTTTGTCTGTCTCGCACACAGGAGCTGGAAACTGATCAACAATGGACCGGCTGGTTCTGTGCGTGCTGCTGTGTGCAGCTCTGGTGAAAGGATACAGCTGCCCCGGCCGCTGCATCTGCCAGCATCTCTCCCCCACTCTGACTCTGCTCTGTGCTAAGACTGGCCTGTTGTTCGTACCCCCCACCATCGACCGCAAGACCGTCGAGCTGCGGCTCACGGACAACTTCATCACCATCATCCGCAGAAAAGACTTTTTCAACATGACTAGTTTGGTCCACCTCACCTTGTCCCGTAACACCATCAGCCAGATCAATCCCCACGCTTTTTTCGGGCTGCGATCGCTTCGGGCGCTCCACATGGATGGAAACCGACTCAACACGATAAAGACTGACTACTTTAAAGGACTCATAAACCTGCGTCACCTCATCCTCGGTAACAACCAGATCCACCAGGTGGCCCCCACCGCCTTTGATGAGTTTGTTTCCACCATAGAGGACTTGGATCTTTCCAATAACAACCTGCGCGGCCTTCCATGGGAAGCCATAGCCAGAATGACCAACATTAATACACTCACATTGGACCACAACCTGATTGATCACATTGGAGCGGGGACTTTTACGCTGCTCACCAAGCTGGTCCGGCTGGACATGACCTCTAACAGGCTGCAGAAGCTGCCGCCAGACAGCCTGTTCCAACACGCACAGGTCCTGTCCGACGCCAAGGGCTCCAGCTCCTCCACGCTGGCTGTGAGCTTCGGTGGAAACCCCCTTCACTGTAACTGTGAGCTGCTGTGGCTCCGCAGGCTGACGAGAGAGGACGACCTGGAGACCTGTGCCTCGCCAGAGCACCTCATGGACAAGTATTTCTGGTCCATCCAAGAGGAGGAGTTTATCTGTGAGCCTCCGCTGATAACCAAACATCTTTCCACTAAGCCCTACGTGATGGAAGGGCAGGGTGTGACTCTTAAATGCAAAGCAGTCGGGGATCCAGACCCAGATATTCACTGGCGGGCGCCAGACGGCAAGCTGGTGCATAATAACTCCCGCACCATCCTGTATGATAATGGCACCCTTGATATTCTCATCACCACGCTGAAGGACAGCGGGGCATTTAATTGTGTGGCGTCCAATGCCGCAGGCATCGCCACAGCTGCTGTTGAGATCAACATGATCCCCCTACCCTTGTTTGTTAACAACACGGGCCACATGCGCGAGGACCCCGGCCTCTCAGACATCACCACCTCCTCCAAATCTGGCAATGACACCAAGGGCTACGACAAGCAGGACAGGAGGGTCATGGTCAACGAGCTGACCTCCTCCTCCGCTGTGATCCGTTGGCCATCTGAGCGCCACATCCCCGGCATCAGGATGTACCAGATTCAGTACAACAGCACGGCAGATGATACTTTGGTGTACAGGTAAGGCATGGTGGAAGGAGCGGATAGATGGAGAGAGGGGAGGGATGGTATAGTAGAGCAGGGACATGAGGAAAGGTTAGACATCTGGAGTTACCATCTGCTGAATGACACAACGCTTCGTTATGGCAGATTGACGGATCCCAAAGATGCAGCATGATTAAGTATGTCCAGAAATATGCAGAACCCCCTATAGTGCATTAAAATCATATTTTTTTTCTTTTATTACAGCTCACTTAGGATATTTACACATCCAATAAACAATTTTCGATCTCTGATATTTGAGAAGGCCGTTGCAATCAGCTGAAGAGATTAAAGGAGTTTAAGGAGTCCACCACTCTGAGAGGCTGAAGGGCCCTTCCAGCATCATTAAAAAATAATGTGACAACAAACAATAACATGAGGTCCAACAATTCCAGTTCATGTAACTGTTTGTATCATTAGTAAGAGTCTGCATTAATTGGTTGAAACACAGAGTGTGATTAGATGTGGTTGTCTAATGATAGGCTTGGTTGCAGTGGTGAAAGATGCATTAAGATTATTTACTTAAATGTTCTGTAGGATGTGCTCTTATAGCTGCTTATAGTGGAGCTAGTTTTAACTACTATATAATAGGGCTGGGCAATATAGAGAAAATCAAATATCAAAATAATTTTATACAAATACCTTGATATCGATATTGCAACGATATTGAAGGGTTTAAGGATGTACATGTTGGAAAAAGCTGCCATTGCAATGCCATTTAAATTGCAATTTTATACATTTTAAAGTAAAATGCATCAATCTGGTGCACTTAAAGAGTAAATCCCACACCAAGTGGATGTCCCTGGCGCACCACATTACATCCCTCAGGAAGACTCTAGGGACCTCATCTATTGTGAAGTGTAAAAATATAATTTGCCGCGTCTACCTAGACTGTGAGTAATGGGAAAATGGATTGCAAGAAGTTTTCTTTTTGTATCAAGCAGCAAAAAAGTTGCAACATGACATTAATTTGTCCGACTTGACATTGCACATCCTGTGACGTGACCGTTGCGCATGCACATATTGCAGTGTCGATGCTCAAACAATATGTACAGCCCTAGTAGGGTTGGCAAAACATTTACACAATGACATTTATCATCAGCAGTGTGGATATAACGACGAAGTGGTAAAGGCAAATAATAGAACAGCTCAAACTGATACGTCTGATAAGTTCAGATAATTACCTGTCATGCAGCCTTAAAACCCAGGAAAAAACAGCACTTATTATGATATTATGATCCAAAACCTAAGATGATATCTAGTCTCATACCCAAATATATTATCAATATATTGCCCATCCCTACTTTATATATACAGATTAATTATTAAAGGTGTTCCCAACCAATTCTGCAACACTGTGCATTTGTTTTTCACACATTTCTACTGGATAGTTTGACCTTCTTCTGCCTTAAACTGTTATTTAAGAAGTTTAGATGGAGTCTTGGCTGTGTTAACTCATGCACACATTCAACACTGGTGTGTGGGATGAAATGTCCATAGGCAAAAGAGAATTCCCACACACTGTCTACTGAGAAATACAACGTTTCTGTCCCTAGACCTTCGTCAGGTGGTGGACTGATAATAATCGATAGACATCTGAAATGTAGTAAAAGGTCCCAGCTGGAGGTTTGAAATCACTGGTTTAATTTTTTAACCTTGAATTGAGTTTTATAAGACTAGCATGAGTTTAATGTAAAATATTTCTCCCGAAAGTAAGTATAGGTATAAATTGAAATGAAATGAATCGAGGAAAGTACAGCGCTTGAGCAGATATGATTAGTTATTTTTCACGGTGGAGTATTGGGTTTATTATCCAAAATGGGCCATTTCTGTGTGTCTTATCATTATATTATATGATCAGCATGAATCAATAACATTTTAGCAGTACTTAAATGTTACAGTCTGGTTGGGGATATCATATTTTATAGGCTGATGATTTGTTTTCTGTGTTAAATCTTAAATCTGAAAAGTAGCTAATAGCTATATGAAAGTACTGTAGTGGAGTGAAAAGTACAATATTTCTCTCTGAAATGTGGCGAAGGAGTATTATAACATATCATACGATGAAAATGCATTAAATTGTACTTGAGTACAGTACTTGAGTCATTTTCCACGACTGCCATACATAAAGGAATACTGCACAAGGTCAAGTTTCTTTGAGTAAAATGCAACATATCGCATAGGTTAAGCTGCAATGTGTAATATATATGCACATATAGAGAAAGTTGACAAAATCAATAAGGGTACGAGTTACACTCTTCTAAAAATTACTGAATATAAACATTTGCAAACCATATTTTAGATAGTGTTTTAAATAAGTTTGTTGTGTTTCTTATGCAATTTGTGACGCACATGAACTGAATCTGGTATACAGAGAAGTACTTCAGGATTAATGTATTCATGGAGGGAGTTAATAATAGTCCTTGACTTTCTTCTTTTTTTTCCTTTTCTTTTTTTTTTTAGTTTTTATCAGATATAATGAGTCGCTCTCCTGTATAATTTTCTCATCCAGTTTAGGCATGGAGCTGAGTGTTGTTTTGTCTTTAGGAGGTACATTATTACCTACAAATGATAACCATCAAAGTCTCCCTTTAGGGAAAAGGAACACGCTTCTAATTATATTAACGCCAATGTTGACCTGAAGACAATGCCTTTCTCCATTGTATTTAGAGCCGTGTAATCTTGCGGTTGCCGACAAAATGTGACCTTAGGTATTCACGCATCACAACTGCCTGCCCATCATGCGTCACTTGTCCTGCAACCTGCAGCTGTTGTGGCATATTCTTGAAACGGCGAGACTCCTTCGCCTTGTTTATCACCTTGCGGTTTACCCTTGTTGTCATTTTATACACAAACCCAAAAGAGCAACTTCTCACAGCTATTTTATGATATAACATATTCACTCATAAGTCAACTTTAATGAAGTGTTGTGCTTTTTATGTTTGAGCACCAGAATGAGTGATATTTAATGCGAGAGCCGCGATGGCCCTGTTGTCTTTTTGTTGTGTGGAACTGACACCTTTGTGTGATTTAATACACCTTATGCAAATCAGTAAATGTGGGCGTTGTAATTCCGATGATTAATCGTCTACATCTTCACCACCGCACTATGTTTCTTTTCTCTGCAGAATGATCCCATCTACCAGCAAGAACTTCTTAATCAATGATCTGGCCGCAGGGCGGGAGTATGACCTTTGTGTTCTGGCGGTTTACGACGACGGCATCACATCATTAACAGCCACACGTGTGGTCGGCTGTGTGCAGTTCCACACGGCCAGCGAGGTCAGCCAGTGCCGCTTCATGCACAGCCAGTTCCTGGGAGGCACTATGATCATCATTATTGGTGGTATAATTGTTGCTTCGGTGCTGGTGTTCATTATCATCCTGATGATCCGCTACAAGGCCTACAGCGGCCCAGAGGACAGCAAGACCAAGGTCAGCTCCAGCATGCACTCGCAGACCAATGGCAGCCAGCAGCGTCTGCAGCGCTCCGCCTCTAAGCAACCGTCTGACGAAGGCCAGCGTGACGCTCACGGGCCCAAAGAGTGCATGGCGCTGGTGCTGAGGGTGGACAACGAGAAGAAGGAGGATCCAGGAGCCACCACTGCCATCCTGGAGGTGGAGCTGCCACCCCTGAATGCAGACAAGATGAAGAGAAGAACCAGCCTGGATGCTCAGCGCTCCGGCCCCCCCTCTGAGGACACGCAGACAGACAGTAGCCTGACGGGCTCCACCATGTCCCTGTGTCTCATTGGCCCCAACGCTGGCACCAAGGAGGCTCCCAGGCTCAAGGACAAGAAAAGTGCCCTGGCCAACATGGGATTGCTCCCTAATGAGCTGGCACGAACTAGGCACAGATTCTCTTTTGACGGAGGGGATTACTCCATTTTTCAGAGTCATAGTTACCCACGCAGAGCGAGGACGAGGTGGCACAAGTCCACCAACCAGCTCAACATGGAGTCGTCGCCACTCGCCAACAGGAGAGTTACGTTCAGCAGCACTGAGTGGATGCTTGAGAGCACAGTCTGAGGAGAGCAGTGTAGCCGGAAAAAAATAAAAACGGCTCAGACACACACGTGTAAAAACATAAATATGTCTACATGCCATATAACACACTTTTCCTGCACACAGCAAATGACGAACAGAAGCACATTTAATTACACATGCAAACTTTCTGTGAGTTGCTGGAGAAGAACACAGTCTCCCTTCATCCTGCCTCCCCATCATACTCCCAGAGAGGTTTGTTGGCCATGTCCTTTCTTTATGCAGCAGTGCCTTATTCTAAAAAATGTACGAATGGAGGATGCTGCTCACTGTAGTCATAAACCGTCCTCTCCATCATTGCCTCCCACCCTGATGATTGGGAAGTACTTCTTTGGATTTTTTAATTTTCTCCTTTTTTTCTGTGTCATGCCAAGGGGGTGTGGCTTTTGGATGTGACTGTTTAATTGTTTAAAAATAAAAATGTGAGAAAAAAAACAACTTCATCATAACTGTAAAGTGAACAGCCAGGTATCCTGTTATGTCAATCATGTTTTGGGTTCTTTCAAAAAAAACAAAAAAAAAAACTTTTGCACAGAAGACACGAGATACGAGGACAAGTATCACCACCAGTCTATACAATAATAATAATTAAAAAAGAACAGGATTTTACACATGCCGATTTCTAATGTTAGCATAGAGAGGATGGACCTGGAAACCAGCTGTGGATTCCTCTTTGACGGTCGGACTGTGTGATGTTAAATAGGTATTGTTCCAGATGTGACTGTATATTAATCGGTACTGTATCTGGCTGGTCTAGATAAAAAGACAACAAACAAAAAAGACATATATAAGTATATTAAAACATTGGTGTATGTGTACTAACTATGTAAGTAAGTAAGTCATATGTCACATGACTTTTTACAAAGCATTTGGGTGTTGGCTGCAAGTTTTTACATTAAAAACCTGTGTCATCACGCCTCTCCCTATTTAGTATGTCAAAGTTTGGACCATTTATCCCCTCACGAAGGGTATTAAATTTTTTTGTGTGGGTTAACTGTATCAGTGGCGTTTCCTTCTTGTGCTTCAGGAGCAGCAGTGTGTGTCCGCTGCAGGGAGGGACACACGAATTGAGATGATAAATATTTCATTCTTGAGTACTATTTATAAGGCTTCTGTGAAAGCTGCACAAGGACCACGGAAGCAGAGTGGGGTGTGGGGCGGCGAGGGACATCATAACTGAACGTGATGCCGAATTCAAATGCAGCCAGTTGTTATTCACAAGGGTGTGAGATCTGTTGCATCCCACTAGGGGGAGACAAGGATCTGTAAAGGTCCAAAAACCTGCAGACTGCAGGGAAGGTGCTATAATAACCGTTATTAGATGAAAGTCTGTGTAGCATCCTGCTTTTAAGATTCAGTTTTCCTCAAGCTCTCATTCTAAGCGAGCTTTGATCTTAAAAAGGGTGTAACACTTTACCTAAAGCCAACCTATTTAGCAAATATAAGCAGTAAAGTGTGAGGACAGTAAATATGGCTTATAACATGTTATAATATGAATATCAACAGGGGTAAAAGCTTTTTTATGGGTTTGTCAACATCTATAACTACTTCTGTGAAGCATCTGTAACTGGTGCATGAACAGATAATGGATGATTAATATGACACAGCTGTAATTATATCAATATGTGATTACTCACATGACCAAATCTTTATCTGTTTGTACGCATTTATATTTAAAAAAAAGAAACTCTTGGCAGATTTGAGATGGTTTAGGATTATGTTTGGGTGTTTTTTCGTCACAGAAAGTAAAGAAGATATGTTTATTAATAGATAAATACTTAATTGATACAGAAAATAAATAATGTGTAAATATATGAAGACATTATGTATTATCACAGCTGTGTTATAGTTAATTTTAACTGTTATCCCTGCATTAACATTTTTAAAAGGCTGTTCCAGGCAGTGTTTAAAGAGTGAAGATATTGGAATCATACAAAACTAAAAGATTCAGAATCATGCGATGACATCTTGACAATAACAAGGCTCATTAATTTTCCAAACTTAAAATTTTGGCGAGGGAAAAACTGGAGAGACCTTTTCAAAGAGGCTCTTGACCTCTGACCTTTTCTTATAAAAATGTGTTTGAATATTTCTGCCTCAATTAACAGTTTTTGAAGTGCTCGCCATCCAATTACCAAATCACAGCATGCATTTATCAAAAATTGCTGCAACAACTTTTCAAAAAGATTAAAATGGTTTTAATAGTGGGTCTCTAGTGGGAAAATACACCACAATCATGGATGCTCCATTAAATGAGTCATAGTTGTTGACAAATCAATTCAGAAACGCTTAAAAATGTACTTAAATCTTACATTACAATGTGATGCAAGCTATCTTTAATTGTTTATTTACTGCATAAAATTAGTGAGTGGGGGTGTGTGGGAGCAGGGATAAGGTGTGACAGAGAGAGGAATGACAGTGGGAAAGATACGATCACACTGCATGAGGGATATTTGTTTGCTGCCACCCTCTCCCTCTGATTACAGCTACTTAGCACGGGCTGAGATGAAACTGAGCTGTGCGGACAGCAAAGAGATAAAACATGCAGCCGAGAGATAAGTCACACTGGAGGTTTTCAATCCTCTTGAAGCTCTTATTTGCATCCTCACTGACGGAGAGGCTTGAGTCTAAGAACGGGGCCATCCCTTTCTTTTTTTCCTTCCTTATTCTTAACCAGCCGAAAAAACATTCAAATTTTAGCCTGAAATGTTGTTTTCTAACAGCAAAAAAAACCATAGAATGCTCAGCTGTCAGTTTGTGTTGCACGCCTTTTTCCACCCCTGTCCATCTTCTCATTAAATACTGATGGTTTTCATTGGGGAAATGTGCTGCTGACCATTTCTCACAGCAGGAGAAGTGTTTTTCTCTGCTCCTATGTGCAGCCATTATTCAAGACAAAATCTGCTTAGGCAGGAGGAGGCTGAGACTTCACCCAGTCTTCGAAATTGGCCTGGGCAGACAAACTAGCAAACACTGAGGGGTACAGCAAAGCATGTTGTGTCTCATCAGCAGTTCTGAGTGACTGCAAAAAAAGTGCTTCGACATGGTGAGTTTTATTCACTGAAGATCCCATTTTATGTTTAGGGCTTATTATGTGTGTTTGAAAAGTCCAGTCTGAACACGGTTTAGTAGTTATGACGTTTAAAAGTCTTATCCGTGCTGTCTGCCTTACAGGATCACTACTTTTTTTCAGCAAACCCTTTTCCAACTGTGCTGAAACTCAGACGCTGATGCAACACTTTTATCATCTAATATTTATCATACTAAAATGTTAAACCTGCAAAAAAAAAAAATAGCACCTGCAAACTGACTCCAGTCTGCAAAGGTCTGACTCCAATTAGATCTTCATGTTGCTGGTTTTCTTAAACCTACATATGATGCAAAACTATATTATTTTCTGATTTTAACATACTTTACAATTACAATAATTAACTTATTATCTAAACAGACACAGGAAAAAAATCCAACTGTAACAAACTATTGATACGGTCAATTAGGATTAATTGTGTTAACAGCCATTTTCCCAAACAGGTCTTGCAGTAATAGACATTAACATAAAGTTGCACCCTGTATAGAAGAATGGCTTTTTGGGAGCTACGCTATGAGTTTTATTTGCATTTCTAATGAGTCTTCAGCCATATTAGAGGTTTTGTGATGCTGCACTGCTTTGAGCTAAATGCTAACAGGAGCCTGCTGACATGCAGAGGGTTTTTCCATAGTAGGGGAGCATGCAGTGAACTGCACAGCACAGCGAGGTAAAGCTGTTTACCTCGTTGTGCTCGTCACAAACCACAGCAAGCGCCTGTCACCTGCAGCCATTTTTAGCTCACTGTAGCTGTTACTGTTTCCTATTCCTTCCCGCAATATGTTAACTATCATCCAACCAACACATTTAACGTACTACTGGACTAAAGGCTTTCTGAGGGTTAAAAATAAAACACCCATCAAGCAAATAATATTTAATTTATTTCTACTTAAAACATTATTAGTTCTGTAAAAAATAGATTATTTTTATTTTATATATTCATTTATTTGCCTGTGTATAAGTCTTAGTCTGCTGCATCTGTGTGTGTCTGTCACAATGGCAAAGTTGTGTGCAATGCTTTAAATTAGGACCCTGACATGTTATCTGTCTATTTTATTTATCTTTTAAAACTACAAAGGCTGCAATTAGGTGCTTTTGACTCCTCCCCCCAGGACTACAATACACGTGTATCATTAAAAAGCATTCTGTGACTCCTGACTATGTCAATTAATGTCTTTCTATAGGAGCAAATTGATTAACATATTCATTAAAAATGGAAAGATAGAATAAAGCACCTGTGAGATATGACAAAAAGTAGACCAGCAGGGAAGAGAACAGCAGGAGCTGAGACTACACTTCAAAATTGCGACATGAACATCTGGACAAGCAATCTCACAAATCCATCAAATAGTCAAAACATTTCAATCTCAACCACATAGCAACCTTTAGGCGGTTATTAGGGTACATCTTGTAGCAACCATGAATGGTTGGACAATTTTTTTACCATCCAGTAGCTGTGGAGATGTTTTAGTCTGGACTGACCAAGCTGTTTGCAGGTCTCAAACTGGAGATTAGACTTTGATAAATTGTGGCAACGACATTAATTCTGCTGTTTAAACCATTCGTGAAGACTTGCAGTAACACATGTGCACCCTGTATTGCAGAATGGCATTTCTCATGCACATAATGTAACATGAACATAAATGCTATTTATTGATTTTTCTCCTACGAGGTAATTATTTTATGCATAAGTTGTCTTAACTAGATGCATCCAGCCAAGAAACACACTCAATTGCCCTCTCGCCTAATGCTTATTAACCTTGACAATGTGTTTTAAAACCCCCTTCAACACTGATTTGACCAGCCGAATTTATTTTCCTTTTTTCCATTTCCAAGTTTTGGGCAGTTGCAGCCAAGCTGAACGCAGCCCACACTCTGCTGCTCACAGAGAACACTTAGCCTATTGACACAGACTCAGTAAAGTGCTCCGGGCTTCTTCAGCACACACACTTTCAAAATGGTTTACCAACACTTGCTTCAGCATCACATTATCTAAAAATACCCAGATGGCACAGACCTACTACTTGTTACCAGATTTATTTATACTTCGGCTGTTAAAAAAAACATTAAACACAAATGTAGTCTGACAAGTGTGGTGGAGATAAACTGACCAGCGGCACAGAACATGATGTTAATATGGTTTGAACAGTGCTGTTTATGAGAGTGTTGTGTTAAATTTTTATGTTCAAGGCTGTTCTTGGTGTTATTGAAACCTTTTCTCGGGCATTAAAATCACCCAGTGTACAACATTACCGCAGCAATAAGGTCTCACTGCTTTTCACCGGAGACCTGATCTACACTGACTGCTCCATGACAAGTATAGCAGTCAGAGAGCACTTGTGCAAATCACTCAATTCACTTTGATCATGAATAGCAACTTATTAAGGTATATTTCCTGCACCATAAAAAGACTGCACGGGTACATGCCTGCGGCCTTTGAGCCATAATAGCCTATAAAGAAGAAGCTGTCCTCTTTGTATTACTTTACAAACAGCCTGACCAATTACAAAAAAATCACACCACCTCAAGTCAGAAATATAATTTTTCCAACACAAGAGTATTTCCAATATTAAAGCAATAATTATCTACTTATCTAGATTAAAAAGTGGTGGAAACTGTTAAAGAATCAAATGAAAATATATTACTATTTCTGTTAAAGGATAAGGCTGACCGTGTTCTGTATTTTTGTTTATATTTTATTATCAACATAGGGGTTCTTCAGCACAGAAAAATAAACTGGATGAAAACTATGTTGTTAAAAAAACAAACCCTCTCTGGGGTTTTCAATGCTTTCTTTGATCTTAAAAAAACTGAAGCACCCTCCCCATGTGTCAAAATAGTTGGTGTTAAATCGGTACAACATGTTTAATTGTGTACCCAAATATCTTAATTTCTTTTAATTTTCTTAATGGTACTTCTGTTGTGCGCCACTAATGTACTCATTAATAAAAACCCAAACACAAAGGGTACAGATGCTCTCCTCTGCATATACTGCACCGTGCAAGGGTTGTGCAAGCTTTTTTTTTTTTAGATCAACTTTTTATTGAGGGAGGATTCTTTCATGTAAAAAAAGCCTTTAACACAAACTAAATCACTACTGCCTGTTTCTTATTTCTAACCATTTATTTCTGCTTTTAGTACAGACTGCAGCTGGCCTTATAAAGTATGTGCAGTATTGAAACAAACATTTCACCTTAAACTTTATCCCTCTTATATATACACTGAAGAGAGGATTGTGGGTCTGAATCATAGACTGTTTAAGGTCTGAATAAAAGCATATTGGAACACACCCATTAAATCTGTGCAGGGGAAAAAACCTTGACACTGAAGGTCCGCACTTTATGAATTACAGCTAAGGATCTTTCTATGAGAGATATATCCCTGAAATGATCCAACCCTTCTTTCATTGATGGAGGCTCAGGGGAGAACCACAAGTTTATTATTATGGTTTTCTTGGCAGCCGTTATGCCAACAAATATGATTTTCCTCAGGGCTAACCTGGAGCCCCTCCTATAAAGTGAGCTAACCAAATAAACCAAAGTCATTTTCAGTTGATTCTGTTCCAAAAAAACATGAATTCAGCATGCTCTCAACCTGTGGTGGGAAACTAGCTGACTTGGTGTTTTCTTTTTTATACCTGAATCAACAGAAAATGAGTCAGACCAACCAAAATAAACCAGGCTTATTTGGTGAACTCGCTTCATGGAACAGGCCTCCGGTGTTGTTACTGAGAGTCATCGATGAATAATGAGGTGGGTTTATTTAGGAATTGGGAATTCCAGGATATTTTCAAGACACTTTCGCTGTGTTTGACTGCAGGCAAAAGTGGCCTCAGCTCTTAAGCACCTTTGGATCTGTTTTTCTGTTATGTTTGTTTTGCACAGATCACTGAATCTGATCTGTTCAATTGTGATTTGAGATAACTTTAATATGTGGCCCTAAATCAGAGACGGATCTGATTTTTGACAATATGACCTCAGTCTTAACAATAATTTTGTAATTTATGCGACTTTTACGTCACTCAAGATTGACATTTACAACAATTCCCAGGAGTCATCCGGTAAAAGCCACAGAAGACAGCTGCAATGGAGGTAGTCAGTGGAGGGACGGTGAAGTTTTAGAGCTCAGCAGTTTTTAGCGTGACACTTCTGTACAAGCTGTACAAATTACAATCTGCTCACAAATTCGCTACCTCCCAGTGCACATCAGTTTATACATGAAACCGTAAACACTGACTTCAGCCACATTCAGTACAGTTTGGTCTACCTGTGAGCTTTATTTTGAAGCCCCTCTCTGCTGTGGCATAAAATGTATGCACAAACTTGGGAGTGAATGAGCTGATAGATGAGCGTTACAGATAAATATGTCAGCCCTTATATTGTCCCGTTTAAGTTAGAGGCCATGGTCCATGGAAATTATAGAATTTTACTACTGCAAATGTTAACGGTGTCATAATTAACAGCTTTCCTTAGTCAAAGATTCTGTGCAATACCCTTAAATAAGCTCCTCAGCTAATGAAAAACTGAGAGGGTTATACTTAAGGAGAAAACTTCATATGCTTTGATAGTTCCAGGACTGAGTCACCCCCAGAGTTTTAAAATGGTCCTTTTGATGTAACTACTAAGTATATATTGCAATTTAAAGCCAAAATAACATTTAAAAAATCGATTCAGGATAAGAAATAAAAACAATCCCATCCTCTGCTCTCCCAAAAAAGGTCAGACTGCCTTTAGCAAAAGTAAAATTACAATACCTTTTTTAAAAAAAAAAACACTTTTCCTTCCAATAGCCCTGAAGCTATATGACACATGGGTTACATAGGCAATACTTTTTAGTCAGATTAATTTATAATTGGTTTATAGGAAAAATACATACAAAAAAAACATTGTACCATCATCCCTATAGTTTAAAAAAAAAGACAAAAAGAAAGATATAAGAAATATTTTTTAAAACCAGCAAAATAGATGTTTATTTTTCATCCACAAGGCTGCATACAAATATCAAAATGTACAAAACTAAAAAACATTAATAAAAGCAAATTCCACATTCTACCTGGTCCAGCAACTGGTGAGGAAAGTTGCATGATTTTCATTGTTTCTTAAATAAAATGTATGTTAAAGAATTTTTTTTTTTTAAAAACAGTGGCCAATTCAGGACAAGTCTCTTTGTGAGGCAGACAGTCTGAGGCGAGACTCAATGATCAATCAATGGGCCTGCAGCCGACAGAATTCTTAATGAGGCAGGTGGTGGATATCCCACCTTCCTTCTTCATACTGCTGCACAGTGTGCTTCAAGCCACTGCAGAGGTGGATGAGGTATTACTACACAGAGCGCCCACAGAGATGGCCGACAGCACAGGTTTAGTTGACGTCTAACAAAGTACAATACAGAACGGCCCCTTGGAGAAGAGCCCTCTGTGAAGTTAAGGCAAACAAAGGAATCTGCAGTAGTTTTCTTCGTTGTTACCTGAGCTGTCCGTGTCTCTGAATCAGTCTCCAGAACTACCATCCGCACTCTTTTCACCTGCTGCTTGCCAGTTTTTCCTGCTCTTTTTTGAGTTGGGCCCGGAGTCAGAGTCTTTGTGGGCATCCTGTTTTCGCTTTTTGTGCCTTTCAGTCCGTCTCACCCTTTCTCCTTCATCGTTACTGTCGCCTGAGCTGCTCTCCTCATCTCTCCCTCTGGTTTTTGCCGTTTTCTTGTTTTTATGTCGACTCTTCGTCCTTTTCTTCCGCTGCTTCTCTTTGGTAGCGCTGCTGTCATCGCTGCTGCTGTCATCGCTGCTGCTGTCGCTGCTCGAGGACTCTGCTTTCTTACGCTTCTCCTGCTCATCCTTCTTCTTCTTCTTCTTTTTCTTTTTTCGAGAGGACTTTTTGGACCGTTTTGATAAGCTTGTCTCTGTGTCAGACTTGGACTTTTTCCTTTTGTGGCGGCCCATCTTCTTTTTGGCACTGCTTTTTTCACTAAGGAAAAGACACATTGAACAAAAAATAATATAGACTGGACAGTTGTAGTAGAGGTAACATTTTATAGAGGCAATACACAAATTTAACACATCCAGATAAGTTTACATGTACATAGTCAAAAGGGATACTACTCTTGTTGCCCTTCATGATGGCATCAAGATTATTTCAGCTGCAGCTAGGATACCTCAATGTTTTAACAGACAACCAGCCTTAAAAGATTATTGAATGATGTTTTCCAACCAGGGAAAATCTAATGACACATTTACATAATTTGGCATGAATGGTAGAGGTGCATACACTGTGTACTAATAGAATACCATATTCATTAAATTAAGTGTAATTAAATTAAATGACAGTTGTTGGCTGAAAATGACAATTAGTCTTTCTTCTGCATGAGCCCTAACTTTATGAAAGTATGGTGCTGAATAAATCTCTGCGGCGACCCTCTAAAATCTGACAATTCTTATCTCTTACCTATTTAATGCAGTGCTGCATTTTTGCTTACCTATCGCTTTCAAACTCCTCTGGATAAAGCTCCTTGAAGCCGCTGTGTCCCCACCTGTGATGTGAACACATAAAATGAATATTTGTCAACCTTGTCAAACTCTCCTACATTTACATTATAGTGTGGATAAATATGCACTGTCTAGAATACTAATAAGGACACCAATTCACTTTCTTTTTCCTCTTCTTTTCACCTTCCAAGATTAGCCGCTCAGATTTCCCAAGAATTGCAAAAAAATAAAAACCTATTTAGATAAAGATGTAGTCATATGGTGTACCTGTCAGGATCCTTGGCCTCAAATTCATACAGTTTGCGACTCCAGTATCGAGCCTCTCTGTCATCATGTTCCGAGACTCGCTCTCTGCTTCGACTCATGTCTCTAGAATGATCCGGCACTCGATCACAGTGCATATTCTGGCCTCTGGAAAAACAGCCATCATCAATAAATCAAACGGCAACATACAGTAACAGCTCTCTAAACTGAGAGCTACATTATGAAACATGAGCTTCGGTGTCACTTGGGTTGAGGTGGCTCGAATTAAATTAGGACATTTGCTGCTCATACCTCACACTCTTTGTGTCTGACAAATGTTTGCGGTGGGGCGTCTGGACCTGCCAGCCCCGCATTTTCCACATCTCCATCTCCTCCTGGATCTGCAGTAGGTCAACAAGAGTAAGTGAAGATTGCCCCGACACACTCACACCAACACATGCACTGTGAATGCTTTATTTGGAATCACTACAATATTCTGGTAAACAAGATTAAAATTCTTACAGAGGTTATATATACATTACTTAAAAAAACTGTTATTACTTTGTGAAATATTCAGTTCATGCCAAATATCAGTAACCTGCTTTCATATCTTAGCTCTATAATATTTGTAACCAGGCCTAAAACTGGATCAGTGTATCAGAAAAATCATCAGGTAAAAAACAAAACACACACACACACACACCTCTAGTATAAGTGTTCTCTTCTGGACAGAAAACGGTCAACTACTTCGGTAATTGTAGATCATGTGAGGGTTTTAAAAAAGTTTTTTAAAGAAAAAAACATAATTGCCATAAGTTATTCTTATACAACAAGCAGTCAGGGTAATCACCTTAGCCTTTATGAGACTGAGATTGGGCCATATTTTTAAATACATTTTATAGTTGATAAAGTGGATAATAGTTAGTAGAATACCTAAAAATGAAAATAATAATAATAGTTGGTTGCAGCTCTTTAACTGGTTATAAAGAAAATAGATTGGAGTGTCTCAGCCAATGTGAATTATTGTTTATATTTAAAAGCAAGGTTATACTTGTGGACAGTAAACATTCCTGCATTCTTTGTCCAGTCTATAGACTATTTGATTACAATAGTTAATTTGAATACTTGGTCTACCCTTATTTATATCAATAAGAGTAGAAAAAATATAAGAAACATCAGTACAATACAATACAACTTAACCACACCTCGAACGTCAGCCTCCAAAATGATAATTTGATCAAATCAACAACTCAACTGGAATTGATTATTTTAAGGCTATTGGCTATTAAGGTTATACGAGGCTGATATATTAGGATTCATTCGTTTTAGCTGGGTGTACCTGGGCGTTTCCTACTTTCCCACACAAACACGTGAACTCAAACGCACCTTGTTGTGGGCATCAGTGTGGCGGATTACATTCCTCAGCAGCGTCTTCCCCAGCGTTTGCTTTGACATGATGGCACCTGGCGTGAGACAAATGTAAGTCATAGACAGACTAAACCGATCCTTGGTTAATAAACCTGAAGATAAAGAGTGATAAACGCAAACAGATCCAGCTGCTCGATAAACTGCTGTAGCTCCATGAAGCCTGACCGGTTAGCCTAGCTCGCTCTATTAACATTGTTGGATATTCGGATACAAGAATATCATTCAAGCAACAAAAATCAACCTGTTCAAAATGTACATAAACTACTACTGCTACACTTTCCCCGTAATTTCGTAAATGTGTACAAACTGTACCTTTTCAAAAGAAAGAAGAACAAAACACGGCTTACAGCTTCTAATGGCACTTCCGCTTTACGCAGCTACGTAAAGTCGTAATACGGTATACACATGACTCGTCACTGAACGTTGGAAGAACTGAACTGTGATTGGTCAAACGATACGCCAATCATCAGGGCAGGCAACTGTATGCCAGGCTATGATGCCAGGGCCGTTCACTTGGATGTTTTAATCATGGTTTTAACAACAAAGTAGCGACACCGCTACATTTTTTGTTGAAATGAGGAACAGTAAAATAACAAATTATTCTGAAAGATACAAACTTACCATTGTTTGATTAAAGAACAAGAAAAAAATTAGCAGAATACTACTACGAACTTGTCAATTAACCAAGCTAACTGTAATTGTTAAGGTTGACCTAAACAAACAAAGCGACAAAAAACAAACCACAACAATAAAGCAGTAACCTGTGAAGAAAAACACGTTTTTAGAAAGCAAAATATACTTTTCCTTCTCTTACTGTTGACAGACAGAACCAGGGCAGACCAAAGTGTCGGCGAGGAGGAACCTATGGGAGGAACACGAGGAATAAGTAAGTACCCTACTGTTTGCTAACAAGTTAGCCATAATGACTTGATAAGCTAAAGCCTTGTTTCTGTCATTTGTTGAGTTGTTGTTTTCCCCACAATTGTTTTATTCCATTCATTGTCAAATGCAAAATAATTACAGAGAAGCTGTCAATAGCAACGGAGATCTCAGGCTCCCTCCAATAGTGTTCATTAAAGCTAATTAAAGTTAACATGAATCTTTAATTGTAGTATATAAAAAAACAGAAGGAAGATGTAAACAAAACCAGCTTAACTGTTAGTGAAAACTAATCATAATCATTTCTTTATTTGTTGTTGTTATTATTTGAATAGCATATTTGGAAACAATGTGACAAAGTGCTTCACAACAACAAAAATAATGACAGAATCTAATAAGAAAACAAAAAGGCCTCCATAAATGACTCCAAAGTTTAATAATGTTGTAATTTGTTTTTTGTTAGCCAGCCACAAATACATCCAAGAATCACCATGTTTTTTACTCAGCACTTTGCGAATGTAACTTCAACTTTGTACAAAACTAATAGCATATACATATATTTAAAGTATAAAGTACTAATTTTGCAGAATAGCGCAATTCATATTTATATAGACGTAAGATGTAACATTGGCTTATCACTATTGATGCATTCATGTGTACACCACTTAAAATTGCAGCTGGTAAATGTGGGGCTAATTTAAATGTAGTCCTACATACTTTATATATATTATTTTATATACTGCTCGGCAGCTTGTGAATGTTCTTATTGATAAAATAATACTATAATTTATTTTTTGATCATATTTTGTATTATTAATCTGACTTGGAAAGTAAGGAGTAACTAAAGTTATCAAATATATGAAGTGGAATATAAGTATATTATTTGCCTCTGGATTGTGGTTGAGTAGAAATAAACACTCAAGTAAAGTCTCTCAAAATTGTACTTAGGTGAAGTACTTTAGTAAATGTACTCAAAGATACTCCCAAATTTGTCCTTTTCTGTTTTCTGTTTTTTTGTCAATTACACAGTATACATTTAAATATAATTACATGCTCAGTTAATACAACAGTTTTTGACTTGCTTGGAGTCTCATGAGCTGTTCTCCTTAATTATATTTATATTAACGTTTGGTTAAATAAACACAGCAACTGCACACTGAAAACTAACTATATTTCCTCCCTGCATCCTGTCTTTATGCTTTGTGCTAAGCTGGGCTATACATGTCCTGGCTTGACTTGCATCTGACCCAAATAAAAACAAGCATCTACACTCTGCTCAACCCAGTTTCCCTGTAAAGTGCTTAGAGGGGCACATAGGGTGCTATAAACAGTCAGCCCTAGCTGCAAGATCAGCCATCCACATTGTGATCAACAGTTCTGGTAATATATGTACATGCATACAGGAAGAAGGATCACTTTGTAACAGTTAATTAGGCTTCAGCCTATTTAAAATACCCTGGCAGCCGATACTTTAAAGGCACAACATGATAAAGAGTAAGTGGTGCTCAATTAAGTGGCAGCCTTATTAGCGATTTTAATAAGGACTCTACTTGGTTACAATTCATGTATGAAGCTGCTCCTTATTACCGCTCAACTAAGAAGATGATTGTGTGCTCCCAATAATATCCGCTGGGAATCTAAGTTTCATCCTATTAAATATATATGTATATTCGACCTCATTTTAAATAACTTCCTGTCAGCTTTATGACACACTTTTAGTTGATACAGAATGCTGAAAAAGGCAGAGTTGACTTTGAAGCCGCTCTTCAACGACACATGTAGGCTACAGTCATTTCACCAACTGAGCTGCTTGAGCCAAATTATCACACTGACAGAAACAGGTGTGTGTTTTCACTGAAAATGTAGACCTTATTGCAAATTGTTTCTTGGTTTCTCCTGAGCCGTATCAGCTTTTGTCCAAGACGTAATACTTCATGTTGGTCCTTCAAGTTCTGACACTGTGGATCATTATTTTCTTTCAAAATAGATCAGTGGTTCAGACTTCACTAAAGTAGGGCTTTCAGTCTTTGTTGATTCACACACATCCAACAAGATATGAAGCTGTTGACGAAGTAGTTTAATGTAAAATGTTGTGAAACAAGTGTGACAATTCTTGTTTGTGAAAGAGTCAATTTATATCCAACTACAGACCTAGAACTGTACTTAAAGTAATAATCTTGAAGATTTCCATATAAATAAATTACCAATGGGGTAACACAGTGGTGAATAAACCATTGCATTACATTATTACAAAATCTTAAGCCGCACACACAACCAACGACCAACAAGTCACACTCCCAACTTACTGCAGCGAGTCAGTAGCCAGTGCCCCTCAGTGTTAGATAAAGATGTTCTAGGTACCTGTCCAGCATTATTGATGCTTCAAGACAGCGTGTCAGTTTCTGCTTGTTACATGCAAAGTTTCCACTTATTACGTGCAAAGTAGCTTTCAAAATAAACTTCCGTCTTCACAGGAAATGGTTAGCTTTAGGCAAGAATCTACAGGTTAAAGTTTGGACAAAAGAACAGTGTAGGGATTGAAAGCTACTATTTCCATACCTGGGGCCCGTTGCCAAGGCCGCTTTAATGCACGGGCTTACCTGGGCTGAAGCCCAGGGGCCTCCCAAGTTAAGGGGCCTCCCATGATGAGCTGAAAAGGTCACATTGTTTTGTAACTTGTCAGGTTTTCTGTCAATCACTCTAATCGCACGTTACGTCACGCAATGTAACGTAACTTACGTGGCTGCTGATTGATCTAAATAAGGGGTGACCCACGTGCCCCCATAGCCTATGGCGGGTGGGCTTACCTATCAGAATGTCTATAGTTAGTTCTGGGGCGTGTCCCTCTATGACTGTCAATCAAAGATTGAGTGGAAAAATTAAGCACCGGAGGTAGGTCGCTGTCCCACACCGGAGGGAGCGGAGGAAGACGTGCAGGTGGATGTAGCGGGAGAGGAGCAGGGCACCGCCCGCAGCATGGAGGGGAGGAGGAGGAGGAGGAGGAGGAGGAGGAGGAGGGGGGAGCACACGAGCCCCAGAGAGAGGACCAGGCTGCAAACCAGTCAGGGGGAGACCGAGACGAGTCAGATGACCCGTACAACAGTGACCCGGGCCGCTGGGGAAACAACAATGACCCAAAAGTGCGCGCTTTTAGGGCGAAAATGGGACCGGAGTCCTGCCAAAATAAAGACGCTAACGTGTCAGCATCGGAACGCCAGTATAAACAGCAGAAGATTTTTCTCAAAAATGCATTTTAAACGCAAACTGAGTAACGGAGAGTGTGTGCCCAGAGAATGGCTCTGTTACTCACCATCAGCAGGTACTGCGTTTTATAGCTTGTGCAGGTTTTAAACTGTTGTGGTTGTCAGTGGTGGAAAAAGTATTCAGATCCCTTACTTAAGTAAAAGTACTAATACCACACTGTGAAATTACTCCACTACAGTAAAAGTCCTGCATCCAAATCTTACTGAAGTAAAAGTAGAAAAGTATCAGCATCAAAATCTACTTAAAGTATGAAAAGTAAAAGTACTCGGGTTATGCAGAATGGACCCACTATGATTGTTTTATATATTCTAAATATATTATTACATTATTTGTATTGGTGATTTAAAGTATGCAGTGTTTTAATTTTGTAAAGATTGGGCTCACTTAATTACTTAATATACTGTTAAAAGATTTAATTAAAAAACGTCTAATCACTTTACATTGATCATATATATTATGTTAAATCTCGACCTGAAAAGTAACTAAAGCTGGCAGCTAAATCCTAGAGTAAAAAGTACAATATCTGCCTAAAAATTTAGTGGAGTAGAAGTAAAAAGTTACATAAAATGGAAATACTCAAGTAAAGTACAAATACCTAAAAATTGTACTTAAGTACAGTACTTGAGTAAATGTACTTAGTTACATTCCACCACTGGTGCTTGTGCATTGTTTTTGAAATGCATATTTGCTTAGATGTTTGTCTAGATTATACTGCAAATCTTCTATTAATGTTGCTCAGTTTAATCTTTTTGGTACCTGCATTAGGCCATGGTGCTGAATGTGTCTGTGTGTCTTTGTAGGTGCATGTGATTGTTCACAGGGCCCACTGAGGCCAGAGAAGAGGCTCCTACTTTGATCTGTTGCTGTTCTTATGCTTATGCTGTTGTTATTAAGTTAATAAGTTATTGTTTGTTTGATTGTATGTTTGTGCAGACAGGTGATGGATGGTGATATTTTTCATAACATTGTTTAAAATCATCCTTTCATACATTTTGGTTTTATTATCACCATAAGTTGCTGTGTGTGGTTGTTAAATAAAGTGTCTTGTGTTTATTCTCAAGTGGGCTCAGTGATATGTTAATAACAATATTATTGTGTTTTCTGACTCAAAGAGGGAAAACTCACTGTTGTATGTCTCGAAAGAAACTAATGCATTTTGTGGTGTAGATTACCTAGATATCACACTTTTTTTAAAATGAGACTCTATAAATCGAGGGGATGGGGGGCCTACAAATCTCTCAGCCCCGGGGCCTAACATTAGGTTAAGGTGGCCCTGCCCGTTGCACAAAAGTAGGATTAAGACATCCAGGATAAGTGACTGAGCTGGGCTCAAAGAATCCAAAACAAGAGCGTCCAGGCTCAGTTGGTTGCACAAAGACCAATCCAGGGTGAGCAGACACGGATTCATCAAGCCAGGTGAAACCTATGCTGGATAAGTGCGCGCTAGCGGCTCCCTCAGATAGACCCCGCCACCGATCACAGATTCACTGATTCACCATGGCGAGTAGAGCGGCTTACTTTACCCCGTCGGAGGGAGAAATCCGGATGGAGGCATACGAGGAGGTGAAAGACATTATTAAAAAGAAAGGCAACACCGCCACAGTGATAAAGCAAAGAGAAAACGCGTGGCAAAGTATTGAATGTGTAAGTAGTGCACAACTACACACTCACCGCTCCGCTGAAACTTCACAATTACAATCCAAATAGTTAATTCACATCTCCAAAAACGCAGTTGTACTTTGATTATGAATTATTTGAATTTTTTATTTAAATGGACTGCAGATATGACTGAAATTGTGTAAATATAACTCCACCAGACTGTATTATTCTTTGATAAATAGATGAGCTAATAAAAGTAATAACTTTAATTTATATAGCGCCTTTCAAAGGACCCACGGTCACTTACTGACTTCATTGGATTTCCTTTTGGAATAGATACATTTTCTCTTTTCTTATGTTTAGGATGTAGGCCTATGTGTCTTCATCTGTAAAAAAAGATAAGCAATAGCTACTCAATAAAATTGAGGCAACAGATTGCACGCAATATTATTAATTCAATCTAACTACATTACAAGTTGAGTTAATAACAACTTAACAGGAAGTGCCTGTCAATTAAAAACGGACTAATTCTATTGTGTTGAATTCATTCAATATTCTCTTGATTTAGAATTACATACACATAAAGATTATATTTAATGTGATCAAAATAAGTAGATTCTATCTCAAACATTTTTATATTAAAGTTACTTTAACAACTGCCTCAAAATCAAGGACACATTTATATTTAATACACTTGATCAAATATATAAAGTAAAATGAAATGACTACAGAATAATTTATTAGTGATGTCACAGAAGACTCTGTGACATCACAGAGGAGTTCTATAGGATTGCAGGTGAGAAAATCTACAAATTACAGGACAACTGTTACCAGTCATAGTAGGATACTCATTACTTTGTGTTACAGGTTTCCCCAATGTCACTGGTGCACTGGACTGCACACACCTCAGCATAAGATCCCCCTCAGGGGCCCATGAGGTGGATTTTGTGAATAGGAAATCATTTCACAGCATTAATGTTCAGGTGAACATAACTTTTTGATATTGTCAATTGATGAACACTGTACATTGCTTGTGATGTGCATTGATTGGTTTAATAATCCTCATCTTATCATTTAGATGGTCTGCAATGCTGACTGTCTGATCAACAGACATGGACTGAGGCAGGCAAAATAGCCTGACTCAGTCCATGACTCCAGAGTCTTTGGGACCTCTGAAACCTGTCAGCGCCTATCACTAGGTGAGCCACACAACAATTAATAACCACTTGTTACATCATGGCTGTGTCAAGAATGTCACTCTGTTTGAGGTTGTAATGATGAGATTTTGTGTTGACAGGTGAATTCTCTGGTGTGTTGCTGGGAGACAGGGGGTCTGCCTGCCAGCCTTTTCTCCTGACACCATTCACAGACCCCCAGGAAGCACAGCAGGCCTACAGCCATGCTCATGCCAGGACCAGGACCAGGACCAGGACCAGGCCCAGGCCCAGAGTTGAAATGACCTTTGGCCTCCTGAAGGCACGCTTTCAGTGTCTTCACTGTCCTCCACAATGTGGCCTGCCTGAGGAAGCAGAGGGCCCCCAGAGGGCCCCCAGCCATGGACTTGGACAATCCTGCAATCTTCCCTGATGACGACAGTGGTCGGATGGTGAGGGACCAATATGTGTTAAATTATTTTAGTTAATATGCATGCTTTAAATTTAAGTTAAATATGTCCTGCAGTGGCAGAGGATTTTGTGTGTTTTTATTTATTTTTTAATTGATTTGGCCTCTTATGATGATTGTGCTGTATACTGTGTGTATACAAGCTTGCAGGGAGGCTACTGCATCATTCCTCTGTTCATTCCATGTGTATGGATTTGTCCTGCATTTATTTCAGTGTGCAGACATGCAGGGTGTATTATATTCAGACCTTTGAATGTGTATTTATCCTTGTGTTGAATAATATACTTTGATTCTGTGCTTTCTATCTTGAAGAGTCACTGTGACTTCAGTTTTGAAAGGAGCCGATGGTTTACCTGTTTTGATTTATCCTTATTCAATAAAGGAACATAATGTTACACTTTGTGTATATATCTATTTATATGGGATGTGTATTTTATACGACCGAGTTTTAGGGCCACACTGAGGAAGACAACAAAAGTCATACATTTATGAGACTGATTCTTTCTGCGGAAAAGATGTATTGTCTTGCATCTTTTTAAAGTCCTGATACTTCTTTTTTTAAGATAATTTTATTGGTATTTTTCATGCTTTTTTAAAACTGACAGATAGAAAGGGGGTGACAGAGGGGAGGATGTGCGGCAAAGGGAGCACAGGCCGGATTCGGACCCCGCTCCACCGCAGCAAGGACTTGGCCTTAATAGTAAGCACTCTACCAGTGTGAGCCACCGGGACACCCTGTAGTCCTGATACTTCTGACAATCTGATGCTGGCTGATGTGCCAAAAGATTAAGTATCTCCTTGTTGGTGAAACCTATTCTGAAGTACAATTCCACAAAAAGCTCCACGGCCCTCATTTTAACAACTCTCCTCCTCTAAAACGAGTTAAATTAGTAATCTGTCATTTTATACGTAGCCTTATGGTCTATGGGAAACTGTAAATTATCTAATGATTGCAACATCTTCTAAAATAATTAATTATCCAAAATGATTGAAATGGATGATCACAAATGTTTAAATAATGACAGTGGGTCTAGTTCTATGTGATAACAATGTGTAAAGGGCAGTGGAATAACTATTGGTGTCCGTTTGTGGTGACTGCTGACTGAGATAAGGGATGAGATTAAATAGATCCTGGAACATAGCCTGGTCTGGGGCAGGTTTGCTCCACAGACTAAATCTCCATGGTAACTTATACCATAACATATCCTACTGCCCCCTATCCTGCTTTTGTGCAACCGGATCATGGATAAGTTGAGCCAGGATAACCAACATATCCCGGCTTAATCCCTTATCCTAGTTTTGTGCAACAGGCCCCTGGTGTAGTTACGTAAGTGATGTGAGCGTATGACATAGTGTACAGCATGTGACATGACTATGCATGGAAGTTTAGGGATAGGACTAGGTATGTAGGCTACTTGGTTACATTCAGTCACTAATAAATGGATTTCACTGAAGCTTTAACATACAAGAATTGCCATAGTTGTTGTGACAGTACTGTATATGTTGCCTGGTAATTGTTTTCAAGAGTTCAGTTCCAGAGTTCAAGAGTTGTACATTAAACTACTTTGACTCAACTGCTTTGAATCTGGTTTGACTTTCTGAATCAAATCAAGTTTGAACCAATTATCTATTTGTCTAACTGTCCACAGTGACAGGGTGTTAGTTGTATTGCCACATACTTTTAATTGGACATTTTGCTGATAACACTCCTGTACTTTCACTGAGGTAAGGGTTTATTGAATGCAGCACATTGACTTGTAATAGAGTATTTTTATGCTGTTGTGCTGCTACTTACTTCTGATAATTTGATGTTAATTTCGGAGTGAAATAGTTTATTTGACTTTGCTATTTAATGAACTAATATTGTGTACAATAGCTGAATTAAATATGACACTGACTGACTTTCAGCCATCTCTCACTCCCTACAGTGTTCTCTCCTGAACAATAAATCTAAACAGCCAGAGTTCTTTTCTAAATTGTATTTGACAAAAAAAATGGATGAGATTCTCAGGGACAAATCTTATCAGTCAGTGGTGCTTCATGCATATCTGTTTGAAGGTCACTGAAATAAAAAAGATGGGTAACTCTTATTTTACGGCGGGCAAAATAATAATTCTCATGCAAACAATCTGTTCTATTTTAGCAACTCATTTGATTTACAAATTGGCCGACTGCATGCTATCCCTGTGGCAAACCGACTTTCTTCTCACCTCTGGTCCCCTCAGTGTTGGAATGACTTTCCCGCCACACTTTGAACAGCAAAGTCACTCCTCATATATCATCCGTGCATGAATAGAATATTGTCTGTTCAGGAAACACTTTGTTTCCCCCAATTCCCTCAGTCACATCTTGGTCTGCCAAATCTTCATCATCTGCCTGTCCTGTACCAGAGTTTGTCCTTGTCTTTTTAATATTGGAGCAAACACATTCAAAGAATTAGAATGAGCACACAAAAAAGTGGAAACTTTATAAGGGCCTCTTTCTGAAAAGGTTTTGAAGAACCTACTGGATTTGCCAAGCTGATTTCAACACTCGTCCAGCAGCTGCTTCTGCCCAAAATCACGCCACTAATTCTTTGGAAATGATACTTAGACTGAGTTGTTTACTCTTTAGTGTTGGAGGGAGCCACTTTGAATGTAGCTATCTAATCCCTCAAATCAAATACGTGTACCTGCATATCTTGATTAACACATCTGATGGGATATTTTTGTTTTACCCTACATAGAAAAAATCATAGCCAAACTTTTCCATTGTGTCCCTATATACTTGCAGTTTTGCAAACTTTTACCAGGGTTAGTTTCAAAACCAGATTGCAAGGCCGTAAAAGTTAAACATATTCAAACATCTGTTAGAGAAATATTCTAACACATCCAAGAATCAAGAGGCAGTATAACCTATGAAGTGGCTTTCCCTCACAGTTTGGGATCCCCAGTGAGTATTATTACACTAATCCTCCACTCAAAAATGTGTTTTGCTTGTTGTGACTTCACTTGGATGCCTGAACTTAACTGTGCAAAATTATGCCTCTGCAGAGAAACTTACTTTTAGGTTAATCTGCTGAAAGGGGGAAAGCTTCTTTATGTTCAAATTAAACCTTAGTTTCATCAATTTAGAATCCAATATGGTCCAAATACAAAAAATACTGTTCTAAATGCAATCATTTATTACCAATGTGAGAAACAACCCAATAATAAAAACAACAATAAAGAGTCTGAAGAGACACCTCTTTAGTTAGCAGTGTTTAGTTTTAGTTTAGGATGAATTTGTGTTTTGTTTTTTTCAGGTTCAGAAACTTTGAGTTTTAGGTTTTATTTATTAAGTTTTACAGTAATTTTTACTTTGCTTTTGTTAGGTCCAGGTATAACGTACAGCTACATATACAAACAAAATCCATAGTTGGGGAACTGTATAGGAAAGTCCATGATAATTAATGTTTAATAAAACTTTTCTGTCGGTTGTGAAGCAGTTTCACAATAGCACCATCTCCATCTCAGAAATGTCAAGTCCGTTTAGTTTTTTGTATTAACTGTTACAAGAGTTGATGGAAATTTGTGTTGTCTCCTTATTTTAGAAGTTATATACTGGAGCGAAAAAATAAAAATGAAAACATTAATTCATTTTTAAAAATATATATTTAAACCAGGCAATATCAATTTCAGTTTGGTCTAAGTCAATAATTAATTTTGTGGGTTAACTAACAATATTTTTCACTTCTTATTTTCATTATAGTTTATGATAATAACCCTGCTGGTAAACCTAATGCACATTATTAATTGATCTAAGTACTCTTGCCTCTGCTGTGTGATCCACATATAGTGTCAATAAAGCTGCAATAGTTTGGTGGTCTGCATGCATCTTTATGGCTCTGTAATTTGGCTCTACAGTAAAGTAGCTCATTAAAGCATGTGTTGATGGTGCTCATACAGAATTTAAGACGCTGTCATTTTGTTCTGGGCAAAACTGCAAGCTGCCACACAGAGACCTATTTCACATTCTTACTGATGACACCAGCAACATTTCTAACAGCTTAATGACAGTGTTCTCAGCCAAAATGCCTTTCAAAGGACTACTTAACACATGTCTTGGAAACCTTTTGTTTCTGTTGCCTGCTGCTCAAATTATATATCTTTTTACATGTTGGTTTAATCTGATGGTTCTAATGTTTCAGGGCATTCTCTAAATAACTCATGTTTCTGTAAAGCTTTCTGTCAAGTTTGCAGTGAAAATTCTACCATGTGAAAAGAGCTGTAATTGTGGGCTGATTCTATAAATACCATTTTCTGTTCGCTTCTTTCAGAGTAATTCCATACTTCCTTTGACTGTGTAAATATATCATTAACATCTCGCATGTGTCGGCTTGTGTGTGTGTTGCTGTTATGCAAGCCTGTGATTTTTGTCAACAAACCACATAGATTCTTGGTCTCTTTTTTGATCCACATGTGAATTTTAATTTTAGCTGCAGTGACATACAGCACACAGACATTAAAGGAGAAGGAGAAAACCTCCCTCCTCCTCCTCCTCCTCCTCCTCCTCCTCCTCCTCCTTGTGAAAGGAGAGAGCAGTGAGGGAAGGAGGGAGGAGGAATGAGGGAGAGGGGGGAGGGTAAACACACCCAGACAGAGCCATGTCTGACATCCTCGCTCACTGAAAGAAGGAAGGAGTGATACAAAGCCAGTGCGTCCGAGCAGAAGAGAAAGAGGGGAAGGAGGGAGGGAGGGCAGAGAGGGAATAAATGCAAAAAGACCGGCAGGGGAAAAAGGGTGAAAAAGATGCACAAGAGCTGCATCAGTTCTCGTCCGCAAGGAACAAAAAACATTGTGTTCGTGAATAGAAGCTGGTGAGCTCAAGCACGAGGAGAGTGCAATGAGAAACCAGGCAGACTTCAGTCGCTGGCGTTGCTGAGCACCAATCCTCTCTCCCTCTGTGTCTGTCACTCTCTGCCAGCTGACTGAGCCTTGGTATGATTTAGGGGAAGGGTTCAGTGCTTTTGATTAGGATTTTGAGCTTTATGTTTTAGGGATATGCTACTGCAGAGGATTTGAACGTGCTGTTATTTCTGATTGAACACAGTGTGCGACGTGGAGACGCCTCTGCTTGCTGCTTTCAAGGCTGCTCCCCTCCCTGCCGTCTGTGGCTGTGTTTGGGCTATGGTCCCGACTGAGAAGCAGAGCATCACCCAGATGCGGGGCTACGACTGTATGGGAGGTTAAGCTCGTAAACACCAGCATGGGAGCCAAACAGATGAAATGGTAAGAGCTGTTTTGTTTAAATTATTATTTTAACATCAAGTCAAACCAGGCTGCCATTGTTGTCTCGGGATGTGTAGCAGAGATGCACAATCAGGCCTAAATTCAGGAGACTATACATCATCTTAATAATCTCAATCAGCATGCTGCTCTCAGTCTCAGTGATAGTAATTTGTTTCACCTCAACAATATGACTCTGATACCCTACTGTGCAGGTTATTGTTCAAAGTGTTTACAGTGCAGTAGGTGTGGGTGTGTCCCTGTCTCTGTGTGAGCTGAGCTGCTATTGCCTAGCAACCACTGTCTAACTTCCATTACTGGCTCTTCCATTTCATGATTTGGATGGAGATCATACATTTAATATTGTATTAAAATAACAAATACAAGGGTTTCCTGCAGTTTAATAAGGCTTGCTTTTGGATTGTGAACATCTTTTTTAAATATACAATCTCTTCCTGATTTGGTACATCAGGCAAGCTAATTATCAGCTCCAGTATTGAACTAATCCTTTGAAATGAACCTCTAACTAGTTATTGTGTAGACATTTCATGTTTAACACTGTTGATGGAGGAGGTACACAAATACTACTTGTAAGAATACCTGATTACAAGTAAAAGTTCTGCATTTAAAAGCCTACTTAAGCAGAAGTATAGATGTGTTATCAGCAAACTGGACTTAATATATAGTAAAATAAAGTAAAGTAAAGTAAATGCCCCCTGTGACTGATGTGTAGATTATTTTACATTACGAAATTGAAGACACTGTAGCTGATCCAGGTGTAGCTAGTTTGAAGCACTTTATATGCAGTTCAGTATTTTAGTTGAGCACTTCACAACCTCAAGGTTTGGTCCCTTTAAATGTAACAAGATCTATTAGTCTTATTAAGTGCAAAATCAAAAATATACAATAGCAATCAATCCAGACGGGGTTGAATATAGATTTGTATGTAATGTGTCAGATCTGAAGTATAGGTAATGTCATATATGTTCATGATTGTGTCCATGATATTACACCTAATTAGGGTTGCAAAGGGGTGGAACCTTTCCTGTAAATTTCCAGAAACTTTCCATGGGAAGCTAAGCTGGGGAATTTAAGAAATATTCCAAATTGGAAACTTTCCACGGAAATTTATGGAAATTAATGGGAATTAACTGGACATTTGGGGTAATTTAAATGAACTGTATCATACATAAACATAAGTATAAACATTTTGTTTTGTCCTAAGCAGACCCATGCAAAAATAATGCAATTCAACAAACATCAACATGACATTTAAACAAACAGATTTAGTTCTAAGTAGAACTTCATCAAGTTTTCATTATTTTATTGAACAATCAATTCTTTCATTGAACAACAAATACATGAATGTTAAATATTACTCATCTCCCCAGACCCCCCCATTCAAAAACTAAGTAAAATGACCCATTATGTCTAATTAATCAGTTGTAAAGACTTTCAGTGGAGTCAACTAGAGACACCAATCCAGAGGGAAAAGAAAAGAGAGAGAGAAAGAGGGGTATTACTTCTAATACACCTTTTTGATACCTACTACTAAAATTATTGAAATGAAACCATCTGAGAAGTTTAGAGGCTATATTTGCTGGAACTGCTTACTATTCATAGACATCTGAAACATGACAAGAGGCCCCAAGCAGACACAGCTTTCTAAATATAAGGAGTCGCTTTAAGCACCTCTTTAACAGTGCATTACATTTTATAAATTTTATACATTAATCTTGATCTAAAAGTAACCAGTAACTACAGCTGTCCAACAGTGATGAGGAAGAAAAAGTACAACATTTTCCTTTTGAATGTAGTGAAGCAGAAGCATAATACAGCCTCAAATAGAAGTAATCAGGTAAAGTACTTCAAACTTGCACTTGATGGGATAGTTATGATTTTCTGACGTGGGTTGTATGAGGTACTTCCATTCCATAGTTAGTGTGTTACCTGCAGTAGATGGCAGTCGTCACGCCCCCAGTTTGGAATAGCAGGTAGGAGTATCGGCACAGAAGCAATGTACTGCTGTAGACGGGGGCAGCAGTAAAATGTTGAGCCACCTAAAAAAATCATTATCAGTTTGAGTGTATACTATGATAAGAATATTTTAATCTCTTTACCAAACTGAAGCCATTATCTGTGATCTTTCTCAAATCCACCAGACTCGACTGACAAAAACTAAATCTTACCTTGCAGAACACGTGAGTTGATAGTCTACTGTTGCCTGGATTGGTTAGTTTTCTATGTTATTGTGCAACTTTGATGAATCCAAATGAACTATTGAAAACACCAAAGTCACATGATTACACAGACAAACTAAACAATTGAGGCAGTGATAGACCAGCAACTCCAGAGTTCTGCAAGGTAAAATTACTGTTTTTGTCAAAGGAGTCTGGTGGCTTTGAAGAAAGCATACAGTCATGTAAAAATGATCAGACCACCCTTCAACTTCTTGTTCATTTTAATGCCTGGTACAGCTAAAGGTATATTTGTTTGGACAAATATAATGATAACAACAAAAATAGCCCATTAGAGTTTAATTCAAGAGCTGATATCTAGCCATTTTCCATGGTTTTCTTGATAATGAAAATTTCGGTTATTATCAAGAAAACCATGGAAAATGGCTAGCTCTTATGAGCTATTTTTGTTGTTATCCTCCTATTTGTCCAACAAATGTACCTTTAGATATACCAGGCATTAAAATGAACAAGAAGTTGAAGTAAACAAATTACTTTTCCATGACTGTAGATAAGTGCTTCATTTCCCCTCGCAACCTAATTCTGATGGCAAAGTTAAGCAATATTATTATAAAATATATTCTAAAAATATTCTACAGTTAAACTTATATTGATTTCTATTTTTTGTTTTTAGTTGAGCCCTGTCCACAGCAATACTTTGCTAAGCGTTTGTATTGGTTCTCCTAACTGCCCTCTACTGAAGGCAGTACACTAACTATAAATAAGTACCTCATACAACGCACTTAAAAATCAGAACCATCCCTTTAAATACAGTACTGGAGTAAATGTACTTAGTAACTTTCCATCACTGCTGATCAAATGATGTTAATCTGTTGCACTGACGCTCATCTCTTGCAAATCCCAGTGCTTAATCTTTGGCTTAACCCATATGTTTCAAATCATCTGTGTGTTCTTTTGGTGCAACACAGAGCAGCAAGCATCTCAAATGAATTTTATTGAACCGCTGCACGCCGAGACAATGATAGAGGGTATCTTGATAATGTCATTGTCTGCAATGACAAGATTAGTTGAAGGGAGCTGCTTTGATCCCCCTTTCCAGAAACACTCAGGGATAATCACAGCAGCATCTGATAAGACGCTTAGTTCATGTTTTTTGTGTGACCTGCTGCAATTACTCTTACTGAGAAGCTGGAACGACAAAACTATCAGAAGTTTCCCAGTGTGAATGTTCCATGTGACTTAACTCTTCTAAATTAAATGTTTCGAATATGTCTTTTTAATTTTCTTTCACCATGCCAGCAGCAGGATAGCAATGAGATAACTATATCTCATCAGCTATTGCATAGATTGCCATGAATTGTGGTACAGATATCAATGGTACCAAGGCAATTATCACTGTGTTGATCCTCTGACTTTTCCTCTACCGCCCCTTTGAGGTTGACATCTGTGGTTTCAAGTGAAATTTCAGAGCAACTATTACATGAATTGGCATAAATTTTGGTTAAGACATTCATGTACCCCACAGGATTAATGAAAATATCTTTGGAGATTTCTTAACGTTCCTATGTTCCCAGGGTTCTGTGTTCCCAAGTTGGTTGTTGGTTGTTGGTTGTTGGAGTTCTCTCACTCTCACGTGACCTCAGACCTCTTTTCAAATGTTAACATATTTGGAAGTGGCAATTGCCAACTGCTATTCATTTCCTAACTCTAAAATGATTAAGAATTATTTTCTTCTTCATCATCTTTTGTTAATCCTTTTCCTCTTTTTTTTTTTAAATAAGCAACTATTTTTTATTATTTTATATTCAGGGCTGAAATATGTTGGAGTTGGAGTTGTTCTCCATCATAAAGAGTAAATAACCAGACTTGTTTTGACCCCTGGCACTGCAGTCATAATCATAGTCCCCTCACCTAATCCTAGGGAACATCTTTTTCAGGTTGTCATTATGTGCTATATAGAAATTGAGCTAGAGAAAACAGACATGTATATTGGCAGAACCTACCTAGCATGCTAATAGGCAAGACAAAAATGGTGAACATGCCATCGTAAACATTATAGCTGCTAAATATCAGCATGTTAGCATTGTCTTTTTAAGCACTTAGCATGTTGACATTAGCATTTAGCTCAAAGCCATCCTAAGCACAGCCTCACAAAGCTGCTAACATGCCAGTAGACTCAAAGTCTTGTTTCCAGTTTGTTTGGTGGATCAGAGACAGAATTAAGGTGCACAATATGGTAAGTAGTCACAGGAAAATGTTCACATATTCACTAAAGAGGCATTAGGAACCCAAAAGGGACAGATAACACAACTGTTTACTGTCGGTTGTGATATGAGCTTGTGCTGAGTAATGCTGTTAGATAAGCAGAAAATCTCATCGGCCACAATCTAAATCTCACTGCATATGTATGGGAAGAACATGGTTAACTGTGCAAATGCAATCCCTCAAGACATTCTCTGGTTTCAAAACACAGTTATATCCCACAGTTAAGTCCACAGTTCCATTTCCCCTCTTCTTTTCTTGGCCTCAGGCATAGGGTGATGAATTTTCTATCCCTTCTCTGGCATAGAGTTTAGATCTCTTTCCGCACACACAGGCTTGTTTTTACCATGCAGACAAAGAAGGAATCCCGTGTTAAAGGACCATGCATAATGCCATAGGTCACAGGTCACAGTAGATGTATCATATTTCTTCAAACACAGCAGAGTGAAGATGACAGCAGGTCTGTACCTCAGGCGGCTGGAGATGCTCTCACAAAAACACAAAACACATTTTCAAACAAGCTGCAAGAAAACAGCCCACTCAGAAACCATATGAGCATTATGTTTTGAAATTATGGCCGAAGGGGGAGCAAACTATGTAAAGAATTTCCTGTGGGAAAATGACAGATTTGTGTGCATTCCTGCCACTGCTGTAGCAGGTTTTCATCCTGTTCTGTCATGTGTTTTTACTGATTGTGTTATTTGTAAACAGTCTGCAATAAAATGTATTCTTATGGGCATTAAATGTTTAAAACAGATATGGTTTAAATGTTAGCCCAGATGCGATTAATTCATATTTTTGTGCTCTTTGGGGCGTTATTAAAGCATATATCTCCATTTTATGTTGCTTGGCTTACTTATTGCCATTTGTTTGGCAGAGATGCACACGCACACACACACACACACACACACACACACACAAACACACAAACACACACACACACTCATTCCTGCCTGTGCCCACCATCTGTTTCAGCCTCAGCTCAGCCAGCCCTGCTCACTCCCCGAAAGAGGAGTATGTTATCACCCTTCCTGCTGACACCCCTAAAGAAGAAACACTCCATGATCAGTCTGAGGACCAGGGGGAAGCTCAGGATGACAAATCTGAGCTGACAGAGAAGAAATCTGTCACAGGTTGGTTGGCTGCACATCAACTCTTGTAGAGCAAGATGCTATGCAATGAATCCCTACAAAGAAAAAAAGAAAAAAGCTCCATTGCCTCATTTCCCCTGTACCTCTCTTCCTTTCAGAGGATGTGTCTCTGTGTGGATTGTGTCCCTCCCTTGGGCACGATGTGCAGGAGGAAGAAAAGTCCTGGGAGGAGCAGCTGGATGCCCACCAGGAGCAGCTGGAGAAGGAGATGCAGGAGGCCAGGAGGATGGTGTTCCGCCTACAGGTAAGTCCTGATGATGACACACTTAGAAAACAAACCGCTGCACTTCTAATATTAAAACTCTGACAGAAGGCACACAGACAACAGATGCAACAGAGAAACACAGTGATATTTTAGCCTAGTTGAAGACTTCTGGTCTTCTACCAGTGTTGGAATGTTACGAAGCAAAAATTTGCACTACTTTACTTTTTATGCTATGCACCTTTTACATCACTAAAGTTAGAGAAAACCGCAACAAATATGTTTATCAAATAATTGGATTTTTAAAGCAAAGCTTTCTAATATTATAGACAAATATACTGTATATAAAGAGAGATATTTTATGTTTTATTTAACTTTTTCAATTATTCGCATGAGATACTTTCAATGCTTTAAGTAGGTTTTTTTTCCTGATTATACTCATTTTATTAAAGAAACACTTTCAATGCAGTAATGCATTTTAAATCAAGAAAATAATGTGAATACCGCCTCCACCACTGGATATCAACTGATATTACCAAACCACAAGCTTAGCAGTATTGCCTAACCCCTCAACAAATTTCTGATTATCAAGCTACAGTTTTTATGTTATACTTTGAATATTAATTTGTATTTAGCTGTGTACTGTTTATGTTACAGCAGGTGAGAGGCTGATCTTTGTGTACTCCTGCAGGCTTTGCAATATTATTTCAATTTGATACGGTTGAATCCAGTTTAATTTACTGGCTTTATTAGCTGGGAACCTTGCTGTTCAGCCAAGTGTAAAAATTCCAAACGTCTGTATTTACAAATATAAATACAGAAATAAAGCAGGCATCTTGGCCATGTGTATTAAATTATGAATGCTTACAGGCCTTTACTCTGTGTGTCTATAAATGTATGTGTTTTTTATCCTCAGGCGTTGCTGCTGCATGGCTCCCTCCCTGAGGAGGACCAGGATGGATCTGTGAGCTTCGGAGATAACCGGGCTAACGCTGAACAGCAGCTGGTACAGTGCCCTCTCTCTGCTAACTCAAGAAAACAACACTTGCTCGCTACTCTGTGTGAAGTGTCAGTGTCAGCCCTTCTGTTGTGATGATGTTTGCAGCCATCACTCCTCTCGAGAGTGGCTACTGTAGAGCACAATTGAATCTCTCTGATCTGCTAGCCCGCTGTCATGCGGGCCTGCTGCCTCCTCATACGTTCTGACATTTTTCCATTCTCTAATTATGCTGCTCATACGCTCTCCCTTTGAAGGTTCTAATCCGCAGTCGTCTGGACCAAAGCATGGAGGAAGCCCTTGATCTCAAGGTACAGTTAGTAAATGTAATTAGGTTTAATATAGATGAGTTGCCTTACAAGCAAAGAATCCCTTTCTCTAATGCCTCTGTTCATTTATGTGGCTCTTAGAGGGAACTGCTGAGAAACAAACAGGAGGCACGCCACCTTCAGGCCATCAAGGTAAACCTCTTACTCGAATTTTGTCCTTTTTGTGTGAATTAAAACGGATTAAAGGATGTAATTCAATCTATTCCACCCTTGCACTATTCCCAACTGATGCTCCTGCACACACAATATATATATATTTATCCTATTTTATAAAGATAATACAGTTTGGAGGTGACTCCCCCTCACTGTCCATCTTAAAAAAAAACCTCAAAATCACCTCTTCAAATCCGCCTACAACCACTGACTTTTTTTTTTTCTTGGTTTATTTATTTTTTCCCTGTTAAGTTTCTTTGAGTGTTTAGAAAAGCGCTATATAAATGCAATGTATTATTATTATTATTATTATTATTATGCTGTCGGTGAGACAGGTGTATCTGTATTCAGGTCTTCTCTGGACGTTTCTTTGATCTCCCCCTCCTTCTCATTAGGATGCTCTGCAGCAGCGCCTGGCAGTGCAGGAAGATGCTGTGTTGCAGCTAAAGCAGGAGCTACTGAGGTGCAACATGGCCAAAGATCAGCTGGAAGGGGAAAATGTGAGACAAGTGATGATTTCCGTTTGACACGATAAAATATTTGACTTGCTTGACCGATGTATGCAGGTTTATGTGAGAGCAGTATTACACTCATATATCATGAAGATATATCTGTTTGCAGGCAGAGCTCAAACACAAGCTGAGTGATCGCAACAAATTACTTGGTGAATATGAGGTATCGTCTTTTTATTATTTACACTTCAATGCGTTCTTTAGATGTATACATGCATATGCAGGGTTGTGTCATCTATCTTTCTTGTCACGATAGCAGCAGCTCGGGAGGAAGGACAGAATAATGCAGCAACAGCAGCAAAAGCTTGATGATGCTCAACATAAAGTACATGAAGTCAGCCTTGGAAGGGTAGGCATCCTGATACATTTCAAGTGTTTTTTTAGGTGTAAATTACATATAAAATGATGATAATAATAATTGTAATAATCATAATAATTATTATAAAATAATCCTTATTATATATATTTATTTAAGTGTGTATTTTAATTTATTTACATTTTTTATAATAATAATGTGTTTTTTTATCTTGTTTATTATTTAACTAACATTTTTCAAAATACAAGACGGAACATTTTAATAGAATTGAATTGAATTGAATTGAATTGAATTCAGGTTAAAAAAAAAAGACATTAACGGGATCAGAATAAAACCAAAAAAAAAACAAGTCAAAAGCTGTATGATAAAGTGCATTTTACTAACAAGTTGAATTCACAATTCATAATACATAATACAGACTTGTTTCAAATTGCATGAAAAGATCAAACCAACAACGTCTTGCTCAATTCCTGTTCTTTCTAAAAACTCTGCCCCCTCTGTGCTGCTCAGCCCCAAGTCTGTTAGTTTCTACTTAAATACATATATTTTTAAAATAGCAGTTCCAAATAACTTTTTTGTTAAAGTCTCATTAATGTGGGCGCTGTTGTTTTTAGGAGATGTCCCTTAAATAGGATTAAAAAGTGAGGTTGTTGAAGACTATGTTGAGCTGTGGATTATTACGCATTTGATGAGTATTTAGAGCAATGAAGAAACATGGCACTCATTGCAGCACTGGCTCATTGATGTGTTTTAAATAGTTTTTGGACATCAACGGAGGTTTAAAGCACAGAGGAATAAGTTTCATTAGCACTGAGTAGACTTGTCTGATTTTCTTCTTCTCATGGCATTTGTTCATAAAAACAAAATAATAGAATATCCCCAGCCTGATTCACCCTATTGACGTTTGTTTTCATGTATTGTTGTCACCTTTGCAGTCATTCAGGAGTGAAAGTGGTGGTTACAGTAACTCAGTGACTTCGACGTCTCCTGCAGTATTCCAACACAGTGCACCAGTATGTACAGCTTTTTTATTTCAGCCTTTAATCAATACCATCAATTGTTGTTTATTGTGTCTATTTTGATGGATCATTGTATGAAAGCTAAGTTCTATTAGAAAACAAAAGTTAAGAGTTATACATCGCAACAAAAACGTTATGAGAAAATTTGCCAGAAATTATAAGACTAGTATTATGAGATAATAAGTCAACATTTTGAGCCACAGGGTCAAAACTATAAGGTATTTAGTAACAATGTTTTGTAGATATTATGTTAAAACTGACTTGCTAACTCACAAATCTGATACACTAAGCTAAAATCAATCCTAAATTCTAATTAATGACTGTATTTTTTCATGGAAGATTTTTTGGGACTTGTTTGACTATCAAGATGCTGTTTGTCACAGGGGGAAGAGCTGCAGCTGGTCAGGGAGGCACTGCGTAGTTTGAGGGACAGTTTTTCTGGGCATGACCCTCAACATCACACCCTGGACACCTTGGAGCAGGGTGTGGCCAGTCTCATGGACCGGTTACACACTTTGGACAGCCAGCGCAGACAGGACAGAGGGGTACGCACTCCCATGCAAACACACACACACACACACACAACATTTCAGGGCAACTCTCTAAAAAGTAGCAACACATCTGTCACCTGATGAGTGAGTCAACGACCAGTGACATTCAGCTGTTTACCATGAGTAATCCGTTCTTCTTCTAGGAGGAATTTAAATCACCAGGACGCAGAGCCAACTCGACAGACCGTGACTCCTGGCCACAGAGCTCAAGTGAGACAAACAAAATCCTTGTTGTTTGTTTAGGATTTGTCATCCTCTGCAACATCTCAACTCTGACTGTTAAATCAAATTGTGCTGTTCAATTACACTGCTGCTATGTATGGATAGGGCATATCTGGCTGTGAGGCTGGTGCCATTTTAGACTCTGGTTGTGAAAAACAGTATTTGTTGTTTATTGTGATTATTTCCAGAAATGGCGCACTCACACAGCAGCCCAGGTCTGGACACCGCCATCTCCACTAAAGTGCTCTACTTCACTGATCGCTCACTCACCCCGTTTCTGATTAACATCCCAAAAAGGTGGGAAAAAATCCACTCTACATAAGTGTTGCTTGTTTACCCACTGTGGCGTGCATGCATTTTAAGCAAATTGCTGTTTGGGTTTGAGTTGCATGCTGAAGACACATGACTGGATTCAGACCTGAGCTACATATAGACGTTTCCGTATCTGTGCCAGTTAAATGTTTATGCTCGAAAGCTGAAGGGGATGGGTTGGATTTTTTGAAGCGGAGTTTCATGAGGTGCTTTCCCATGATCACTTTATGACCAACAGATACATTGTGGCGTTCTCCCAGTTTGGAGAAGCAGGCAGGAATACTAGCATGAAAACTAAGCAATGTACTGCTGTGGAAGGGGGCAGCAGCATGTTTTGGCCCCTAAGGAAAGGCCCACGTTTTAAAAAAAAAAAAGATAAGCTGTATTAGAATATTTTTAACCAATGTACCTTTTCGTCAGACAGCCTTTTACTGACTGGGAACTGAAGCAGTAATATTCATCTATGATCTATTCAAGTCACCAGCATTCTTTCACAAAAACGGTTATTTTTCCTCGCAGAACACACGAGTTACTGCTCTAATGCTGTTTCAACTAACTGACTTACTAACTTACCTAACTAACTTTTGAAAAACCAAAGAATCACAATAACACAAACAAATATAACCAGTTAGGGCAGCGGTAGATCAGCAACTCCTGTGTTCTGTGAGGTTAAAATTTCTGCTTTTGCCAAAGGAGTCTGGTGGCTTTGAAGAGAGCATCGATTTAATGGCTTCAGTTCCTCCCTCTGTTAACTTAAACAGGGCTGTCTGACAGCATGGTCAAGTGTTGAAAATGTTCTAAACATAGCATACTCTTATACAGATATTGATTTTTTTTTTTTTGAGGTGGCTAAAATACATTTAAACTGCTACCACCGTCCACAAGCAATACATTGCTTTGCTTCTGTAGAGGTACTCCTGCCTGCTCCTCCGAACTCGAGGTGTGCCAACTGCCATCTACTATGAATAAGTACCTCATACAACCCCACTCAGAACTATCCCTTTAATGTCTATGTGGGTGTGCGTTTTGCATAGATCATGACTGACAGTGTGCTCTTACAGGCTGGGTGAGGTGACACTGCGAGACTTCAAGGCCGCCGTGGACAGACAAGGCAGTTTCAGATACCACTTCAAGGCCCTCGACCCAGAGTTTGGCACAGTGAAAGAGGAGGTAGGCGTGGGAGTAAAATTATAGCCCCTTCTTCTTTCCACACCAGCTTCAGTAGGCAAATATAAAATGGCAGTTATGGAGTAAGATATGCTAATAATAGCCGTGGCTGCACTATACTTCAAAACACTGCAGGGGGCTGTGTAGTCATTTTCACTTTCTATCCAGACCTTTTGTACGCTTATAGATGTGAGTGGTTCTTAGATATGTTAATGCTGGATGTTGGCTGTTCAGGTGTTCCAGGATGGAGCAGTCGTGCCTGGATGGGAAGGGAAGATTGTAGCGTGGGTGGAGGAGGACCACGGAGAGAGGAGGTAGAGCCCAAAAACCACAGATCACCACTACAAACCTCAGTTGTTCCCACTGGATCAGGATTTCCCTGAAAATACTTGTGATGCCATAATAGAGAAAAGTTATTATACAATTAACTGGGACCAATGGATATAACACCATTTCGATACAAAACCATGTTTTAAAAGTGAATGTTTAATATGAAGATTTTGACTGGACACTTGGGTGCCACTTTTCCTTTTGAAGAAATGGATATTAGACATTGTTTGCAGTTCATAAGTTAATATGTGAAATTACCAATTGATGGTCAGTAATGCGGTACTTGAAGCTGAAATATGAAATAAGGGTAATTCAGTTTACAATAAATAACACGTCATAAGCTGTGCTCTAAAAAGCTGTAATCAGTGCATAGTATGCAAACCTTACAACAAAAGTGTTTACTGACATTTTTCACACGTTCCAGATTGCCAAATAGTGATGTTGTTGTTCTGCATCAATTTTGATGTTTTAATAAACATGAATTATTGCATGGATCATTTTGTTGTCAATTATTCCCTGGGCGTACAATAATGACACTGTACACCAGCTCCTAGCTATTATACACCTCCACTCATACACCCACACATTAATAAACAAAACACACAGATTGTTATCAAAGTCAATTATTTTTTTTGGGAGGTTAAGAATTACATTTGCTGCTGCAGATTAACCCACACATCACAAAGGGAAACATTGACATGTTTGTTTCAGTAGAAAAAACATCATTTTGGATTTAGAAGTGGATCAGTTTGCAGGGGAGCTGCTTATTGTTTGTTGGCTGAAGTTCTAAAGGCAGAGTGTTCACAAGGCTTTTCAAATTGCATCGCAGGAATTTACTTTGTCTTGGTTATTTATTTTGAGGTATTTTCTGTCAGAATGAACTTTCCCGTTTCTACCCAGCACGTCTGTTTACTTCTGTATCTGTTTCTTCGTTAAGGCAAAAGGGTCAGAGAACATCGACTTTCAAAGTAAGCCTTCGTTTCTTCTTGTTAAAAATGGCAGACGCAGTATCTTCGATCACAGTTTTGGGGAATTCCAAAAGCAAATAGTAGACATCCACCACTTCCAGTAAGACGTCCTCCTGTGGAGAAGAATACATTCAGCACACTGCTTGAAGCACAAATGTAGAAAGAGGCCAATTATGTATCTTTTATGACATCCAACTACGCACCGACACACATTGGATTCTAAAGTGGTTCATTATAACTGTTCAAGAGAGTGTGTAACCGCTAACCTTAGAGATTCTCAGCTGGCACTCTGACATGGAGCAAACCTTTGGCAGCTCAACTGTCAGCTCCATGCTGTGAGCAACTCCTACCGAATCAGTCTTCACCTCGAGTTGGTACTCTGGCTTCTGAGGCTGCACAAATGTAGTGGAGATGACCTGGATCAAATCCTTCTTTTTGTGCTCCGCAGGTCTGCAGATAATTTGGGTTGCCGGGGCCTCGTGTTGTTTCTCTGAGCGAAGAGAAGAGATCTGCTGCAGAAGGCCAGCTGGGGTCTGAAAGGCTGTAAAAAGTAACACTATGGATTATTAGAAAACTGGTAGAAAGGTGAAAGATGATACACCTGAAGCAAGAAAGGAAAATAGAAAGGGCTTGTAGCAGCTTAATGGGGTATAAGAGTTATTGTTCTACCTGTGTCTGGCTGTCTAGAGGTGTTAGGCCACTGCTGGAACCCAAGCCGACGGTGCAAGTCTTCTGAGCTATTTTTCGGGCTCGAGCTGACGACAGTATACTGCTGAGATAACCTCATCTTATGCTGCTGCTGGGCAAAGCTCAGGGCCAGCATATAAACTTCTGTTTTGTCTTTCCTACTTTCCTGTAGCACTGCAGGGTTTAATGCCACGTCCAACACAGTGTAGCTACCTGCAAAAGTAAAAACACAACAATGTAGTGGTCTTCTTGTTTACACCATGTAACAGATCTGTAGCTTGTGATGCAGCATGACTTTGTCTTTTTACCTTGACTTTCATTTATGCCAGTTTCCAGTTTTCCTGCACACACAGGCAAAGGCCTGCTGGGATCCTGAGGTGCAGGCACACGTTTCCAGCTGCATATGTTGATGTACAGCGACCCTTTCTCAGGCTCCTGTTGAGGACACAGATGCACCGTCTGTCAAAACACACCCTATCTCTAAACTATAAACATACGCAGATTTGGCAGCTGTTGTATTAAGGGGTAGACAGTGGAGCTGAAGCTATTAGTTAATTAAGTAATCAGAAGAAATACTGGAAATACTTCAGCCTCTGAAAATATATTTTTCTCACTCTTCTTTGACAGTAAATTGAATATTTTTGTGTTTTATACAATTGGCTGGACAGAACAAGAAAAAATGTTGATTCATCAAGAATTAAAATTATTATACAGTAGCCAGACAAGAAAGTAATACTTAATTCAACCTGATAGACCTTTGTCATAGAGTACACCATCACTTAATAAAACATGTGTAGCTTACTTAGTAATTATCAGTGATAATAGTTGCATTACCTGGTGTTATACTAAACTCTAAGACCCTTCAGATTCTGTGTCTTTATAAAATACATACATAAAAAGAGCTTTCATTGTATTTATTTTAGTTAGTGCTCTACAGACAGACTATTTCTTTTTTTAGCTACTAAAATTGTTCCACTCTCTGTTACCTAATCAAACAGTTTGTCAGGTTGGGGAACTGTGTTTCGGGGACATTAATGAGCAGCACAGGGGCTCCACAAGGGACTGTTCTGGCTCCATTCCTGTTCACACTGTACACAGCGGATTTCAAATACAACTCTGAGTCCTGCCACATCCAGAAATACTCTGCTATTGTGGCGTGTGTCAGGAATGGACAGGAATCTGAATATAGGGATCTGATAAAAGCCTTCAGTGACTGGAGTCACAAGAACTATCTCCTACTGAACACCTCAAAGACTAAGGAAATTATTATAGATTTCCGCAGGTTCAAGCCCCCCCTCAGCCAGTGAGTACCTGTGGGGTGGACATCGAGGTGGTACCAAGTTATAAGTATCTAGGTGTATACCTGGATAATAAGTTGGACTGGTCCCTAAACACAGACGCTCTCTACAAAAAGGGCAGAGCCACCTCTTTTTTCTTAAGGAAGCTCAGATCTCCTGACATCTGTGGTAAGATGCAGATGTTTTATCAGTCTGTGGTGGTAGTGTGTTGTTTTATGCTGCAGTCAGCTGGGGAGGCAGCATCAGACACAGAGATGGTTGTACAGGCTGGTCTAAAGAGCTGGTTCTGTGGTTGGAGCCAGGTTGGACACACTGGAGGAGGTGGTGGAGAGATGACCTGTCAACATGTTCTAGGCCATCCTGAAATACCCGGATCATCCGTTACACAAAACCTTTATGGACCAAAAAAACAGCAGTGGACGGCTCCTCTCTCTTCGTTGCAGGACGGAGAGATACAAAAGATCCTTCGCTACTACAGCTACCAGACTAACTAATTTCCCCTCGGGGATAAATAAAGTAATTTTGATTTGATTTTGTTTGAACTACAGAGAAATGCACCTGTGTTACAGGAAGGGTTCCACAAAAAAGTACAGTTAAGTAGTTTAGTTTATTTTCTAAGTTGCCCTCGCTGTAACTTACCTCTATTTCAGTGCACAAACAAGAGTCGAGCTCAGGCGGGGCACTGAATTCAGCTCCCTCCTTCACCTGTTTCTCAATGAAACTGCGGTATGCTGCGGGGTCAGTCTCAGAAAGATCATCCAACATGGACCAAAAGTGGTTGACTTGCTGTAAAACATCTCCTGTGCTGCGAGCGGAGGACATCATGCGGTAACTTACCGTCTTACTTAGCGAACACTGAAGCTAGCTTTAACGCTAACTAGCCACTATTTAACTATTTGATTAGAAAACACGTTTAACTTTCTCAAGAGAAAAGTTTGTATAGCCAAGGGAAAGTTAGAAAAGCAGCTTGACTATAGTATTACACATTTATCTTGCTCTTGAAATATGCTAAATGTAAAATACAGTTATAAAAAAGTTAATTTTTTTGTCAAAGTAAATTACTGTCGCAAGTTTAGCCAATGTTGTCAGTTGCTATGGGAACTAGATGAGACGTTACACGGGTGCCCCCTGGCGGTTGAAGGCGCATTTGCAGCTTAATAATCACACCAGACAGTTTTATAAGAGCCATAATTTATATTCAATACATGAAAAATATAACGTAAAAATGCATTTTGATTGTATTCAGTCTGCGTATAGGTGTACAGTATATAACGGACATTTAAAGTAAAAATATCAACTATTATTTTCAAATTTCTCAAAACAGTTATATCAGTAGTGTCCTCTGCTTCATGTGTCCTCCTCAGTAATTCTGCAAAGAGAAACACTCATTATTAGTGATTATTAGAACATTTCCATTTTGTGTGACTTTATACTTTTACTCCACTACATTTAGCTGCCAGCCTTAGTTACTTTTCAGGTCAAGATTTAACATCTTCTTTTTTCTTCATTAAACCTCATCACAGTATATTCAGTAGTAAAAATGAGCCCTACGTTGAGACACTTAAAATGCTTACATAAATGCATTAACAATAAAATATAATACATAAAACAAAATGAGTGGGGCCGGCTGATACTTTTGTTACTTTCATGTAAGGGTTTGCTGCTACTCTTTGTCTTAAATGATTGTAAAACTGAATATTCTTGAGTTTGCAATTACAGGATGGCACCTTGAGCTCTGGGAAATTGTAAGGGTCTTTTTCACTATTTTTTTTCTCTTTTTCTAGACTAATTTATTAATCAAGAAAATTATCTGCAGATTAATTTGCAAATGTAAGTAGTTGTTAATACTCTAATCAAATGCATGATGCATCATATCATATAAGATGATCACCTGTTTTGTTTGTAATGTCTTCATCTTCAAAGTGAATGTAGTGGAGTAAAAAGTACAATATTTTAATGTATAAAGTATCAAATGAAAATGTCAAAATTTTTACTCCTGTACTGTACGGATGATTTGTTAAAAGTATGTTTACCTCAATCATGTCATAGATCCAGCCCAGGAACTCAGCCACTTTGGTGTAAACCCCAGGATGGTTTGGCTCAGCACAGCCTGTCCCCCAGCTGACAACCCCTACCAGCCTCCACACATTTTCATCCTGGCACACCAGAGGACCCCCACTGTCCCCCTGGAGAGGTAGACACAAACACTGTTCATTACAGCCTAACCAAGCCGTCATTATGCCAGCATTTCACTATAAACAAATCACATAAGAGAGGATGAATCTTTAAAAATATCTCTGCAAGATAGTGTTAAAAACTTGCTTCTGACCTGACATGCATCCACTTTTCCCTCTGTGTATCCGGCACAAAGCATCCGGGGCGAGATCTCTCCATTGTACATGCAGGAGCTGTTACATTTTTTTGTGCTTATTATAGGAACAGGCGCCTCTTTCAGGGTGTCAGGTGAGTGCACTGAGCGAGAAAACACACATTTATTGCTGCTCCGTCAATACACTTGGCACACTCTGCCATCATGTGTGAATTAGACCTGCAGCGGATGTAAATTTGTTTGGGCAGGAGCGTCTTACCACCATCAGGCTGTGTGTATCCCCATCCAGAGATCCAGCACTGTGTGCCTCCAGGAACATCATAGTCGTACTGAGGCAAGCAGACGGGCCTAATTGTATCTAGTTACAGGGAAAATTTACATAATAATCCTGGTGGGTTGAAGCATGATAACTTAGTTAGCACTAATTTCGTCCTGATCATTTTTTTATTGGTATTTCATGCTGCTTAAGAGACAGACACATTATAAATTTTTCCCCATTTTGTGTTTTTTACTTGTAATAGGCTCTCTAAAGTTTACCTTGTATTGTCAATATGTTTGGGTTCACAAGTCACTGGTAATTAGGTCCCTTAAGTCCTGCTTCACTCAGAAATGTGTTTTGCCTATTGATGCTTCACTTGGTTGTGCAGAATGATGAATGTGCAGAGTTTGACACTAAAAGGCTGTTAACATTCATCTCCTTAAGGGGGGAAAACTTTTCTGTGCTCACCTTAAATCTCAGTTTAAAAACATGTACAAACCAGCAGGATTTTATGACGTGGAAGTCAATCATGGTATGCAATTTACAGAAAGGTGATGTGAAGACTTGAAACCTCTTGTGCAAACTGAGAATAGACTTTTCTGTGAAGTAGGAGACATCTTGTGTGCAGCAGTTAAATGATTGAAATTGATTCAGGATTTTTTTAATGAGAGACAAAGAGTAGATGCAATCTAAGGATGTTTTCTTAAAAGTTAATGGGTTTTCTTCTGTGGAAAAACTAGACACAACTTATAACTCAAAGCAGAATAATTATAGATGTCTTAAAACATGTTTGGAGCAGACCGTAAACTTTGGTGAGCTTGTATACATTTGAGAATAATACACATATGATATGATCGTGAAATATACCAGCTCCTTTTAAATAATTTCTCTTTATTTCCATGCTTGCCTTGTCTCCCTCTAGCAGTTCACCTGGTTGCTTTTTCAATAATAATTAAGCATTATTATGTTTACTCTCTCGCTATTTCCCTACACTCATATTCTGAGTGAAATTAATTTGCCAAACAAAGAGACAAAACACACAAGTTAAAGATTCATTTGACAGTAAGGTTACCGAAGTTAGTTCACACCTGGCAAGGTTATCTTTGTCTTTGTATTAGGATTACCGCTTTCTGTTGGTCTGATTTGTTTGTCGGCTTGTTTGCTGAAATGTGTCAGCATATGAAATCAAAACACTAAACTGAGGCCACAGTATTGACATTTTGTTGTGCTTTTGGAGGGCTGCTTTCTCTTTTGTGTGCAAAACTTGCAAAGAGCGTGCCAGGCTGACCTGAGAAATTCAGCGGGGTCCGCAGTTTCATCAGGGCTATATCGCTGTCATGGCTCCGGTGATTGTAGTTCTTGTTGTAAATGATCTTCTCCACAGCGTATCCTGTGTGCTGAGCCATTTTAGCCGAACTGCGGGTGACAATACCTGCATAGACCACCCAGCTGGATACCTGAGGTAGCCTGTAGCTGACATTTGAGAGCAGAAAAGAGAAGGCAGATACAGATAAGAGAGAATTGTTATGTGTCCAGTTCGGTGCACCTGTTAATGACTGATTATTCTACTTCGTGGAGGCGGTAGCCTCGGACCTTTTGGTGCTGGTAAGGTCAGCTGTCTTACTTGTGCACACAGTGGGCAGCTGTGACTACCCATTGACTGGTGATGATGGAGCCTCCGCAGGTGTGACGGTTGCTGTAGTAGAGGCTGACCTGCCAGGGCCACCTGCCCAGCGTGGCCTCGACTCCCCCGATTATCCTGGGCAGCTTCGCTCGTGTCCCACACTCTACACAGAGATCCATTCATCAAAAGGGAGGTGCATGGGTCAGAAAATGCTGTAGCACTTCATTCTGTTTTTTTTGTCAAGTATTATAATGGAATTACAGGGTGTGGGGTTAGATGCAAAGTCAAACAAAAAGTTAAGTTTAATTTTCTCACCAAAACATTGCAAAGCGATAACCTTCCCTGTGATACAGTTCCCCCTAGATGAAAATAAATTGTGTAACTAATGATGCATAATTAATGTATTAGTAGTAGCCACAATTTTCTCTGCATCATTACCAGTATGATGTCCTCAGACGAATTGCCTTACCTGAATTGCCACATATTTTCCAAACTGCTCTTGTGTTCTGAGGTAATTTGTATAAAGCCATCAGTATAGTTTGGCCCGATATCAGTTAGATTCACTCCTTTATGCTTGGTCAGTCTGGTGAGAGAACATATGCAAAATGGGTGGCAGTGAATGTTAAGATAATTCAGACTCATAAAGTGTGAAGCAAGATTGCAAATGAGGTATTAGCAAATCATAAATAAGCCGCATCTTCAACCTTGGCAAAGCAGGCTAAGATTAAACTATAAATTAGTGAGTGGGCGCCTTAGTCTCAATTAGGGCTGAGGTGGTGTGTGATCCTGTCACAAACCTCAGATATCCAAGCTGTCTGCAGACCAGCGTGCCCAGTGAAGAGTTCCACCTCTCATAGCACACCGGCAGCCAGGTGGGCAGCTTCCCCAGCTGGATCTCCAGGAGGGAGTTCTCCGGGCTGATTCTGTAAAACACTGAACCTGATTGATTGAAAATCCCTCCAGAGACAAGCTCTCAGTCAACAGTAATGAACGAGCCTCTTCTATGAGTGGGAAATGATTAGGAAAAAACACAAGAATCTATGCTAATGTAGTCAATACAAACAGATCATTATGTGTGATGTTTTCATGTCACTCAATGGGCAACTCTCAAGACTGAACAAAAGGCAACAAGAAGCAGCTGTTGAATGGTAATTCTGCTGCTGTTCAACTAAAAATCACTTTAAAGGTGAACCATGACCCAGTGGTGATCATGTATGGCATAACAATGTGCATCCACACAGTCACAGAAGCACTGTTTAATTCATGAAACAGTGGAAAAAAAGTCTGCCTCTCACAAACACCAAAGACAAGAGGAAACGCAGACCTTTCCTGGGGTCAGAGATAGAAATATCTTCTGTCACGTTGCAGAAAGCCGTCTCCTTGGTGTCCCCGAGTCCCACTGGACTTTGGGAGTAGGAAGGCCTTAGTAGAAGTTTGACTATATGTAGAAAAAAATGTAGTTATTTCAGTAGTAATCATTTAATTAGCCAGTGAGACAGGCAGCAAAAACGGTTTTATTTCTAATAATTGTTACCACATTATCTGAATTAGTACCCAGAACAGACAAGCCCTGTCAGGTAGAGCAGAGCAGTAAAATTTCACTCCACAGAGGAGGATGTAATGAAATATTTCATATCTCGTGTGCTGCACTTGGTTGCACCAGCTATGTGGAGGTTCTCTCATAAGTTAGGGTGTAAAGTCGACAGAGGTTTAATAACTACCAGTTAGTTTGTAACTCAGCTACTATAATTGGTTGCAGCACGACTACTGTTGGCAAAACTTAACTAGTTTGGACAAAAAATCATAACTGCGGTAAGGCAAGTGGCCAATAATGATCAAAGAGAGTTCCGTCTTCACGGTTACAACGTGCATTAACTTTCTGGTTGGCATGAGCGTCATAGTCCATCGCAGACAGGATTTACGCAAATTAATCAATGAAAGAAAAACTGGAACACCGAAAAGTGAAGCAAGTGCTGAAGTGCTAAAAGCTGCAATTTCGCCTCTGGCCACTTGGGGCTGGCTTAAATGAATCCTCAGAGACCCCCATGTTAAAAGGCCAAACATTACGCAAAGACGGTTTTGTCACTAAAACTAATCTAACCTGTTCATGACATTAGTGAGGGGGTTGATTTTTTTTATTCATAACTCTGCTGTTTGGATTACATAAAGTCTTAAAGTTATGCATTCATTAAGGGCGTGGCTTCTTTGAGTGACAGGCAGCTGCCCTTATAGGTGGCTCGCAGCTGCCTTCACCCTGTCTCCGCTCACCCCATGAGCCATCTCTTTGGCCCTCTTTTGGATTCTCTGGGTGTTAGGAGGGGTCAGGCACAGCTAAGCTGTAGCCACAGTAGCCATGCACTTTGAGCTTCAATTTTCAGACAGCTAAGGGTGAATTGTTATATCATATCACTGTGGTGCACCCTCATTTATTTTAGTAATGCATAAATCACATCTTAGCTAACGTTGTGTGCAGGCTAAGATTGGACTTGCACACAACTGGTGCAAAATGCTGCTGCAATGGACTGCTGTTTGAATAATAAAAGCTGATTAGTAATGGCTATGGTTGTTAGTTGCCGCCCCACATAAAAAATGTTCAACCTTTCAAATGCTGATATTGAAAAATACAGTATCTTTTCAGGCTCCATTATGACCTGGACATTTACAGAAGCTTAAGCAGCTGTAATAGGACATTTTGCACATTCGACTCAACAGTTCCTGGTCACAGTTATGCTAATTTAGTGATCCTATCTCACTACAATGACTCACCTAGAAACCAGACACCTACAGCTAAGCCTCCCAGGAGTCCAACTGCACACACCGCTGCCAGCAGCCTCACCAGCCTGTGAGCTGAAGCAACAATTAAGACTGAAGTTAATGCCTCCTGATCCCAGATATGAGCTGAATAATTAAATGTCAACTGTTACATATATAGTACATTGACACACAGTCAGGGAGACAGAGGCGGAAAATAATAGGCTATAAATAAATGACACTAAAAAGTTGAAGCGTAAATCTGTACAGTGACATTTTTAAAAGGAAGCTCTGCTTTACTTCTTATCTCTGAACTGTAGATGGTTTGACTCAGTCTTAATAAGGCTTGTTATTTGTATTTATATTTAGTTTAGCATCTTTAAAACAGCTTTGAGTTTTTTGTTTTTGTTTTGATGATGCAAGATGTAAAATCTGTAGAAAATAGTTTGTTCCTGTTGCCATAAAATATCTGAATACATAAGGACTGACACTTTTTGTAGCCAGCCTGCCACCTCAACACACAGCACTTTATATCTATTTTACCTTTATTCAGCCCTCAGCATCAAATACGTGGTGCTCCTTCGATGTTTCTTCTATCATGTATTGTGTTTTAATACAAATGTGATTTAATGTACCCTTTTATTAGCAGTTTTTGCACATGCAAACCAAACAAAAAATTCTGCCATTCGAGTGCAATAAGTAGTCTTTTTTTATTGCTGTAGTCTGATGCCCATCAGGTGGTGCACCACTGGAGCTTACCATGGGTCGTAGTGTGAATCCCTTTTAACCAGCCCTGCACTCCTTTGGTCCCAGCAACTCCTGCTGCTTTCTCTGAATTAAAAGGATGATTGACAGCTGCCGGGTTCTCGATCACTGCTAATGTGTCTCCATCAAGACTCTATAAGAAGTACAGTAAGTATGTCAGACCTCATTTACAGCTTGTGTCTATTTGTCAGAATTTTGGCAAGTTTGCTTTCTTGCGACAAAAACGACCTGCTGGCCATCTGCTCCTACACAACAGTGCACCTGTCAGGCTCTGTCAGATTTAATTAGGAGCACTGTAATCCTGGATATTAACCAGTGCGGACCAGTCGGGATGTATGGAGTCAGAGCTGTAGGTGTGCACAGGTGTGTGTGTCATGTCTCCTCAGCGTAGGAGGTATAATGAGCAAGTTGCAGCCTTGACAAAACTGTTTTGCGTCATGTTCAACACCTTTTTATAACGCATTTCCTGCTCCTTCTTTCAGAAAAGTTGTGTGTGTGTGTTTGTTGGACTAACTCTCCAAGGAGCAGCTGTTTCTAAAAGCAACATATTGAGATTATTACAGTAATTATAATAAAGCTCTTCATAGATGTGAGATGCAGACTTGGTATTATACAATTACAGTACAAAATCCATCTAAATAAATGCCACACCATCTGCTCTCTTGTATTACTGTAGCACTTTAGTTTAGCTAAACATGTAATTTTGTATATAGTGCAAGAGCATTTTAGAAATTCAGTACAGCTGTGCAGCACAGGTCATAAGATGCACATGAATAAAGAAATAAATGTAAAGAAATAAAAGTAAATGTGTTAGAAACAAGTGTGACACAAGTTTGAAGTGCAAGCTACATGTGTTAACAGCATCTGTTGTGAATTGTAACAGTGCAGGTGACAATATGACAGAAGTGTTCTTGTCAGGACTGCATACATTAGACAGATGGAGCAAGGTGTGGTGAATATTTAGTCTCCCTTACTCACCATGTTTTCCTTGCGTACGGTCCTGAGGGAAAGGCAGCAGTGTCCGTGCTCATCTGTAGGCCTGTGCTGGAGGTAGAGAGGTCCGTCCTGCTCGCGGTTGATGCACCATTTGCCATTTAACAGAATGCAACTCTGGATTTTCCCTTCACAAAGAGACAATGAGGTCAGCAGTGGTGCAGAGAATGAGGCTGTTGTTTGTCCAGGGGGGTCACGGGGCCTGTTGAAGCAAGCTGAACCAGGTCTTTGTCGGGGGGAGCATCTCCAGAGATACCTCCAAGCTGACTATTGATAGGACACCGGGAGTTGCTAGGTTACACTTTCTACCTGTGCCAAAAGATTGTCCATTTTCACCTGAGACATGTTATTACCTGACAGTTTGTAGCTTCAGAGAAAAGGTCATTATTGCAGATTGTTGAAAAGTCTCATATCATGTCAATCCCCGTCATTTGGAATCCAAAGCTATCATCTCTCAACACTCAAGAACAAAATGAAGTCTGTTCTGTCTGCCCGCTGACAGATGAGACTTTCTCTTCTCCTCACAGTCAGAGTGTTTATATCAATGTTCTGTGTCTGTATTTCAAACATGGTCTTTGTTTTAAGATCAGTCGAAAGGTGTCTTGCGTGGCTTCAAAAACGAATCATTAACTCTAAGAATAGTAAGAATAATTAAAAACCTAGGTGTGCTCTTCTAAAAAATGAAAAGAAGATTGTTTGAGGGAGATCAAAGCCTGTCTTCATGTCACCTCTCAGATTAAATATTGATTATTTTTTTCTCTATTGAAAAGAAATAACTTATTTGATCATATTTGATACAAAGGTTGTTTATGTGTTTCCCATATGTGTGGCACGGGATTAGTGAGAGTCCAGGTGAAGGGAACAACTGCCAGGAAGGAAATTCCTCCTCGTCTGACTGTGGAGGCTGAATCCAAGAAATGGCTCAGATCTATTTGGCTCATCTAACAGGTGTCATATGGAATTATTTGGAAATCAAACACAGAGTAATGAGCATTGCCGCGGTAGCGTAAATTGCATGTGATGGAGCAACGGCTGAAATTCATACCACCAGGGTTGTGAGGTTAATAATGTTTGATAATATTAGCATTGCGCCGAATTGTTCTCCTGCAGAGGCAAACAGAAGAGAACATAGCTGCTGTTTAGTAATTTTCACAGGGATTTGATGTCTCCCTCTTCTGGTGAAATTTGTTTTTTCAGACGGGCCAGTCAGCAGTGATTTACAGAGCTGCCATTCACTATTAGAAACCATTGACAATGAAAGGAGCCATTTTTCATTCAGGGATATGCACATTTCTGATCAGTTCCTCCATGAAATGGTTTTTATCCTCCATGCATCTATCCATCATTTGTGACGTAAAATGTATTCCAGATTATGAAAAATGTGCCTGAGTGAAGTATTTTAAATCAGTCTCACAACTATTTTATGTTGCTTTTCTCCTTCATTCATCAACATTATGCTTCATGATTTTAAAGGCAAACTCCAATTATGTGGTCTTTTCTGGTGGTACTAATGAATAATATAGTTTTTTACAATTAGTTGTAGTTGTACCAGTTTATTAGGTACACCTAGGTAAAACTAAAGCTGTCTAATGAATTAGTCCTGGAATAAATCCTGCCTTCATGAATTCTTCTTTCTTGTTGAAACGGTTTAAGGAGGTGTGGTTTTAAATTGATAGTCATTTTATTTTTTATACAATTAGTTGATTAATCAACTAGATTATCGACAGAAAACTGCCAACAACTGATATCTGAGTCTTCACTTTAAGACATTTATTGAGCAAACACACCAAATATTGTCTGTTTTGAGCTCCTCCAAAAAGAAGATTTCTGTTTTGTATGAGTGTAGCTTAAATATCTTAATTCAATAAAATATCTACATGCAGTTTATCTGACAAAATTCGAAGCTGTAAACTGGGGCTTTTAGGAAATTATGCAGGATTACCTCCACCAAGGAGGGTATGTTTGCAGTTCGGTTTGTCTGTCTGTCTGTCAGCAGGATTATGGAAAAACTACTGGCCTGTTTTTCATGAAATGTCTTTGAAGCCGTAGCTTAGAATGAACCCATTACATTTTGAAGCCGATCCCAATCACAAATTATATTTTACTTTCCTTTACATTGCGTGAAATGTGCTGCATTGTGCATCCACCATTGGTCTTGGCGGAGCTCTGCCAATCTAGTTGATAATTAAAACAATCAGTAGTTGCAGGCCTAGTTATATTTTACCCTCTTATATAAATTGAATGGGCAAAATAATAGAGACACACGTCTCTCAGTATAGCACAGTACCTCCATAATGATCATAAAGTTGAATCAACACTTCTTTTAAAAACTGCAGTTGTGCTATCATACATATTTCACTTAACTTGAGTTTATATCTTAAGTACAAATACTGACTAGACGCCGGCACAAGAGATTAACATAAGCCATTATGTTTATCTTTTGATCAGAAATTTAAATTTCATGAGTAAATCCCTCCAACAACAACAATAACAAGTCTGTCACCTTGGTGTCACAGACACCCCAGTGTGGACTACACTCATTCATTTATTCATGTACCAGAGTCCACTGTGAAGAGGCTGGCTGCAGCCCAGTTTGGAGCTGCATCTATCTCTCTCCACTCAGAGGGGGAAGCACTCGCCCTGCTTGGTGTATTGAGATTTGATCAGCTCCACTCTTATCTCAGCCATTAGTATGTGCGCCTCTCTCAGTGTCCAAACCTTGAACATCAAATGCGGTCTCCGGGTCCCTGCTTGGAAGTCCCACAGTAGATTCTTACGGAGCAGAAGAGAGAAAAGCTTCTTTTTCATGTTTGGACAGTGTTCGCCTCAACAGCTTTTTGCCAAAAGTCCATCCCACCAAGGCATTTAAAACTGCCTCGTTGATGTGTGGGCTGTCAGGAGAGTTGTGCCATTGATGTTGTTGGCCGTGACCTCTCCGCAGAGGCGGCCATTAAAGGTTGGAGTGCCCACATTTGCAGGGCCGAGTGGAACATGTTGAAGGCACAATCCAAAAGCAATTTTGTTGTCTGACATAGCAGCACAGCTTTATCCCACAAGTTCGAGTGCTTATTAAAACCACCAACCATGTTTTATCTGATTGGATTTGAGAACTAAATGTAATTTAAAAGAATAGTTTGACATTTTGTGAAATATATATTGCTGAGTTCTTGCTGAAAAGCTTGATACGACTCTTGTATTTGTCTGTTAAAGCTAGAGTCAGTAGCCGGGCAGATGTTCAAACATAACAAAATCCACCTGCTAACACCTTTAATGCTCACTCATTAACATGCTACATCTCAGCTTTTTTAGTCTGTACAAAAACAGAAGTGAAAATGAGAAATCTGATTTTTATTGGGTGGTATTAGATAAATATTTACCTTTTGGACATAGCCAAAAGCCTTAGCCTTTGTCTTAGTTTCTAGTCTTGATGTTTAGCTAACAGACTGCTGGCTGTAGCTTCATATTTAACACACAGATTAACTATCTACAAGAAAATAAATTAGCATATTTTTTGGGCTGTTTGTTTGTACACTTAAATATATAAAAGTGAATATCTTTAAATAAGAGGTTGGCCCCACATTAAAATTCAAAGAAAAAAGCTGAAACTTTAACTAACTCATTAACTAATTGATTGCCTTTTTGATATAAAAGAACATGTATAAGTCATGGGTTGAAGATGATCTGATGCCAATAAATAGCAATAAATATGACTTTATTTTCAGATATAAGCACAAAATAGTCATCCTTTTAATCAAAGATTTTAATTGAAATTGCAGAATATATATTCGCAAACCACCTGAATTATAGTTCAATGCTTTGGCTCAGGGTTGAGCCTCACATGATGCCTGATTCTTCAAATAGTTAACATTAACATTACACATTAAAAGTATGCAAGTAGCTGTTTGTAGCTCCAGTTTGCATGCATCCATCAATGTAAAGACAACTATCGTTATAAACATTAATTCCTGTCATTGTCCATGAAGGTAAGGAAGGTTGTTGGCACAGTTTACAGAAGGTGTGTATGTGCAAATGGTAACATGTTGCAGAGGCTTTTTAGTCAGCAGTGTGTGTGATTTTTATCTTTTGTTGAACTGTAGGATGTAGTCCAGAACAAAATTCCCTACAGGGACATTAAAGTATATCTTATCATGTTTTATCTGAGGCCTATCTTATCTTATCCTTAAGACTGGATGACTTTGATGCTGAAGAAAAACGTACAACATGATAATTCGCAGGCAAGTTGTAGTTGAAGGAAGATTTCTGAGTAGATTTATGGTTGTTTATTCTCCGTAACACGAAAATAATATCCTTGGAGGGTGTAAGTCACTCCGAATCTAACAATATCATGTCATCGTGTTAGGATTTAATACTCCAGCCATGTCCAAACCAAATAGCTTTGGGGAAAATACTTATTTTGATCTAGGGGCTAAACTCTTCTATTATGTGATGCTCTACCTCAGATTTACAGGGTCAGAAATCACTGAATGGATCTTTCACTTTGCCAAAGCATGGCTGAGGTTGCTGGCTCTGCATGTGTGTTGTGTCATGACACAACCATTTGTTCAAAAATTGAAGCCCACTGCAAGCTGCCAGGTCATGATGCAGCACAGGGCGAGGATAGAGACCACAGATCTATGCCCCCTCTATCTCAGCACACACGCTCACACACTGCCAGACTCTCTCCTCCGTGCTTCAATAATTGTATTGCTCTGCTGGCTGCCAGTGAGATCTGCCTTCTCTGGAGCAGTAAATCCTCTGTGCTGAGCCCTGCCTGCAGTCTGAGCTGGATGTTAGCCGTGGTAGCATACTGCCCTCATGTGGTAGTAGGTAAGACTTTCATGTAAATTCTGCAGGGAAGTCAGAGTAAAAACTGGGTTACTTTTCTGTAAATATCCAGCAAAATCATCTTCATCAACAGTGTGAGGAGGGTTACTTTTAAAACCTATTCTGCTACAAATTACTAAAATACAATTTGTACCATATTTCATTAGATATATTAAATCATGTATTCTAAATACCAAGGTGACAGACTTGTTATTATTTTTCGAATACTTTAAAATTATTTTATTAATCTTATTTGTCTATGTCTTATATATTTCCATGCATACAATATTGCTCTTTGTTTTTTTATATACATGTTTGTATTCATCACAATGTCACTAACATTTTAGCCAACATGATGCCAGAAAACAGGATTATTTTCCTGATCATTAGCGTATTTTATTTTTTTTTACAGTGCCTAAGGTGAATGATCAGAAAGAATAAGCATTGAGGAACTGGATTGGCAGTGAATATTACCTTTACATTTATTTACCTTAAATAATGACTGACTCTCTGAACCAAATGGGCCAAATGCTCAATATTTATTTAAGTGCAGTTTTTATTAAGAGATGTATTGTTTTGGTTTGTGGTTATATTTCATTTATGTTTTGTTTATTTTTGATGTTTTACATGATTTTTTATCACATTAAAATCCCCAAAAAACTTAATATACTTAAGAATTAAAAGTTCATTGCTCTATAGAAGTGTGCACCCATATTATTATGCTATTATGTTATCATGATATCAGTGGCATAAAATGGTCTTAAAACTACAATAATATTCATTCATTCAGTCATTATCCTTAATTGCTTATCCAAACTCGGGTCGTGGGGGTCTGGAGCCAATCCCAGCTGACATACGGCGGGGTACACCCTGGACAGGTTGCCTTACTATCACAGGGCAGGACAATAATATTGTTTATTGCAATTATTTTTGGGGCAGTATATCTTCCAACAAAAAGCAAGTTATCGGGAGAGGCCCATCCCCTAGAAGATACAGTGCACCTATTAACAATGAAGAAAAACGACCATATACACCCAAATATTTACAATGTTTTCAATATTTGGTAAAAGTGTCTTCAAGAACTTGGAATAAAAAAAAAAAACATCTCTTGTCTAAGCATGAGTACGGCCTCATTGTGGTGGCTAAACGGCTTGCAGTTGTGTCTGTATTGAAAGTGGCAGGATGAATAAATAGCTGTCATGTATGTGTTTGTGTCTTGTCTTGTAGAGGCTAATGATAGTGAGGCTGGGTGTAAGAGCAGAGCTGCTCCACACCAGATGGTGGGTAATGTGGTTTGGTTTAGCTGCCCACCACGCTCACTCTAATTAAACAGGGGAGATTACATTAACACTGGCTCCCACTCAATCTGCTCCTCCACTGAGCGTGGCTTTGCACTGAAGGCGGGGTGGAGATCGGAGGTGGAGAGGTTGCAGAGGTGATTGTAGTTTGCGGATTTAAAATTACACATTTGCTTTGAAGCTAATTAAACTTCTTAGTAAGGGAATTATACTGGAGAAGGTAAGAAAAGCTTCAGTTTGGATCAACTAGGAAAATCTTAAATCTTTTCCTACACTTTTTATGACTGCTGTTGACTTTCCTTATGCCCTTGAGCAAAGCACTTAACCCCCATCTGTTCCAGTTAACTAGGAGTTATCAACTTTTGATGCACCTGTATTTCTTGCAAATGTTCATAAAGCAATTAATTAACTCTACAATGAACAATAAAACAAATAATGAATAGGAATATAATTGAACAATTTTGAAAAAAGCCATAATATCATTAAGAATTTACAAATTAATAAATCATTCATTAAATATTGCAATTAAACCAATAGAGGAGGAATATAATGGGTCACTAGTCAACTAGTATTTTAATCACTATATTTTATGAAAACAGCTGTTTTTATTAAAGGGTTGTCTCTTGAAATAGCTGTTGATGTACCGTTTCTCGGCTCTCTCTTCATTAATATAGCACTTTGTGAGTCCTTGTGGTGTCAAAACTTTGCTCATGTGATATAAAGAAGAGCTCTCATCAGCAGCTGAACATGCTGATGATACATATAGCTGTAATGTTTATTTACAATCCAGTTTAATGCCAAGTAGGTTTTAACATAAGAGGAGTTTGATTTGGTGTACTGGTGCATATACAAGATACGTAAATATAGAATAGAAGTTACAAAATAAATATAAAAAAAAAAATACTATTCAAATTATATACAATACAACTGTTTCAATTGAAAGTTGAGGCAGGTATGTAGTTGTGCATTCATGTTAGTCATATATACAGATGTAGAGATGAGATGTAATGTCTTTTGTGTCCATGGTGGGAGGGTTGAAGTGAATCAAACTTGATCTCCTGATCTTATTGGGGGCAACAAGATCAGGAGATCAAGTTTAGCACCCTCCGTCCCTCACAACTTACTGCTTCTCAGTGGTTCACAATTTTTTGGGCTTGTGACATTTCAAAACAAAGAAAGCCCACTTGTGATGGTTTGTCGTCAGTTTCAAACAAAGAGTGACTTTTTTCCCTTGTCAGGTTGCTTAACTTTATTTTTAGAGACTAGAAGAGGCAAAATTATTCAATACTTTACCAGAATTGCAGCAAACAAAGTAAACAAAATTGTATGTACTATTGGATTTTTATTTTTTTAAAATCATCATGCACCCCTCAGACAAACCTTGTGATCCCATAAGGGTCCCAGACCCACAGGTTGGAAAGAAACCACAGGTTGATGTCACAGGCAAGTCTCACTCCCAACTCATCAGATACTGATGCACAAGGCACCCTTTAGCATCTGTGTGAGACACACTGGGCTGTCCATTAAATACAATCAAATCTCATCCGCAGTAATATTAGACACTAAGAGCAACAAATGTAATATAAAGAGCACCATTCAGAGTGGGCAGGAGAGGAGGTGAAACTCAAGACTCTGACCCAGAAGACTGGTGTTCGTGCCCTGCAAAGAAACCAAAAGACAGTGTTATTATTTTATGTCCACCTGTAAGTAAGTCTCCAGTGGTACATACAGGTGCATCTCAATAAATTAGAATATGATGGAAAAGTCAATTTCCAGTAGTTCAAGTCAACCAACCAAGTATTGAGTACATATAGATGGACATACTTTTTAGAGGCCAACATTTCCATTTTAAACATACTTTTTAAAATTGGTGTTTTGTAGTACTCAAATTTTTTTTGAGACACTGAATTTTCATCTTCATTTCGTCTTCATTAAATGTAAGCCATAATCATTATAAGTATAATAAATTAAATAAATTAAGACATGAAATGTTTCATTATGTGTGTTCTGGATCTATATAATGTATTACTTCCACTTTTTGAATTGAATTACTGACAAAAATAAACTTTTCTATGATATTCTAATTTATTGAGATGCACCTGTGTACGTCAATAACGGCGTCCAGTAGCTAAGTGCGGAATAGTTGTTTTAATCCCCAACCCTGTTTTTTACTGTAACTTTAGTCAAGTGGTTTATTGCCTAAAGTTAACCATTTCCTGTGAACCCAGAAGTTTATTTTGAAAACCCTAGCGGTTTGTGTCATACCCTTCCTGACACGTCCAAAACTGACGAAAAAAGTGCCTATCAGAGACAAAGGGCCTTGACAAAATGTTATATATACAAAATATTGTTTTGGTGACCTGTTCAGTGTACAGAATATCCCTTTAGGCATCAGTAATATTAAAGATTTTCCTTCTGCTCCCGTTTTTATTGACAGTGTTGACGCTGTTGTTCAGTGTAAAGAAGTGAATGGAGTCTTATAGTGTGCTTTAAATAAAACTTAAATTACCCCTGTGGGTGGCAAAGCTGAGTGAGCGGGAAAAAACAACACAGAGCACTAGAAAACAAGAGAGCAAGATTTTTGTAGCAAGAAACTGTAAACACTGCAGGCTAGAATTTAGCTGACGGGGTTGAAGTAATATAGCTAGAAAATAGATTGCACAATAAAACATTCACAGCGTACTCAGAGGCTGCTTTATGGTAAAATGGAGATGATAGAAAAGGAAACTAAAGGAACACATTGCAGCAGCATGATAACCTGTTAAATCCCAAAGGCATTAGGCAAATATAAAAACCCAGCATAAAAAAAGGTACAGTAAAAACTGCCAGTACTCGTATTAAATAGTAGGTCTCACTTTTACTGTTGCCGTGCGGGGAGCAGTGGCAGCCCTGATGTACTGATTCTTACCGCCTTTCACATCTGGGATAAAACCCAGGCCAGCTGTGGCTCTGGCGGAGTGCCATCAGAGGTCACCACAGAGCCTGGAGTGACTCCAGCTGTTTGCAAGTCGCCCAGATGACACATAAACTCTATAAACAGCTTGAGACTGTGAAGGTTTGTGGCAGGAGCCAATAAACCGTTAAGAGGGATCAGCAGCATTGTCTTTGTCCAGATGATGGGCGGGGCCGTAGCAGCGCTGTGAAAGTAAAATGTTCAGGTTGAAATATGACCAGACTGTGGAGAGACGAGTTAGACCTAAGTGACTCCCTAAGGAATTCATACTGCGACACTTCTGCTGTTGCTATTTTGTATGTGGACTGAAGCTCGACTGATTTGAAACAAACAAACAAACAAACAAACAACAAAAAAACTAGGAAATAAACAAAACCTTCCCAGCTAAATATAAAGACATACATCCCTTAGATCAGGGGTTTTAAACTCAAATTACCTAGGGGCCGCTGGAGGCAGTATCAAAATGACCAAAAAAAGACACAAAATTGCTAATAAAAAGACACAAAATGACCAAAAAAAGACACAAAATTACAAAAAAAGACACAAGATTACAGAAAAAAACTAAATTACTAAAAAAAGACACAAAATGACCAAAAAAGAGAGACAAAATGACTGAAAAAACACTAAATTACTTAAAAAAGACACAAAAAGACCAAAAAAGACACAAAATGACACAAAAAAATACACAAAATTACTAAAAAAGACACAAAAAGACCAAAAAAAGACACAAAAAGACAAAAAAAAGACTCAAAATTACACAAAATTTACACAAAATTTCCAAAAAAGACATTAAATTATTAAAAAAGACAAAATTATCAAAAAAAGACACAAAATTACATTACATAACATTTCCACTTCTTCCGGTAACAACAACACTGCTGATAATAAACGGTCCAGTAGCAGCTGCCTTTCTTTTTGTTAACGTCGTCATAGATTGCGCAATAAAGGGACCTTCCACACAGAAAACGGTAAAGTGCCATTCATATAAAACTCACATTAAACCTTCATATCAAGGTGAGGGCCACAAAATATCGTCACGAGGGCCGCAATTGGCCCGGGGGCCGCAAGTTTGAGACCCATGCCTTAGATCTTCTAGTTCCATATGATACCCGTTTGTTCTCTGCAGCTTTAAAACTGAGCCCACTACAGCCTGTGGGATTGTAAATAAGCTACTATAAGAAAAAAAATCAGAAGCATTAAAGGAGCAGCATTAACCATTAAAAGGGCAGCATTAACAAACTAGCATTAAAGGTAATATAAGCTTGAGTGAATAGAAGAAGTATTAAGAAATGATTTTGTAGCATTAAAGGTAATATAAGCTTGAGTGAATAGAAGAAGTATTAAGAAATGATTTTGTAATAAGCACATAACACATCTCACATGTTGCAGACACAGACACACACACACATAGATTCATATCTATAAGTCTTATAGGAAGTTAGAGGGTGAACTCGAGATGGCCTTTTGGCCACACCAGATAAAGAGGAACCCAACTCGAGATGACCTTTTGGGCACACCAGACAAAACAGGAACTCAACTCTCGAAAAGCATACTGTAAGTGATAAGACATGACAGTGGAAAATTACAAGACTAAGAAGTAGTTGATCAAAACCTTACTTTGAGATAAACATGCAGACACATAGGAAAATAGACAAAAAACAACACCCTAACTGAGTAGGAGGAGACACAGCGAAGCATGCTATATTAACAAGACCACGCTAGACAACGAGCAGCCTTTTCTTATGTACCGGTTGATGTATGTATTGAACTGAGCTCCGCACTTCATGAACTGCGCTTAAAGAAAACAATAAAGTGTTTTCGTTTGATTCTTCCACCGTCTCCTCGTCTGCTCTCTCTGCTCCATCAACAACTCGGGGGAAGTACAACTGGTGTACTCAACAGTTTGGGGAAGTACAACTGGTGTACTCAACAAGCCTCTGAAAAAAAGTTGCCAAATAGTTCTGCAGGCTGTTGTAACCTTAACGGGTTAAAAAGCCATAACTGCCATTTTGCGAGCAAATACATTTTATAGCTGCTTTCAATATAGATATTATTATAGATATAGATATAGTCTGAGAGGTTGTAAAAAGTTTCTGTGAATTTAATCATAATGTATGCACGTAGTTAGCCTGGCTAACACCAGACCAAATCTCATTGGAGATTAGGTCTGGAATCCTGCCGTTCATTTCTCCGTAGAGGAGGTGTGGTTTACGATCCTCCGGAGCCGTTTATTGGACGCTTAGAATGTCTATCAAAAGCGTCTGTAGGTAGCTCTTAGCCAATCAGATCAGTTATACCAGATGACGTGGTAGAGCAACAGAGATGGATGTTTGTTGTGTGTGTGTCTGTGAGAGAGTGTTGCTTGCTGCTTTGCTTCTCCAGTTCTCGCTTTCTGCAAGATTATTTATTTTCACGCTTTATTCCCCCTCATGTCATTCTGCCACACACATCCACTGATTTTATGGGCAATAAACAAGCTGCTGCAGGCCTCTTGGCGGCTCCGCTGTCCGCGGTAGCGGGGCTATTAGCCGCTAATAGCCGCTAGCGACGCTAATAGCCCCGCTACCATAACGCCGGTGATCTCAGCGGAGCCGCCGAGAGACCTTTCGCCTTTTAACTTTCGCTCTAAACTATTTAAAACACCATCTGCAGCTATAGAGAGTTTCGCGTCTGCAGCAGCCATGTTGGATCCGGAAAGCTTCCAAGTGCCGAGTAGTACGCGTCATCGTCTCACCGTCCCTCCCCGCTCTGTGATTGGATCCCTAAAACAGGGCTACGAAACTGGCTTGGTTGCCAGACCGTCTGGAGGTTCGAAATTAAATTTGAGCGCGCAAGGCAGTCTGGGTATACCCAGGCTAGCTCGTAGTGGGATTCTGTGTAGTTTATTTATGGGATCCTGCTAGATTTGACGTCTTCTTTGAACCATAGTCTCTTTGTGACATATTATACTACAACTTTTTTATGACATCTTTTGAATTTTTTATGGCACACAATGCCATGACATTTTTTACTTTTTTATTTTAGGATACTATAAGTATAGTATGTATTTATGTATATACAACCCCCAGTTCCAAAAAAAGTGGCATGCTGTGTAAAACATAAATAAAATCAAATGCAGCAAACTATATGTTTACAAAAAAATAAAGTGTATCAGTTTGAGCATTAGATATCTAGTCTGTATTTAATTGAATGTACGTCATAAAGGATTTGCAAATTGTTGCGTTCTATGTATAGAATGATTTTTCAGAAAGTGCAGAAAGAAATCAATTGAACAATTGAGCACCAATCTCTTCAAATCGATCATCCATGTTGTAAAGAAGAGTGGGGTTCATTTAATTCAGTTAAATAGTATTTCTTTGTTGTCAAACAGCACTATTATGTTTTTTTTTTGTTGAAAAGCTTTGACTTCATTGTGTCCCCACACTTCTAAAACCAAAAGAGTCTGCCATCACTCACAATAACTGGGCTGTCAGAAAACAATCTAATAAAACATTTAATGTGCTAACAAATCATATATATGATGTTGTAATATACATATTGTGCAATGAAATGAACATATTATACATTATTGTCAAATGTAAGGCTAAGCAGGATATACTATATTATACTATACTTTAATAATATTATACTAAGACATTTTTTAGGATTTTTTTTCTATGGCATGAAAACCACATTTAGTTGCAATTACAGTTCCTTTTCATAGATTCACTAGATACAGGATAAACATTTTGTTGACTCCCTGTGTCTCGCCCCCACCAGGGTGGTGAGAAACTTAGGTGTGATGATTGATGACCAACTCACCTTTTCCAGTCATGTCGCCTCAGTTACCCGGTCATGCCGCTTTGCACTTTGCAACATCAGAAAATCAGACCTTACCTAACTCAACATGCCACTCAACTCTTGACACAAGCTGTTGTCATCTCAACTTGACTACTGTAACGCCCTCCTGACAGACCTGCCAGCCTGCACAATAAAACCGCTCCAGATGATCCAGAACGCGGCGGCACGCCTGGTCTACAATCAGCCAAAAAGGTCACATGTCACACCGCTGCTCATTGAGCTCCACTGGCTACCTGTTGCAGCCCGCATCAAATTCAAATCTCTAATGCTGGCCTACAAAGTTGTCTCCGGTACTGCTCCTACCTACCTGAACGCCATGAGTCAGACATACGCTACCTCACAACCGCTGTACTCTTCCAATGAACAGTGCCTGGCTCTGCCCCCCGTTGGTCCAAGGCAATCCAGACTCTTTGCATTTCAGTTCCAACCAGAGCAGGGCGTCCCTCTCACATTTAAAAACCTCCTGAAGACCCAGCTCTTCAGAGAGCATCTTCTTTCCTAGCACCACACGATAATTCTACTCCTTAAAGAATTGTCATTAGCACTTATTGATGCACTAATAGCTCTTACTGGACTATACCATGATTGTTTGCTTTTTTTTCTTCTTCCTGTAAGTCGCTTTGGATAAAAGCGTCTGCTAAATGACTAAATGTAAATGTAAATGTTTCAGAAAGTTGTGTGCACCTAAATCAGTAAATCATTCTCAGCCTTTAACAAGTGGCTCCAAGGCACTCTTTAATGTTTGATCATTTCTAAGAATGACTTAAGTAGCCATTCTTTTGGGAAACTCCTCATTTAAATGTTTTTTTACTTTGTGTGAGATGTACACTTATAGTAGGATGACTTTTATTACATTGTTTTATGACATACTATACTACTACTACTTCACTTTGTAGTATATATATGTGTTTGCACTATTACTTGGATATTGTATAATATGCATGTACATATTTTTCTACTGTTCTTTTTAACAACCTTTAATAAATTCCTACTCCAACAAAACTTTGTTGTCCTGTGCAATGACAATAAAGATTATTCTATTTTATTCTATTCTATTCTTTTTTTTCATGGAAAACTATAATATTACATTCCTATAGCATTTTTGATATACTAAGACTTTTTTTTATAGCATATTATAGTATAACATTTTTTAAATTACATTTTTCATAACAAACTATTCTATGAAATTTTTAATGGTTTATTTTTATGACACAATACACCATAACACACAATACAACATTTTTATGATAGTATACTAGACTATATTTTTATGACATATAACAACATTTTGAGAGACATACTTTTAATTGAATATTATTAATTTTATTAAGACTTTTTTAAATGACATAATTCAAGGGACCCGTCTGTTACTTCATGGTCTGAAATTTGCAGATAACAATATGATGTTTGGCATCATGACGGATGGTGATGAATCTTCAAACAGCCAGAGGTTGAACAGCTTGCCCTTTTGTGGTCACAACAAGTTGGAGCTGAACATACTCACATGTCATGGAGATGACAGTGGACTTCAGCAGGAGCCCCCCAATACTTACTGTGTCTGCTGTGAAAGCATTCAGGTTTCTGGGATGCACCACATTCCAGGAAGTGAGTGTCAATCATAGATTCATACCGTCAGGAAAAAGTTCCAGCATATGATGAACTTCCTGCGTTGGCTACGGACCATTTAATGCAAAAACAACCATTACATGCCTTTACTGTAATGAGCACATTGTGTAAGTAGTCATAAGCACCTACCTAATAAAACAACTTGTTCAATTTCATAATTATTCCAGCATCCTTTGCACTCTGAAACATTGCACTATTGTCTCTTCATTGTCTCTGATTTCAGTGTCATTTACTTTTATATTGTATATTTATATGTATTTAATCTATTTAACGGGTAAGAACAGTACATTTATCATGGTTTAGTACAGTATGTGCAAAATATTTAAGAAGAAAAACATCACAGTGTTGTTCCGAAAATACCTTTAAAACACTTTGGAATAGTACGTTGATCATGGTAGTAATATAGTATGTCCAAATATATATTAAAAACACAATATTGTAGTATGTCAGGAATTTTTAAAAAACCGACATGTTATAAAATAATCTGTTAAAAAAATGACAGAAAAACACCAGATTATGGAATGTCCAAAAATAAAAATAAAAAATTGTTTTTAAAAAGTCATGTCAAATTTTTGAATTTAGTTAGTTACTAACTTTTTTAAGTTATACTGTTGCATGTCAATTTTTGTCAAAAGTGGTAAAATTTTAAAATGCCTAAAAATGCTTAAAATTGGCCTATATAGTATGTTGATAGATCATAATTAGACCAGAAATGACAGAAAAACACCATATTATGGGATGTCCAAACGCTGAAAAAAGTCACACAATAGCATGTAGATTTTTGTCAAAAATGGTCAAATTTTAAAATGCCTAAAAATGTTTGAGATGGTCCAATTATAGAATGTCGTAGTGTCGTAGTTCAGTTTATCAAATAATGACTGAAAAACACCTTATTATGGGATGTCCAAAAACTGAAAAAAGTCATACTATAGCATGTAGATTTTTGTCAAAAATAGTCAAATTTTAAAATGCCTAAAAATGATGGAAATGGACCAATTGTCGTCTGAGGGGGTACAAGGTGCTTAGTTACTTTTTGACTTAGTTGTTTGTTTATTACTGTGTTATTTAGTTAGTTACTTGTTTACTTACTTTGGTACTTAGTTACTTTTTTATTTATTAGTTATTTAGTTAGAGAATTGATCTGTCTACATTTTTAAGAGGTAAAACTTTTACTGAATGAAAACACACTAGAAAAGGCTAAAAGCTCTGAGAAAAAAACACACAATGCACTGTGTAGTGACCTGTCAATCATACGGTTGCCAATCCATTTTACTCTGAATGGGGGCTGTTATTTATTTTGAAACTAGCAATTGAGACCATTAATGAATTTTGAGAATGCTGAGAATGAGACCAATCCAAACACTTACCGTTCAACTGTATGATACATTACTGTATAATTAATTGTGCTTAACGTCAAGTTTAAAATCCTAACATCTTTCATTTCATTTGTCAATATAGCATGTTTTCTGGTTATTCAATAAATTAATAGTGTATATAAATAATCACATGGTGAAACCTATTTTTGTGTATCGATGACAAAACGGTTCCTTTATGCTTCTCTCGAGTTTTGCTCCCACATGCACGCACAGGATTGTCGGCGAATCGTCCAAATGACGTTAATTGCCATTGTCGTTATGCAGTTCAGCTGATGGTGTTCGACACTGTGATAGAAACAATATTTAAAAAATAGTATAGACTATATAACTATGAAGTGAAGCCAAAACATTTTCATCGCCCCCTGGTGGCTGGCTCACTTTTGTACAGTGGGATGTTAATAATTTATAGTCCTATTCATGGAAAAATTCACACATCATACATGTTTAAACCATCATATCGCCCAGCCACAGTGCTTGTTATAATCAGTTTAGATGATGTAACTGTGTATCAAGATATCTCGATATGTGATTTTTGATATGATTCCATTGAAAGGTAATAATTCAATAGAGCAAAAACAATAGGCAAATGAGACAAGATGCATAAAATAGTAAATTGTTTTATTCTTTTTTTAACCATGCCACCGAACACTGACGCATACAGAGTTGTGCCTGAATCCACACTGAGAAAACACTTTCACACACTGTGTTACAAAGCTGTAATGAAGAGGGATTTTACTGCACACATGGCAAGAAGAACAACCCTGATTGGATACCAGGTCGAGCTTTGATCTGGCCCTGAGGTAGACAGACATTGACATAATCTAAACAATGCTAATCACATCCTTCTAAGGACACATCAAATAAAAGGACATCTGCATTATCACAACATAGAAAGATCAAAGAAAAAACCCTTTTCAAACAAAAGTGCTCTGTTTCTTTTGGTCCACCAAGGAAATCCATTTATAGTGCATGTTCATGTAGAATAGATACAGTGAATGTGTGTTTTCATGGCACTGAGTGTTGTTGGCTACTTAAGAAGGCATTGGTTATGCCCAAGGACGCCAAGATTCGCTTTACACACTGTTTTCATCCAAAGATCTCAGTCCATTGTCACTTTGAAGGGAACAATTTGATGCAAGTTCCAAGCAATTGTGATGTAAAAAGTACACGCTTGTCTCAGAGTATCAGCCACTATCACAGTATGTTGCTTCCAGTTGCAATGTTCAGACAAAGTGGATCTACATGGCAGTCTATCTTTAATTAAGTAACAATAAACAAACACCCAGAAACAACTACCAATAGCACAGACCCATGTACTCAAGCACATCAATGCTCTACTTATAAAAGAGGCACAAGGGAGGGATCTTAATCAAATCAGAGACTTATAAAACACACACATTAAGATGTTTCTCAAATCATACCAAATGTAAACAGATAGCAAATTACTGTAATACAAAAATACAACATGTTTAAATCTATAAGGCCTGTGTTAGGCTCACATAAGGGAATAACATACCGTGACATTGTACATTACAGCTACACTACGACTGACGATAACCTGCTCATAGTGATTCAATGTCAGAATTTTCTTTTCAGGCTTTTGTAAAAAAAACAAAAAACGACGACTTCTTTTCATATTTTCTTCAATTTTCTCCTAGAAAATTCTGATTCTGTGATTTTATAAGACATCTATATATAGTTAATGATAAAAAAAGAAACTACACATAAAAGCCATGTTGAGGCTGTTTTTTTACACACTGTTTGTCCATTTAAATTATGATGCATTTGTTAGAAAATTAAAACTACTGATGACTGAATAATTTGCAGTAGGGTTTAAAAGTGAGGAGAGGTAGAGCTCGCTCTACTAGAAATCATCCCAAGAGACACAGACTGTGTGATGAAAACCAGCACATATTTGGTAACAAATAAACAACATATAAATAGCAAAACCTATTACATTGCAAGAGAAACTCAAATTGTAAGCCAGCTACCTCGAAACAATAACACCCACTGCAAGAAAGACAAGGCAATTAAAGAGATCAAGCTTGTGAGGTCAAAACGTGGCAGCCATTCAAGTAAAACATGCAGAAAATAAACAACTCCAAAATAAAAATCCAACAGCAGAAAATAAAACTGAGAAGTCACAGGAATTTAGGAGAGAGATGGTGTTGCAAAGTTCAGCCAATCAAGCCTTCGTGGAATTATTTTCAACATCTACTGCACAATCATAGAAGATGACTCATGTTGCCTGATGGTTTAGCAATCAATCAATCAATCAATCAAAAAGCTCCTGCTACACACACAGGTCAGCAGGCGAGCCATTGTGGCTTCGATTTTAACCACAGTGGATCCATTAGAGATACAGTTATCAAAACTGCGTGTGTGCATGAGGGAGAGTGTGTGTATGTGAGTGTGCACTAGGGCTGAAACAAAAAGTCGTCAGGAAACTCAATTCTGAGTTTATTTTTCAGGGGAAATGCTTAATATTTAGTTTCCTGCTTCTCAATATGTGAGAATTTGCTGCTTTTCTCTGTTTTATATCATTGTAAACTAAATCCTTTCAGACTGGATTGTTAGTTATTTATAGATTTCAGCTTGTCACCAAAATGTGACTACTTTTCCCACATTTTTCAGACTAAATGATTCATCACTTAGTAGTAAAAATTGACAATGACACTAATCATTAGTTGCAGCTAGGGATGCACCCATTGTGAAATTCTGGACATTTAAAATAACCATTTGTCTGCTAGTCGATGCCAACACTGATGTTTATTGTTGTTGTTCTTATTTTTATTTTTTCATTTCTCATGTTGGCCAAAGAAGCTTCATGAACCATTTTATGTTCTGAGCCCACTAGATGGCGACCTTTGTTCAACAAAGGACTGAAAGCAGGGGTCGACAGAAACAAAATACATTTTCAAGCATCTGTAATGAACTTGATTATACATTTTTTTGGGAAACTTTACTCCGATACATTTTAAATACAAATGTTGTACTTTTGACTCTTTTGGCTGTATTTCCATGAAGGTTCCAAAGTACTTGTTACTTTGACTTTCCTTTTCTAAAATGTGCCAAAACCCAGAATTAAACAGGGCTAAATAATTAAAGACTGTCGAATAGATAAGCTCCAAAGCTGCTGGTTCTTTTATTTGTACTTGGTTATGTTAAGGTGTAATTTACTGTCACACTGCAGCATCTCCTCTGTGGCTGTGGGCTGAGCTCCTCCACATACTGTACACACACACACACACACACACACACACACACACACACACACACACACATACAGCAAAAACAGCAGAGCAGAGAGGAGACAGTGAAGTGAACCAGGTGAAGTTGTATAATTACTCGGGTTGACGACAACTACAATGAAACCTTCATGAGTAAAAGCCAATTCTACAAGTTCCACAAGCCAGTCAGTGCATTCAGTTGGTTGTTTCAGAGCATTAAAAGAAAAAAAGGTACTTTTTGACTACGTTCGTAGAAGTAGCTGTACTTTGACTCAAGTCATGGAATTTTGTACTTGTTCCAAAACTAGTTGAAAGCATGTGATTCCTTGAGCCCTTTTCTTTAAACCAATAGCGCCAACTAGTGGGGTCAACATATGCAACTAATAAACAACTGGTTCATGAAGCCTGATATGGACATCCCTATTTAATATCCCTTTCTGCAAGGGAAACAAAGATATTTTCATTTCTAACAACTGTTTTAAAGGATTGTTTTGTCAGATAAACATCTGATATATCGGTGTATCCCTAGTTGCAGCCCTAGTGTGTACACACATTTGTATTCGTGCTTACATGTCTCTGTTGTTAGGTAAAAACCTTGTATCTCCCAGAATGACAGCTTCCCACAAAGCATTTTTCAGTTTATCCAAAAAGAGTGAATATTTTTTTAAAGGTGCAATTTGGAAGATTTGGCAAGATGTTTAGTTTTAAACATTCTAAAAATGAATTAACATCATCAACAGAATTACCCGTCACCGTTATGTTAGAATATTCAATGTATTCTGTTGCTGAAATTAGCATGCTAATCAGCTAGCCTCGGCCCGTAGCATCTTGTAATATCGCTTCGAGAGGCGGCAGTGAGTCATTGAAGCATCTAGTCTGTCCTCACAGAGGACGAAGAAGTAGATGCAGCTACAATGTTAGCTGTACAGCGGTTAGCAGCTTTAGTTTACAAGTAAAGTTAAAATTAACACCCACACTCAAACTGAGATTCTGCATTTAAGGGACTGTTGCATTGGTTTAGTCCTTAGAGTCCTGGCGGACTCAGTGGTGCGCACAGAGAACAATGTGTCTAACTGTACACAATCTTGACGAGTGTCATAGCTGAGTTTATGAAGTCGTGCATTACTTGCACAGGGAGAAACACTGCTCCCTCTTTTTTTTGGGAGCATGTGGCCAGTGATTACAAATTGCACCTTTAAACCCATTAAGAGACATGTGATCTTTCAGCATAAAAAAAACAGCAACACTGGAGTTACGAGGTTTTCACCCAACAGTGACAGTGTGTGTGTGTGTGTGTGTGCGCGTGGGGTCCAAGTCCTGCTCAGACGTAACAGACGTACAGATAAGTCTTTTCTATCCTCCAGTCCGCCGGCACATCCTCTGGTTTGTGGCCCTTCATGTGCTTCTGCATGGCGGCCAGGCTCGGGCAGAAGTCCTGGCAGATGGTGCACTGGTACGGAGACGCTCCGTTGTGAGTGCGCAGGTGCTTGATCATAGCCGAGTAGTCTCTGGACCGTTGGTGACACAGCTTACACTCAAATGGCTTCTCACCTGAAAAATTCAACAATCCAGCATTAACCTTGTAAACCCGGAGCCACGGGGCCTGCCAGGTGAAACGGGACTCACCTCTATTTCAGTCCACTGTACTCAATGTGGTGTTTGTGTGTGTGTGTGTGTGTGTGTGTGTGTGTGTGGTGTGAGTGTTTGTGCTCAAGGATCAGACCTATATCGGTTTGCCGATTAGAAATTGGCCAGTCAGCGTCATCCACCGCAAATACGACAGAGGGCTCTCTCTGACCTCAGCAAGGAATCAGGTAGCAGTCAGTGAAATGTAATAAAATTTAGACCTGTTGCACAACTTAATTGTATAATTAAATGGTTGTACAGTGATTTTTATATAAAGCAATGACATTTAAAGGCACTCTCAAGTTTCCTCTTTCAAAATACACAGTAGCTTTGAAAGCTGTTAATCATCACAGTTTAGTAGTTTGAATTTACTTCTTTTCATGCCATTTTCAAAATAAAATGTTTTTTCATACATTGGCTGAAAAAATAGATATAATAATAGAGCTGCAATGATGAGTAGACGAATCAATTAGTTGATCAACAAGATTATCACCAAATATATTTTTTAACTAATTAATTGTTCTATGTAATTTTTCATGTAAAAATGGCAGAAAATTCTTTTTTCATCCTCTCAAATATGGAGATTTCCTGCTTTTCTGTGTTTTATATCATATTAAATTGAATATCTTTGAATTTTGGACTGAAAAAACAACACATTTAAAGACATCACCTTGGCTATTTAGAAACTGGGATGGGCATTTATCACAATGTTATGACATTTTATAGACCAAATGATTAATCGCTTAATTGAGAAAGTAGTCAACAGATTAATCGATATAGAAAATGATCGTTTTTTCTCAGCCCTGCTAATTACTGGTACTTAATCACCTCTATCAGCGGCACTAAAATACCCCGCTCTCCTGCATGTGCGTGTGTGTCTTCGTCCCTGAACTCTCACCTGTATGTACACGGTAGTGTGTTTCTAGCTGGTGCTTGAGGCTGAACCTCTTCCCGCAGCCGTTGCACTCGTAAGGCTTCTCTCCTGTGTGGATGCGTTTATGGCCCCTCAGTGTGCCGTCGTCTCTGAAACAGCTCCCGCAGAATTCACACTCAAACGGGTGATCGCCTGAAAACACAGTCGTGTCACAAACAGCGGCAGCGACACCAACACAGCCCATTATCGTGAGAAGCATTAAAGGCTAACTTTATCCTTGGCACGACATGCCACGGGTGCATATGTAGCTGCGTAGGTCAAACAGTCACAGAGCCCTCTCTGCACATGCATATCAAGCAGGGAAATAATGTGCTTTCAGACGTTGCTAATGTTATGACACGAGGACACTCCTCTTGGCTGTCTGCTAATAGCTAATAAAAGTCCTCCAGGCATGTACTGCTCTGTTCTCTATACTGTAGTTAATCTATTTCTCTCCTAGGCTGAGGGTTTGACTCATCTCCAATGACCTATGTGCCTCATTATCTCAGTGTCCACAGCAACAGCCAAGTCAGAGGATACATTGCTCTCCTCATTACAGGCCGATTCTCCCCAATCCCCCACCCCACTGTGGAGCAGATGACATTTACAAAATGTTACTTCCAAGCAGAATGGCATACAAACAAGATACGCTGCCATGGCCAAAACTCCCTTCACTTCTGTCTCTTCACATCAATTATGTATTTCTCGTGTCTAGACATCAAGCCATCCTGACAGCTGGGAGTGTTATTTAAGGTAAAAGAAGAAAGGGGGACATCTTTTCAGTAAATATCTCTCCGTCTCCTGCGGCACTAAGACTCACCCTCGGTAGAACACACAGACAAGTCATTTCCATTTGCTTTTCCTTCAATATTTATTTGGGTTTCCTCTATCATTTTGGGTGAACCACACTAGAACTGACAGCCGTGAATTGCAGAAGCCCAAAGGCTGTCTAAGAACCCAAAATATAAACAGGATGAAATTGCCCAAAATATGCACCGGCCATAACGGTACAGTGCTGTCATCAGAGAGGTGAGTCATCTTATAGAGAAGTGAAAAGGAGGGTGGGAGAGGATGCATGCAAATTTACTAAAACCTTAAAGCCAGTAACCTAAGGAAATTAACCCATATACAGAAATAAATACAGCCGTCTTTGTCTCCCTTTCAACATATGCACACGTTTGACACCGCATGCTTATGTTTTATGACAGCGATGATGGTGCAAATGAACCGTCTCTTACCCGTGTGCGAGCGCAAGTGTCTTTTGAGAGTAGTGTGGCTGGGGAAGGGGCGCTCACAGTGGCTACAGATGTAGCTGTGCATGCCTGCATGGACCTCCATGTGCTGCTGCAGGGCCTTCTGGGTCTGGAAGCGCTTTGCACACAGCAGACAGAACACCGCCATGTCAGTCCCTGGAGAACGCACAAGACACAGACACACAGTTATTTCAGTACCATACACAGACAGGGCCTTAAGTGGGGAAACTGGGTCACTTCAACTTTGTGTGAGTCCTCAGAGGGAAAAGCTTCTTTCAAAGAGCAAGTGCCTCTACCTAAACTAACTCCCCTAAAAGCCCAGAGGCACTTTCAACTGCAAGTCTTTATACGTTCTATTTTAAACCATGAAAGTCATTGTTTTCTTTAAGAATTTCCCACACAATGCACAGCATGCCAATCACACAATCAATGGCTTCTTCCTGGTGTGTTAGATGTGTAATTATTCTCTTCATTCCCCATCAGGAGTCAGCTCCAGCCTGTGAAGTCCTCTGTCTCTGTGCTCAAAGAGCGGCTGATAGTAGCTCCACCCTAAATGATGCCTACACTATGCGCTCTGTGCAGAATGTTAAGTAGTGATATCAAGCCATTAAAGGCAGGACTGCAGGAAAAAACACAATCCAGTTTAATCCTGTGTGTGACCTGGCATCTCTTTGGGGCTGCTTTCCTGTTGCACAGAGTGTGGAGAGGAATACAGATAGGGAGTCGCTGGCAGGGTAGCTCAAGTCAAAATGGCTATGTGAAGAAGATCCATTGGCTGTCATACAGTCAACACTTGATCTACAGGCTGTGTACGCCAGCACTCAAATCCATTCTGGCTTTCACACCGATGCAAATTCATGTATGCGGTAAGACTGAGGGACTGGTTAATCAGCTGCATTGGACATAATGTGCATGTCCTGGAGAGTGAGGCTTTAATGTGAGATTATGAGGTCCTTATTTCTCTGTCTGCTCAGGTTGCAGATCATTTACAATGCTAGCAGGTCCCATTGCTCCTGACTCAGATTCAATCAGACATCTCCAGCGGAGGATCATTAGTAAACAGAGGACTGTGCCAGCACTTCATTGGAATTCAAGTGGGGTTGCTGTGTCGCATTTAAAATGCAGTCTGATGAGGTCCACTAAATCAAATCATTTGTTACTGTTATTGAAGTGCCTTGAGGCAACTGGCAATTAAATTGGAATTAACGCAGGGAAAGGGATACAGCACACTCATACTAAGAGGGAAGAGTGTCAGACACTTGCTTTAGGTTCAATCAAGTTAACAGGCGAGCCTGTTCAAAGTGGAAAGAAAAAGAAACAAATCAAGCAAATTCACATTTTCAGGGATAAATCAGAAACATTCACTGTGTATTGTTTACTAATCCACGTATCACAATTTGCTCAAACAAAGCAAGACGCTTTTTCAGACTTCACATTTCACGGATAAGTATAATTTGGCAAAGAAGCACTGAGCCTCGTCTTTGAAATTACAGGGCTTCTTTTTGAACCCACTTTTGAATTTTTTTTTCCCATCAAATCGGCACTAATAGAACTGATCATTCGTAATCATTAACAGGAAGAAGACAGGATGAAAGACATTCCCTGATCTTAACAATCCTGCAGGGAGGCGATCCGGTGCAATGAACTGCACCTGTTCAGAGGCTTTAGCCTGTGGACTTTTGCACAAAGGGCACACAATGAGGTCCAGGCCCTCATTGACCAAGCCCATTAGTCATAGGCTCCTTACGCAACTCCTGCAATCCCTGTCTTTATGCTGTCGCCTAATGACCAAGCCCTTTCTCACCCACGGATCACAATATTTTAGTTGAAGACAAAAGACCCTCCATTCTCAACGCCTCTGCGCCCTCCCCACTCCCCTTATCCGCTGACCATACAGGAAACTCTTTCACTGTCTAACCAGCTTCACTTTCTGCCTGAGTCATAACTAACTACTGCCAGTTCACAATGCACTGTGCAGCGGTGGAGTCTAATGATCTATAAAAATGGCTAAAGGCATTTAAAAACCACAAAATGCAGTCTCTGCATGACCTGTGATGTGAAAGCCTTGATCCACTTTAACCAGTTTTCTGTGGTAATATTTGCTGTGGCCAGCAGGGGGAGTGCTTTCTGTTCCAATGTGACCAGGATACTCTAGCTGCAGGCAAAGCAGAGCAGAGCCCTCAACCAGCTGAATAACATATTAACCACCTTGTAGATACTTCAAAGCTACTTTAATCACCGTCCCTCCACTCTCTCTTTATTAACTATCACATATTGTAAATGCGTGTTTCAATGCAGTCTGCGTACTTTGTTCTGTCTGCTCTGAAAGTTTAACATCCTGGTTTCTTTGTGGAGGTTAAACCGTTACTCCCTGACACACTCGCAGACTCTCACAGATGTATATCCTGATCCTTCTGTCACCAACAATACCGAAACTTGAGTAAAGAAATGTGACAAATATTCTGACACAAGAATCTCACTCTTGATCTCAGGTTGACACACGGTGACAACAGCTCAGCAGTCGTTTTCGGTTTGATTCTGCGCAGCCGACGCTGAAAATAAAAATAACAAATAACATCTTGAAGTGTAAACAAAAACCTTTCGGAGGCAAGGAAGTGTTTGTGTGCGTTAGTGGTGGCATTTCGCCTCGCTGCGCTCTGTTAACTTTTCAAAGAAAAAGGATTTGCAGTTGTAGAGTTTTCCAGTAAGCTTTGGTAATAAGTGCAGAGGAGCTTCTTTATGAGAGAATAAGCCCTAAAGTTGGCTGTCATTGCCCCCTGCTTTCTCACCCTTAACCAGACAATGGGCCTGGGATTTGGGTTTTAAGGCACAGGATGACCCCTGACCCTTGGCCCTCAATGGGGTAAATACCATGTAATCAATGGTATTCCTCAAAGGCTGGAGAGTTGACTGGGCATTGTGTTTAGTGGGAGGGAGCCTTAACAGTGGGAATAATGATTTACTTTGAGGCAAATCTGCTATGAGGCAGAAAATATAAACATTTACTGTGTGCATTATATTTCTGAGCTGCTTGTCTAATGCACAATTAGGTTAGTGATTCAGGGCCATTTGAGGTTGCTATGCTATTTCAGCATATCTCCACTAAAACCATGTGTATGCTCATGTGATTTAACATGGTCTGCCTTCATACATCTGCCACTTATTCAGTCCAACCGAGGTGGGAGCCAGCCACGCTCTCACGCTGCCTAAGAAACAAAACCATGTGTCTAGGCAACCAGATAGGATCATGGTCCTTGTTGGGGTGAAGTGTTCAAGCTAATCCCTTCATTCACAAATAAGCGCAGCCTGTTTCTTTTCAAGCGGCAAACAAAAGTTTTCCCACCCTGAGAATCTGGGAGTAAACCCACTGCAAATTGAACAAGAGATTGTATTCAGTGACGACCGCAAATCTGTATAATTTCTTCTGTGTTGATCTTAACTTCAGTGTCCGGAGCCTACCAATTAAACTGATGGATCTGTAAATAATTTGTCTTTTATTTTTGCTGAAATATTTAAAGGTCACAATAAAGGGGGGTATCTGGACTGTATTTGTATTTAAATATTGATTGGAGTTTGTTGTTGAATAATCCATTTCCTGGTGAGAATAATTGTGGATGATGGTTTTGTTTTGAGCTTGTGTGTCTTTGATGCATAGTTAAGATTAACTTTTCTTAATGACTTGTATCCCTCCCCCACTGGGTTCAAGTGTGTGTGTATATTTGAGTCAGGCTTTGTGCATTGCTCTTCATGTGGTTTGTACAACACCAATTCCAAAGTTTGGCTAAAACATGAAAAAAATGCAATAATTTTCTAATCCTCTTTGATAAATATTCAATTTGAAACTGTACAAAGACAATATATTTTCTGTCAAACTGATACACTTTTTTTGTTGTTGTAAATATACACTCTTAATTAGGATACTATTAGATCAATAGGTAGAAAAAGCAGGAGCAGGGAGGCAATTTTTAGAGAAAAAAACTCAGAGATTAAAGTCATAAATATATGAGAAAATAACTTTGATGTTCTTGGAGATTCAAGTTGTACAATAATGAAAAAACACTCAAATATTATCTGAGATTATAAATTACGAGAAAAATCTTGATCATCCTCTGAGATTTTGGAAAATTTGTGGGGATTTTTTTCTGTAATACACATTTTACAGAGCCTTTCCATCTTTTTGGGATCAGAGTTGTATGTTATTATTTCAAATGATGTCGGTAAAATAATGATATAAAATCAAATTGCAGAAATATATGGAAACAAAACATTTAATTGGAACTGCACTATTTTAATAGATGCTTGCTCAGTTTAATCAATTGAGCTTATTGGTTTGAGTAGATTGTGATTGACAGCCCAGTAAAGGCTAAACTAATCTCCTGGTGCCATCTAAAGGGCAAAAAATTTCACACAGATTTCACAATTTCCAGTATTACATCATGGCTGTCCACCATCTAGAGCATGCATTGTGAAGGCACTATAAACTCTGTCCTCAGGCTGTGCTCAGTGCATATACAGCGTGCTCACTGTCTGCTGGCTCACTGATATCGCCCAGTTAAACATACACAGTCATGCAGGCTACATTACGTGCAAGACCTCACATGACACGCTACTGTATGTGTGTGCATGCAGACAGCTCAGTGTGGTTGTGGCAGCTCGAGCAGAAACTCTACAGTACCTTAAACAACCCCTGGCGCTCATCAGCAGACTGCTAATCTACCCGAGTGAGGAACAACCGACTTAATAATTAATGCAACAAGAGATACGTTGCTCGTGTTTAACCACCATTCCATGGATCGGTTCATTGAGGTCACAAGCGGTTTTTCATTTGCCTCAATTCCTAGAACGTTAACCGTATTCTCTCTATCTACTTTATTTCACTCTACCAGAAATGACAGCACGTCCCGGGGCTTTTTGTATCATGACAGCGAGTGCAAGTAAATACTGAGGGCACAATGGCCAAACAGAGTTCAATTCAGTTTAAGGCTTGTATGAATTACAACTGGGTATTAACAGGAGGGTGCAGTATGATGATGGACACACAATTATGGCGAGCTAAAAGGTCCGCATTATAAAGCCCGGACTGTGTCTGAATGAACTACAGAACTGTTTAATTAGGGCTCGGACAGAAGGTAATATTATTCACTTGATGAAGCAGCCTGTAATGTGTGGAAACACACAGCTGCTGTGAGTACACAAAGGCAGCACTCTTATGGCTTTTGCCTTGAAGGCAAGGTGGCAAAATGGTCAGCCAGCGAGGCTCGGAGCATATACAGTCAATTCCTGTGCGTGCTGTAGATAAGCTAAAGTCTTCCAAAATTGAGAGCTCGGTGCCCCAGAGCCCTTGACTTGCGCTGATGAAACAAACCCCTTTGTTGTGAGAGCAGTTCGGAGACGGATCCATTCTTTTATTTTGGGCACTGACAAGTAGGTCAGAGGAGACTATGACAGTGCTGTGGTGAGGAGTAAACAGCAGCACATGATGTTGTTTTCCTCTCAGTCCTGGCATCCAACACCAGCAGCAATCCTCTTGCCCTCAGGAAGTCCTCACATACCCCCTACCCCCTTCCCTTCCCACAGTCCGCCCTGCCCCCGAGCCCCCCTCCCCCCTCTTTGATCTCTAACTTCAACAACCCACGGCCATTCACCTCTGACATATCAAAACAGCTAAAGAGACTTTCACTGTAGTGTTTCAGTGTTGCCAAATTGCTTCAGAGTAAGGTCTCCCAAAAGTGGTATTATTTCCCTTCCAGAGGAGGTGGACAGCAGTGCTGCAGCTGCTGAGGTCTGACAAGTGTTAATCTGCTAAGAGGAAACTCATTTGGCTCACTGGTTATGCCACATGGCAAATTAAAGCCGAAGCGGCACGATCGTCACGAAAAGATCCTGTGTTTTAAGGAGAAATAAAATACCGGTTTTTATTTGTTAAATGTGAATTTTCATGGAGTTGCTGTATATTCTGAACACAGTTGATTAAATTACCTGTAGCTCACGTTGGTGTCAGATGTGAGAGCTACAATAAGAGTCAGTAAAAAAGAGTCCTGCGTCACAACAGAGTGAGCTGAGATCATGACAAAATGAGAGAGTAATGCCCTCCTGTACCCTGCTCTGGATACACTGCCAAGCTGAAACCGAGCTCTGGATGTTTACAAGTTGTGGGGAGATGAGGGTAGAAACTTCTGGGCATCGTTAACACCCCTCCATGTCCACATCCATTAAGTATTCATACTGTGTGTGCCACCTGGAGTTACAGTTACATGCCAATGCTCCTGAGAGGGTTATCACCTTTCTCTGACAGTAGCAGAAAAGGTGTGGATTCAGACACTGTCAGACATACTGTATGACAACAATGCAGCTTTTTTTTTTTCTTTTCACAGCTGGAGTTTTTAGGCAAATAAGTGTTGTTAAATCTTTCTCGCTTCAGGCTAATGGGATAATATTCAAGAGTAAAGTGCCACTTCAGTACAAGGCAAACTCATTAAGGCTTTAAAGGTTGTCAGTAATGATTTTATCAATGGCAGTAAATCAGTTATCAATGCGTTAGATTTTCACCAGGTTGTGGCTTCATATTTGACTCATCATGTTAGTTGGTGTTTATGACTGTTGTGTGAAAAAAAACTAGGTCATGGGTTTTTTTTGTCCTCTTTAAAATAGGGCTGCAACTAACCATTATTTTCATTATCGCTTAATCTTTTTGTCCATAAAATGTGGGACAATAATAAAAAATGTCTGTTATAATTTGCCAGAGCCTGAGGGGACGTCTTACTATTGGTTTTTTTGTCCAGCCAACAATCCAAAAACCCAAAAGATATTTATTTTACTATTAGAAGGCTGGAAAACCAAGAAAAATTGACATTGTCTGGCTTTTTCGCTTAAGAAAATCAGTTGTCTAGTATTTAAGTTTACTTGTAATGAAATGTGCTATATAAATAAAGATGCCTTTGCAAATTACTTATTAACCATCAATAAGGTCTATGACTCTACTATAATAATAAAGTGGTATCATAACACTTGTGAAAATAGTAATAGAAATGCTAATTGACAGATTGAAAAAAATCAATTTATTTTTTGACTTTATAGTTTCTATTTAATAGGTTTTACACTTAATTTCCCTTGTTTTATAGATTGTTTTCCTTCCTTCCTTCCCCTTCCTATAAAGCACTTTGTTACCGCTCGCTCTTAATGATACAGAAGTCTGTTAATGTGGGTCTTAAGAATTGATTTAGAAGATGAAAATGACTTCAGCTACTCAGGCAGGTTGTTCCAAACTCTAAAGAGCCCAGATTGCAAATCACAAGTCACCATCCACGTTTGTGCAGCCGCTCAGCCAAAAAAAACACAACTTTTAAGAAGAAAACATTTGGATTCATCACGATGCCAACTGTTCATGCCAGACATTCACTGGACAAGTAAAGGTTGTAATACGAACATTTTCTTATTTTTTGGAGTGATTAAAGAAAACAAAACTCTCGTTGTCGATTGTGAGTGTAAGGTAAATAATTGGACAGGCGCGCTCAGGCAGGAGGTGAGGATAGTATGTCTGTGAAACTGTGACGCTGGTGCTGTAAAGCTACGGCTGTGGCAAAGTGGCATGCAGTGGGTTTGGATGCCAAGAGATATTAGTGGGTGATATGTGAGAGGGCCTCCCACCTCCATGTTGATAAATTATGGAGCATCATGACAGGAACAGTTTAACCCAGCCAGCATGACAGGCAAGTTTAGACCCACAATCACAAGTCCCATAGTCACGGCTTACTCAACAGCTCCATGCATGCTGTCCAGGTTAAAGAGAATGGGCCAGATGTATAAAACTCAGTGTGGATTCAAACTGTGTGTTCCCAAGACAGAACTATGCATACACGTTCTTCTCATCAGATTTATGGCCACACTTTCGCCTAATTCTGTTTCATAAATATAATTTATTGTGTAGCTGGAGGCACATGCGCGAGCTTCATTTCCACACACACAATTGGCCATAAATGGGTGTAGAAATGCAGACAAACATGCACCTGACCCGCTCTGCCAATCGTTAGACCGGTCATTGAGAAATACTGCGAAGATTGTGTGAGATTTTCCAAGGGTGCTGAACGGTGTTATTATGCACCGCTGTGGCTATTTGTAGTGTCTCACTGCTAATTCCTCACTTTACTGAGATTTTACCAGGTCAGGATTTGCAATCATTTTTACAACCATGGTAACAAAAAAGTTGGGATGCTGTAAAAAAATTATTTATCAAGTTTAGAGAGTATATTCACATAAAAGCTTAGCAGTTTGATCATAAAATATACTGTTTTTGTACAGTTTTCAATTGAATATATGTCAAAAAGGATTAGCAAATTATTCTGTTCAATAATTTGTTCTGTTCAATTTATGTTTTGGAATCAAGGTTGTCATCAACGTCAGAAAGACGATCAGTGATTCAGTCATAGCGCTCATGTTGAAATTGACTTCACAAAGTGCTCCACAACTCAGGATAAAATTAAACCATCATTAACAGAGAGATGTTGGCTCACATGTAAATAAAAAGAATGATAAATCATAAAAAATTTGAAAATACATTTATAAATGTGCCTCTGATTGACATTTTACCAAACGCTGTGCAGCCTGGCATACAAATTGGCAAACAACCTGAAAATAATGTTTTATTATAACGTTAAATATCTCACCTGATATTTCATGTTCACCTTCACATTACCAGCAGCTTTCTAAGCTAAAACTGTGCGTGTGCCTGGTTTGAACACTGCATGAGGTGCTCACGTTCTTCCTTTATAAATACCAGTTTAAGTGTGGGGAATGGTGTACGCATGCTTTTTGTGCATGCCCATTGTTTATGCACCTGGTCCTGTGTGTGTGTGTGTGTGTGTGTGTTAGTGCATGCACACATATTTGTAAAGTACCTGTGTGTGTTTGCCTGTGGGCTTCCAGAGCATCCTCTGAGGAGAATGTTGCTCCACACTGATCACACACCAGCGCCTCTGCAGGAGCTGTAGATAAAATCAAATTTATAATAAGGTTCTTGGATCAGACAGTAAGACCAAACATGTGTGTTTTTGTAATTGTAGAGTAAGTCAGTTAATTTGACATTTAAAGAGAACTGTGGAGGAGAAAAAAAGCAACAAGATGGGAACAAAGGCGCCCTATTTCAAAAGTCACCAAAGAGCCTTGCTTGTCACACACTCGTGCTTTTCAGGTGTTAACACAAGGAAGCAAATGCGCAGAGTACAATGGGGCAGAGGAAAGCGCCATAAAAACACAACTCAGGACAAACAAAAGCAGCAGACAGGGTGCAACGGCCCTTCTTCTTGACAAAAAAGAGCCGAGCTGAAGAGTTTTATTTACCGTGCCCTGTTATCAGTCTCTGAACAGTGAGCAGACTGTCTGCCTGAGAGGCCACAGAAGGACTGGGTGTTCTCTCTACAGCAGACGCTTCCCGCCTGCGGCACATCCCTTTATCAAAAAAACACTTCAGAGTCAACACCCCAAATCCCATCGCATGCACTGTAACTACAGTTCCCAGTTCACCTTTGGAATGCCCTTGTCTATTCTGATGAAGACATGAAAGAGACAAGTATGCATACTGCTTGCAGAAATGTTCAATCCTTGTTCTGCACTCACCTCACACCTGCACAGACAGACACATAGGACAGATATGCACAAACACACACACACATTCTTGCTCTCTCTCACACACACGCGCACACACACAGCTGTTTGGATGTGGGTTGGCTCTCACAGAGATGTAAATCGGTTGCAGATCCATACTGGCCCAGGGCTCATTCACTGATCTATTTTCTGCTCAGCTGGCTTTAAATGAAGTTAAAATGACTCATTAAAACACCCACAAGCTTTGGGAACTCTGAGCGCTAGAGCCTAAATGTGGTCCTCTTTCAACTCTTACGATGCCTCTATACACAGACACTGTGCCACTGTTCCCAGTGCTGCACACAAATAACAAAAAAAGCCCCAATCTGTTCATTTCTAAAAACAACAATTTTTGAAAACAAACTGGTTACTGTTTCGGAACGGTGCGTTTTGTTACACGGAGCAAAAATAAAACTTGGTGGAGAGTAGTCTTATATAGGAGTAACACTGGAACAGTGTTGTAGATCCTGATGTTGTGTGACGCTGTCCAGTGTGGTGTGTTGTGTTGTGTGAGATTGTGTGATAAGGGAAGAAGAGAACATAGTGCATTGTCTTGTGCAGTCAAAGGCACGGAGTGTGCTCTCATCCATAAACCATCAAACTGTCTCCAGACGCGGCTGCAATCGTCCTCCATCAAAACACTTTGTCTGGCATACCAAAATAAGAGCCAGCATCGAGCTGAATACCAAATCAGCCCATTAGAGCAGTGGAGCACTCGCTCCTTAGCAACCAGCGGGATCTAAGGCTGCTATACCGAAATACACAGTGACAAAGAAATGAGATCCACATCTCTTTTTTTTTGTAGTATTATGGGTTGACACATCGGGATGGGGAGAGTTTATGCAAAAATTCAAATTAGGTTAAAGGTGCTGCTGTTGTGGATGTCACTGCGAATTGAAAATCAAAGCGTGTTGTCTGCGAGGTCTGCGAGTAACACAAGACAATATGTGTGTTTAGGGTGATGCGGAGCGTATAAAAGGGGCGACTCAGGTGAAGTTTAAAGAAGCAGATTCCCTCTCATCTGTCAGCAGTATGTCATTCCCGAACAATCCTCAGAGAGAGCAGGCGGAGAGGACAGGGACCTCGCCTTGTCTATACACATATTCCAACTGAGGTTTCTGTTTCTGTTTTAGTTTCATTTTTAGTCCCTGATCTCCCCCCCACCCCCTCTCCACCCTCCCCCCCCTCCCCCCCTTCCTCACCCCCCCTCTGCTCCTCTTTCTCTATTTTGGATAAAGTAGCTGGGAGAGCAGTCAGGTCTGATTAAGTCTGCATTTGGGTACAGTGTGTTCCTGGACACACATCTGCGAGCGAGCCATCACACACGCTTCGGAACACTGGCAGAACACCCAGGCCTGCCGGCAGCTCATGATGTCATCACTCAGAAGGGGCAGAGCTGGCGAGCTGCCAGAATCTCCGAAAAAACACAGAAACGATTCAAACGGAGAGAGAGACTAGAGAGCGACGGAGAGGAGAGGGAGGGAGAGGTACACAGACCTAAGCATGGAAAAGAAAGCATGATCCAAGTATTCGGAGCAGCACTAACTGGTAGGAGGAGGAGGGGGGGTTGTAGTATGAACAGGTGCATTTGAAAAGGCCGCACTATCAAGAGGCTTCATAAGCACTGAATACTCTGAGATGAGAGTGTGAGAGTTACTAAGTACCTGTGTGAGACAGCATGTGCATCCTTAGCCGCATGCTGTCCTGGAAGTGTTTGCCACAATATTCACAGCCGTGGCCTTTCTCCTCGTTATGCAGCCTCCTGTGGAAAGACAAACACAAATGCGAGCGTGTTAACAGAGACGAGAACAGAGCAAGAACGCACTTGTGATAATAAAAGTATCTCGGTTTTGCGCCTTTTTTTTTTTTTTTTTTGTCTTTTTGTAAGGTCTCCCAAACCCAGAAGCATCATTGTCCTCGTAACAAGAGGAGCATGTTTTAATTCCGGCAAGAATCCCTCGCTGAATGCAACATCATTAGTGTAAGAGGCCCTTGGAGTTGTGAATCACAACGCATGAATGCTAAAAGAACACAGACAATAGGATATCTGGCTAATTTCAGAGTGCAGACATACGCGTGCCTCCACCCGCCAGCACTGCAAGACACTGGGCACGCACACAAGAACACACACACACCAAGCACATGCACGCAAACTCACACCCCAGCACAACGTGCACACACACGCACACGCACACACTTCTCCTGTAACTGCAATGAAAAGGAGAAAAGACGATGATTCGCTGAAGCTCCGCCGGCAGCAAAACCTATCATATCATATCACACACATCCAAGCATGCAAGGCATCTGTACTGTTATCCTTATATCACCCTGCTTACAGCCTAAAAGGACCACACCATTAAACACACTGTGTGGTCAAAATAAATGAGTCCTGAGATGTAGCACGCATGAGATCAACATTAACATTATGGAAAAAGAATGATTTTGGGGCTGTGCTCGGGAGCACTGACAGATTTCAAGGCTTTTTATTGCTGGTTTTAAGATCTGACTGAAAGATGATCATTTACGTGAAAAATCATGTGAGACTTTTATTTTGGGTGTCCTGATGACCCTGCAGTCTGAGGTGTCAACCATGTCACCATGATATATATATATATATATATATATATATATATATATATATGTCCTTGAGAGATGAGAGAGAATCTGCTTCTCTTGTTAATGATTTAATAAAAGGCAAAAATATGGAGGGGGCTTCGGCCAACGAGATCATGTAACATAACATAACATAACATAACATTTTAAATCTAGCTCGACACGTGTTGCATTTCATTCTCTCGCAAAAAATACCATAAACATTATAATGGTATTCTTTTAATCCCTAAAAGCTATGCAATGAAAAAATTTAAGTTAATTAATCTAATTAATTAATTGATAAAAGCCAGGTCATCAAAGATAATATTTATGTATACTTACATTTATTATAAATGGATGTTTATAAAGTGTAGAGTGTGGGTTTGTTATGACTTTGATTGATTCATTAGAAACAGTTTATAGGATGCATTGTTGCCAAGGACTTTGCTAATCTGTCTTGGTGCTTTACTACGCATGTCTAAACTTATTGATAGAAACATTCAGATTTTGTGCATTGTATTGCTATGACTATAGCCTCTTGCAGATGACACTTCATAAGCTCCTGGTGGGTTTGAGGGCAATTCTCTTTCACATTCCTTTGCAAATAATATACAAAATCTTTGATTTTTTTTTCAGCTGTACAAATAAACTAAACCAAAATAATGAAACAGCATGCATGTGTAGTACATGGAACATAAATAATTATATGTTTTAGTCTTGTGTACATGGGTGCAGGTCTGACTTGCTTGTACATACAATGTATGTTAAGGTATATAATGAGATGCATGACTGTATATTATTTGTATGCTTACTTAAATGTTTTCTATATGCATAATACACTATGAATCAATTTAACTTAATCTATATTTAAATTATATCTCAATGAGTATACAGGTTCTTGTCTGCCAAGATTGATTTATAGAAAGTTATTCACAAAAAAGAAAAGAAAAATGACAACATGACGTGTTAACACATACAACAATTTCTTACAATTTGAGGAAAAAAATGTACATCAGTAGTATCACGATAATCATCATGGTACTATTGATACACAGATGCCAAGTACATATAATGTTACTATACAAATTATTATTATTGCAAAATACAAATTAAACCTTTAGGACTATAATGATGAATGTACTTTCTAGCCCACTGGTGCTGTGTTGAGTTGTTTTATTTTATTCATTTATATAGCCTGTAATACGGTTAATTTTGTCAGGTACATGCTATATTATTATTATTAAGTGCTGTCTGTCTATTGTATTAGGACTTCATATCGTGATAATATTGTATCGTGGGGTCTCTGGTGATTCCTACTCCAATAGAAAGTTTCATTAGTAGAGGTTTCAGTAACCTTTGAAATGACCTGAAATAGTTTTCATTTTGTTATGAAGGAATGACCTTTAAAAAAATATTGCATACGTCTAATTTTGGAATGCAATTTTTTGTTCCTTTATTCTACTTGGAGACAAACAAATTGGTTTGATTTCAGTAGTTTTTCACCAATAAACTGTGCCAAAAGAAACTCCTTTAACAACAAAGTACAAAATGTCAATCTACACAGCAGGTGTATGCTCAGTGACCTGGTAACAGACCTACAGAAACTTCATTACATCCTTAAGCAGTGCCACCAATGCAACTCCTTCAACCTGCGGACATCCGCCTGTCTCCGTGAGTAAGCAGCGCGCATCACTTAATATCCCACAGGATGCTCTGTTTCACCGGGCTGTTTCAGCACAACTCTGCAGCAGCACGAGGCTGAAATGTCAGCCTTGAGCGCAGACAGGAAAAGGCTGTGATCCTAATCATGAGTTAACTGCATATTAGGAGTTTTGGCTCACAGATTGTCTTGTTTCTAATGATTAGTGATGAGTCAAACACTGCCAAGCACGCAAAATTATAAACATCTGCAATCAAGTTAATGAGAGTTGTCATTGAGCTATTCTGTAACTTTTTCTGTACGATGACAAAATTGAAACTGACAAGCTGGTGAATAAAAGAGGAATGAAGAAAAAACAACAGAGCGGGTCGTGAAGCAGAAGTTATCCATCATCTAGCTGAAGCGTCCAGCCTGGTCCCTGCTGAGAGGCTCCTCTCTACTGATGCAAAGGAATGCATATCAAATAGCCTTGGAGGCAGCCTCTTGTGTGAGGCACGCTTCTGCACAAATAATCAAACCGAATTTAGAAAATAAGGCTTTGTAAATAACAGCGTTATGCGACACCAAGGCCTCTTTATATCAAATCCCTCACAAAGACCCGATTCAAAACTTCCCGACACGTCTCACTGTTAAGACATGAGTGCAGGTGTCCCTGGGAATAAATTAACATATTTGCTGTTGCTCCTTCCAGCTTTTAACTCTCATAGTATTTTAAAATGATCGAGGGGAAAACAGACAGAGAGAGTTCAATTCAATAGACACGTGTCCAGTGAATTTTCCTAACGGCATAATAAACTACTTTCACATTCATTATACCCTACAAGCACGCATGCACCTGCACATCTCTCATAGCTTTTATTAGATGCAACATGTTTGTCATTGAAAATCTTGAGCAGGGCGTAAAGCAGCGTTATGAAAGACTGAAACTACGCCGTCTTTCAATGTGATTTAGTTATCATTAGATTTTGCACCAAAAACTGAATACAAATGTTCATTTTCTCTCATTTTACATTACTTAACATCTTGAAATAGATTTAAAATATTGTGTAAGGTTGCAGGAAAATTATAAAAACAATGTGGTGTTGATGGATGTTTACCTGTGCTGCTCCATGGCCTGCCTGCTGTGCAGCTGAAGCCCGCACTCGCCACAACACTGCTGGCCTTGAGCCTGGCCCTCGTGCCTCATCCCTGCAGCAAACTGGCCCAGCCTGCTGAGGAGCTCCCTGTGCAGCAAGCCTTGGTGCAGCAGGCCGCTGTAGGCCCTCGGGTCCAGCGGCACGCCCAGGGACGGGGCCACTGAAACGGACACTGGCAGCATCCCCTCCCCTGTGTGGTTGGAGGGTGCAGAGTATATGGAGGACAGATGCTTCTCAGAGATCCCGGGGAAAGAGTCGGGAGAGTTCCCCGCCACTTGTCCTCCATCTTCGGGGCCTGTGTGCAGCTCTCGGGCGCTGGTGATCACGCTGCCTCTCAGGGGTGTCCCCGGGCCCTCGTCTCTGGGCTGGTCGGACATGCAGCTTCCCTCACCGGTGCTGGAGGACCTGGCCTCGCAGCCGTTGGCATCATCCACCTGCATGCTCTCCGATTTTATACTTCTGCCGGGATCCAGGGATGAGGCCTGGGATAACTCTGCACTGTGGCGCTGAGGCTGCTGGGAGTTCTCCATGTCGACCTCCGTGTCCATCTTGGGGCTCAATTTAGGAGGCGCCTCGGACTCTGGGCCAGGAGAGCCTCCCTCTGTCATGTGGTACAGCGCCAGGTGGTGCAGGGCGGTGGGAGTGATGCGGTTGGGTCCATCCTGTATGGAATGCTTCTTGGACATCAACATGTGCCTCCAGTGTCTGGCCCGGCTGTGGTCACTGTGGTCTCCAGAGCTGTGAGTCCTCGTTGCCACCTCCTCCGTCTCCTCCGCCTGGATGGTCTCCAGCACTTTCAGACACTGCTCCTCCAGGTACTCTATCTCCAGGATCTCAGCGGCGTACAGCAGGTCGTCCAGGTCCTCGGCTGTGGCCTGGAGCGAGGCGGTGTAGGCGTACTCCAGGATCTGCTGGAAGGTCTTGGGGGACAGGAAGTCCAGGGCGTAGCGCAAGCTGCTGCGGTGGAACAAGATCTCGAACATTTTACTGGTGCAGGCCAGGACGGTTCGGTGCGCCGGGAACTCCTGGCCGTCCACTGTGATGATGACATCACACAAGGTGCCGGTCAGACGCATCTGATTGGCCCGCTGCAGAAGCGTGCTGGGGTGAGTGGGATTGTGGAGCTGGAGCACACCCATGTTTGTCTGACCCGTATCCACTCGGACCTTTTCTGAGCCCACGCATGAGGTGTGGCTGTCCTGCGTGCTTCACCTGCCTTCAGCTGGTTGTAGGTCTGTGATGGAGGGTAGAGCGTCATTAATGTCTGTCTGGCTTACAGTGTGATGCAAAAGGCAGTAATTACACTCCAGCGTGCACTTTCATCCACAAGCAATCAATAGGAATATTTTTTAATGAATAGAAAAAAATATATATATATATATATTATGTGAAATGTAAACCCTCTCTTGATCTCATCAGGGGTTTTATTTCATGCACCCTACATGTTTATTTATTTTAATTAGGAACCAAAAGCAGACAACAGGTCGATAAGCACAAAGCAACAGTTTCCATTGCAGGTGATTAGTCTGAGGTCTCGTTCAGAGCGGTCACGTCGCTGTAATAACGTCTGCATACTGAGAGGTGACGGTTCAATTTATCAAGCTGCTCACACACTCTCCTCTCTCTCTCTCTCTCACACACACACACACACACACACACACACACATACACACACACACATCCGTGCCCTCAACAGGTTGGCCATCTATTAACAAACGCCTTGCAGGGCTGATTAGTTCATTTAGGCTGCACACGTCCATGATTAGATGTGTTAAAGACAATTAACGCGCTCTGTTAAAAATCCCCTAAATAAGTTATAAAACTATTAAATTAATGAAAGCATGCAAATGAAGCGCGACCCTGCATGTATTTTCACCACATTTAAACGCCTAAACGACAGTGTGAGTGATGATTAGACTCTGTGTGATGATTGTTGTCGGACTACTCAGCAGCACCTCGAGTGATGCTGACAGGCTGCATCCTCAACTAACCGCAACATCAGAGCGCATCAGGTGCAGCCGCACAAATCCACCTTTATTATCCAAACACATTGCGACAAATTAACCCTCTCCATGCGCTTATTTACTGCCTGCGCGGGTGCTTAAGGGGCCGCGTGCTGTCCGAAAATTTAAAGAGCACCAATTTATCCAAAATAGTCCAAATGATATGTCGAAACAGTCTGCGATACAGTGTGCGCTGAATCAAGTTTGTGAAATCTTAAATCCGACTGCGGCCAAACTTGGGGTCGATTTGCACATGTCTGCTGTAAAACGACATTAAAACAACCCGCCATAAAACTGACAACATGCAGAATATTAATTGTTAAAAATGACTCTGAGGCTGGAAAGTAGTTGATCGGAGCAGAATCTGCTAAAAAATGATGAGCAGGAGAAATAAAAGTGGCGGCTGTCACAGTTGTTCTTACCTCTGTCTCCTAACGTCCTCCGCTGATTACCCAGGCAACATCATGCTTACACATTTCACAGTACCCGCTCCAAACTCAGTCCTGCTCCAAGTAAGCAAATCATCACCCAGCCGCGACAGTCAAACCAGCAGGGGGAAAGCAACACTTCCGACCAGAACTTTCAAAATAAAACAAGTCTCTAGAACCACGTGTTGAACAATTTGGTTATATCGTGTTAGCCTATAGTTAAAAATAGCAAGATAATAATTAAATTAACTGATGAGTAATTGAATAATTATGCTGCAACCAAACTTAAGGGTAGACACTGCTGGTGAAAAGGGTAAAAAAAATTCTATATGCAAATTTAGCACAATCTTATTAATAATGTGCTTTTTTAAACATATATTTTCGGACAGAAATCTAAACACTTGAGTGTTATATGCAGTGTTGAAATCCTTTTTGTTGACATATTAGAGTCAAAGGCTTTCACAGAGAACTTTTTTTATACCTCCTTTATGAAAGTCCTGTAAATTGCTTGTTTTAAGGAATGAAATGTGCTATGAATTATATTATATGAACAAACTCCTCTGGGAAAATCTTCAGAATAAAAGCAGGAATGCAACTGGAAGGTTTGGTTTATGTAATTGCTACTGCAGTGGAGATGGCTCAGATTATGAGAAGTGTGAGAAAACTGCCTTTTTTAGATATGTACTGTAAAATTCCACACATTTTTCAAGAAACTACGGGGAAATATGGTTAACAAGAAACTAACTAATGCATATCACCATGAAATGCCTATAGTTGATTACTTAATGAAGATAAATTTTTTTTGTATTAAAAGTTTTCTAAAATGTTATGTTTAATATGCAAATGAGGCATCATCTCATCCTAACTTTTAGTTAATTTCGTGGAAATATTCCATCCCGAATAAAGTATACTCAAATAAACTCCTATTTTGGATGTTTTCTTTCTGGAATCAAAATTGACCACTGCATGGACAAACTATTTTGACTCTAGTGTCTAGCCTTCAGAAATGAATTGAAAACATTAATATTCTTTGTGAGAACTTCTGCTTGTCCTTTATTAGAATATAACAATGGAGGTGTTCTTGCTAGAAATCTGCTCTCACAGTTTGGTTGTAGATTAATTTACAATAAATTATTCTTTAAAAAGTGCACATCTTAAGCAATTGCAGCAACCTTCTCTTAAAAGCTGCATCAAATGTCCAGTTTTTAACTCACACCTTATCCTAAACATGTTGTTTCTTACCTTCATTTAGATGCAAAGTAATACTTGGATGAAAAGAGAAAATGCTGTGTAACGATTACATTTCTTCTGTTAGGACTGTCACAAAACCTGTGTAGAAAATACAGGGAATGAAAATGTTTAGACACAAATTTAAAATGAACACACTTGTAGTCTGCAAAGTCAACCAAAAATGTGGGAGTGGTTCTTTAGTGTGCAAGTGTTGTGAAAGTGGGGGGATGGGAGTGTAGCTGACATAGCTCCAACTTGTGACTGATTGGAGGATATTGACATGTTGCAAGAAAAACCTGTATGAAAATAATGCCATTGTTGCCGTTTGTGACCTTTTTACAGAGTGATGGAAAGAGGCCCATTGATGAGATTTTAGAAACACTAAAGCCTTGGCATCGTGGTAATCAAGAGCTTTAAGACGCTGGCCCATGTGGTCAGCTGAGGTCAAGAATGTCAGTCCACACTAACACACCTCCCCCTCCAGTGTCCAGCACTTTACACATATTTGAACTGAATCACTTTTTGGGATTTATTTTCTCGTCATGAATGTTTATATGTGATTTCAGGAATCCCGATGGTTAAAAATTATAAGTGAGTCATGTGTAAGTTTTAAATTATAGAATGAAGTGGTGAAATAAAACTCATTTACTTAATTTTTTTGAGATACTTAACTTGAGTGAACCTATTTTTTTGGTACTTTGCACTTTTATTCGACTGCATTATTGTTTATATTGTAGGGGTTTGTATATAAAACTGGGATTATTATTATTATTAATTATTATTTACATTTTATTGGGTTATGTTTAAAATTGAGATAGTTATTTGTATTGTATTGGGTTGTAAACACTGGGATAGTTGCTATATGGTATAGACAATTTACTATATACAGTCATGGAAAAAAATACTAGACTACCCTTTTTCTTCAATTTCTTGTTCATTTTAATGCCTAAAGCTACATTTATTTGGACAAATATGATGATAACAACAAAAATAGTTAATAAGAGTTTAATCTAAGAGCTGATATCTAGCCATTTTCCATGGATTTCTTGAAAATGATTTTGGTTATTATCAAGAAAACCATGGAAAATGTCTAGATATCAGCTCATAAATTAAACTCTTATGAGCTATTTTTATTGTTACCATTATATTTGTCCAAACAAATGTACCTTTAGTTGTACCAGGCATTAAAATGAACAAGAAAGTGAAGAAAACAAAGGTTGTCTAATACTTTTTTCCATGACTGTTTATATGGGTTTGTTTGAATTTGTTTTATGAGATTGACCTCAAGGTTTCAGACAGGCTTTACCTTATGTTCATTACATCATTGTACTCAGTTGTAAGCTTTGTTCATTCTGTGTTGTTTTTAAACATGTTCGAAATAAAGATACTTCATTCATTCATTCATTCATTCATTCATTCATTCATCATTTAACAGCTATTAGCGACTTTGTAATATTTAACGTACAAGAAAGACCCAGGTGGGTGACAAATTGAAGGGAAAATCTGTGGAGAAATATTTAAACAAATCCAGATACTTCAGAGTTGCACTTTATGGTACAACTAAGTAATTAACATGCAATTATGCTCTGTGGCATGTGTGAAAATACTGAGTTGGCCCCCGTTGATTCTGAGTATCAAGATGGCAAGACGAAAAGATCTTAGCGACTTTGAAACAGAGTTCATTGTTGGGGCACGAATGTCAGGAGCTTCAGTCACACAGACGTGCAGCGACTAAAGTGGCATCTGCATTTAGATCTACGGGAAACACGTCAGTAAACAGGGTCGGAAATTGTGATCGACAGCTCACATTTGATGGCTGTGATGCTCGTGCATTAGTGTGATATGTAAGGAGAGACAGAAGAGCAATGCAGGTGAGTGAGAAGGTCAAAGCAGGACGTGATCAGACTGTCAGCAAGAAAACAGTCCGTCGAAGTAGAGAGGGATATTACAGTGGGGTTGCAGAACTCAGTGGTGCAAAAACCACAGGCACTGATGTAAAGAATATAGTCAAAGATGGTTCATGTGACCATTTGGGCCAAGAGGGGGAGTGCATGTGTGTTGTACAGCTTGACTTCCACATTGAGGGGATCTGATTGCCCTGTCTGTGGGGGGGACATTGTGCTGGCATGGACTTAGGTCCACTTGTTCCCTTAGAGGAGGGGTCAGCAACCTTTACTAACACAAGAGCCATTGTTGGACAAAAAAAGAGAGAAAAAATGTCAGAGTGGAGAGACAAACCTTATTTTGAGCCTCATAATGAACAAGATAGCAAGTCTAAATTAGCCCACCAATATTACTGATCGGTCTTAATGAGCATTTAATATGTTTTTGTAAAAGTGTAAATGAGAGGCTGAAGAAATACCGAAAGCTAGCCTAGCTAGAGAAACTCAAAACTAGACATGAAGTTGGCAAAATTTAGAGGTTAAAGCGACGCGCCGTAGACTTTCATATGCTATGTTGTACATTTTTGTTCACTAAAATGTTAAAACTTTTTTAAACACATTTTTACGACTGAAGAATACAAATTGCTTTAGGCCTACACCAATGATTAATGAAAATGTAAGAAATAGCAGTTTAATTTCGTATACATTTTTGTCACTGCAGACCACATGTTGCTCCAGAACGGCAGGTTGCCTCCCCCTGCCGTGGAGGGAAGGGCTGCTGCAAATCAATAGAAAGTTGTTCCGAGTGATTACCGTTTTCCCGGGATGAAACATTTCTATCCTGATAGGAGTGACTTCTTCCGGGTTTTACAATGCCCCTATCCAGAGGTCAGCAGAACTCAACCCAGTTGAACATCTTTGGGAGATTTATGACCCATATGTGAGACAGTCCTCTCCACCACCATCACCAAAACACCAGCACACCACCATCGCTACTTGTGGAATGAATGCCAAGGCATGTTGGAGCTGCTCTGTTCAGCATGTGGTGGCCCAACACCTTACTAAGACCCTGCATGTTGGCTTTTGCTTTCTTTTGTTTCCCATCAATATATAATGTATATGAAATACAATCCCTTATGTGTAAATTAAACTACATACCATTATATAAAGTTGTCAAAATTAGCTCAACACGTACATCTTGGCATTATCATTAATAATAATCCACTAATATAATAATATAATATGGAGGACATTCTTTCTGCATGATTGCTAATATTGGTGATGATTAAGCTGGTTATTTTAACTTTTACTTAACAAGTAACATATGAATGCTTGTAATGTAGTATTTATATTGTGGAAGTGCTTTTGTTTGAGTGAGTGATCTAAATACTTTTACCATTAGAGGAATAAACACAGCAATTGTAAGTTAAAATGCTAAGGAAATATGACTCTTGGTCCAAACAGTATACAATAATATTAAAGGGATAGCAGCTATATTGAAAAAGGGAAGTATGAGGAACTTATCCATAGTCAGTGTATTACCTACAGTAGATTGTGATGGGCATAGTAGAAGCAGGCAGGAGTACTCACATGGAAATTAAGTGATATATTGCTGTAGACGGGGGCAGCAGCAAAACCTATTTTGCCAAGCCAAAGATTTTTGGGACAATGTAAAAACGTAACGCAAGGGTTTGAAAATCCTGTGCAACCTGAATTTAATTGAACAAAGACAAGATATATAATGCTTAAATGTTGGTGTTTTTTGTAGATATATACACTCATTCACATGCATGCATACTGCTTTTATTTACGTTTTACAGTCTCCCAACATTTTTGGAATTGTTGTTGTATAGATATATTTTTCTTTCCCTTCCTTCCCTGTGTTTTATTTTTTGGTTTGTTTTTATAAATTGTCTACTGACTGGTTTATTTTTGTGCTCATTTAGTGTTCTTGTTGTTGTTGTATTTTCCATAGATTATGTTAACTTAGTCTCTTTTTTATTCTTTGTTCGTCTACCTTGAGGAGAGATCCAGTGTATAAGCCTGTGGCTTCTTGACCTCTACTGACATCTTCATTATCTGGCTTCTGATTGCAAATTCATGAATATTTATTTTCTGTTTTATTTTTATATCTTCTCTGTTCTTTGTTATATACTCCTGAATCATATAACTTTTCTTTCTAGTTTCTAGCATGCTATGATTGATTTGTGTATGTAGTATGCATTAAAAAAGCAATTTACAAAAGAAAAATACAAATTATGTTACTTAAATCGTTGCTACAATTCTGGCGGAATAAACTGATGTTTTTGGTACAAGTCTAGATTTCAATAGAGCTCCTGTTGCACTGCAAACCTCATGTCTCCCCCTTTTCCCCCTCAACTACTCTCTTTACTTTGAAGGCCACATCACCTAACTTCCGGTATGGTCAAGGCTGCGCGCGGCTGACTTGACTCCTCCGTGGCGACGTCACGGCTCTGAATGATCGCCCTCTGCTCCTCGTCTCTCCATCAGGGCTGCAATCAGAGACATCTACAGGGCATCTGAACTACTGACGGGCTACAGGTCAGGACCAGCTAGCTGTTGCTGGAATAAGAAGCAGAAACGGGTTAATGCAGAGTGGATGTGAATTTCAAACCAGTTTGTATATCACAGACAGTCGAAAAACATGAAATTGGGTAAGAGGACAGTCGGTCAGTGTGGAGTGAAACAGGATGCCATGCTGGGTCAGGCTGGCCTCTGTGGTTGTTGACGCTCTGTTGACACTGCACCGGTTTGCGGGTTCGTGTCACATTAGAGGAATGCCACAGCTGAAAATATCAAGCCCTCACTGGTTCAGAGTATTTTGACATCCTAGCCTGGAAGTATTAACTTTACTCCCGCACAAACACGCATTATGTAACACGTGTTTATTTGCTCCCACCTCCATCTGAGCAAGTAGCTCGGGGAATTTTCCAGCCCAACATAACCTGTTTGCACTGTAACCTTTCTGTAAATAGTCCTGAGTGTGTCCATGACATGGCGAAAACAAAAGGGGGGCCAAAAATAGGGATATACTGCCATCTAGTGTTTGAAATGTGTCGCCACATGGTCTGAATCCAAGGAGGGGAAAAAAGGAAAAGTAATTGAAACTAATGACAAAATGGGCCAGGACAAAATTAGATTCGGAAACCATTTTTTATTTTGTAAATGGGTTAGCACTCAGACTGTACACAACAGATATTTTCTGAGTTTGACCCAATAAAACCAAAAGGAGCGTCCAGTGACGAGGGAGCAAGGTGGTCAGGTAACAGCAGTGGAAGGTGAGTAAAGTTTGTCTTCGTGTTCTTATACACTTGCGATCTGTATTCAATTTAATCCAAAGCTTTAAAAAAAAAAAAAAAAAAAAAAAAAAAGTTGTATCTTCTGTTTCAGGTGGGACCACCCTGCTTCCTGCCAATGTTTATCCTGAACTTGTCAAGCAGTCGCTCTTGGTGAGTGAATTTTTGTACAAAAAGACAAAAACTAAAAAAAGAAAAGAAAAAGTTCAAAGACCACATTACAGAACACTTAAATAACAACCGGGGGAGAGAAAATAAAAACAATGTGTAGTAATGCCAGAACAAGCCCCAAAGGTAACACTCATGAAATCAATATGAGAACTATTTCCCCCCAAACAAACATGGGCACGTCTATCTGCCATGTATACATTATAAAGTACTGACTGAATTCATGCCAAGGCTCAAAACACCTTCCTTCACTATAGCTGGCGATATATAGTGCTGTGACCAGAGACGGACAGTTTCATACACTACACGTGTTATAATGACCACATTAGTCCATTTATCGTACTTTTCTTCTAATAATACAATATAGTAAATAAAAAAGAATAGGCTAAACCTCTCACGACAAAGCTATGCAGATTATCATAGAAACTGATGACAAGACAATCTATTGACACACAGGCACAGTGCACAAGCTTGCAGGCAGGAATGGAAAAGAAATCTTTGTAGTTTTTAAATAGTACAAAAAATGCTTTTTAGAGTTTTTATTCTTTTTCTTGCTTTGAAAGCACAACTCAGAAGTACGAAGCCAGACCTTTTTGATCTGCTTTAATGTGAGGAAGAAACAGCAGCAGTTGTTGCCCCCCAAACAAATAGTAAATTTAGCTCAAGATCATAAGATTCACGGTTGTTCAACCCTTGGCTGAGAATCAGCAGTTCTGCTGGCAGTTTGTCTTTTTCTGTGTGTTCAATGAGTTGTTCTTTTTTAGTCAAATCCATTTGATTGACGAGTATTTTAACCAGCACTGTGGTAAGGCAGTGATAGACTGAATATTTTAATCATAAAATGGGCCAAATCTGATCTGACGTGTTGTGGGATTCTCTCTCCCTCTCTTTCCCCCTGCAGCTGACTGTGGGCTAATCCTGTATTTTTATAACCATAAAAAACATGGTTATAATCCAAACATTGAAGTCGGGCCTGTGTTTAATCAATGCCAGGGTATCTGTGAGAGATGGAACATCCCTGTAGCAGACAAAGTGAAACAATAAACCTTGTAAACAAAAACTTTACAACCACTTGCAGGTCACACATGCAGAACAAGCTATTTAATGAGACAAGCCCACAAATTAAGAGTCCAAACTAAAATAAATGCAAACAGTTTTACATTTCAACAGTAAGACATGAAAATAAGAAAAATAATTTCTATATATAGTCAGGTTTTTTATTTTTATACATTTCTCTTGATAATCCAATACTTTTGCGCAGATGCATTTCAAACTAAAAGCACAGAACAGAAAGTCTAATTTCATATATTTACCAAGCGATCATTATAATAAGAGATTGTCCTTAATCTTCCTGACTGGTTAAATAAAATAACAATAAAAAAATAAAATAAATCTCTTATGATCTAAAGATAAATTCCTTGGGTGTAGTAAACATTTCATGAATGAAACCAGAAACCAATCGACACTGTGTGTGTGTGTGTGTGTGTGTCTGTGTGTGTGTCTGTGTGTGTGTGTGTGTGTGTGTGTGGTTTCGAATATGTAGTTAAGGGCACTGGAAATCAAAACTCCTGCAGTGTTTCTCGCTCGTCGCTGCTGCAAAATGTTTTGGATTGGGCTGGGGTTGTGTGTGTGGGGGGGGTTCCCCGGCCCATCATGCTTTGCTCTCGGTGGTATTTGTCTGTATGACACTGTTGTGTTCTGCAGCGATCTCCGTCAGGGCGTTTGATAAGTCTGCCTCCTCCAGTTTGCCTTTCTCATCGGAAAAAATCTTCCTGCAATGGAATGAAAGGAGAAAGTGCAAAATTAGAAATCTGGTCGTCTCTGGGTAGAAAACAAAAAAAATCTGAGCAAACAAACACTTGAGTTGAACACAATTTAACCATTTATTCTCAATGACACCTTCACCCAATATGTAAGAAGACGCTGTTTGTATTTAGAGGTCTTCTTACATATTTCTTCACCACCTTGACAACAGTTAAATTAAACAGATAATTCCCCCGGTATCGACTAACCTTTGCGATCTAAAACAGCATTTATCAAATGTTATCTGATAATCATTAACTTCAAACAGACTATGATGGCACAGCAAATAGGCCCTGGGCTTGTGGTATGTGATATCCATGTTCATCTTAAAGCAGTGCAGCACGGTATCTACATCCTGCCTGCAGCTCTTCTCCTCTCTTCTGCAGTTCAGAGCAGGAAAACACCGTCTAGCCTCTGTTGTCTTTAGTAGAGTCGGTGAGGATTTAGGCAACACTCAGAGGCAAACAGTTGCTGCCTGAGACAAAACACTATGTCGTTAAAATAAAGCCCCCTTCAGACATGGAATGTGTAGGCATTGCTGGCTTCGTCTATCTGTTTGAGTGACCCTGTTTTATCATTCAGACACACACAAGTGTTGGTTATTCAGACAGGACAGGTGTCATGGAAAAAGACAAAGCTTGTGCAATATTGCCATCTGGTGCAGGACAAGGAGTAGTGACACGGCTGAGACAGTAATTATAAGGAATAAGTGTGAATAAGTGGCAGTGATTTTAAAATGACTTTCAGCTGAAGCCTCATTTAAGAGAGGATGCTAAATGTTCTCAATTTCCTAATTTATTAGGGAATTATCTCGTCTAAAAAGTCCAACAACTAAAGAAGCAAAAAACTACAATATGTCATTTGGAAACTTGCCTGTATCTGTCCCTATCAGTCATTTTCAGTGTTTGAGGAATATTTGCAAAATAATTGATGACAATAAGAATTGCAGTGATTGCACTGACAGGGACTATCCTTATACGTTAAGAAAATCTTACCCAATGAATAAATAAATTCTAATAATTCTTAACAAAAAAAGTTCCAGTCAGGAATAGGTATGACTTGCGTGGGCTAAATCGCACAAAAATCCTGATTCTCCTTTATAATAATTGACTAAATGTTTACAATCACGTAGGCAAACTCATTTAAATATGTAATAATTGTGATTAGCGTTTATGATGGAACAGTGGCATTAGAATATCCCAGAAGCTACATAAATCTGGGTGTTTACAGCTAAATGTTTCCTGCCCCTGGACCCCTCTATCTGGCTACTCCTTATCCTTGTGTGGAAAGCCTTGTAAATATGTGTATAACGGTGCACACTTTGAGACAGTCTCTGCTGGGAGGTATTTATAGTGATGCACATGTTTGTAAAGACAAAAGGTGACAGAAATAGTTGCGTAACAAATGAAAGAGAGCTTGAGAGCGAAAAGTTCAAACCCTGCTTACTTTCTCCCCTCTGCACTTGGATTGTCAGTTTTTATTAGTTTGTTGGAAAGGTGTGGGGGAGGAGGGGGGGGTTTCCGAAGCCGGTCATCAGAGGAGGTTGTGGGATTGTTGAAGCAGCTTTGGTCGTGTGGTGCCGTGTTGGACGTCTTACAGAAACGTTACTGGGCTTGCGATATTGTCAGTGATTTTTACATTTGATTTTTTCTGAACAAGACATAAAAAATAACAAGGTGCATGTCTGAAAGGGGCTTAACTATTCTTGTGGTGAATGTTGCAAAAGTGAGGACCCCACGATGGAGAACTATTACACACACAAGCAATAAAAACAGAACCATCATATCACTTGTCTTTCACAATCCACAACATCTCACTAGTAATTAACCCAGTGTCATTACCACAGTTTACCATTACAATATTTCATATTGTGTGGTCAATGGCAAGATGCGGTGGTGAATGAATGGGCATACAAGTTACACGCACACACTCGCACAAACACACAGATAAACCTCTAGAGGGAGCCGTACTCATCGTTGACAGGAGGAGCAGTCTTGGCCAGAGTCTCTGACGCCTCCAGAACTGGGCCTGAGGGGGGGAGGTCTGCTCCGTCTCCATTGGGCAGAGAGGGGGCAGAGGGCGGGCTCTCTAAGCTAATAAGGTCTGCCAGGGGGGGTCTCTCTGTCCCGTTCGTCAGCTCTAACTCTAAATCTGCATTTTTGGGTCCCCCATCAGAGGCTACTAAGTCGTACGTGTCAGACGGCGATGTGAGAAGGTCATTAGTAATCAGCGCCTCGACAGTGGCGGGGGCAGGAGTGAAAGGAATAGGAGTAACAGGTAAAGGAGAGGGGACGTCTGCAACTAGAGGAGCAGGTCCTTCAGCATCCAGGACTTTAAGAGCCCCGTGGATCACTGGAGGAGAGCTAGTCGCAGCATCTTTGTCAGTGTTTCGATCAACAGGTTTGTTTTTTGTGTCAAAGGCAGTAAGGCTAAGCCCACTAGGATTAGGGGCAGTTGTGTTTAAGTCAGGGTCTGGTTTCGGAGGGGCAGTGGTTGCTAGTGTGGAGGCAGTTTGTGCTGGCGTCTCGGTGTCTAAGGCTACAGTGTGTGGCTGTAAGGGGAGCTTGTTGAGCGGTGGCTTCGGAGCAGGTTTCTTGGTGTCGAGAGCAGGAGAGGAGGATGGGGAAGACGTAGCCAGTGGAGATACAGGCGGGCTACCTTTAGCATTCATAGCGGCAAGTTTAGGAGAGTGTCTACGCTTCGGTGGAATCGGTGTCCCAGCTTTTTGAGGTTTAGTCCATTCAGGGGTACGAGGAGAAGTGGTTATTTTCTCCTGTTCCTCCGGGGTGTCGCTTCCTCTTTGTTCTACTAACGGGGCCATTTTAGCTTCGACGGCAGAGGTGGAGATGAGGGGAGTCGGCGGCGCCGTGTTCGACTCTGGAGTCGGGGCCGGGGCCAGGACAGGGGTGGGTGAGGGGTCGTTGGCCGGGGTAGACAGGCTACAAGTGAGGGTAGTGGTCTCGCTAGAGGGGCTGTCCTGAGCGGGGTCAATTGTTGCAGTGGCTGTGTCAGAGTTGGTGGCTACGGAGGAGAGGGTGTCCAGTGCCAGAGCAGCAGTGTAAGCCGCCAGCCTGAGAGAGCAGGGAGAGAACAGAGACACACAGACTAGACACCAGGGTGACTGTGACAGAGGAAGGGTGGCTCGGACGAGAGCATGCAGAGGGATTAGTTGGCTTCAGAAATTCACACAAACATAGACAAAGCAACTTAAAAACAGCAACTTTAAGCCTAGTGAGAAAAAGAAACAAAGCAAAAGAGGGCGTCATGCTGTGAGTGGACATCAAAGGATACATCCCATACACACACCAACATGGAGTACACTGTCTAGGAAAACTAATATACTAAATAAACCAGTCTTCCTGCAGAAAACTACAGCACCACGCAGAACCACCTATAAGGGTTAAACAGTACCAGTGACAATTTTTTTCCAGACTGCTGATAATGAGAGATGGCTTGCTGAGGTTATCAAATGGCTTCACGTGAGAGTTGACCACACTCAAGAGGACAAAAAGCCTTTCTGTGTGTTTAACTGGTATTGCTTCAACCTTGATACACATGAGACAGAAAATCTCCAGAGGCTGGAGAAAAAACACAAAGTGCAGTAATCCCTCTGAAAGGGAATAAAAAACGGAAAAGCAACACAGTTCAGTGGACTCCACCTAAGAATTAGCTCTTTTAATTTCAGAGAGAGGTCAAATTTTGTCCTGTTGAATAAGATAATTATTCTTTGAAGTGGAGTGCATTGTACAACAGCTAAGAAGACTTGAGCGGTAAAGAGGCCGTATGCTGGACGTCCTTTTTTACTCACTCTGGCTCTGTGAGAGGTGTGGTTTCATTGGGTTCTGTCGGTCCTGCTGCATTATGATTGGCTGTGCACTCGTCCTCTGTTCTGACTTCAACTATTGGCTCTTTGGACTCATCTTTCCTGCAGGACAGACGGAGGAAATATATATTTTTAAACGTGAGCAGAATATTTCATAAAACAGTTATCCTGCCCGCCACAGTGAGCAGTGAGAAAAGGTGACACAAGAGTAGTAGACAGTAATTATATCAACACACGTGAGTGGATTCATCCTGTCAACTCAGTCACAGTCGACCAACTCATGCGAAGAAGTACATGTTGCTGTATGTAGCACAAATCAATATGTGATGCAACTCCCCACTCAAATTGATTCAAAACTGTCTTGTCGTGCACATGAGCGTATTTGTTCGATGCTTCACTTAAACCCAGCATCCTTCATAGTTTCACTGAAGGAGAAATCCACTCTAAAAACTGTTTTATTGATTTGTTTATTTCCCCCATTCCTGTGGATACGGACTGAGCGGACCTTAATGCACGGCAGTCACGAGATGTGTTGATTTTGCTCAAGAGGCACAACAGTTTGCCTTTAATGGAAAAAACCCTTCCCCTGCTATCTCTTGTTTATCAGCCTAAACATAAAACCTTCAGCTAAGATTCTTAATCATCTTTAATGTCAGTCATTAAAGGCCTTCTGGGGAATGTAGGAAGTCACTGATTAAAGCAGAGGTACAGTAGACAAAAGTGTCAACAACAACAACAAGATCAAATTTTAAAAAAAAAAGGAAGCTTGAAATGCACATAACATCACAGATTGATTCGCACAACAGTTCAAAGAGCATCAAACAGTGTTCTTTTTATTTATTTTACCAAAAGGCTTCTACATTTACTGATTCTTCTTCAGAACTGGAAATATTTTGCCTTCATTGTTTTGCTTTTTGGCCACTTGGGACCAGTGCAACAAGTTGTAAACAAAACACAGACATATAATCACCTGGGAAAGTTGTTGTGGTTAACAAACAGTTGCATGTCTACACATCCAGCAGACACTTATACAAGTCTTAGGCCCCATTTCCACCTGCTAAATATATATGATTTGTTCCTAGATAATGATCCAGTTACTGCTACTTCGCATATCTTTTGCCGGCCTTGTTTCAGGGTGGAAGAAAGCAGAGTTAGGCACCAATCAGGTACTAGAAAGAGCCACCAACAAAACCAGCTTTTTTTATTTTATGGTGCACCTAGATTAAAACCACTAGTGGTATTAATTAAAATTTCATATATTTTCAATTTTTAGCAGTGTCGCACCGCTCATCATGGTAACACTTGGTCCAGGCAGCCAATCACATAAAGCAAGCTACTTTACCTCTTCCTTCTTGTTTTGATGCTGATGATAAGTCTCATGTGATTGTGGTAGCATTTACACCTGGTTTAGATTCTGTCACAATGTCACTGCTGATCCAATTGTATTCTGATCACAATACATTCTGTGTGCATTTTCACCTTGCATTAGGATAGCCAGGACACGTAAATGCCTCTGCAGTAAACAGAGTACGCCTTTAAGTTCTGTTTTGGTCTCTGCCATCTCTTGAGGGAAACATCTGGTTCTTCAGTTGCTAAATGCTCCTCTATGTTCACCAGCTAGTGGGTGACTTTGTCTGCCTGCCATTTGGTGCTGGGCAGGTTGTGTACAGTGTGTTTATGAAAGCTTGTTTGTTGAAAACAAATGCCTGCTGCAACTGGAAATCATGAGGATGACAGCAATAACGGAACAGTAAAGGTTCGGGCCGTAAAAACAAAACGGTCATCAGAAAGATGCTCAAAAGCTGAGGTGGAGGAGCAGAGTTGAGGGATTATTCTGTGTTTTCCAATAAAGGATTACCTCACACACAGTTATCTGTTCCATTGTTGAAATGTTATTAGGGCAACTTTAAAATGGATATATGAGGGGTTTCAGAAATAGAATTGGGTCCTACAGTACAATTGACCCTTATTTTTAATCTGGCCTGGGGTAACGATCACTGTTGTAACTGTCACTGATACTCACATGAAGGCTGCCTTGCCCTCCTCCAAGTTGTGCCCTTTGGTCCCCGTGCCCGATTTTCCGCAGAGGCACATGATGAGGCCACATTTGTTGACAAAGTAACAAGTGACATCCACAGCTAGCAGCAGGAGTACAAATACTACAACAAGGATCCCTGCCCAGAGCATGATGCCCATGGATGCCCAAGCCGCTGCCTCATCACCCAAATCTGCCAGACGAGAGACAAGAGAGGGAGATCGCTGAACAGCTGTAGCGTGACACAGTTTAATAGAAACAGCCAGGAACAACTGAATAAAAGTGCAGCTATGCTACTGTAACCACAAATACTTCCATAAAACAATAAACAACTCACCTGCCATGAGCATTGAGACGTTCTAGTTTTCTCGCCATGAATTTAGATGCAGTGTGATGTTTGTGTTGACTCGTGTTCAATTATTCTTATAATGGCTATCGTTAAAAACACATAAAAAGTATTTCTAGAAATATATTCAACCCATTTATTTGGTATTAGAAGAAGAGCAAACCGAAGCATACATGGTGTTGCAAGTTACCCAGGAATGCAGGATATTTTATGGACAAAATGAATGCAAGGCTTTTCCAAATATCACAAATAGACTAAAATGCATCTTCACTGTGCGTGTCAAGTCAACTCCCTAAAATATCCTCTCTGCATCGGGATACATTTAACTCTTTAGATACCAACAACAATTAATCAAACTGCTAGAGAATAAAATGCAGCTGAGTAAAGCACCCTCCAATATAAATGTATAAAAACAGGTATTTTTGAATGATATTTGATACACATTACATGCATGAGAAACTATATCCAGACATTTTTTAGTAAAGAGCACAAAAATAACAGTTTCCTTGCTATAATTTTGTATCGAGCTTGTCAAAGTGTTCCAATATTATTATTACAAACAGTTCTCAGTTAGGTGTTTCTGTTTTCAATAATGTAAACGTTAATGTTACAAACATTTACAGTAGATATGCATAATCTTGTGAGCGATTAACAAATATAATACAGTGTTTATGTAAACGGAGAGGCCCGGCACTCAGCCTCCATTCTCTTCTAAGTGCTAATTTTTTTTTAAAATAACCTCATTTCAATTCCACTATTGTTCATTACTGTAAACTGGCAGTCCTCTCTGTTGTCTAGTGCTGATGACTAGCTGTGCTTATGCTGAGAAGAGTGAATCTGTGGGAGGCGAAGGATTTCCACTGCCTTTGGTTCAGCAAGTCTGTCTGGTCTGTTCTGAAGCTACACAGCACCCTTTTCTCACCCATAACAGAGACACGTCTGTCATGGACAAAGTCTGTTTTAAGGAGTGAAAGCGTCCAGAGAGACAGCCAGGCCAGAGAAAGGCAAGCTCTCCTCTACAGTTATGGTGTGAATTCCCCACGGAAACTATGAGAGCAGGAGTACGGTGATGAGGGACAGGATGAGTGAGACCAAAGTGCATGTCATAGATGAACAGCCCTGACTGGCTGAGGAGATGGGGGGCAGCAAAACCCCTACCACACCAAAATGCACACAGGGCGAGACGAGAAATGTTCACGTGGTCGACCACACCAATGTCCAGGACCAGGCAAGAGAGCAGGAACATTGAGAGAGGGGACAAAAGAGAGAACGGGAATACAGGACAGGAAGAGGGGGGGAAATGAAGGGAAACAAAGAGGAAAAAAAGAGAAGGGCGGGGAGAACAGAGGAAGAGAGAAAGTGAAAATGTGTCAGGTCTGAAAATTAAAAGTGAAAAAAAAGAAAGAAAAAAAAAAGAAAGATTTCTTGTATTGAGGGACGAAAAAAAATACAGCAACACATCAAAGCAAAAAGCACAGCACAAAGGGGAAAACTACACCGTGTGGACTAGATGGTGACTCAGTGGTGGGTGAGTGGGAAATGCTTTAGATTGGAAAATGAATTAGAAAAGGAGTGAGAGGAAGACGTAATGGTCTGTTGCGATGTTTCAGCAAAGCACTCGGCAGCATCTAGCACCTAAAGGGAACCTGACAAGCTGTGTGGGGTTTTTTTTGTGTGCGGTTGGTATAAACCTTCAGCTGCAGTTAAGACCTCAAGGTGCAAGTTAATCAGTGGTTATCAAGGGTCAATTTAAAGGCTGCTTCCACACGGGGACAAACTATCCATTCTAGCTGCTGTTTTAGCAGTAAACAAAGCTAAAGGAAAACTACAATCATTCAGGGGAAATCATTTCATCCTCTGTGGAAAGAGCCTGTCCCAGTTCTGCGAGCGCAAACTCAAGCTCATTTAGTAAAGGCTGTCAAAACTTTAAAGTGAGAAAATTCAGCCGGAAAATCATTTCTGGCTCACTGCCGTCCAGGAAATCTATTTTTTTTCCCTGTAGATTTATTTAGTTGTCATTCACCTTTTAGAGCTAGAGAGTTAAAAATAGAATGTGACGATCTGGCTTTGAGCTTTGAGTTTGGCTCATCAGTTTTCTGGCTGTTTAGTTCCAGTTTAGTGCTGGTGACATGAGGGAGGGTACCTGGGATGGCTTCTGGCTCTGTGGACGTCCTGAAGGACATGGTAGCTGGCTGGGATTTGCCCTTCTGGTTCTCTGCCACCACATAGACATTGTACTCTGTGTCCCACTCCAACCCACTAAGAACCACATACTCGCTGCCGCTGGGAAGTCGGATTTCTGGTTTCCACTCTGACAACTGTATCTAAGGACACACACACACAGAAATACAGTACATGGTTTTAGGGTGAAAAAGTTATTAATCATTTAGTCTAAAAAACATTAGACAAGATTAACTAATAATCAACTTTTCATGAGGTGAAAACCACAGATATGCCATTTTTATCCAACCAACAGTTTGATGCAAGACAAGTAAAAACTCATTCTCATCTTTGAGGAGGCTCAAGCCATCAAAATGTTTTTGCTTGCAAATTTGCTCTATTAATTAATCAATTATCGGAATAGTTTTATAATTTTATTCATTTTCTGTCCATCCATTATTCACCAAATAATTTCAGCTCTGCATGCATTAATATGAAGGCTTGAACACAACAGGAATAAAAATAACAGTTCTGATGTTAAGTTATTTTATTGAAGATATTAGAAGATAGGGCTGGAACTAACTATTTTAATTGATCATTAATCTGCCAATTAAAGAAGCAGCATGTTGAAATTAGTGGCATCTAGTGGTGAGGTTGCAGATTGCAACCAACTAAATACCCCTCCCCTTACCCTTCATTTTCCAGGTGAGTCTAAGAACTAAGTGGCCTTCATATAATGTAAAAACAGAAATGGCTCTCTCTGGAGCCTTGTCCGTTTCGGGCTACTATAAAAATATGGAGGTGCAACATGGCGGACTCCAGCTTCCAGGAACAGCACTGTGCTTGAAGCCAATTTGACATAGTGGATTGAAAGCATTTCCCATAGACATACACTGAGACATTTTCAGCAGATCATTTTTTTTAGGTACATCAATTTTGCAGTACGAACATGTAAATAGCACTAAGTTAAATTGTTATGTTCCAAAAGTTGTTAAGTTTACTAACAGACAAATGCTTGGTTATTTTCCTTTCTCTGTTCATGAATGATCCTGCCCAAGATCAGGTTGCTCAGAGGTGAGGTTAAAGAAAATGCTTCTGTGCTTGATTTATGGGCCTTGCAGTGCTGAAGGTCCTGGTAATTTTATACATGGACATAATTTTTGGCTTCATGTGCAACTGAGCAACTTTAACCAGAATAAATGGGGCCTGTTGGAGACATAATGCTAGCTAAAACAGAACAATTCTTAGTTTCAGGTAATTATGAATATTATATTCTATTTCTGCCAATAGATCCCCTGGATTCCAACATATTGCACCTTTATGCTACCAGTTATCTTGCATATAAAATGTCAGAGAAATGGTGAAAAATGGCCCACACAATTTCCCAGAAAACCCAAAGATATTCAGGCTAGCCTAGAAGCAAAGAATTTTTTGTGATTTTGCTGAAAAAATTGAATTAATGATCAATTGTTTATCAAAGACAGACTCATCATTTAAGCTCTAATCTCCATACTCACTGGTTTGTAGCGGACAAGATAATGTAAAATGGGCGAGCCGCCATCGTCCTGCTTGATCCAGCTGACCTTGAGGGAGTTGCCTTTGGGTTGAAGTGCCCCTTCGATCTTAGGAGGATTGGGATTCCCTACAGGCACACAGGAGCAAGATAGAGATTATACAAAGACTAATTAAAATGATGCAGAGAATTACAGGGTTATTTTAGTGGGAGAAGATTCTGTCAGTCAGTAGCTTTAAAATTGTAAAGCAAAGAAAATGAAAACTGTGCTTAGAAATAAAAGTCACAACTTTAAAACTGGTCTCTTTGTTGTTGTCCTTTTAAGTCACTTGCCCTTCTTTAATCTCTTGCCTCAAGATGACACATCTCAAGTCAGACTAATTACAAAATGACACTGCTTATCTGATTCAGTCCGAGTTGCTGAGTGACATTCCCATAGTGTCATACACGGCTTCAGGGGAAAATGTTGTTAATGAAATGTCTATGTAAGATTGGCATTTCACAGCATAATAAATAAATGTACCTGATAACCACACGGTGAAATGTTTGTGCTGTAAACTTGTAATGCACCCAACTATGTTTGCACTGTCTTAACCTCCCACATCTGATTTCTACAATCATTGTTTAAACAGTTGACATAACACTCAATAATTAAGACAAAAATGTTAGACAACAGATTAATTTATCTAATCGTGTGATTGTGCTCCTCTGACCTGTGGAGTTCCTCTTGGATCAATCCTGGGACCTGTCTTATTCTCCCTTTTTCAACACATTATCCATCTCTTTGTCTCTTATCTTTGCTATATCAATGATAAATGTATCTATGAATTTTGAGTTCTTTTCTCTGAATGAGATAATAGCCTAGATGTCTCCCAACTATCTTCAGAAAACTTAAAACAAAACGCTTCTTGTCTTTTTGAAATTTCACATCAACCCCTGCTGTAGACTTCTATCAAAAAGTTTTTTACAATTTACAATTTAACTCGGAGAAGCATCTTAAGTCTGTAATTCAGTCCTGTCATTTAATTAAGAAACACTGACAAAGTACTCGGCCTCGTCTTTCAAACAGCTTGAAGAGACCATCCATTGTTTTGTCTCCTCACTTCTTAACTATTGTAATGCCCTGTATTCTTGTTTAAGCCCCAAAGCTGTTGCACGTCTACAGATAATTTCTGATGCATTATGCGGCATTATTACTAACTACAGTAGGACTCTGGCGCTGAAATCAAAATCCCATCAATAACTGTTCAATTGTTTCACAATTTGGCTCCATTTCATTCTGCCTCAGATCATCAAACACTGGCAGGCAAATTCACAATAGCATTGCACTGCTTCTCTGGCCGCTAAACCTGCACAAAAAGGACAAATGCAATGAAATGCAACCAAGAAAATAGTGTCTTGATGCTCCTGTGCTATTTGCTAGTATTTAAATTAGGTAACATGCATACATTTAAGGCAATATTGGCCACTTTATATTCAAATTAGCCTCACTGCAAAAACAGTCCAATTTAGAAAATTTGTTTTGTCCCTCGCCATTACCACAAAAGAAACATTTATAATTTGCTACATGGATAATTTTAATCAGCTGCAAAACATTATGGGCGTGTTGGCGATGTTACATCATTCACACAATATCTTTTGTGAATCGGACCTTGAGATGAGACAGATAGATGGTGCAAGTGGTGTGCAACTCATGGTACAATCAATTCTTTGTGAATTTGCGATTAGTGTTTCAAGACCTCTTTATTCTCCAAAGCATCTGATGCTTCCTTCTTCAATTGAAATTGTTATGCAATGTTCTTCATCTTGTAACTATAAAGCGCTCTGTAACCCTGGTTTAGAAAAGTGCCACATATATAAAGTATTAGTTCAAGGTGTGTAACGGTTAGAGAGTTCTTACTCTGACTCAGAATATTGCTTTCCTTCAAAACCACGCTTACATTGGTCCATGTTAGTTAATTGAGCCTTGAATGCAGCCTAAGGTTAAACATGATAAACAATATGTGGGATACAATGCACAGGGTAGCTATTGCTCTCAGCATGAATACTACAAATCCATGATTGAGAACCAGAGCAAACTGCTGGTGGGGGCAGTTTTTTTTGCAGGTATGTGGAGGTAGACATTGATAATGATTCTCCTGTGATAAGAGGAAACTGTGTTTATTACACACTTGATTTATTGGAACACATCCTATAGGGAAGAGAGGTAACATCCCTTTAGGTAGCAAGCCATCAATACCATCCGAGTGATGCTGATATTAAACACTCTTGGCTGTTATATATTACCGTGAAGACAGCTCTGGCTCTCTCTCATTTATCCTGCTGAGGCAAATGTCTACATGACTGATTAATGGGATTGAGGTAGACGTGTATTACATGATTGCATAGAAGCAATTAATGTGCAGTTTGTTTAACTGAGGGGATCCTCCAACTAAAGTGAGGGGGTCTTCTTTCAAAAAAACAATCTGCAACAGTAAGTTACCTTCTGCAGAGTGGAGGGGGACCATCAGAACCATGCATGCCAATTAACAGTCACATTAAATGACACGTGAGTGGTTCAAAGAGGAAGAAGGACATGAAAGACAGAACACAGGAACAGGTATAGGACAAAAAAAGCTGTAAATGACCTGGCGACAAGCTAAAACAGAAAGATGTGGAATCACAACACAGATTTTCATACAAACAAACAATAACTTAATGTGAAAAGTGCAGTGTACATCTAACAGCTTTATGCTCTTGACTTTAGAGACTTTATAGTTTGCAATGTAACTGATTAATCACCTCTAAATGGCCTAATCCAAATGTAAACATTCCCAAATCGCCCATGCTTTACACTGTGCATTAAAAAAGCTGGAGCCGGAGGCAATATATGCTGTTTTTGAAATTTAGAGATTTGGCGTTAAATCATAATACTGTTATAAAGCCAATTAATTCACAGGCTGCAAATCAAAATGATATTAATATTCATATTTGGATAACTCAGCTGCCAACTCAAAGAATGTGGGTGAGATAGGATCTACAGGTAAGAGACACAGAGGAGTTTGCATTTATAATCAGGCCAGAGAAGGTCACAGTTTCTAGAAAAATATACACATTTTGCGCTGCTTAAGTTAATATAAATGCAGCTAATCAGTAGGGGTGATGGGGGTTATCCTGTAGGGATAGAAACAGCTACAGCATTAAGAAACTAATCGTCTATTATCCTCTCTACAGAACAAACCTGTGTCTTCAGTGAAAAAATGAAAAATGTCGTCTAGGGACATAAAAGAGAAGATATCAGGCAAACGAATCAGTTGTCTGCACAAATGACTACCTGAATATCTGTAATAACACTTCACTGCAGAGTTTAGCAAGACATATTTCTGCCAGACTGCACCAGAGAAGCAAGAGAAAGCAAAACATTTTATTTAATGACTGCCACATTTAAGGTTAGAATGAGACGGAGGCAGCACACAAAAACTGTAAGGCTGTTCGAAGACACAGCTTCAAAGGCAGCAAAAAGTGAAAAGCTGTTTGTTTTTTAAAAATTGTATTTCAAAGAAAATACGGTACTAATATTAGTTTTAAGTCAATATCTCAACAAACGTCAAACATCGTTTGTTCGATTGAATAAACTGCGATTACAAAATAACAAAATAATAAAACACTTGATTTAACCTGCTGTCTTAGCCCTGAATTAGCAATAATTGAAAAGTCCATTTTAAAGCAGCTACAAGGAGCTTTAATTCTGTGTGGGTTTTGGCGCCCCCTGTGGACAAAGGTGGTAGTGTTTCCATGAGCACCATGGCCTCATGTCGTAAAGATAATAATCTGGCATATGCATTAGTTTTGGAAGCGATTGAAAGAAACTTATTTAACACTCGTTTTACAGCTGTTTGCAGGATGCACAGCCACTTGCTATTATTTGCAGCTATGTAAGATTAATAACTAATATGACAATGTATGGAGTAAGATAGCTACTCCATAACAATGCTGAATCAAAGTAAACTTTGTATTTAGCCACAAACATAATGTATATATTGGTGCAAAACTATGTCTTGCAGTGTATTTCATAAATAAAAAAGACATATTACAAACCTGTGTAGGATGAAGAGGGTTGATTTAAGAATCCTTTAAAATCACATAATTATCTGTTGACGGACCGACTCATGTTCTTGCCTTTCCTAATTTTTGCTCTTTGCTCAATTCTTTTCTTTTTCTCAAAAATCTCTCTTCTACTTCAAAGGGTCTTCCAGTCTGCATGCAGTAAACCATTTAATCTGATTTCACAGGAAATCAAACCTGGAGAAATAGCCAATGTATTTTTGATAATCTTGTTTGCTCATGTAGGTGATAAAGAGGCATGTAGAGTATTACATTGAAACCGTTTCATAACCAGTTAAAACTCCTTGTAGTTGCTTTAAGTCAATAAATAATGTACTTTTTAATAACAGAACAGACACTGATTTATTGATTTTGCCATGGCTTCCGTTGTTGAGAGACAGTGAAGTCAAAACAAAGATGAAATAATACTCCAGAAGCATATTAATAAAAAACACATACATATTTATCTTGATGTGTCAATAGGTATGAAATTAAACTAATACCAGAAGCAATTTTTCTCTGTCTTTTTCTTATTTGATACTGATAAACAGCACTTCAAACCACGGAGTCAGTGAGAAACAGCTGAGCAAAAAGAGATGAAGCACTTACTTTTGTAAGTGCGGCCTGATGGATACAACAGACGGATGAGAAAATGGATAAAGAAAGATGATTAAAATTATAGAAAAAAAAAACAAAAAAAACATGGGGAGATGATCAGCATGTAGACAACATTGAATCATGCCCAACAGTGAAAATGGGATCAATTACGAGTCAACAGGCACAATGTGAAGACTACAGGGTGTAAAATGTGTTTCCCCAACCAACAGAGGGGGCTAAAAACTAAATAATGGGTTCAAGCTTCACTACAAGGATGCTATTTAAAAGGACTGGGGAATAGCTATCTGTTTCATATTCTAATTTATGGTTTCACAAGCACATAATGAGCCTAATAAAATACTATAAAACTGTGGATTTTAAATGATTGTGCCACTGAATCCAACAGCGACCTGTGTGATGAAATCACAATGCAATTTCATGTGTTAAATAGCAGGATGGTGTTAAACCAATTTGACTCTATGTAAATATGTGTACTGAATTTTTAATCTTTCAAAGTCCCTCCATGTAACTAAATAAACAAAAAAAGGAGGTCAATGAGTTACTTCCTGTTGGCCGTTTTACACTTGAACACACAAACAAAAAACTCGTAAGAAGGCAAACTTGGGACTGAAAAGACGACACTGTTGGAAGCTTTTGTGACACTGTCCAAACACTGCCGACTTGTGTGTTGCTCTCCAGCGGCTGACTGCACTTCAGTGAGTTTTTACAGACCAGTAATGGGATAGACAAGCACTTCTTATTCCAAGACAAAGCACAAAGGTCTTCAGGTAATGTGTTTGTGCAGACAGGGGTGCGTCAGAAGCTCGACAGCGTGCTGTAAACGGTGCAACATGTGCCACTTACGGACAGGCTCCGTCTTGAAGAACTCAGCGGGGCTGCTTTCACCTTCACCCTTGCCGTTGATGGCTGACAACTTCACTTCGTAGCTGGTCTCTGGCTTCAGGCCTGTGATGGTCGCCTCACCGGTGTAGCCTGTTACAAAATATCAGCGGCAGTGCAATCCCCGTTGAGAACACCTTGATAATTTTGATTAGCGGTGAAACAAACACAGCCCCAGTTCAAACAATACATGCATAATTAATTCCAATGCGAGTAAACACTGATTAGCTCCATTTTCGTTTCATTCCAACAATGTTTAAACAGATAAATCTATTTAGAGATGGTCTAAAAGGTCTAAACCCTGATATACACAGAAACCGAAATAACTGACAGCTGTTTCATAGCTGCTATCATGTAAAGAATAACCTTGGAATTAGGATTACTTTCTATATATTATTAACCCCTAAAGACCAACTGTACATTAATAGATTCATTTAGATTAACATAGATTTATTTAAGCTTCATCTGTCAAGACTTTAGTTTGAGTGTATAAGGGTTTAGAACATGATGATATGAGTATATGGCCATCACCATGCTCAATTATAGGGCTGTTTCCATTACCGCCCAATACCCGGAATGAGGCAGGTCTCACTCGCCGGAAAGCCCCTAATTTGAATACGAGCCGTCCGGAGCGAACTTTTCTCGGGACTTTTTTCGTCCCTGTCGAAGAGCAGGGCCAATTTTCTCCCCTGAGAAAAGCCTGGTTACTGATTGGATAGATCGCTTAGCGGGATGTGACATACTAAGCAGGATGTGACGTAGTACTCTATGCAACAACAACACACGCCATTTGTAAAAGCCGGAGAAGCACTGTTGCCAACTTAGTGACTTATATAGCTATATTTACCGACTTTTCAGACCCCCTTAGCGACTATTTTTCAAGAAAGCGACTGGAGACAAATCCAGCGACTTTTTCTGGTGTTATTGGAGACTTGTTCTTACTCTTCTTAACGAGACGCCGGCCCCCGCAGCTCGTTAAGAAGAGTAAGAACGAGTCGAAGCGGCACAGTCCTCCTGTAGCAGTCTCTCCCAGCTGCAGAGCCAGAGGGGATGTTAACCCCTTAGCGTCCAGTCTGCAAATTGCTAATAGGCTAACAGTTAGCTCTGTAGCAGTACAGTGTGTATGTGCTGCTGCTACAGGAGGTGTTCACTTAGGGATCTCTGTTTGTTTACAACAAGCACTGGACATTTATGCACACTAAGCGATGCCGGTTAATTCACAATCGCTATGTTTATGATCAGCGGAGATGCTGTACATAATTAGCCATGCTGCTTTCTTTATGATCAGCTGCTGACGTTGTGCACAATTAGCAACGGCGGCCACAGTTGCGTCTCCCGTGGCTAATCCGTCACCTATGTGTCACGTTTGAAACTGTTGCTAAGCGATTACGCAACAGTCGTTAACCATACGTCAACTCCGAAGTCTCGTAAATCCCTCTGGGAGCTAACTTGTAAGGGGGACATGCAGAGACTTTTGAGAGGGTGTGGCCTGAGACTTTCCCAGTGGCCACTTTTCCCCTTAGTGGAAACATGGCTTATGTCTCATGAATTAATGCAGCAACTTTTGGGTTGATACCATTTGTTACACAGATTTGGTGCTTAAGTCTACCTTTTTCTTAAACTCAAAAATGTATCTTAAAAAATTGTCAAAAATCCTTTCAAAAAACACATTATTACACCAAAATCTTGAGGAACACCATATAAAAATCCATGCTTTTATTTAGTATAAAAAAACTTTTGGATTTTGGAGATTTCTGCAAAATTGCCTAATAAAAGCATTTAAAGCAATTAACTGTGTGTTCCAGTGTTATGCAGTAAATGAAAGAAGAGCCTTCAAACATTTTTTGATATTATTCAAATTGGCTTGAAATCCTCACCCCCCAAAAATTCACATTTCTGCCGAACAACAACATCATTTCTGTTATGTTTTGTGTTCATACCATCTTGGACTTCGTAGATGCGCTGCACCCAGCTGCCCCTGCCTTGAGCTTTCCACTCCGCTCTGTATTTCAGCACAGGAACACCTCCAGTGGATTCAGGCTCCTCAAACTGAATCTGAGCTGTGGTGGAGAAAGGTCTCACCTCGCTGATGGATGGAGCTGATGGCACCTCTGGTAAAGGAAATGCAGTGTGGTTTCAATAAAAACTGTAAGATTGCAGCATGCCAGACTCCATTGTTCCATTACACTAACAGACTGAACTCACAGCTCCTAACAGCCATGCTTCTGCTTCGGAAGAAATGTATGATTTGATAAATTAATGCTGCTTCTCTGAATACCTCAGAAAAATAAAAAGATAGGGAAGAAAACAATAAAATGATCCAACTATGAACAGTGAGCTGATCCCAAGTCAGTCTTAAAGGAGCAGCGTGCAGGATTTACTCGAATTAATGAAATATAATAGTCATAGTTATGTTTTCATTTGTGTATAATAACCTGAATCTAAGAATCGTTATGTTTTCGTCAGCTTAGAATAAGCCTTTCATGCATAAATAGGGAGCGGGTCCTCTGTCATGTTGCACCACCATGTTTCTTTAGTAGCCAGGAACGGGAACAAAGAAGGCCTTTTGCGCGTTTAAGGTTACCTGATGGTCACTGTAGGTTCTGCAACAAGCAAGGGAGGGGTGAATGGGGGAGTATTCATTTGGTTGCAATCTGCAACCTTACCACTAGAGGCCACTTATTCCTGCGCAGTATTCCTTTAAATTATGATAACTGCATAAAAACCAACAGGAAACAGTGAGCTGCTTCTTAGACCTTTCAAAGAAAGGTAAACCTTTTGAGAAATTTTGATTATGACAAAGTTTTGAACTGGAAAAAGAAAGATTTTAGATGCATTTACAATACCTTTCATTCAGGTAAGCATACTGTAATGTTTCAGTATAATGTACATATCCAAACACGACTGGTATAAAAGGAAATGTTTGGATCTCTGGAGGACATATCTGACCTGTAGTGAACACAATTCATTGACAATTTATTCAAGTCAGTTTTAGTGACGGTCCATTATTTTATGTTTCTTTGAGGTTTTTATATCGTTCTGTAGCTTTGCAGTATGTATTCAAATCTTTAGTAGTGTAGTGTACTCTATATTGAGAATATTTTACTTCCTGTCAGACAGCCCTTTCTGACGCTGTTATCTATTATTTCCTCTCAGCCACCAGACTCCATTGACAAAAACAGCAATTTTACCCCGCAGAACACAGGAGTTGCTGGTCAAATTGTACTGCCACGTTCGGCGTGTTATTGTGTGACTTTTGAAACCACATGGCGCCACAGCAGTGTCTTCTGTGTCGTGACTTCCAAGGTAGTGCACAGTAAGCGCAGCTAACAGTGACTCAGTTGGTGCTAGTGTTCACAGCATGATAACCTACATTGCTGCTTTTCGCCAAGGCTTAGTGGGCGTTTTCAGGTTTCATTCATCATCACAAAAAATCTGTAAAAGAATGCAGCTGGGGTTGGGCTTTAATGACAAAAACATTCACATTTTGGTTCCACCATCACTGCACTCTATTTGTGAGAAAATGACAATATTTAAACTATTAAAACGATGAAATTGGCCATATCAGAGTACTGGTGGCGGTTCAGAATACACACTCTGATGTGAGCACAGTTCTGTATTGAATCACTTTGATCTTTGAAATGAAAAGGCACGCTGTGATTACCGTGGTTGCCCATGTTCTGCTCCGAGGGAAGAATGCCGTGTTTTCAATTCATTTACTTCAGATTGTGGCTTAAGAGTGCCATTAGCTCTCTGCTCTCTATTCCATTTGTCTAATGTGGAGGTGAATATACAGTCTTCGGTATCAGCTGGTGGTGAGTTGATGCTACGATTGAATGTATCTTTGATAAATTGTCTTTTAATTCATTATCCACACACACTAAACCCGTGGATGTGCACACCAATACATTCTGTTTTTACATTTCTTTTAACTCTAAGTGAAATCCTCCCAGCCGCTGTAGTTTCTAAACAACCAGAGGGAAGGAACGTTAAATTATCCGATGTTGGTTACATCGCCTTTTCATCTAAATCTATCATCCATCTAAACAAACACTGCTCTGTGTAATCTCACGTTGTGCTCGATTGTTTGGTCTAATGTGTTTTAAATATGGGTGAAAAATCTGTTCCTGGAGCCCGAAGCCAGGAAAAGCTTTGTAATTTAATTTATGTGCCACAATAAAATGTACCTTAAATACTGCTTATTCTACTAAGCATATATAGAACGTGTAAGTCAACAAACACTCCTTTGAATACTAATACAATCAAAATGAATCACAGAGTCTCACTGACCGGCCTGAATGAGGAGGAACTCCTTGGACTCGGTGCCCATCTCATTTGAAGCAGTGCAGTTGTAGCTCCCAAAGTCATTTTCAGACTCGGGGGTTATCTGGAGGAGAAAAAAAAACAGCAAATATATGAAGGGCAGTGTACCAAAACAGATGAACAAACGTGTGTGTCAAACACTCTGAAGGTGACCTTTTTGTTTGTCCATTAGAGTAGCCTATTTTTATTTGTTGCTGTGAGCTTTCCTGCTGCTGAATTATTCATCAGATTTTTTTTTTCCCATCCACAATGGAGCTGAAAGAAAACCCCTTCACTTCAAGTCTATGCTCATGAAATCTTGATGACACCAAGTGTGTGTGTGTGTGTGTGTGTGTGTGAGAGCACATGGAAGGACCATGTGTATATGTGCACATTGTTATCAACTGTACTCTTAGTTTGACGACAAGTGTGTGTGTTTACCTGCAGGTAGCTTGCTGATGGACTTCTGAAGATCTTAATGTTGGTGGTGTTTGAGTTGGGGAGCTGCAGTCCGTCTCTCAGCCACACAATAGATACATCGTTGGGATGAGCTTTGACCTCACAGCTGATATTGACAGCATTTCCCTCCCAGGTATACACAGCCACTGCACCTTGGATCTTAGGGGCATCTAATGGAAAAGATGAATGTAATACAGCTTTCCTGCAAAATCCTTTTAGGTTTTGTGGTTTTAACAGCACATGAAAAACAGGCTGATAAAGGCATATTTTCAGGTTCAGGTTCATTCTTAGACACTAGAACATGTTTAGAAGCTTTAATGTTTGAAAAACACATTTCTTTCTCATTCTGTCTGAATATACCTCTATTCATCCCCTGTATAAAACTCTTCATTTTAATGTGAGTCTCTTTAAGCCACCCTCCAGAAAAAGACCTGCTGTGATTGGTCAGTGTTTCTAGGAGAGGTTCTACCTTCATGTAAATGTTTCTGCCACAAAGCCTTTCTAACACAGAGATAATTAAAGTGCAGGGTTCCCAAAAACCTGGAAATTAAGAGACTAGTTTTCCGGTTGTGGAAACACCTGGAAATGTATTAAAATGACCAGATATCCTGGCAAATCATTTATGTAGTCCTCAAAGCTTTTGTTGTGTTTTAGCTCCACACTTGCCTTAGTTGGCCAAGCTGGTATTTTGTTTTAAACTTGACTAACTAAATTGGGGTTAACGGGTTGACTATGTGACAGGTTGACACAGAGAGATACTGGCAGACCACTTTGTAACATAAAGAAGAATTGACAAGGTGAAATAAAACTTGTTAAATGTGTCAATAATAGGACTTCCAGTAAGTTTTATGACTGTCAGTGTTGTCCTGTATTGTCAAGAAAAACACCACAAAAATGTCCTGAAAAGGTCCTGGAAATACAAGAAATATTTCTTAAAAAAGTGTGAACCCTAAAGTGATAGTTTCTTTAGGTTTAGGTCTATGTTTGTCCTAAGCCATGATCTTTTCCTAAACCTAAGCAAACTACAACTGAAAACCACTAAACAAAAAACAAACAAGCCCCCCCCAGAAGGCTTTCTGTCATAAAGCCATATGCCCCATGTGCTCAAGCCGTGGTTGGAGATACTCAGATGGTGTGCAGTATATTGTAATAAGGCCTCATGTGACATAGGAAGGGAGCTAAATCTGAATGGCTTATTAAATCCATGTTTTCTGATCTAGGCAGCCCACAAAAACTGACTGTGTTGCGTTATTTCAGAGTTTGTAGGTTGGCACTCACTCCAGTTACCAAAATGTATTTGCACAAGCACTGAAAAAGTGTTTTTGTGAGTTTTTTTATAATATGTCCCCTTTAAATGAGAGTGAATTCAAGAGCACTTTAAGATCTGTAAATGGTTATTTTGTTCAGTTAAAAAGGTTGGATGACTAGCAAGTCACTTTTACTACAGTGCACTCATTTTGCAGGTCGAAGCACTTCTATTAAGAGAGAAGGAAATACTTACAGCGGACCTCCAGGTATGCCAGCTGATCATCCTCTCCAATGGCACTGCGCGCCGTGCAGAGGTACTGACCCGCGTCTGTGTACTTGACATACTTCAGCGTGAGGGAGGACACACGAGCATCACTCCTCACCACTACATTTCCATCCAGACTCTAAACGGGAGCAGAAAATAGCTTGGTTTAGGAAAAAAACAAAACCATTTGTATCAGTTATTTTTCATTGCCTTACTGCACATTTAAATCTACAGAGCACATTTCTGCAAAAATGATGTGCGACCTGAAAATAAAAAGCTTAAAACCCCCCCCGTCTTTAATGAGTAGAAGAGACATTACGTTAATGAAAAAAGACACAGCCTACTCTGTAAAGATGTGGAAACATAAGGACACAGTTGACAGAACAGGGGAGCTTATCAATAATAGATGACAGAAGGCACTAGAAACCATCTAGAGCTTTTCACGCGGAGGGCTTACCAACTCGTGAAATATGCTGATGCATGACGCGAGACAGCAGAGCATTACCTTACATGCCACACTTGCACTTTTATGTTGAAGACACTCGGGGCTTAGTGTCACTGCACACAATCAGATTTGTTTCAGTAAAATAACATTTTAAGTTAATCACTTGTGATGTTTTTTTGGTGTTGCAACGCTCTCTAAACCCACATCCAGCACATGCCCCAGTTTGAGTGATGAAGGGCACATGCCCAGTCAGTCACATAGCATTTGAAACCAGGGGAATAACAACAGACAGCTGGCTAATGAGATGTGTAAGTGACCTTCCTGCTCTACAGATACCTGGTTTCATTAACTTGATATGCAGAGTTACAACATCCTAACATAAGTGGCTCCCTGACCTTCAGGGTCAACGACTCTGTGTTGTTGTGGGTGCTGCTGTCATGTGACACTAAACTGTGGGTGTTCAGTTTCGGAGAGACCAAATTTCTTTCTTTTGAAGAAACATTTTCCCAAACGGGATATTCCTAATTAAAACATGTATTATGTAGATTCTGAGCTTTAATTTTCCTCAACATTACTGGTAATTAATGCTGCTAATGGCACAGGAAGTGGAGGATAATTTCCCTCTGAGCACAGTAGATCTCAAACTCAGTAAGTTTATTTTATGGAATTGGGACATGCATGTTTTTATAGTTCTCTTTTATATGATAAGCTCTGGTGTTTTTGTAAATGGTTCCTTTCAGGAGGTGCTGCAGAGCTAAATATGTAAGCCTCTCTATTGGTCGCTTCCATGGCTTTGATCCAAGCTGCAGGCGAAACAATGGCACGGATGCTTTTACACATATTGAATTAGGGCCCAGTCTGGGCAGCCATGTAAGAGAAACCCTCGTTAGTTTGTATTCAAATTCAATAGACAAAGCATGTCTGGGGCATTCATTATGCATAGCGGGTAGCAGGACCAGGGAGACACTTACATAACACACTACTCTTTTTATTCTGACCCCTGTGCAGAAAGCATTCTCCCTCGACCCCTGTGGCACTGCTTCTGACTCTTGCATCTGTGCAACATGCCACATTATGTACCAGCACAAAGCCCTAGTTAGTCAGTATGCTTTAATATCAAGTCGTTTTAATTGTGGGCTCCTACTTTTTTGGAGATCAAAATGTCTCCAAAGCCAGAACAGCATACGGATGGTTTCTCTACAGCCTCTCATTCCCCATATGAAGCCCATAATGGATATCATCTACCAGAGGAATATTATGGCTGCTCTACAGTTTAATGTTGTGATTCATTAATGTTTTATAACAATGGATTTTCAGTATGAATGCACGATGCGCCAGAGCTGTTGTCTATAGGAAACAACCTTATTAAGCATCCGTTATTTGTCGACTTTACTGCCTTTAAGAAAGAGATACAAACCACTTTACATGTCTATGTGAAACCCTGCTATAAAACAGATGGCGGAGGGAAATAAAGACGTTCCGACAGAAGCTCCTCTAATAAATCAGACCAAGCTGACAGCAGAGCTCTCCAACAGCTTCTGCAGCCTTACCAGCAGAGGGGAGAGACACTGCTGGAACATCAGAGCATAAAATTGAGGATACACTGAGGACATGTTAAACTCATGTCTCACCAAATCTTAACTGGTCCTGCATACAAATGTACCTTCCCCTGAATGTACCTTCCTTTCCGTGGCTTGTCAAATGAACACTCAGGTGCCTACACTGTTGCAACAAACATGCTCAGCATGCTCATACTGCCCTGTGCTCATACTCCTGACCTGTGCGGTGTATAATGGGATATCTTGCAGAGAGACACACTGATCAATTCAGAGTGCAGGTGAACTGAATGCCATATCATTATATGTGGGAAAGTGAAAAATATTATTACCTGATACATGTCTATGTGAAACTGACTCACAGCCTGAAACCATGAATGTGCTGTAAATATGCTGCTGAGGTATCATTTGTGAGACACAGTTGGTAAATAATATGTCTTATAAAATAAAGTAACTGTTTTCAAGCTGTGTGTCTTATTCCTTTTGGCACTTGATTTTGATTTGTTTTTATCCTTCTTGATTTTGGCTTATTTGTACAGCTAATCACAAATCCAAATGTTCTAAATAATGCATTATACCCTTTTCTAGGTAAAAGTGTGACTTGTTCAACAGTAAATTACTGCTGCTGCACAAATACGTCAGTGCAACTATGTTTAAATCAGTTTTACACAAACCTAGCTATTACTGTCAGCATGTGCTTGATGAGAACGGTTCTTCCTCGCATCCTGCAGTCTCAAAACTATTAGAGAGAGAAGCAAAAGGAAAAGACCAATTCGCTTGATGTGCAGAGCTCCCTACAATTTGAAAATAAAACAGCACGGCTATTTGAGGAACCAAATGGTCTAAAAATATGGATTTATTTCCTGTCAAATGGTACAAAAGTATAAATAACAATGGCAAGCCTAACATTTGATCTTGCACCTAAAAACGGTGATGAGCCGATCATCGACGACACACTTCATGAGAGCACAAATTTCTGTTCATTTGAAAGGCAAAAAGATGATTCTGTACTGTCCTCTAAGGTGCACTCAGCACTGATACTGGAAATAGCAAAGTGGTACTTCCCACCAATTTTCTCACATATGTAAAACACATATTCGATAGTGAAGTAAGTTGGAGAAAATCTTAAGTAGGCAGCTCTTTCTTTGCCAATCTTCACTTTCTTTCAGGAACAGTCCCTGGCTCTGATACTGTGTGCTGCTGCACAAAGACATCTTTCATTTTCTCTCGAATACATATTCATTCATCTTTGGTCCAACAAATTATGATGATAAAAAATACATATTGAAGTTATAATCAAGAATTGGCGTCAGATCAAGTGAGATCTGGAGACGTGGGTGGGAGGACAGAGAGATCTGAGAAGTTTTACCTCAACAACATCGGTTTTTGAGTGAAAACAGGTTGACAAACTGCATGTAAAATCTATCAATCTAATAATTATTAGCAAAAAGTAATTAGAAAAAAATATATCTGCGCAGGCATAACTCTTGTATTGACTTCTGCAGTCGGGTTAAAGGTCTGAAAGAAAAAAAACACAGGCTAAAGTAGTCTACTGCATGATAAGTTTATCTGGAAACAAACAAGTAAAAAACAAATAGATACAGACGGACAGGCCTGTTCGGCATCTTTCTCAGGGTTCATACGCTCCCTGACCCTCATTCGATCAAGAATTTTGATCTGCATCCATCCAGAATTGAATTAGACTCCCCTGACATGAAAAGATGGATGGGTGTAGGAAAAAAAAAAAAAAGTCATGCATTTAGAATACCTTGTGTTGCTCGGGCCGAGTCCATGATGCCTGTGGAGGACAGAGACACAACAACAAACAAAAGGCAAAGCAATTCTTAGAAAGTAATCCTTATCCAGGCAAAGCTGGGACGCTGCACACTGCATGCAAGTATTAAGTGTCCAGTTTATTTTCCGTACATCCACAGTCCCTAAGCTGAATGTATGATTTAGAAACTCTGCAGATATACTAAGAGGAATGCTTTGTATTTCCCTTCCGGAGAAACCTATTGTGACAGCAGGATTTTTTTTCTTTTAAAAAGTGTATTTCAGTTGTATTTCTACGATGTGGTATTTTCTGCACTGCATGCTGGAACAAGACTGCTTCTAACCCTCAAAGAAGTAAGTCTATTGGCATCATGATAACGAAAATGCGTACAGATAAGAAGGTTATTGGTTTATCGGGAAGAGGTGAATCCATTACGCTGCAACAACAGAGATATGTCGGCTTGTTTGGTAAAAGCAGTACAGCAATTATCGACCCACAATCTATTTTGAGGCTTAAAGCAATAATGAGAATATAAAACTCAATCATTCTGAATTTGCTCTGGCACTGTTGTCTATTCATGCAATGAAAAAGCCTGTCCTGAATCAAAAAAACAACAGTTAGTATTCATAAAGTCTTGCTGAGTTTCTCAATAAGCAATGAGGGGTTTAAAAGAAGCAATTTTGTTGCAGCTCCCTACACTCCATGTGACACCTGGAAATAAATCTCTGCCTACAGGTGGCTTGTGTCAGATGTTCTGCTCTGAATGTTAACAATGCTTGTACTACAGACTCAAAGGAAGACTTTTTTTTCCCCCATCGTTAAGCTTTAAATTATATCCCAAGGCTAAAATAGACAAAAATAAGAGTTGAATAACTTAATTTTCATTCATTAAAAAACACATGATAGCACAGCGCCTTGCCAGCAAATATTTATTAATCTACAAGCACTAATTTCAGTCTTATTAGAACAGATGCACTAAAGATTCATTAACTGACCGGAGCTATATCATTTAAATATTGAACTTGGGCTGAGTTACTGTCTACTCTCCATCGGAGTTAAGTTCTTATGTGTTACTGATCAAGTAACAGTACCAATAATTGTATACACTACATATTTTATATACTATAACAACAGTTTTAAGGATTGATTTCAATTATTGTACTTGTTTTTATGGTCTTAAACGGTAGCACCTTCACACCTCTTTGATTGCTAATCTAAGCATGTTCCACACTGTTACCTTGAGTCATCTAGTGGATTGATAAATGCACCAAAATATGATTTTCAAAAAGTATGGTTTAACAGCTTTCTGCTTAGGAACACACTAAAATACAAATATGCTTTCATGGGTAATTAATTCCACACTTTCCTAACATTTTTACCTTTCTCACACTTGTGTTATGTATTTGCATTTACCATTAGCAATTAGTTTTTATTACATGAATTATCCTTTTTTATTTTAAAGAAAATCTCTTCAGGATTTTACTTTTTTTGCTCACTGTGTGTCTTGTTTTTAATACCCGTGTCGTTATTTGTTTCTCTTGCAAAGCACTTTGAACTGCACTTTATGTTATAATAAGTGCTATATAAATAAGGTTTACTATTACAGTGGAAACTTCTTATAGTGATAACTTCTGTCTGAGTCAAATTGATCGCTATAAGCAGATGATTATATTACAACTGATTCTTTTTCCTTTGTTTCTAATGATTAGTATATTGTGTAAGAATACTCTATAATACAGCAGAGTGGGCCAACTGTAAAAAACATAGCCTGTTGTAGTTCAACAGTGTTGTGCTGTTTACAAATACAGTTAAACTCAGTGGAGCAAACAGTCCATTTTCAGACCAGTTAGTAGAGCTGGTCTGAAAACGGACTGTAGGCTCTGAATGCTGAAAAAAAAGAGCTTAATGTTTTTCCATGCTGTCACATATGAAAAGAACCAAATTGAACTATGTGTACTTGTTTACCAGGAGCAAATTATTTAAACAGCATTTGTAAAGGAATGATTCGGTCCCAAGCTTTTTGATCTTTATAATCGGCTGAACACTGTAATTATGATCACTTTAAGTTGTTTCCACTGTATTCTCATTAAATAGCAGTATAGTATGTTATTACCAGAACACTTAGAGCACACTTAACTTCTTGCTGGGATCAACATGAGACCAACATTTTAGTTTAGAGTTACTGAGCAAATCAAACCACACACATCAAGATAATCAAAATCATGTTGGTTACGCCTCAAACTCTGCTGAATTCAGAATTACTTCACATCATCACAGATCAAATCAAACCAATAACAGACAAATATTTAGAACGTCAACATGCCACGTCAAGTTACACAGTGATGCTGAAAAGCCCAACCCCACAAGACGAAAAGCTTTTCGGAAAGCATGCTCTATGGATTTCATGACGCTGAAGAGAAAATGTTAAGCATGACAATGAGATGTGATAGCCCACACAGCGAAAAAGTGCTGAAGCATAACAAGGAAAATGGTAAACAGCTATTTCATCTGGTGCAACTGCAAGAAAATGTCAAGTAAATGAAAGCAATCTGCTGGAATAAGTGTAGGGCAAAACAGTGAATCAAACCATCAAGTAGTTCACATCTAAAAAACACCTTCTCATAATCAATGCTGGTGGCTTAAACGTAACACAAAGAACATACAGTGAGTTTGAATTGAAGTACTTTATACCACTGATTCACCTTCTGCTTTGACAAGAAGCAGGTAAAAAGAGGAGACGGTACAAGACTTATTGGACGGATAACATGCAAAGCTGACTGTGTGAGCATAATTTCCCTGTGCTCTTAAGAGTGCTGTTAGTCCTCTACTGTCACAGTAAAACACACAGTGCACTGTACATCATTACAAACAGCAGTTGGCTGCACACCACCATGGTGCCGGGAAAGAGCAGTAGTCCAATTAAAACAGGCAAGCTAATAGTCTGGAACATCACCCTCATCCGCACACGCGGCCGTCTGCAGAGCTGCTCCTGCGTTTAAGTGAGCTGACAAGTATCGCTGTCATATCTGTGACAGGTGTTTGTTTAAAACAAAAGGACAATGAATAGCAGCAGATGCGAGCGTGCCGAACGGAAGACACCAAAACACAATCACTCCTCCGAGCAAACGCTCAGAACAATATGGTGACAGCTCCCCGGGGACTTATCATTTTTCCAGCCCATTGTTACTAGCTTCCATAGAGAATTATCCTCGCTCTTTGTTCTGACATGAATTGTAATATCAGCGTGCAGAGGGCAATGCAGCGGAAGAGGAGACAAACCAACAAAAAACAAAAAAAATCACTAAAAGCACATAAATGTACAGAACGCTGGTGGTGTTTCACTCACAGGGTGACGCCTGGCTGAAACTGATGACTATGCATATTGTCATCGTCTTGTGTCATTAACTGCAGAGCGTCAGAGCCTGTGCCAGCACATCACAGAAAAACTGACTTAGTGAAGGAAGCCTTACATCACCCCACTACTGAGCAGGCAGGCGTGCTGCTGTAAATGAGTAGCCTTTTGTGTTTGGAGAAAACAATGCTCCCTCTGCATTGGCACGCAACGCTTAAAGCATTCCTCTGTTTCACATGCCCTGCCGAGACCACTGCCACACCACATTAATTACAAATGTTCTTTAAGCATCTCATTACTTAATAAAATAAACATGCATTTCTTTTCTCAGGTCTTTCATTTCTAATTGGCAATCTGGATGTCAGACAGAGCAGACCTTAAAAGCAGATTTGTGTCCTGAAACTTGAATTTTTAACGAAAGCATAAAAATTACAGACATAAAGTGCCATCGCACAATCAACTACAAACTTTAATGCGCTTTTAAGTTTTATAATCAGTCCTTTGTTGCTATGACTTGCCTCTGTATAGTTACAGTTTAAAAATATTCCCTGATAATTACGGCTTGAAAACCCAATGCGTCAAGCAGAATGTTTAATATGTATTCAAATAAGCCAAACATTCATTATGTAGATAATGTACAAAGCATGGATAAATACTTCATTTACATTTTCACTTATTAAACAGACACACTTATCTAAAGCGACTCGCAGCGGATGCTTTCAAAGAACTGAAACAACCGAATATCACACGTAATAGTTGATGAAAGTTTTAAAATAAATATATAAACACTTAATTTTAATAGCCGTAGAAACAAAAACAAAACTATTCCCAGATAAGTGCCAATTTGAATTTGAAACATAGCTCTACGCAGGCGTGCACCCACAAGTGTGCAACACTTTTTGAACTTCCTCCTTTTATCCTGTCTTTTTAATGTACAGTACGACTGCTTCTCTATTGTGTGAATCAGTAATCTCCTTCAATCCGTTCGTTGTGCATCCCTTTAACTCTCAGTCGGAGCACAATGCTTTTGTCTTCCGACACTGAACATTTTGTGTGGGAGGTTTTTCAGAATGAATTTGTTTCTCCCCGAGTTAACCTTTAAAACCCGAGACCACAGTAAATATGAAAGGCAGGGGAGATTTCAAACTGACAATAACTGGCTAATCTGTCTCAGAATATGAGATGCAACACAGACTGTCTTGGTTTCTTATACGATTGAAATGCATCTTAAAGTATTCTCTAATCCTGATGTTTTCGCTCAAACATTATACAGCGATTCCACATCCTGATTTACAGAGGCTTTCTCTGTCATCTGCTTCATTATAAGCATTGCTCTCACAACAGAAATGAGGATAACATAATTAAAACTTTAACTTGGCTCCTTATTCTTCTAAAAAAATCCACCACAAAATAACTGACAAGTTTAAAGGGTTATAAAAAGTATAAATATTAGCTTAGCACTAGTCCCCTATGGAGTTTTGACCACCATTATAATATTTTTTATGTGCAGGTGAGGCCATACATACTCCTGCCAATGGTTTTACTGAAATTCTGCAACAAATGCAGGGAAGAAGACTGTTAGCAAGTCCCCATGTATGGATGTAAACAACACAGGCTTTAACACTGATTTTCAGGTTCATAATTGTATTTTGGGTTTCTACTTTAACATGTTTACATACTTTGTTGTTCAAAGTTTTACCCTCTGTCTGAAGCGCTACATTAAAGTGACCAGTCTGCTCTGATTGGTCAGTGTTACTGTTTCTTCTGCATCTGAGCTCTTGATATCTTTAATCATTGCAGCCGGGGAACGACTGTACCGGCGCTTTCTACCTCAAGTATAGTTGCGGCATCACAACCTTAGGGATGTCCTGACAGCTCGTTTAAAGGCAAATTTTCTGAATACAGGCTTGTCCTTTGATGCTTATATTGTATTTACATACAGACCTGCTTTATTACACACAAAAAAAGAAATGAAAATCTCACTTTTTATGTTATGAGACCTTTAAGATCAGAAACTTTGTTTACAAGAAAACTCCACTGGGCACCTTTAAAAAAACCCAAATAGATGTTGTTGTTTTTGGCAGGCGAAAGCCCAAACCACATAAACATTTACAAATTCTTTCTGATGTTTAGTCTCTGAGGCTTTTTTCAAAGTCGATAGCTTTCTTATTATATGTAGACTCAGGATTGAACTATGTAAAGAATAAATTCACTCACTACTGTAGCAGTAAGCAGATTACTCAATTAACAGTTGTTGTGATGAAGCAACAGTCTCTTATGCAGTTAGGGCACATAAACTTAATATCAGGGTGTCGTTTTTTACAAGTATAATGTCTGTACCGCATAGAAAAGTCTTTACACACAAGTGGGGATTTTTCACATAACTCCAATAATCCTCTTATTTTATGCCACTGAATTCGCTGTTCAAAAATGAACAAACCGTCACTAATATGCGTGATAAAGTAAAGTCCTGGGAATAAAATCTAATCTTTTTGTGATCATGGAGTTCTGCACAACAAAGTCCCTGCCGTGCTATTCAAACAAGAAAGCAAAGCGTCTGACCGAAAAGAAAAAACTGGAAACACATTGAAATTAACTGCTAATTAATTCAGTATATTCATCACCACCACACATCCAAAATGGCACAGTACAGATCTGCACTACTTTTCTGTCCAATGCAAATATCTGACATCAATATATTAATGAGAAAATCCTGCACTTAACATCCTTTACAGTTTGCTCAAAGATTGAACAGCTGCATTTATTAAAAAATTCAGCATGTCCACCCCAAACGAATGTTATTTCAGTCGTCACACCATCCGAGATGAAATGCAGCCGTTATGATGATTACAGATAGCATGACAGACGGACATCAGATGAACAAACAGAACAAGACAATTAAACAATTAGCAGCCGTTCCCTCATGCAATCATTAGAAACCCACAGTGTAAATAATTCCCCTTGCTGATAATCAGAACTATGAAGAAAAATATATAAAAGATCTGCATCTACTCTTTCTAAACTCTACAGTCATTCAGTAAGGCTGCTAATCATTTCTTTGACGACGGCTGTAAAAAGATGCCACAGATCACGAAACATACTGCAGACTATGGAGCAAAACACACTGCCACCACAGCACAGCTGTGCATCACATGACATGGGTCACGTGACATGTCATGGTGCTGCACGTCAACAGGGCTGCACGGTTCCAGAAAGTGGGTAGATAACGGGGATTGTAGTTGCCTGTTCCTTTGTTAATAAAAAGAAGCCTCTGTGTGTTATTTATTTCCTCTGCATCCAGAGTCAATCATCGCACCTCCATTACAGCTTGGAGGGGCGATGTCTTTATGACATATAATGGCGGGAATGCAGAGCTCTGAGAGTTACTCTCACCCTCTGATGAGTCTCTCCTCATCCATTACGACAGCTTCAAGACCACAAAAGAAGACAATCTGTTACTGATGGAAGAGGAAGTCGAGCAGCAGGTGTGTTGTGCGGCATCTTGTGGGACATCTACACTGGATAATAGGACAGAGGAGTAAACTGTTACTGGGCTCTGCGTCCATGTGTGCCAGTGTGCCTCGCCACTGTGGGTGTGTGGGTTTTCAAAAGAAAAAAAATAGGGCTGTCGTGACGTGCGTCATATGGTGGTAGCGTGTTTTGCAACAGAAGTGATGCTGCACTCAAAACCTATTTTTGAATATCAAACACTCAGCCCTGTAGGCTTCACAGGTGGCAGAGTGGCTGCAGTCTGCTTGAAATCATGTCAATTGCAATGAATTCCAACAGCAACCAGTTTTCACGGTTGGAAAATGCCCATTAAACCTCTTCTTGCGGCATAATCCACTTCTCCACCGGCCACCTCTACTATCAGTACATTCCAAACAGTCAAATTCCCATTTTTTTGTCTGCAGGGTGTGTTTGATAATCAAAAGGACAGATTTTAGGTGGAGCACTTTTACCCTTAGTTTTCAAGTGATGTTGACATAAATGTTAGACAATCTACAGTACTATGGAGATGACAGACAGACTGAGCTGGGCTTGAATCCAGGCAACCTCATGCTGTGATGTAAAGTTTGAAATGATCAGGCAACAGCGACACAGAAATGGTGTTTCTTTTTCATTACGTTATTAACCAAATTGTCATCTGATCTCATGCGATAAGCTACACGCACTTTCTTTCATGAGATCAGTGTGACAAGTTTTTCCGGCTATATTTGGGAAGCATGCAGCAGTTGAAATCAATTTCATGATGAGATCATTCCTTGGGGTTTTCAAGAAACAGCTGGGAAATTTTCAATAAAAAGGGATTATTTGATTTCACTGGGGTTTTTGTCAAATCTGGAGGCAGACTTTGCAACACTACTCCAGTACATTTCTGTGCCACGCGGATTTCATACCTGATAGATCCTGTTTAGATGTGCCTGTAGGAAGAAAATGTAGTGCATGTAATGGACTGGCTCCACAATTCCTCCATGAACTACAGTATATCTCTGAAGCATTTTCCCCCTCATTACCTCTCAACTGTAGCAAGACACCAAGACCTTGAAGAAGAAGGCCATGTGGGCAAAAGATGTACGAGAATACCAATCAGGTATTCATTGTTTTTGATGGTTTGCACATGGAATATCGTAGAAGACATTACCAAAAGGACAAAGTATCAGGGATGTAATGGTTGGAAGAAAAGCTAGCTCAAAAGATGGGAGCAGGATATCCATAGATAAATGCACTAAGTTAAACTTTTCAATTCCCAGCATGAATAATGATAGCAGAATAATGATAATGGGGATTGAAAGTGCTAAACAAACACTTGATCATTCAAGTGCTCATTCTAGCAAATACTGTACAATAAGAAGCAGACAAAGTTTAATTATTGCCTCAAATTGCATGCTTATTTTGGGAATGTTATAATTGGCTTTTTGATGCAGATTTTCTTGACATTTGGGAGAACTCAAGTCAAATCGGAGGGTACTCCACATTACTGGCTGAGTATCGCTGAGCTAATTACATGAGATCCTCTGGGCCATCTAGAAGGAGCTGCTAATTTAGGGGAAATAATCAGCAGTACATAAACCTTGTTGAGGAAACTGCTGAAGTCCCCCACCTGTGCATGATCAATATACCTCTTGAATTCAGGTTAAAGGTATTCAATTCCTCTCCTTGAGACGCCGACATCCTGCAGGTTTGTGTTCCTCCCTGGTGGCTTACGAGTCAGTGTGTCCCAATTCCACATCACATACTAATGCATTATAGAATATACTGCAAGGGAGTTTTTGTACAAGACATATACGTTTTAATTTGTACATACAGGAACTGATGCATGCAGATTAACTTACATCTGTCAAACTGCAACTTATAAATAAAACTAGAATGAGCACCTCTACAGCTACACAACCAGTCAAGCTGCAGTTTTTGTCTGTTCAGACTCATATGTAGGCTGACAGCAGACAATGCATTATATATGGATGTTGCAGCAAAAAAACCCCTACACATTCTAAAGCATGGATGCTCCACACACATTTTCAACCTGACATCGCAGAAGATCTACCAAAAATTAGTGTCTGCAAGTCAGCCACCGACCAAATGTGAAATATGGTCACAATCTCCCCTTCTGGTCCTGAGTAATGGCGTTGAATAGTGGCCAGAAAATTTATTTTGCAGATTAGTTTGACCTAAACGTTTGATGTTTTTGGATATAGTATGTCATCATTTTACATTTACATTTTATCCTATTAGACTTTTGTGTAAAATTTGATCAAACAGTAATTTGTGTAAAAACATGTTTTGTGAGGTCACAGTGACCTTGACCTTTGACCTCCAAAATCTAATCAGTTCATCCTTGAGTCGAAATGAAGAAGAAATTCCTTCAAGGCATTACTGAGATATCTCATTCAGAGAGAAAGGGGCGGACGTGCAGTCAGTGACCTTCACCAAAATCCAATCAGCTCATTATTGGCTGTGGCAGAAATTCCAGACCAAGGTGCTATTTAAAACACTGAACAGTAAAGCATGTGAGACTTTTTTGTATATCTAAAACCTTAAAAAAGTCTGTGATTTTGTTATATGCGACTACTGGACTCGTTGCTTACTTTTTTCAGTAATCAAAGAATTATCTGGCGATGCTGAGAGAGCTGAGGTTGGCACTTTCAGGAAGTGAAGTGGTAAGTACAGCACACTACACACGACTGTTTATTCACACAGAAATATGTTGAACAATACTACACATATTGGCTATGTAGAGCATAATATGCAATTTCAGATGTAGCAATTGTGTCCAAGTGGACGTTTGTGCCAAATTGAAACTCTTCCCTCAAGGCGTTCTTGAGATATTGTGGTTACGAGAATGTGACTGACGGTCAACCCAAAAAACGTTAAGCCTTAAGCCATGTCTATCGCTGGCATGGTGGCGTAAATATATCACCACTTTCCAATATGGAAGTATCACAAACTGCAAGTAAATAAAGACCACTATCATCTGTGCTTTTTTTAGCATCTATCAAGTGGTTTTGGTCTCTAATTTCCCCAATGTGTGCTAGTTACTTAAAAACTTAGAGCTAAAATTTTATGTATAGTATGCAACTGGGACACAGGTAATATCAGTCTACTTTGCATCAGGTTTGGTTCATTAACTCAGAGAGGAAAATTGCTTGCAGGACATCGGCCCTCTAGGAACAGAACTGACTACTTGAGATTTAGATATTGAGCTTCTACTGTCATCCTCACTGCCTTTATTATTTTACCTGCTCTCCTTCGGTGAAGACGTTATCACCGGCACTCCAGCTGATGGTGGGCGTCGGATCTCCTGATGCCTCGCAAGTCAGAGTTACCTGCTCCTCCATCTCTGAAGTGCTCTGGTTGACGATGTATGTGATCTTAGGTTTGACTGTGAACACAAACACAAAGTCGTCACAATGGCAGTAGCATCGCAACACAAGCCAGGTGGTTTGGCAGCACGAGTACAATGAGTTACAGAGCAACTCTGTGGATGTGTGATGAGTTCAAAGTGAGGAGGAGGATCAGTAGCTCGACAGGTGACAGGGGATTTTTATGGCAGCAAAACTGTATTTAAGCTTTTCCAGTCCCGGCGGCGGCAAAGTTGTGATAACAATGTTTGGATCCAAACTTAATTCATGTAATCATTTATTTAGCATATCTCAAGGGAGCTGGGCTTCATTTTTGTTTACATTTGAGAGAACTGTCAAGTTACAGTACACCTGAGCTAACCTGAAAGCACGGCAGGGTGCCACAACTGTGACATGAGCGGAGCGAAGCGAATTGAAGTGCTACTTCTGAAGCGAGAGGCTGAGCATTACTCTGCACTTTCATATTTTCCCTCCAGGCTATGAAGGATGAACGCATGGATTGGGCTACACATGTGTAGATTTTGCCTATTAGCCTATTAGCCTATTTAGCCTATTCAGTATATTAGATCCTGTATAACTGACCTATTAGCACAATGAAACAATTGAAACCTTGTATTAAAATGCTTTTATCTCAACTGATAATAATTAATAAAAAAAAGGAACACCTGTGTTGTCATTTTGTTATTTCTAAGGAAAAACATATTTGAACAAGCAACAATTTGCATTCACAGCCAGGTGTGTCGCTAACCAACTGGCAGACTAATTATATATTTTTTAATGGATAATATCACCTTTGTGAAGCCATTTTCTCTTACTTTGTTTATTAACCCATTGAAGCCTGGAAAGCGTTTACGTCGTTTTGTAGTATTTGTATAAGCTCTCAAATACTTTTTGAATTTAATTTCGATCTGCTACAGAGGCTGAAAAATCTATTATTTAGTAGAAGAGTTCACACTTTTTTTCCCAGAATTTTTCCAGAATTTCCTGAAAATTAGAGGCTTATTTTAAAATCGTCCAGCGGTTTTTCAGGCCTCAATGGGTTAAATAAACACTGGAATTATTTTCTAAGATAAGCATTGTGAGCTGATACAGTATGCCCATGAAGTAGCACTAACAAATTAAGCGTGCTGGCAGTGTTTTGATGTGTGTCAGCAAATGAAAGTGAGCAGAGCTGCTTCAAAGTATTTCACAGGTGCATGATGCCTCTAAAAAAACAACTGCATTTTACATTATTATATTTAACTAGTTTTTTTTTTCATGCTGCAGAGAGAAAGAAATCTGTCACTGCGCCAACACTCAAACACACTTTTCTCCGAAGATATTGATGCAAAACACTTTCTGAGTTCAGAGGTATCCAGTGCTCAAACAATTTGCTTCACTAATTAAAGTGTAGTCCAATTTAAATCTGTTTTTTAATCAGATTCTTTCTTTGAGGGCATAATTGAGCCCAAACATGGAACAATATCGAGTTTCTTTTTTGTCTGTGCTCTTCTTACTGGTTTGAAGCTCGTGAGGAAAACAAACTTCACTTCGCACTAATCGTAATTTAACCATTTGAATCTAAATTAAACGACAGTAGTGAAGTTGTTTGCTTATGTTGCCAGCACTTTTATTCAAATTGATCAAAACACACCCACACAATCCCAATGAAGCTGGGTTTTGAGTGGAAAAACTCTTGATAAATAACACTTGAAGCCCCATTCGAACTGGATTAACATTACAGAAGGAGGTGGGGAATTAAATATTCACGGTGCTCCTCAGTAATTTAAATCATCAATCTGGATGGCATTTTAACCATCAGGAAACAGGATATGGTGTGTAATTAACATGGACATTTAGCTGCACAATGCCAAAAGCTTCACCAGGGCTGAACAGGGGAGCTGATGGGAAGTCACAGAGGGATAAACGTGCAGGAGGCGAGTTGGAGTTAAACATCATACTCCTGCTCAGATTCATCACTTATTTTAACACACAGACATTAAACATGTATTGATATTATTCACTGTGACTTAGACTTCATGAGGATATTATGATCTTCGATATATTTTGCTTTTAAACTTCCAAAATCCTCTTATGAATCATAGACAAAAATAAACATCAGAGCTTGAATAACAATAAACACATTTTTAGTTCTGCATAAAAAGCATCAGGGTTCCCACTCTTTTTAGGAAATCATTTTCCAAGATCATTCCAAAAAATATTGTTTTCCAAATAGGCATATACGTTTGCTAAGTAAGTATGCTTCCATCCGTCTAATTAGCAGGGTTTTTTGATTTACTTTCTTGATCTTCCAAGTCCAATTTCACATTGATCTGATTAAAAAGAGATGAAATTAAGCAGAGGGACAAGCTCCTCTCCATGCAAAGATCAAAATACAAGGACATCACTCCAGAAAGGATTCAAGTTACAGGAGAAAAAACAGAAGGTAATTGCAGCTGTAAATATTACTGAGGCTGGAATGGAAATTGCACACTGAGACACTCAAGACAGGATTAAAATCGCCAGCCACTTCCATTAAAATCACCCCACGTCCTCAAGAGAAATAAATCCAGGCCAAATGGGGCTTAAAATGATTTCTTTCTAAACATTACCTGTAATTGTTGCTTACTTATTCACAATTATTGAATGTGCATAACATGTTTTAAACCACATTTTCAGGGGTTTCAAGGTTAGGTGTATAATGTGCAGCTGTAATATATATGAAAACATAAATATCTGATCAAACTTAGTATTGACAGGTACTAAATATTCAAGAACTCCAATCAGGATCAGGGGGAAAATAAACACATTTGTACAGCTTTCATATTCATAAGTGGCAATGTTCAAGGAAACGCATGATTGCATTTTCTTCCCGCATTGATGTAAGGAGACCAGAGCTTTGCAAGTGCGAGAAAATCTTTCAGCTAATGAGGTAAATATCGCTAAAGAGGTAAACAATGTGCTTTGAAAGCTGTCTTCAGTAATTTTATGGTAATCATTCACCCGTTGAGCTCTAAATAAGCAGGTCCCGGCCACCTCTGTTGTTTGTGAAAATAAACTGAACCAGCTAACTCATTGTGAATTTAATTGACTTGACTACATGCGCTGATATTGTGTTTGTGACTGGAATTATGGCTGTTACGTGACAAAATAAAGACTACAACCTAGTGGGCAAAAGAGAAGAAAAAAAAAAGACTTCAAAGAGTTGAGCTGAGCTGAGCTCATCCCACTTGGCCAGTTTTCTGGATCCTTAAGCTTCATCCTTACATGAAACAACCACAACCCACACTGAAACAACACCTCATCTTGTATCCTTTAGAAAACAGACACATAACCATACAATTGTTCTCCCCCCACCTACATACTCTTATACTTCATTCCCACACACTTGGAACATTTTATATTGTCACGCTAGTTTATGTATGTATGTATATACAATGTGCTGCCTTACCAAACACTCTCAGGCTGAGTTCCTGCTCGCTCTCCCCAGCCTTGTTCTTGGCAATGCAGGTGTAATCTCCTTCATCCAGCTTGGTCACTTCCATTAATGTCATTTCTGAGCCATCGTCATTGAAGCTGTACTTCTCTCCTGCATCGAGAACCACTCCGTTCCTGTGGAAAACAATAGTATTTTTTATATTTTATTTATGTATTCACCCGAATCCACATTAGTTTTAAAACAGCAACATTTTACAAGCTTTTCCTTAAAAATATATGCTTTCTTAACAGGGTTCGTACACTTTAGCAGTGGTCAAATTCAAGCATTTTTCAAGAATTTCAAGGTCAATTTTCAAGCTCTTCCAGTACCTTACACCAGTTGTAAATTGCATGTTTTAGATGAGTACTTACATACTAAAGGCAAACTTTTAAGAGGAACGGTCTTCATTTCAGATAGGTTACTCATTATTCTTTACATTGAACATGTGATTATCTATAGTCTATAGATGGATATAGTCAGATTGCAAGAGAAATACAGTAAGAATTTCAAGCATTTACAAGCACTTTTCGCATCGAAGCACTTTTTAAACCTTGGAAATACAACATTTAGATTTAAGTATTTTCAAGGATTTCAAGCACCCGTACGAACCCTGTCTTAATGACCCATGGGTCAGTGGACAATAATTTGTTTTTGATTCATTCAGTTTTTTAGATCCTGAATGACAAAAAGATGAAGCGGTAAAGCAGCGAACTGATGGAAGCTGAAAATCTGTGAAAGTACAAAATCAGGTGAGACTCATGTATTAGTCTAGTTGTATAACAGTCATAATCATTATTTACAGCCATGTAAAAGAAATTTACTTTGTGAAGTATAAACAATGTTTTCAAGGGCGACAAGACACAAAAAATTAGGTGCAATGTAGCTCCTGGGCTGTTTGCACTTTGTGCACCCTCCAGTCTAAGTTGTCTAAACAGCTAACTGCTGTCTTGGAAACAAGATCAACAGGAACAGTTTAACAAAGCAGTAAGCTATCAATGGCTGTATTCAGATACACAGAATAATGTGGCTATTGATGACACTGCGGCGTTCAGGTTTCACTGTTTACATGCACCTTTGATACCCTGTGATTAAGTATCCCATTGCAATGAATAAACCAGTTAGTACAATATCCCTTATAGCCTAGAGTGTCTCTCTGGTGTGTGCTGATGTATGGATATACACTGACAGAGTTTGAATTTAACAATTGCAGGTGTAGCCTATGTAATTTGTAAAAACATTTTCTTTATTATGTAATATTAAAAATGTTATAAGATAAGGTAAATGATGCAAACAAAATTGAGTTGGTTATTAGCTATTGGTTACTGATGGTCACTAAAATTACACTTTTCATGCATATAATTGGCTGTAACATTGATATGCTTAATTCTGATGCAGGAGGAAATTGATTCTGTGAAATACGATTTTTAGACATTTTAGAAACTGCTGTATATATATTACCAATGGGGGAGTTTAGCATCCTCATTATTAACATGACATTAGCTTAAACATGTCTGGTTCGTGTACGTCCTACACAGCTTAATATCTGTAATTAGTCCTTTCCCTTTAGTCTGTTCCTGTCAGCTTTTACTGATACTGATGTTCTCAGCAAACATTTCTGCTGTTTACAACAATTGAAGGGTGGCAATGAAAGTCTGCACAGATGATCCACAGAACACGAATTACATCAACTTTGGTGATCTTTTTAACTTTTCATTCTAATGGTATTCCCCATCATCCTCATCTGTACTTCACATTTTGCCTGATTTGCAAATGTAAGACTGCCAACGCACTAATATAAGATGGTGGTGAATGTTGGCATAATCACTTATGCCAGAAGAATAATTTGGGTGGTAATAGTAGGCTTTAACTTGTGTCCAAGATTGTAAAACAAATGACAGCTCTAATAGTCAATATGCTGTTTGTGCAAAGTTGTCACGAATGATTAGAAAAAAAAAGAATAAAAAGGGAATGGACTAAGTCAGGTATCTTAATTGTTCTTTCTGAATAGACAATATTTTAGATGTGTATGTTCAGACTAGCTACAGGTTCATTCTACAGATGGACTGATGTGTTGTTGATCGATGATGGAGCAGTGTGCATTAATATGGCGAATGTTTGAGGCTAAAAACCCGTCTGGTTGAATGTTTCCTCAGTCAGCGGAGGAGTCTCATGTGTACCAACCTACAACTATGAGACGTATCGGAATGGTGTATTTAGCATCTTTGAGCTTGTTTATATTGTTTTTAAGCTTATAACAGGCAGTAGCTAACATAGCAGTAGCGGTGGTGAAACAATAATATCTGCTTCAATGCTAGTGTGTTTTCACTCTCTGTGCTGTCTGTCAGGTTTCAGGCTTCTTTTCAGGCTTTTGACGTTGTGAAATACCAAATCTAGCTTGCCTGGTGTGTGTTTGAATCTCACAGACAAGTGCACAGACATCTCCCCCTTCAGTAGAGGAATGTAAAAAACGCCTCTCAAGTGAAAAACTTTGCAAAGATAAAAGTCAGTGTGTCAGGCATTTTAGGGGACATTAATGTAAAAACACATTTTTAAGTGGAGGTGATCTTTAAATTATTATGGCAATGTGTCAGCATTTAACAAGTGCTGCTGTAAATGTTAAATGCATTTGTCTCTCCAGTTGCTAGCGGTGTTTTACCTTGTCCATGTCACCATGGGTTCAGGATAGCCATCAACAGCACAAGTCAACATGGCAGGCTGCCCGACATCTGCTGTGGCGTTCACCTCTGACTGCCATACCCTAATGGTTGGGAGCACTGAGACGCAGAGATAGATGATTAATAAATAGAAAAAAGGTAGAAAGAAAAGTAAATTGGTAGGCAGATACATGCATGGACAGACAGTCAGATAGATAAATAGCAGGGGGGAAAAACAGAGACAGAAGCTGTGACAAATTCAGAGCACTTATTTTAGGCACACTCATTTGCTAGGCTCAGAAGTTGCAGGAAGCAGACTTCATTAGCATTGAACATCTTTGATACACGGTTGCTCTGGGCAACTGTTTCCACATTGATGCGGAGCCTGGCCGCCTCTGAGGATATACAGCTTATTTAAACGTCATGGGACACCTGCCACACAAAAAACATGCACACATGAACAAAAAGGACGAGGAAAGAGTGTGAGAGCTGCTAACCGTTTACAACGACCTTGATGACCCGGAGATCAATCTCGCCGCGGGCCATGAGGCGTCCCTCGCAGGTATATAAGCCTTCATCTGTCTTCTTTATGCCTCGGATTTGAAGATGATTGTTGCTCAGTACCTTAAAGCGAACTGAAAGGAAGCAGAAGGTAAATGCATTGTCAGGGGTGTTATATATTTGGAAAGTTTAAACCAGGCACGAGTCAGTTTTTGATGATAAACAGCTGTTGTTGTGCTAACATAGTGATTTAATGAAACTCCATATATATAAAGAAAATTGTTTTGAATAACTCAGCAATGGCAAAGATTTACTTCCATATATCTCACTGACAACATTTAAACTCTGATGTCTGATTTAGTCACTAATATCTCTGCATTATTGTTACAAGCTGTCTGTTGAATTTACACATTTTAATAAAGCTCCATTATCCGAAGAAATATGTAATATTTTTGTCTGTCTGAGCGATACTGTTAGATAAAAAACGACCCTATTTTGGACACAGATTATAAGTAATTTCCACTTCGTCAAATTCATATCTGGGAGAATGCCCAACGCCAGCTCCAGAAAAGGAGAAATGTGGCCCAGAAGAGCTCTCTCACTTGGAGATGAAATGTGAACCGACCAAATTTAATCATGTAGTAATTCAAAATACTATCACAACCCACACATGAGCCTGTATTATTATTTTCCAGTGAGTGATACCAACAATACCAAACGCATTATGATATTGCTCGGTGTCAGAGGTGGATAAAAGAGAATCACTTGTATTTTCAAATTCAAAACCAAATTAATTTTTTCCTTTCAAAGCGCAGGATAAACCCTGGAGGAGAATGGCAACAAAAGCAGGGCATAAATAAATTCAAGTCTCTGACGCTGGTAAATCTGCATATCCATTATAGCCTGTTGTGCCTGTGCTTGTGTTTTGACTATGTAGTCTTGTACCATGTAGATTAATCACATTTTTAGTTTTAGGTCGTATTTTTGTTGATTCATGTTAATTGTCATGGGAGTTTATCCTCAAATCTTCTACAAATCTTCTTCTCCGATGAAGTTACTGTGAGATAAATCTATTTCATGTTCCGGCCCTGTTACTTTTTTATTATGTGTCCTACATCATACTCTATGACCAACAACTGATTTACAAACTCAAGATTTAAATTTTCACATCAGAAAGCAACACAACAAACACAAAATATTTAGTAATGGCTGACTTATTTGTTATCGTTTGATTATTTTTGATATGACGGACTTTAAAGAGATTTATGCAAATTATTATGCAAACCAGGCCATCAAAAACTAACCAGCAAACAATATTAAATTCATATTCATTAGATTTGTTAAGGAGTTGGAGTTGAACAAAACACTAACAACTCACGAATATTAAGAATGTGCTTGGTTAAAACAGAAGACAGGAGCTAATCACCAAATCAAATCAAATAGAAATATGATCTGCGTGCTGCTCAGAGAGCTCTTACCATCTTTTTCCATTTGGATTTTTGCTCCTTTATATTTCCAGAAGATGGTGGGTGGAGGCGAACTGATGACATCGCAAACAATGTTGGCATTGTCTCCTTCGGTAAACTCTTGAGGTGAGGGTGCATTTGTGAAGGTGATTTTTTCTGAAATATAACACAAATTAATACTTTTTACTCATTGATTATTAAAGTACGAGTCTCCTCAAAACCCCATCTTCTTCACTTACTTTGGCTGCTGTGAAAGAATTCTTATTCAGGATTACAGATATAAAGACATGCTGGAATGAGTTGTTACACTTTGAGCTCAAATAAAGAAATAAAGCTTCATTTCTACTGAAAAGTAGGAATTGTCACGTTTTCTTGTGTGCCTTTGGTATGTTGTAGAATAAAGCAAAAAAGTTGTGAAAAAGAGATTCATTCTATTTAAATTATATTCTACAAAGATTTTCTAAAATGGCAAAGACATTTCTTTGGTATCCCTTAGAAAAGATAATAAATAATTGGATTACAGTGATATTTCAAACTAATCATGTTTTGTGCTGTTTGCTAAATTAGTATCCACGTGTCTCCAATCTTGTAATCAGCCATTCAGCTTATTTAAATGTGGAAAAGCAGTCACTGTATCTTCCTTTGCACCACACTGAACATGTACAAGAGAATGCAAAGTCTTGTCTGAGAAGATGAGAAAGAAAATAAGAGACCAGCATTGTAAAATTAAATGTTGCAAAACCATCTCCAGGCAGCTTGATGTTCCTGTGACAACAGTTGCACATATTATTAAAGAGTTAAAGGTCCGTGGATCTGCAGCCAACCTTCCTGGGCGTGGCTGCAAGATAAAAATGATCCCCAGTTTGAACAGAAAGCTAGTGTGAATGGTAGAAAGAAAACCATAAGGATAGAAGCTGAACTCTGGAGTCAAGGTACGCCCGTTTCTGAACGCACCATCCATCACTTTTTGAACAGAAGTGGGTTTCATGGAAGACAACCCAGGAAGACGCCACTTTCTGGATGAAAAAAACATAAAAACGCCAGACTGGAATTTGTGAAAATACATATTGACAGGACACAATCCTTCTGGGAGAATATCCTTTGGACAGATGAGTCAAAGCTGGAGCTTTTTGGCAAGTCACATCAGCTCTGTGTTTACAGACAAAAGCTTTCACAGAAAAGAACACCATACCTACAGCTAAAACGGGGGAGGCTTGGTTATGGTTTGGGGTTACTTTGCTGTTTCTGGCACAGGATGCCTTGAATTTGTGCAGGAAACAATAAAATCTCAACACTGTAAAAGCATTCTGCAGCGACGCACACTGCTCAGTGTCTGAAAAGTCTGTCTCAGTTAGAGGTCCTCAGACAGGATATTGGCCCTAAAAGATCAAGAAAAAACAGCTAAAAGAAAGCAAGAATGTATGAGAACAAACCAATGGACTATTCTGAAGTGGCTTTCTATGACCCCTGATCTGAATCAAACATCTATAGAAAGATCTGAAACTTTAATCAAACCTGACAGCTGGAGCAGTTTGTTCAGGAAGCGTGGGCCCAGCCACCTGTTAGCAGGGGCAGAAGTGTCATTGAGAGCTTACATTAAATGTTTTATTGCAGTGATTGACTGTCAAGGTTGTGCAACAAAAGATAAAGTCCCACTATATTTGTCCATGACATTTCCAGTGTTTTTTTTATTTAAAATATTATTCTGAATTTAAAAAAAAATTAAAAGCAAAGTCTCATTTCTATTGAAAAAAAGGAAAAACAATTATGGATGCCAATTACTTTTGTCAGTTTGAAGTTAATTCAGAAAAAATTGTGCATTCATCTTTGTTCATTATTTTTGAGGGGTGCCAACAAATTGGAGTGCATTTGTGGGAATTTGCTAAGCGCAAGTCTTGAGAGACTGTTCCACACGCAACAGGATATCTTCAAAATAAAACCAGCTATCTTTTCAATTCTCTGCAATTTTCCAGTAAAAAATGTCAAACTGGAGGAGTACTTGGCAATTTTAACAATAACCATCTTTTCTACATACAAAGAATCCAATACTGAATCATTTCACAACCAGCCGACTTCACAGTAACTACACTGAAGAGGACTATTTCCCTCAAACATGCTTTATCAGGCAGTGCTTTGCAAGCTTATTATCACTCACAACGAGCTCTCCTGACTGCCTATTTCTAAATTACCAGAACTAAAGGATTTTTAGTTTACAATAATTTCTGCCTTCCTACCAATTGGTTATTAGGGAGCTCAGCACAGCATGAAATGACGTGTTAACATTACCTTGCAGATTTGACTCAGGGCAAAAGTTACAGAATCATATTGAGCCTCCCGGCTCATAAAAGCTCCACAATCTCATCAAGGTTTAAAATATTAAGACATTTGGCCTCATAGAAGAACATTTTGGTATTCTTAATTTTTTTTTCCTTTCGTATTTATAATTTATGAAGGATTTTCAAACTAGAAAGTCCTTCAAAGTAATGAAATATTCAATCCATTAGTGGAAAACTGCACAACTCATACAGCAGGTCTTGACCACTCATAAATTGCGCTTGTGCCTAAGAAATTTTTTGAGAAAATTGGTGAATGTGGCAAGTTATCCTAAATCAGCAGTATATCCACTTAAGAACAAATCTGTTGGCACGAGTGGTTCTTACATGAGGCCCATTGTTGTGTAGCTCATCTCTTGACACAAGTGCTACATTTTTTAATGTTAATCCTTAAACAGACACATAGAAAACAGAGGCAAAAAAGTCAATATAAAAATGACATTACAAGTGAAAACTGCTGCTGCCTTCATACTTTCCTTTCCTATAGTTGTCAGAAGTTAGCGAGTATATAACTGCTCTGATAGGGCAGTAGCTTGCTTAATGTGAATGTATGAGTTTGTGACTTGATTACAAGCCAGTCCCATGAAGTGCGTCACATCTTAAATTTTTTATTTTTTTTAAGTTAAAATGTCCTTCTTATGACACAATTTTCCAATTTTCTTAACATTTACTGAGCCAAGACAAATGCAAATTGTAAACAGAAAATTGAAACCGCAATCATATTTTGCGATAGACTGTATATTGATTTTACTATGCAGTATCTACATGGGTGACCACTTCTAATTAGAAACTAAAATAGAAAATGAAGTGACAGGAAAAGTTCTGTTTGGGAAAAGGATTTCATGTCTGATAGACATTTGCTGATGCTTGGCATTCATGGAAAATAAAAGCCATTACTCACGAAAACTGCACAACAGACAGGATCATTAAGCAGCCCTCTAATGGTCTTCCGACCGTTTATTGAACTGATGAAAAATCCATCCTCACTTGAAAAGAAAAAGAGTAATGTGTTGCCCTTGAGCAGTCAATAAAATACTATGAGTTCAATAAACAGGATTTTTTTTTGTTCTTCTGTGCGATACCACTCAATAATTTGGAGAGTGTATAGGGTGAGGGAAATACTTACGGAAGATTTTCACTTTGACGGTTGACTCCCCTTGCTGGTCTCCGTTGGTAGCGACACACTTGTACGTCCCTGCATTTTCAGTCCCAGCTTTATACAGTGTGAGGGTGGAAGATGACTCATCGTTTCGGGTTACTGTTATGTCTGGCCTGTTCGGTTCTATCCTGTCCCCACTTGGTCCAAACCAGTCTATGTGTTTGGCAACGCCTACAACTGAGAGCACAGTGAAGAGCAGTATGTTAGAAAACAGTTATCTAAAATGTGCGCATTCAATATCAGTGAAGGTCACCAGTGCCCACAGACAGAATATTGTAGGTTGTTTATGCTCCTGTATGGACTGAAGCCTGTGATTTGTGTATTTTAGCTTTCTATCAACCAAAATGTCAGAAAAGTCAAATGAAAAATAACATCCAATCATAAATGCAAACATTTTGCCATTTTCTGGTCTGAACAGATGGTGAGGGCAGCAGGAAACGCAGGACATTCGGTGTCATGTAACAAAGGTCAATCATTGATTTGAGTGATACACAGGAGATTTCTGCCACATGGATACATGTACACATCCTTTTAAATGATCAGGAAGTCACTCCTTTTTATTTTTCTGAAAATATAAAAACAAAACAGACTTCCCTCTGTTGACATTTTTTCCCTCTATTCATTTACTTTAGACCATATCCTTAGAAGATTGCAAAATGCAGGTAAAAAACTAGGCTAGATTAAGGTAAAAAGGAAACAATTTGGGGGTGTTCACGGTTAAGAAAGTTTGGTAAACTTACCTTCACACATGAAGAATTTGGACTCTCCAAGACTAATCTCTCCGTGAGTAGGTGTGATCTGCACCTCCAGTGAAACTAAAACAGAAAAAACATAATATGACATACACTCAGGAACTTGGCAACACAATAAATTAAGCACAAAATGCAGACATTTCAAAGTGAGCCATGTAGGGCTGCAACTAAATATTTTCGTTGTTGATTAAACTGTAAATTATTTTCGGTATATTTTTGGTATCCCTAGTGCCATCTAAAAACAAGGAAAAAAGCAGGCAATTGCCACCTGCAGGCAATTAGCATTATATTTTTTTAATTAGGTGTATTTTATACATTTTATATTTAATTAACTGATGTTTGATTTGCTATTTACTGGTATTGAATTTACACTTTGTACGGTTCATCATGCATCTTTTGTCCTCACAGTCACAAGCAGAATTACTTTTTCATTTTTTAACACTAGCTGAAGGCTGTTGTGAGACAAATTTGGTTTAATTTTTGATTTGATTTTAGTTAACAGTTTGTACAAGTATGAATTTCAAACTTTAAACACACACAACCACAGTCAATAGCACAAAATTAAGACAATAATTAAGAATCACACTGTGACTCATTTCCTGCAGGTGTCCAACATCACAACAGCAGCTGCTATTTTCCTTGCCTATAGGAGGCGACTCTCACATCTTTGCACAAACATTCATATTTTCACTGTGTTTGAAAAGGCATTAGGTACAGGAAACCTGTCGAAAGCAAAGCACATGCACATCAAGAAACTGATTGGGCCAGTTTTTTGGCTCCAGCAGCCTTATTACCAAAAAGCCTGACATCTCCTGTTCCTCTTTTGCCTCCAGTCTTCCTGTTCTTTCGAGGGAAATAACATCCAGCTAGCACTGCAATTATTCAGTTAACACTCAGCAGTTGGTAAGAACCAGTACTGTGCTGCTTGTACCTTGAGAGAAATTATATTTGAGATGCTTTAAAAAGTTCTTAGAAATCATGCTGTCTGTCTAACAAGATAAATGCAGCGTGTCTCTCCGTAAAAGCCTGCAGTTAATCAAAGACCGGATGAAAAAGACAGATTTCTGTTATTTGACACGGACAGAAGAATGGCCTGAAACACTTCTGTGCTTAATTAGAACAAAGCTGCACTTGTTTCCTGCAGAATCTCCCATGGGGGAAGTCAAGGGTTCCTGTGGTGTGACTAGAACTGTGACTAAATGGGCCCAAAACACTTAAAGATTAATGTACTAGAGTGACCACTCCTAAGAATAACTGGGAAGACATAATTTTCCACAGCCCAAGTTAAGGAATATAAATTGATGGTTAAAAATTAGTTGGAAAAAGGAAAAAAAGAAAAGCATTAAATATTTCCATTTGTGTCATTTCGTAACAACCTCGGAACTCCTAAGTGCTGTCCTCCACCTCCATAAAAAGGAAATTAAAATAATCCTTAAGAAAAAATAGTGAAATGCCTTAAATACTGGGGCTGTCAGCACCTAAGCTAGATATATGAAGGACCAAATCATTTGTATATGTGATAGAAATACACAGAAACAACATTATTTGCAGGAAAATGAAAACCAAAGATTCTTAGTTTGGGTAAAAAAATATTATATTTTCATTAACTTAATTATTGTAACACATTCAGTGATTACTATTGAACATGAATACATGTTGCTTTCTAACTATCCTTGGGGTTTCTTGGATGTTCAGTACAAATTTCAACCTTAACCAGTGAAAAATAAGCACTTGGTGAGACTGAGTATAGCCTACAGAGCCAAAGAATCAAAAAAATGATGAAATTTAACTCTGAGGGCCAAACTTCAAAAACTCATAAATGAAAAACTATTTGGAGTGGAGCTACGTTTATACTTTTACCAGGTCCCATGAATTTAATACAAGTTCTCACTTAAATATATATTTTGAAAAGAAATCCATGACATGACCTTGTCAAGTGGTGGATTCTCGTTGAGTTGGCATGAAATGATCCATTTGCAAAGCTGGAATCATTGAGGACTTTTGCTTTAAAAATTACATTAACACTTGATTGCAGATTATTTTTTGTGGATTGACCCATCAATTATTAATTTCAGCTATTCAAGCGGCAACCTTTTGGGCCTCAACAGTTAAGCCAATGTGGAAGTGCTTTTAATTAATATTCCATCTAGTGGACAGCAGGGGACGACTGTACTGGTTGTAAAAAAGTTGTATAGAAGTCTATGAGAATATGAACCTACTTCTCACTTGAATTATTACCTCAGTTAACATTCTACTTATGGTTTTATGATCACTATCGCTCTTTCAAGTCTTCTTGACTGCATTCATTTTGCGCTTTTATCCAAAGCACTTTACACTAGACTGCGCTCATTCACCCGGTCACACACACATTCATACTGGTGGCCAAGGCTATCCCCAATGGTGCCACCTGCCACCATTGGGGATTCAATCACACACCGATGAACGCAGCATTGGGTGGGCCATGTGGGTTTAAGTATCTTGCCCAAGATACTTCGACATGTAGGCTGCCATGGTCAGGGATTGAACCACCAACCTTCCCATCAGTGGCTGACCACTCTATCAACCCAGCCACAGACGTCGTTCAGTACAGAATGATGTACATGTTCTCAATTATGGTCCTATTTAGAGTAAAATAAAAGTAAAAGATGATGCATGGTAAACTTTGAGATGCAGGCTACCTTGTGATGGGATGATTCCATCTTAAAACTTTGACAAAGTGAAAAAAAACTGTGATAGGGTCAAAGTTACCTGCAACATTTAGGTCACCTAAAATTTCTTGTTCAGTGTTCAGTTGGACTAAAATTCACAGAAGTCGTTTTTTTCATTTTGAATTACAATAATGGCTCGCTAAATAAGTAAGCTGAGTAGCACTAGCGTAAGCTTATACATAGCATCATTCTGACTCCAGATCTGTTCTGCCCATGTACTGGTTACAAAACAGCGACAGCCATAAACAAAGATGGCGACAGCCAAAATGTTGAACTCAAGGTTGGGGTGGGCAATATGACCCTAAAACATTATCATAATATTTCAGGGTATTTTTGACGATATTAAAAAAAAACTGAAAAATATATAGAAAATTATTTTTATTAGTCTGTATAAATAAGTAAGAAATCTCAACAGTTGCCAAATACAAAAAAAATGACTCTTAGCAGATAATAAAAAATATTGGATGGAGGATGGAGAGGTGGGGGATCAGGTTTTGAGTGACTGACATGCAAAAGATAGCTATATACCCAAATGAAATAGTAAATCTTCCAGAAAGTGATATTATGTAGGCGTGTACAGTGTGATCCCTTATCCCATCAGAGCAGCAGTGTTAGATAGAAACTGAAAACAGGCTGAAGTTTGCACTCTCTGCTGTCAAATTATACTAATTTTAGTCAAATAAACACAAAGCTCTATTATTGATGGCATTCATGACAGTTTCTTAGTTGTTTGAAGGTTATATTTTTAAATGAGACTAATTATTTAATTTTGTCAGCTGGGTTTGATGTTCAAAGTGAAGGAACATGAAAAGCAGACATCAAAAAACCCCACTCATATTTTTATATGAACTGCTAACGAAAGCAATGATATGCTAATTCTACGGATAAAGATTTTGTTTTAATTGGACTGAGGAAATAAGTACGGTTGGCATTCATTTAGTCAAACAAACAGGCACCTCATTTGCAAAGGAGGCATGGTGATGATGATTATTCAAGTCAAGTGAAGTTTATTTGTACAGCCCATTATCACATTCAACATCTGAAAGTGCTTTACATCAGTAATGGTTTCCAAACTAGCCAAAGCTTTCTAAGCAGGCGAGGAAAAAAGCTTAAAAACATGCTATACACGCTAAAAATGACTGGAACTAGGGCATAAAGTGGTAAAAGACACATAAAACACAACAATTTAACAGGTTAACATTAGTAATACAACTGGTTTAACACTGATGAGATAAACCCATTATGAGGACTCCAAGAGAGTAAAGGGGTTGAATGAAATAAGCCCCATTAGTTCAGTCCACAAACAGATCTCGTTTCAATTCCTCAAATTTTTCAGTTCTAAGGGGTCAGGCAAGTGGAGTGGCACTTAAAAAGAAGGTTGAATAGTGGGGCAGGTGATGAATGAGTGAGTAGTGTTAAGCATATTGACTGAAATAGATGTGTTTTATCCATATTTCAAGTTGTCCTGGACTGTAAAAGCAGATCAAACATTCAAAAATGCAAAGGCTGCAGAATCATGCAGAAAAATACTAGATGCTTAGCATTGTGTTAAACAATACCATGTGTTGTAAACTCAGCTGCCAGTTTATTGGGTGCAACTCGCTTAAACTAATGCAGTCTAATAAAGCAGCCCTGCAATACTCATTTATATCAATGAAGGTAGACTAAATATGACAAACACCTCTCAGTATAATTCAACAGCACCACAAACTACAGCCTCCATAATGACCATAAAGATGAATCAACACTTTTCTAAAACAGTTTTAACAGAAGAGCATCATAATGTTCATGAAGGCAGGATTGATTGCAGAACTGTTGGATTAGTTATAGCTGGGTGCACCTCATTTAGTTGCAACTGGGTCTACTGTATATTCCCTACATAATCAGCAGAACAATTGAGGACCAGGTACTATAAATTGATAACGGTTTAATGCTAACATGAGAAAATGCTTTTTTTAAGTGTAATGACAACACACATTTTCATCTAACTGGATCTGCTTGTGTGCACTGAATTAATGTCATTAAGTCAGAAAGCAGCGAGCCAGACTGTAAAACCTGTCAGTATACTTCACAGCACTGCATTTCCTATATTAAAACCAACAATGCAAAACCGTTCTCATATCCTCCAAGCAAGCTGACATTCAAAGGGATGGAGGTCCCACAGGGAATTTCCATCACACGATCCCCCATCCTTTTCCTGTCTCTCACTATATGTTTTTTTCTCCCTATTCTGTAGAATATTAAAATACAAGACCAGCACACCTGCACAGTCTGGGAGTTTTCTAAATTAAACTATTCTGTAGCCAAAGCACTAATGCATCATCTTGGATCGAAGGCAGGGCTGTGGCTCCTCTTCACAGATAGTTATGAAAAAGACAGGTTAATTGCTCTCCAACCAACAGCTCACTTTTCATATACTTAAGAGGCTAACAAGCTACCGTAGCTCAAGTCCAGTTAACAGGGCAGAAAACTCTTTCAAAGCAGGGAGTAGCCAAATTACAAGCAACTGTGTGTTCTAGGAATTTAATCTGCACATGAATCCCCAGTGATCGATCTATTTTCAATGCAAGTAGAGCTGAGACTGAGTGGAGATCTCCACATTATAGAAGTTTTAGGAGCATGCACTGCAGGTAGAAGAAGAGTACTTTAGGTGGAAAATCATCAGTGCACTACTTTTAGTTTTTCTCAAAGGAGAACTGCATTTTGCCTGTTGTCTTCTTTCTTAAAAATGGATTGGTAATCAATATCAATATCATAATGCACTGCTTTCTGCCAAGTTACTCGTTCAAGTTGCCAAAATCTTCCCACATATAACAGTTAAAAAAAAAAAAAAAAAAAAGAGGATTGCGGCTGAACACTAATAAATCAATCAAATGCAAGACCTCCTTGCACACAACATACTGTAGCTATTTTACAAAATTGAAAATAAATTTTACTGATACATATTTGCTATATTAAATGTATTCACAGATTCGTCTTTCTTGCCCTATTAAAAAACTCACCCATTAACCCTGAACAGGTTGAACCCCAATAGGAGCTTCAACTGCATTTCTGCAAATGGCCAATCATTGTGCACAAACTGAATTTTACCTAAGGTAAATCTAGTGCTCCTTTCAAGATGTAAAAGAAGATTCAAAGTATGACTGTTTATCAAAACTGGAACAAGGACCTTAAAATGAGTAGAAAGGAAGATGGCCCTGGGAGCATCAGAAGGTACTATGCACCACTAATTGGCAAACTTAACCCCAGGCTTATAAAACTTGCATACAAACAGGAATAACATGCCCAAACCTGTGCAAAGTTTCCCAGTTGTGAAGGCCTTCATCACTAGACTGGTCGAGAGACCCACAGAGAAATAAACAATTTTCCGTGGATAAGAGTGACCTAGTTCAGGGAAAACATGCTATCACCCCGCAGTTAAGCTCGACATTTCATATTAAAATGGCTCTTCAGATTTCGGCCCTTTATCCAAAAATCTACCTTTTACAAAAACACTGAATGAAAATGAAAATCTCCACCCCAGCAACATAAATTTATGGCGTTTCATAATCCAATAAATGGATCCAGGAATGTGAAGTTAGAATGCAAAGAAGAATTTCAGATAAATGGACAAAAGACCAAACAGAATTTGCATTAACAAAGTGGCGCCAGGAGACCGACCGAAAATATTCAAACCCTAAGTATGGCTCAATCTCTGAGTAGCTTTAAATTCCATTTCACATCAATAATTTCATTTTTTACGACTGAGGAGGAAAAAGTACTGACAAAAACCAAGCAGAGTAATTAGATTTAATAATGTCTGCCTTCGAGACATTGCCATTTATGGATGCACAATATGCTTGGAACCCCAAACATCAGCTGCCAACAATTGGATGAAGAATGCCGGTCTGTCCCAAAATCTGAGCAATAAATTAAGTCTTAATTGCAATCGCACCATGTGTTCAACTTGACTGATTAGATATGAGCAAAGAATGGTGGTCTGCCTAAATCTTACCACAATACCAGACAAATACCAAGAAAACACCAGCAGTAAATCAAGTTATTGGTCTATTTTATTGCATATAAAGAGGACAGCACAAACTGGATTTGAATGCAATATAGAAGCTGTGGCTCTGACATTAGTGGTTCATCTGTGATGTAACATTTATTGTAGCTGTGGGCAATGTCATATTTGGATACAGGCTGATTGTGACTATAGGAGACAGCTTGCAGTGTCAATAATTCATGTCTCTGTAGGTCATCAACAAAACCTTAGTGTTTGTAGTCTTAGAGAAATCTCATTAAATATATACGAACATGGAGTAAAAATACTCATTAGTTATTATCATTAGCGGTGGCATATTATCAGTGACAGAGTTTATTTCTCTGCTGCTTTTTAATGCAGGTCACAGCACGCTGCAGCAAAAATGCTAAATATTTGCTGCCACTTATTTGAATGTATTTGAGGACCAGAATTTACTGCATCCTTCCTAATTCAAAGTATTTCTATTCAAGGGTCATCTTCATGATTTCTTCAGCACAGCCATGAGGCATTGTACTTCTTAATACCACTGCATACACATGTGACTGCACGTGACTGCATGGGTGTGTTTGTGGCTGTCTGTGTAGTGATGGCGACGGAAGGGGGTTATTTCATGAATGAAAATGATGTACATTGATGTCCTTGGGCAACAGTAATCAGTGGTCGCAGTTGGAGATCCTTAAAGAGCCTCATGTAGCCTGAACCCATCCTTTCTAGCTCTGGTTGTATCTGAAATTTAAGTTCCCCACAGGAATACACTGACTTTTCTACGGTTATGTTGGAAGTGACTGATAAGATATGAAGAGCGAGGACACTGTATAGATGAGAATTTATGCAGAGCTTGGCCTCTTTCCTCTGGCCTCCCTAGTTATCTTAGAACAACACCTCGGGTGCTACAGCCTGTGCTACTACTGGATGTTTTAGTAAGCCTCGACCCAAGCTGCGACTCGCTTCACTTGCCGTGTGGGATTATGCTCATTATCTATTCTGCCAGCGTAAAACGCACACACACACACACACACACACAACCACTTAACTTGCCACACAGTGACAGTCACAGTTAGAAACCTGAGCTTAACTATCTGTAATCTAAAATACACAAAAGAATCTGATCTGTCCTTCAAATGAAAGTTAGGCTACCCACTAGGGCTGGAAATTCTTTCAGCAACTTGATATACAATACTGAGATGTATTTTTTTTAAATTATATAAATCTACATTTTGCCCAAGGTAGCGGCAGTGTACTACAACACAGGAGTTTCTGCAATTTCAGATACAGCATAAAAATATCTAATAATTCTGTGTAAACAAACAAAAAAATATGACCTTTAAAACGTATGTGCTCAGATTTCACTTTCACCTAGTTTTACAGAAAGCTCAGTTGGATAAGTAAATGCCAGAATGAATGAAGACTAAGCCTTTTAACACTCTGATTTCATGAACGAGTTCATTCATGAACATTCCACTATTTCAATGTCAAACAGCCTTTAACTCATAATGTCTGAATTGACAGAAAGCAAATCATTTTAGGGTTCAATTGTCTGCAGTTCTAAACTGCCTCTACCGCAGTAATGGTGTCAGTGAGTTTAAAATTGCAAGAGACTGGCTCACAATATCTTACAATACCTGTATACCACAGTGTTCTCTGATTGATATGTTCCTGCTTAGAAAAGCTACCAGTAACTTATTCACCTAAGATCACAAAACTCTGAAACAGACAAACAGATTTAACACTGGAAGAAACTTACACTTACTTTGTGAATTAAAATAGTTAACGTTGGCGGAATAAAATGGACAATACGATGTACTTTGAAACTTGTTATTCAGGTGTTTTGGTACACACAACCCTTACACATTTTGATTCACCATGAATGATAAAGTGCTAACTCGGAAGCATTTAATTTAGAACAAACACAGCACTGAGACCACAGTCTTAAAGGGGACAATGCATACCCAAAGAGGTTGCATTCAGGACTCACTACTTTTAAGGAACAAGTGAGTGTTTGCTTGCTGCTCATGCCTCTCAACCACAGTTATACTCACTTCGACCAGTTGCTATGGAAACGTGTTTCCCAGCTCCCCTCTCCCCATATTTTGACATCACTGCTCGCTCAGTCTCTCTCTCTCTCTCTCTCTCTCTCTCTCTCTCTCTCATATGGCTGTCTGATTGGATGCAGGAGTGCAGCCTCCAAGGAGCGACTATTTACATTGAAGAGGTTGTTAAAACACAGCGCACAACTTCAACTGATCACCATGATTGCCTTCAGTGGCTAGGGCATCGGTGATATGAGGCTCTACACCAGTTAAACAAAAACTGTATAAATGTAAAAATGCTATGAATTATACTATTTGTATTATATTATTCAGCTATGATTTTTAAAGAGTAAAATTTAACAATTAATTTGAGGCTTCCTTTATATTAGTCCCAAGCTCAGGCATCAATATCTGTCAGGCTTTAGACACTTGGGGCATTTCGTGTGCATGACTTTTTTGAAACATGATAAGACTGCACAACAGATGGCCAGCAGCTCGCAGTAAATCTCTGTGCATTAGGTTTAAAGGAAATGGTTATGTGCCAACCCAAAAGGAACCAGTGGTGCAGAGAAAGTCCCTGGTTCTTAATAATATCTATTTCAAGGCTTTCAGTCCAAATTACCCCTGTAAAAACCTAAATCTTAATCCCAAATCTTCTTTCCGGAGGCTTACAATGTAATTCATATGAACTTAAATCCTTTTTATAAGCTATAAATGATTAATTATATCTGAAAATAAATAGTTTTCTGCAATCACAGTCAGCAGAAAACAGGATTTGTTTTGTGGCAGCAGAATGTTACATGTTAAAAAACGAGGGCGTAAAAAATCACTTGAAATACTGACGTAATGGTCATATTTATGGGTTACATAATAGGGCAGCGCACATTAGAATAAGAGGCCGAGGCAGCAGAAGCTGAGCTGCCACAGTGGAGATGATTCAGACTCCTATCTGTTGTTGAAGAGTGGTCTTTTAAAAGGTGTTTGGCTGTGATATTCAAGTATCATAAAACATGTCATATTTTATGCCATATCACTTCTATCACTTTGCCATAAGCCAAAAGGATCGTTTTAGTGCCGCGTACTGCAGCTTGATGTGCAACGCTTTAAAAAGGGATTCACCCTCCCTCAAAAAGCAGCCTGCAAATTTAAGTGCATCAAAACACATACATGAAAACATTACTATTTTGAGATCAAATACATAAACAGGACTTATAAATTATAACCCATAAAAAGAGACACTGACAAATTAAAACTGACCTTCTTCATGTGAAATGTCTACTGTAAAAACGTCTGTTTATTGAAATGAGCCATTAGAGTTGTGCCAACTGATGAAGCCATTGTCCATCGCCAATGGCTGACAGCTTTCAACCACTGTGCCCAACATGATGAGTTTTTTTTCCCCCCATTCTTTAGAATGCACTCACTTCTGGTGAAAGAATTTTATGATTAATATGATGGCAGACATCCTTTTATTCCTAATGGTGGCTCCTATAGCAGGTATATAATTTGATCAGCTTGGAAGACTCGTGCTCAGCACTCAATTTAAGCAGCATGGCAGAGAGGAAAAAGATAAAACTATACAGACACGCAAGAGTGCAATGTGAACATTAACATCAACCCTACTAGCCACTACAAATAAAATGTGTTTTTCTTTTGTTAACATCCTCTTAAATGTCTGCAATAACCAATACTGACTTGTATCTGTGTAAAGTTAAATCTAAAGCCAGACAGATGTGACCTGATGATATTTTTGGTCAATTAATTGGCTATTAAAAAATAAAAATGATTTGAAACTATTTTAATCATTTTCTTTTTTGGATTTGATGACACATTGAATATCTTATGGTTTTTGCCGTCTGGTCGGACAAAAACCAGAACAGGTCCAACCACGATAACTGTCCTTGTCTGTGCACTGTGCAATCTGCAAAAGATATATAGATATAGATCTTTATGTCCTGAGACTTTTATGGGGGTGTATGTGTTCAATATGCATCACTTGAGCCCCTTGCAGCACAACATTGTATTCACAAGCTAAATTCAGATTAGGTTAGAGAAGTTATTTTTCCATTCTATGCAGTTGCACATGAATGCACCATTCTCCCAGACTTGGCACTGCATTTCTAAGGACTACTGACAAGAATAAATCATGAAAAACACACATACAATTTTGGGTTGTGGTAAATGCAGTTAGCTGAATCTCTCAAATACATTGTGTATATGGGAAACACTGCTGTGGCGCTGTAGCATCTTTTAAGTAACACCATGACTCACACTGAGGCCAAACTATGAGTTAAAATGAACTCTCACTAATGGGCCCATGCATTCCTCTTCCTCTCTTTACTAAAGATAAGCTGTGACTCAATGAGATACGGTGCACTCCACTTCAGTGGCCAACAGAATTCGCCCTCATTCAGGCAATTTAGTGTGAGTGCCCCTCAGCATCTGCCTCAGCTGTGCACCACACAACAAAAGCCCAGGGAGGCGGAGAGCTGAGCGTCTGTGGCCCATCATGCCATGCTGTGTACTCCTGTAATGAGTCAGTATTTAGAAGGCTGAAAACAAGGCCAAAAGAAAATCCAGACGCTGTGCTGGCACTGACACTTAAAATATAGAGGAGATAAAGCTCCTGGAATATCACAGGAAATAGATTAATTGTGAATGATTAAATTATTGACAATTCTGTGACCTAAACTACCCCAATGCGGGATAAACATGTTTTGTCAGCTACGAGAAAAATGCTGTAAAATAAGATTTATGCCAAAAAATGCCAGTTTGATTTTCGTCCAGCTTAGGGCTCCAGTAGAGCTGTACAACCTGTGCAAGGGCTGAGAGAGAGCAGTCTGTCACTATGTCTAAAAAAGACACGCATAATCAGTGAGATGGAAACATTCTTGGAGGCTGAATTCTGGGCACAGAGCAAAGATTCTTTTTTTTTAATCCTGTGTGGCGACTACATACAAGAATAGGGAGTCTGTGTGGCTTGAACAATGACTGAAATGGTAACATCTTTGCGAACACAATGAATCACCACAGACTGTGGCAAAAAAACACTCATTCTTCCAGATTAATCATAACAGTAGTTCTCCAGTGGCTTCCCTGTTAGTGCTAGTCACGACACACTCCAATGAGAAAGCCCACAAAGCAGCCGCCTTCTCGCTACTTGTGAGAAAGCTATTAAGGTTTAACAGAATATAATACAGTAATAATGTGCTAACTGGGCAGAATTTCCTGTATCCCTAATAATTCCTGTAACAACGAATGAGGCAAAACGGGGGACAGAGAGGGCAGGAGGGCAAGAGGGAGGGAGCCACAATGACCACTCAGCCACAAGCTGCCTGGGACTACACAGAGTCCCGAAGCCTGGCACATGCACACAGCTCTCTCTGTGTGTCCATTCAGAAGGCAGACAAGCTGGGACGAGCCGGATAAGCCTGCCTGTGACTCCACCAGGAAGAGGATCAATAAGAGGGAATGCACCATTTCAGATACAGCCAGACAGAGCCAGGGGCAGGGCAGAGAGGCAGAGCAGCACTTGAGTACTCATTATGTTGTGTAGGATGACACAGTGTGTGCAGCCACTTCTTGAGGCGTCTATGAATTGAGGAAGACAACGCAGGCCCATTAGAGATTACGGCAGACAGCAAAGTAATTGGATTAAAGCACTAATGAAAATAAAAACTGGCATGAGCGTGTCTCCGTCAAGGTTACAGTGCTGAGACAGATAATTGTGGGAACAGGTTGACAGCAGGTGGAAAAAGCAGGAGCCCAAACCTATGGTATGACCAGAGAAATGTTGAACAATGTTCACCATGGCCATCTCCTCTCCCTAGCTTGCTGGCATGGAAACAGTTGGCTGCAGCTGAGCATTTGGGCATCACCCACCAGCAGTCAATCACATACTGATGTCCCGCCTCCCATACTAACAGAGTCTGATATTAACACCTGCCAAGTATCAAATGCCAGCAAAATTAGTCTTTGCCAGTAAATAAACAAGGGTCACCCACCATAGAAGCCAAGATGATGATGCCTCAGCTGGTCTTTTCCTGTCCTCATATTTTGTCCCTGCTGACCACTATACACTTTCGCCAACCGTAAGCCAATCAAATCAAAGCAAAACAGTGGCTGTGCATCAAACAAGCTTCTGATTAGCTGCCTCCACAAAAAAAGCTCATAAATTGCTTTTCCCCACTTGACTCAATGATTTACCAGCCAAACTAACCACATACAATGCAGCCAGCATGATGAAAACAGAAAGAAAAAACCAAGACAACAAATACATCTATGACAGAACTGTGTGACCAAGTTTGAAATCAAAGCCTCTATCTGCTCATCTGTTCCCTGAATTTTTTATAACGTTCCCGACTTAAAACAGAACATGAAAGGCAACTGAAAATGAGTAGGCTGGTGTCACAGGGAGGTCATGAAACAACTGCAATATTAATACTGTAACCTGCAGTCTGAGAAATACTGTTAAAAGTTATTTCCTTTGCATGACCAATTAAATTCACCAAACCTGAGATTAGATGTTAATGACAGTGGTGAATAGGCAAGTTAATTCGAAATTGAATAGTGATTGAAATAACAGAGAAAAACCGATATTATCTGCAATTTATTGGCATGTCATTGACATATTGGTATTTTCGTATATATTGTCGCAACCATAAGAATACCTTTTTCACTGAGTCACAAGTTATTTGTTGAAGAAAGAAGCCTTCTGGACACTTTTGCATAGTCATAGCAGTACAAAATCTAAGTAAGAAAGGTATTTTTTCATTCCAGCTCATAAATGTATAATACAGGCTGCCATATTGGTAATTGGTAATCTGAAAAATCCCCACTAATCTACTAATTTGACCTCACACACTGAAGATTAAGTGCATTTATGCTACATAATGTTTCCACCTCTTAGAATAATCTATATGCACAGGATCACTTGCTATCTTACTAACCAGACAAGTGCCACTAAAGACTATTTATTTTTTCTGATGTGTACGTGCAGTGCATCTCCCTGCTGGAAAATCGGCCCCCTGCTAACCATATCAGAATAAAACCCTTTGATCATGACACAAGAGTCATCTAGCTCCACTAAGAAGCTAATTTGTTTTATCCTATTTGAAATTAGTTATACTTTATAAGTCCCCATGGGGAAATTTGTCCTCTGAATGTGACCCGTCCTAACTATTTGGGAGTGCTGGGTAACCACAACACAGTGCCTGGGGACCAACTGCAGTGCTGAGGCCATCACCTTGGTCTGGGGCAACAGCAGGAATATCCTAATATTACTAATGTGCATGTCTTTGGGGTTGGAAAACAGAGTACCCAGAGGAAATCCATGCAGACACAAGGAGAACATGACAATTCTACACTGTTTATTGTGAAGCAACAGGACTAACCACATCCAGCTAAAAACTGTTGTATGAGTATGCAGTTGATTGCATGGGCAGCTTGAAATTAGATCTTTGAGATGTTAAAAAAAAACTGATAAGCATTGCTACATTATCATTTTAGAGCACAAATATTTAAAACAATATGCTGCTAAATTCTCATCTCCTTACACTAGAAACTTTCAATGAAAAATGTCAGACTCCTTTGATGGTTGAGAAATGCTTCTCTTGCCCTTCTGACAAGGGCATGCCGGGTGCTCCGATAGCATGTATGTGTTATTTAAAGCCTCCCTCATTAATCCATGCCACATCTAATTGTACTAAGCCATAACAGCGGGCCATTTTCATTCTTAAGCAACAACGCCATGCTCTTCCAATTTTTTCCCAGTTGCTAATTAATTAGAGGTGCTGCTGACGAGCTTGATGAGCATGGGTAACACTTGTCAGCCTTTTAGACAAACTTGTGCTGGCTCATTTGTAAACTGTGGCACCTATTAATAATAAAGAGGACTTTTTCAGATTGACACTTGTGGAGCACAAACCTGAGTGTGAGATGCCTTTAACCCTCTGAATCCCAAGCCGTTACATTTATTCACTGTGATCTTATTTCTCACTGCAAGAAGTTGTTATTTTTAACAACTTATTGTTACAAAAATTGGAGGGGGAGGGGGGGGAGTAATCAAAAAGTAATTTATATTATAAATTTTTCAAGTGTCCACATGTGTTACCAGGAGTGGAAAAAAATGGGGCTATCCTGTCCATCCTGTCATTACTTAAGCTTCTATTTGAAAATAATTTCTGTTAAAGTTTCTAATTTTATAAATGCCTTAATTTTGGCGGGTATTTTATTTTATTTTGAGTGGAAAATGTGCATTTAAAAACTGCTGCCGGGTTGTGGGGTTCCAAGGGCTAAAGACTGACCATTATTGTTGTGTACAGTATATCACAAGCTGACTAAATGTTGTGATCACTTTATGGCTGTGATGATGATCACCACATTTATATCTTATGATCTTCAGTGAGCAATGCATTTGAAATCAGAGCTGTCACACTCATGCCCAGTCAAGAACACAGCCTCTCATTGGCAGGAAAGTCAAGAACACAGCCTCGGATTGATCAATCGACTCAACGCAGAGAATCATTGAGATTGTTAATGGACGTCATGAATTTATTTGACAGTGTCTACAAAAAGACACAACTGTTCAAGGCAATATTAAAGCTTTTGAACAAGAAATGATAACAATGGAACAAACTTTGGAACAGAACAACGGCACTGTTGCCTGCTCAGCTGTCAACCTACTGAGCTAACCCCCTTCACTTTCCAGCTGCTAGAAAATAACAGATGGGATTTGATTTTGAGAAGCTGCAGCATTTATTAAGTGACTGACTGTAACCTGTATTTTGCATGTACAGCTGGATTGACAACTTACTGCTAAACCTTCCATACCTTCACAGCCCTAGAGCCATCCTCTTTTTCGAAGTGACAATACAGTAATACACTAAGCTTGCGTGGATGCCTTAACAAAAGGGCACAGAAACACCTTGAAGAATTGTGAATATCAATGAATGTATATTTTTGTTATTGTACAGTTTTCATTGAGAGTCTTTGTATTGTGAAGAAAGAAACCACAACACTCAAAGGAAACACAGATGGATTTAAACATCCTGTGTTGTGTTGTACACAGGGCTTAAGGAGGATTAGGCAGAAGGACGGTTAAGGTAAGTAATGGTCAGTCAACCTTTGCTATTTTGTGTTATTTTTCAGTCAGCCAGGTCTGAAACACAAACGTTGTGATTCAACCATTTCACACATTGGGTAAGAAAACAAATTAATACTCGGCCTAGACAAGCAATGACTCATTAACAACCTGTTACTACACCTGCTAAGCAAATCTGTTCATGTTTACTGTTAGCATGTTATATCAGGTGTTCCTCTCTCTACAAATCCAATGCATATTCAAGAAATACATATCACTGAGATACAGTTATCTGCTTGAAAGAACAAAAAAGCAAAAGGACTTTGTTTTGGTTCCATTAAAAGCACTAATTGGAAAGCTGGATCCTGTATTCCCCTCGTGTTCCTGATATAGCTGTCAGTACAAAAGAGCAAGGAAAGCCCAAGGTTGTGTTTTGCATTCTCTCACACAGACTGGCTAGGCGTGGTCTGTCTTCACAACGGCTCCACTGAGGGCGACAGATGGCACAGAGGCACCTTATAACACAACATGAGCTTCCACACACACACACCTTGTTGGCCAATCAGAGGCTGGACAGTAAAAATAGACACTGGGACAGGGCTAACCTCCAGAGAGTTGACTACTCTATTCCTCAGGGCGAGAATCTCCGGAGATATCTTCAGAGAGGGAAGATGATCGCCATTAATCTGGGCACTTTAAAACAGGGTTGTGATGAATTAGAGTGGGGTAATGCCTTTTTTTCCGATTTTATGCCTGCTCGTTATACATCTAATAGGACTCTCAATACGTGACAGTTTCGGCTAAGTGGCCTGGACTAATTTCATTACCAGGGGACACACAAGGATTTCAGGGTCATATTTATCTTCAGTGTTTTCAGGTATAATATCTTGACAGTTGAACATTATGTTTTACATAGAGTGAGGTAAATAGGCTGATGATATGCATATCCCTTAGCAAAATTATTGCATTTGCTGTTATTTGTTATTTATAGATATTGATGGACCTCATTAGTTTGACCTTCAGATTAACAACCAGTCAAGACAGCTGATTACTAGAGATTCACCTCCCTTATAATTCATTCATTTCAGTCTGAGGTAGAGCCAAGGCAGTATACACTGCACGTCTGAGCTGCAGCTCATTGGATGTTCTGTTACAAATCCTGTGAGCTGCACTACTGGAATAAATTTGTCAGGAGCATAAAAACCTGAGAATTTCAAATCATTTTGGGAAGTCGATTTTTGTCATTTCTCAGAAATTCACATAATCCTTTATTTAAACTGTGAGAATTTAACTCACTAGGAGAATGCTTTCAGTAATTTCTTATTTGAGGAAATGTGCACATCTACATCAACATCTAAAATACAAATTTAAATGAGTTGATACCAAAAACAACATCAGGATACCACAATATTGGTACTAAAACATGTATTGAACACAGCCTGAATGTGTGGCTATTCAATTCTAGTTTGTCCTCGGCATTTTTGACCAGGGCATTTTCTAAACTAAAAATTCTGAACTTTTATCAGACACTTCCTGTTATGACTTGAATGTATTATTTCTCTGAGGGACACAGGAACTTTCACCATAAACCAAGACCGAAAATGTCACAGAAAATTAGGAATCGGTCCGCATGGAAACCTCTGAAACAACAACAATTTGACCTTGACATGAAAGTGTGCCTGGCATTACTTTTTTCCTACTGTCTTGTCCTAATAAACAACAATTACAACAGCTGTTTAACTACCCATGTTTTCTCAAGCATTCACATGCCATTTCAAGCAAGTGGGGAGGGACAAGGTCATATACGTCCAATCTCTTTAAGACATTCACGAAAATCACTAAAAATGTAAGTGCTCCTTGGTTGCATGTCTAATACAGGGGTTTTAGTAGTGCAAATTGAGCAAAGTGAGGGGTCTCACTAATATGTATGTTGATGCTGCTCTGCAGGTTAAGTTGCATGTAAAAAGATTCACTCAAAAAGTTATCTGCCCAATTATTCGCTGAAAATAAGCAGCACTTCACCTCAATGCTTTTTGCCACATGTTTGGGGTAGAAACTCTCCTCTGGTTATTTGAACAAGATCTCTTTGAGACACTAGTAAACTAGCCACAGTTGCCTCAGCCCACAGCATGCTAGCACTGTGGGAAAACATGTCACCCCTTGAATAAATATCCAGAACCCCAGGCAAAACAGCATCTTCAAGATGGAGCCATGATGTCTCATGTTGCAAAAGAATTTCAGCATTGCATTCCTCCAAGCTAATTTTCTAATTAAGTTCCAAGAAAAAAATTAGCTTGAAAACAGAGTTGCATATTTTGCACAACACATCACATATCATCATTTGGACAGATACAGTACTGTGAATACAGCAGTCCAACTGAAATTAAAATAATTTAACCCTTATATGCTGCTATGTTATATGAGTGGTCTTACACCCTTGTTTGTGAGTACAAATCAATACCAAAACAGTCATATACATCTAAGACCTTGTGTTCTAATGAACACATGGACTCCACTTCTAGATAGGGAACATATGGAACTTTTATATGCAGTCAATCACAGCATTTATTTCATACAGCCAGTGGTTTCCCTAGACAATAAATTAAAAACAATGTATGCAAAATCAATAGGAAATATAATATAAATATTTAACTTGACAAGCCGATTTACTTTCTTGCTTTCCACCTAATTTCACTATGTATACAGACCCTAACAGTAATTAGAATATTATGTTTTATGATACTGTATGGATTTTTAATTAATAGTCTACATGCAAGTTTCGTCGCAAGCAGTTTACACAAAAAGCAGTGCTATGATGTGGGTAGTTACATGGACTGTGACAATTTGTAAATGCAGATCCCACTGTTCTGAAATTCTACAATTCAGATTGTATGCCCAACTGTATCTGATATAATCATATTACTAGATTATTGCCAATGCCCAGACTTAGTACAGACATGTGTCAAGATAACCAACGATGCAAACAAATATAGAGTAAGGAGTCTGGGTGATGGAAATGCAGTCAACAATTCTAGATAATTTAAGTATTACAACAGAACAATGAAAAGCCAATCGCACACAAAAATAACATGGCTGAATGCATCTGGCTTCCCCATGATATCAATATATCAGATCCCCTGTGAACACATTGTCCAATTTGGTGCAGTAAGAGCAATGAATAATATCAATGCTGCAACAACTGATGTCAAACATCCTTAATGCTTCAGCACAGTGACTGACATCCAGTGGTGCAACACCGCCCTGACCCTGTTCAGTCAAAATGTGTTTTAGCTGTGTGTTACTGGAGCCACTCAGGCAGAGAAAGCAGCCATGCTGTCATAAGGCAGAGGACAGCCCTTCACAGGCACATCCCCTCTCCCCACTAATGGTGGTTGTTGTGAAGGAACCTCCAGTGGGAGTACAAACACAAATCACCAGTATGCCATTGAGAATACAGTGGATGATTACTGTTTGCTAACAGCATACATGTAGCACAGTCACTGATATTTTTTTTAGATCAAAATGTACTGTGTTTCTATTTAATGGTTCATTAATAAAGAATGCAAACTAGTGTTTTATAAAATGTGTGTTTTGTTTTTCATGAAACCACCCTGTGCTTTAAAATCTCTGTAGCCTGAAAAAGACAAGATACTGAAACTAAGATGTAGGGTTAAAGAATATGGTGTATGCAGCATGAAAGCCTACTGGGGTATGAATGATTAAATTATAAATACTAGCTCGTGAGAGTTTTGACCAAAACCACGAACATGAATCTACTTGAACTGCTTCAAACTGAGTAAGTGCTTGGTAGTGTTTAGGACACTCCAAGGAACAATGAAGGTTATCATCTTCAGTAGTTCTCATTGGTGGTTCTTATGGATGAATAGAAGGGATGCAATAATTGTGAAATCTGGGAAAATACAAAATAACAAATTTCCATTACCAATGCTTTTTTGTTATTTATTCCCCTTACTGTACCATGGAAACAGCAAGATTTTTCATTCAGCCTTTAACGACGCAATTTATGAATAAATGCAAATTCAATCATACACATTTATGAAACGACCTTTAAAATACTTCAAATTAGGGTGTTTACTTTTTAAACAAATTTCAAACACCCTTTTAGTCTGCTGTACAATTACCTACTCAATGAGAAGAAATGTTCACGTTTATTTATAAACAGGCCACATGTGCAAGGCACCCATTGCCCTCTGTTATGCCAGAATCGTGTCCAGCCAGTGAATTATTCTACAAATTAGCACTAAATGCTAGCTTCTGTTGTTCAAGTTCGACCGCAAATAACCAAAACAACATTTGGCCAGCACAAAAATTGATGCAACTGACGCAATAGATAAACATAGAATGTCATCTTAATTGCAGATCGGCACACAACAAGGCAAATATCGGCCGATACCGATGTTTGGCCGATGACTTGGTGCATCTCTAGTGCATTGATACCCTGTCTCTGCACTGACCCGGTCACTATGACTGGCAATGTGAAATGTGAATTTAATTTGCTTCAGAGGGCCTGTCATCTGCCTTTGCACTCTATGACATCCATGGAAAAGATGCACAATGGGGTTCATGACACATCCGGCTTCTGCTGGCAAAGAGAGCAAGACGGCTTTCAGGCTGTGGAAGTCAATGAGTCATACTGAGAGGAGATCCTTCAGGAGGAGCGTGAGAGACATGGTAAAAAAGACCGAGACAGACAAGATGCCAAACATACTGTGTAGACAAAGAGAATTTTACTTCAAAGATTTGACAGTGCATTACATACAAAGTTTGTTTGCATTTTAAGTCTGTTTGTTTTAACAAAAGCAAAAAAAAAGTCCTGGGTTGACCAAGTGGTACAGTGAGCTTAAAATACAACCATTTGGTACTGTGTGTCTAAGTCAATAACTGTGCATCCCATTCATCTCCTTACCTTCCATTGCACATTATTTTAGGAATCAATATTTAGAGGCAGTATAAACACTACTTTTAAAAACTGAAATCCTAAAAAGTGGCCTATAGAAATTGGAATATTTTGTTGCCTTGGGTTTAATTCATTCATTTATTAAAAATGGGATCCTTCAAATCACTTGACCCACAGATCAAATATTTCTCAATAATGATTACTGTTTATTTGCTGTTCATTTTCTGCCTTAATAAAACATTCCACTGATGTGAATGAGTTAAAACTACACGAATGCTGTTGTATGATCAAAACAGCAAAAGCCACTTGGGATGCATAACTCCTGAAATTTGACTGTAACTCAATTCAGTACTACTACTTACTACTTACAAGCGTTGCATAATTTCAAGCCCCTAAATATTCTAGCAAAACATCAATGTCTAAATAATGCACAAATCTTTTAAGTTTCTAAAATTTGTAAAATGGGGAGAACATGACATGCCTAGCAGTGTTTCTTCTCTAATAAAGTAGTAGTAGAGTCTTGTTTAGTGCAGTGGCCAAAGGCACCGGACAACACTTGATCATTTAAGAGAGTCATTTGTTCAGTCAGCCAAAAAAGATGCCCAGAGGTTTGCACAAATGGAATTGAAATACGAAGAATTTCACCAGTTTTGAGGTACAAAGATTGGGAAATGAATTTTTACAAAAAGCCTACTCTAACTTTTATTACATAATCTGAAGTGTTTTATTTAAAGATGCATAAGAATTCTCCATGTTTTGAAGTTTGGAAAACACAATTTCCTATGCACTGAGGTCCTAACTCTACTGTTTGCATGTCGACCTGCAGCTATCCAAAAGCAATGCCCTTCAACAGTAGGGCATAATGTGTGGGTGGTTTGGGCTATCCCTCCCAGACTTCTTCTCTGGACAGACACCCCAACCAGCTAGCAATAAATGCTGGTGTAGTAAAAAGGAAAAAAATACTCCCCAGATTTCCACCTGTGTCCACATGCTGACTATGTTTTGTTGGATTGCACAAAAAGACGAATATATTACTGCTAGGTAATACCAGGCCTTGTGTATCTTTCTAACATTGGACCTTGGGGATGTTTAAAGGATGTTTGAGTTTACTTCACTGTCACATCTGTCAGTTACTGTAGCCAAATTTGGCAGCAAATGTGGAACTGAGGTGTGTTAACCATGCAGTGTGACAGTCTGGGAGATCTGTCAATCAAAGCTAAAACACCCTCATACATCACACAGGATGAGACAGCCATCCTGTAGAGTGCCTTCGTCTTTAGGTCAATATCTAAAGATTGTAACCAAATGTGAGGGCCGACATGCAAGCTATTCAGTTCAGTGAAGCCAAGATAACATCATACCACCGTCATCAAACACTGTGCCTCGATGTTCTATCCATAAATATCATACACAGTGTAAGGTGACAAGTTAACCCCTGTCAGAGTCCAATGCCAAAAACAAACTGTGCTTGAGTTTATGCCAAGGAGGTTACAGGGGATGAATGACTTGCAACAGAGGCCCTGTGAACCCTATATAACACAGGAAACACGTCCATAAGCCTGTCCAGGCACTGCCGTAGCAAATCCTCCTGACTTCCTCTGTGACTGGGTTAAACGCTGGCCAACTGTTACACACAAAGGTGAATCTGAGGTTTAATAATAGAGCTCCAGGCACACAGGACTTGCGCCATTTTGGCAGGAAAAGCTCGAGTAAAAAGTCATGGTGCCAGTGTTGATTTTAAAATGTCAGATTTTCCCTGACTGTACTTTCTAATGACTTTGACTGCTAAATTGCAAAATTTAACAGATTAAACAGACCCTTATAAAGCTCCTAGGGTGATTTTCACAAGTACTGAAACAGCCAGGATGGACAATGCTACAGACCTGCAGTAGACATCTACAATTACCTGATCAACTTTCCCTCATCTTCTCTAGAGAACCTTTGGAAGCCTACAGAAGCTTTGAGGTAAAAATGCATGAAATCAGAATTTGCCAGTGGTTCTAAACCTGGGAATTATGACCCCCAAGGAGGTCACAAGATCATTTCTGGGGGTCGCAAGGTTGTAGACAAAAGGATAAAGTAATATATAAAAAATAACATATTTTAGACTGGGGAATGGTAACTGTGCGAGTATGGTAGGTTTCAGGTGATATATTCAGTGCTTAATCTGTAATTCAAGAGATCCAGCAAGACACAGAGGGTGCTGTTCCAGCAGGTCAGGAGGAGAGAAAAAGTCAAGAATCCATGTCCATCCACACTGGACGAACCCTAGGTGTTACCTGTTAAAATTAAACTAAAGTGTCATCTCAAATAGTGTCATCACAAATAAAGCATAATGCAAAAATAGCAGTTTGCATAGCTTAATTACCTACTTACTTGTCCTCAATTTCCTTAGAGTTAACTTCAGCATCACTGACAGAATTTTACACAAATATGCAAGGAAACTTTAATACATCTGAATAATTCCCTAAACTGACAGTTTGTTAGAAATCTAATAAAATGCTCTCCATTTTACAGTCACCTATACACAATGTTGATTCTGCATCAATACAACAGGCGAAGACACTAGCTGCTAACAGTCATTTCCCCCTAAAATAGTCCTGCTTTCCTGCCAATATGGCTGTGCTTTGATTTCTATTGTTGGATATGAGATTGCGTGACGTCCATTACCAACTCTCTTTCAGCTGTAAACCTTGGAATGAATAGGGTTTCAAGAGGAACAGCAATTACACAGTAGCCGGAAAAACCCCCAGTACTGGGGATGCGGTGGTGAACTTGCCATGGCCAATGTTACCAAGGCAACCAATATCCAAACAGCCTTCAACATTTCAGAACAAATCTCAATCACCACCAGCACTCTACCACCGAGGGAGTTAACTGTAGTACTCCAGTGACCTCTGACTCAGAGATGGACTCTAATCCCCTCCAATCTTCCTGTCAGGACACGTCCTGTCCTGGGTTCAGGATTTCTGCAAGTGTTATATTCAACTCTCTATGATATTGCCTGTTAATGTCAGCAATTCAGTGCCTTCAATGAAAACGCCTTAAAATTACCCTTTATAGCCTCTGAAAATTCTTTACAAATCCAAGTTTGAGTGGTAACACCGGATTGGTTAGGGTGTCTGTGTGTGAAAAGGGATGAAGTGGATAACCTGAATCTCTCTGCGTGACACACCTTCCTGTTGGCGAAAAAAGGTTGTTGTGACCCTATATGTATTAGCGGAAATACATGGCTGAACACATTCCACTAAACAGTTACCTACACCTCAGTTTAAAGTGAACTGGCTGTCAAAATGGTGACAGTATTAATGTCACAGTGCCATCTGTTACAGGACCATTAACAATAGCAATATTTCTACACATACTGCAGAGTAAAAGCAGCATGGCAAATGCCGGTAAGACATGGTGCAAGGTCCTAAACATTAGTCATTCATTATTCAATGAGCACGATCACCACAGGCCTGCATGTACTGCAGCTGCCAAGGTAAAAGTAAAGGTTAAAGTGGATGTTAAGATTGCACTGCTTCAAAAATATCACCCTGGTATAATGTTTAAATTTGATTGAAAATAATCTCCCTCAAAAAATAAATCATTACTGTTCTTTAGAACAGTAGTTTAAAAGGTATATGAATTATTAACTTAACTGTACACTGTGTGAATAGGTAACTTAAATAATGATTTATAATAATAAAAATAATGATCATTTAGATTATAAAGAGAGAGAAAACATTCAAAACATTATATTTAAAAACATTGTGGCTGCACTTGTCTTCACAGGAACTGCACAGTTCTCCTACAAAATTAAAAATAGGTGCCATGTTGCCATGTAGGTTTCCTTCTATCTTTGGACATATCTGTTACATAATTTTAGATTACTCTGCACGAATGAGGATTAAATGAGGTTAATTCCCTTCCCCAATGATATCACTTTCTAAATTTTTCTTTTCCTTCTCATCCTTTAAAACACTGTGACATGCACCCAAAAAATATTATCAGCCTGAGAATAATGTGACACTGAACTGATCCCAATGGCTGTAGGGTATAATAAATTTATAAAGAGGTGATTATTATATATCATCTTTTCATGAGTAGGCAAATTTTCTATGAATAAAGAGCCTTTGAATAAGGAGCTAGCAGTCTGAATACAAAGTGTGAGGGTCTTTGCATGATTTTATAAAAAAATACCGAAAATGCTGTGCTTTTACACCGTTATGCATTTCATCAGGCAAAGCTTTTCACATGTAAAATTGTTAAATGGGTTAAAATATACTTAAATGACTGTTAAAAAGCTTCTGCAGCCTGCCCCAGTATAGTATATCTTTGGGAATCACTGACATCCTTTCAAAGTGGATCCTGCACATTGAATGGATAAGAAACAGCTATAGCTGCTAATGCTCCTCAGGAGATAGTGCCTTCTTAGTGTGATCTAATTAGAGATTAAAAATAACTGCTTTTTTTTACTGAATGAGTGTCACTTCACTGCTTTAATGATGGATTTTTTTCATAATAATATTAATGCATGTCATGACTTTATGTGAAACAGAGGTATCTCTAAGTTGCCAGGCAATGACTAAGCTGATAGAGGAGTGTAACGTTAGAGGAGAGGGTGACACACTATGGTGACTGCATAAAAAGAAAGCCTGGGGCATGGCAATCTGAAAATTTCCCTGCTTTGTGCATGGTGATGCACCCTATAGTGTTTCAATAATGAATGCACCATGATGTGCATGGATGCATGAGAAGACACACACACACTGCTTCCCTTCACACTCCATAAAAGAAGTTGAGAGCTAAATCCTAGCCAGCAGCATATTGCTTTATTACAGTAAGATGAGACATGCACTCATTTTCTTAAAATCAGACATGCTGTACTGTAAAGTTGGCTTTCAGGAGTTTTGCGTTGAGAAGACTCATCTTTATCTCTTGTAAATCAGCACACAGTTCCTTCCAGCATGGATAGTGATGTGATTGTAAGCTTGTTTCCTCTTTTAGGGCCGCAGAAAAGGTTGTGATGACTTCGGAGCAGGAGCCCTGTTTTTCCCTGCTTCTGCAGGGGGCTGCACAGTTAACCAAAATTTTATCAAAATAAGGTTCAATTCTGAATTGAAAATTGCCTGATATTAGCTTTCAAATTCAATTGTTGAAATCAAAAGCAGGATTCACCTTAGTGGGGTAGATTCCAGTAAAATATGGCAGTTTTATCACATTTGTTTTGTAGCCTGTTTTTAAAGAATATGTAGATGTAAATTGGCTACACGTTGGTGTAGCACTTTCACTTCACAGCAAGACGGTCGCAGGTTCAAATCCGGCTTGCAGCTCTCTGTGTGAAGTTCGCAGATTCTCCCAAAGTCAGTGTGGGTTCTTTCCATCTCCTCCAGCTTCCTCCCACGGTCCAAAGACATGCAGCTTAGGTTAAATTGGTGAATCTAAATTGTCCGTAGGTGTGAATGAGAACTTGAGTGGTTGTCTGTCTCTATGTGTACCCGGCCTCTCGTCCAGAGATAGCTGGGATCGGCTCCAGCTCCCCGTGACCCGAGTTCACATAAGCGGTTAAGTATAATGAATGAAAATGTAAATGACAGTTGTCAAGGCATGAAGAATTCATAATCTAACAATAGCATAGCAGTCAGTGCTCAGAGAAATATTTAAATAGGAAATAAAAAGTCTAATCAAATTGTGGTTTTGGAGAATTATGACACCCCTATGGACTTGTGCAACGTCCAAATCACAGGAGACACAATATTCGTTAAGGGCAAAATATGTGTCAAAGTACCATCTAAATTAAGTTTTGTGGTGCTGCAGAGGTGTCCCAGCCTATGAATGGTATTCTACAGTCTTGAAAAAATACTTTTGTTTTGTAGATATCCCTCCAAAGTACCACTTTGATCAATTTAAAATGTTTTTCAATGAAAATTAGAATAATGGTGCAAAAATTATGATTTCCTCCAACATCGTGAATCATATTGCAATAACAATATCAATCAAAATAATTGCAATTAGGTTTTTTTTCTAAATCATGCAGCCCTACTTTTCTCACACATGAATAAGCACATGCACATGGAAAGGCAGAAAGGGAGCCAGCACGTGCTCTCAGTTCATAACAGTGTAAGCAAAAAGGGGAAATAAGGTCTTATTTTCAAGTGAATAGCCTTGTGGAAAATAAGGTACATTTTGCCAAATGCGCCAAGTATGTCACACGCTGAAGGTGACCAGTGAGGTGAGAATCAAGAAAGAAAGTAGCCATGTTGAAATAGCTCAAAGTTGTTTTTCTCCCTGTAAAGAGAAGTTGGTTTGCCTGAACAAACGGCAAGTACACTTGGCAGGTAGTCACTCTTTACACAATATGCCTTACAAAAACTTTGACAAAAGTCTGCGACACCCTGTCGCAGGTTCCTTTTGTCCCACAGAGTAAATGCTTCATAATGCCCAAAGGTTTGCCTATCTAGGGTTACATGTCCACAGGGATCCTGTGTTCACAGTGCTGTCCTCTTTTCTTTCCTTTTTTTTAATTTGATGAATGACAAGGACACGCTGTTCTAATTTCCTGATGGCTCTGACTTCATATGTTTTAAGTTTTGAGAGAAGCAGACACACTCTGAAATGTGATGTGGAGGAGATTTTCAGTACGCAGAGTAGTAACAAGACACAAAACAAGCTTGTCTCCCAGGCCTTAATGCTGTGCTTAACCTATTTTGCACTCTTAAATTAAACCTGATTAATAATATAATAACTCAGACCTCACAGGAGTGACAAAAAGATGCTACTACCACAGAAGCTAATCACTGAAAAAACAACCACTAAGCCCTGCAGCCAGCGCCTCCTTTGTGAGCAAACCCTCAGGAAAGGATGGTTATGTTCCTCCCACAGTGCTTCACAGGGTCACGTGCATGTGTAATGTCATCTTTTTAGCATCCTTAGGCAATGCAGCTCTTCTCAACTCTCTTAGACCTGGATCTGTCTGATCTACTTGCCATCATTAGTGGAGTCAAGTAGTCCTGGCTGCAACAAAACCCCAGTCTTTCTCTTGTTTCTTTTTCCTAACACTGGATGGAAAGCTTAGCATGTATGAGATTTTTTTTTTTTAAATAATGTGCAAAAGACATGGTATCTTTACAACTACAGTCTACAGTCTGATGTATAGGGAATGGGTGTTTCACTGACTGTTTCACGGTTAAGATAACATATGGATTTGCAAAAAATGACTAGTCTGAATAGATAAAATTCCCCAAACATGCATGACTGACAGTTTCCCAAAAATTGTCTCCTAATCCAGTAGTTGTGTTTTTCCATCATCGGCTCAATTCTGAAACACACTCTGGTTCAATAAACATCCACTAAAGCTAAGCAGCGGCCTGTCAGCAGACACTCTGTTCTTGGCAGGTTCGGTTATTTGATAAGACAAAACTAAAATCACAGAAAATAGAGGGTTTAAAAAAATACACTAGGCCTCACATGCTTTGGCTGGATTTCCCAAATGCACCTTTTCTTCAAACGTCTGTCTGACTTTAATATGATTTTGCAGAGAGTGCTGCTCGACACCCAAAGTCGAAAGCATGTTAAGCTAGGTCTGCAAATGTACATGACAGTACAATCACTCCTGCTGCGTTGGTTTCCCACACCAATACCCTTTCCATGATGCTTTTAATTGGTTTTAATCAAATGCTTAATTGTGTTTTGCATTACTGGTCTAATGAAGCATCAAGCACATGATCATAGTGATGAAAGGAAGAACTGACTGACAGAAAATTGAATGGACAACAGTGTTTATCGTTTGAGTCATATATTAAGTAAAAATTCAGCTTGGTTTAAGCTTTTCAAATGTGACTATTTGATTCTGTTTTACAACCCAGATTACAAAAAAGGTGGGGTGTGGATGCAATAATTTGCTAATCCTTTTTGACGTATATTCAATTGAACATTGTGTAAGAATCCTTTTAAAGTCGAAACTTTTGTTTTTCCTGAGATATAGACTTTTCTGTTGCGGCAAAAATTCAGCTTTTTTTTTTTACATTTTACACAGCTTCTCAACCATTTTGGAATCATGGTTTAATATAATTAGAATGAAATAAATTTGGGTTTTGCTGCTAGTTGACAAAATAAAAATTGAAAAAAAATCAACCACAGAAATTGTGGCAGGCCTTTCCTGAGGGAAGGGAAATCTAAATTTTGGTGTACCTGCTAAATAAAGTCTAAATATGAGAAACACTGCTGGCAGTACACGATCTGCACACACTGTTCTGAAATAATGACTTAATCAAGTTGGAGCTTTTGGACTAGCAGCCGTTGCTTTCGGCAGTGTTGATTTCCATGCTCACGAAGCTAAGTCAGACGTAAAGAAGTCTGGAGCATTTGTAAGTCAGCCTGCAGCCAGCCATGCTTCCATCTTGCTTTGTAAATGGAGCAGCGTGGAGCCACGTCATCATTCCCACATGATCTGACTGATGATGTAACGCATGCTAAGTGAAACAATCCTACTGGAGAACTACTAGAGTATACTAGAGAACTGCATTTTGCTGTTGAACAGAGAGCCATATGGTGAGATGAAGATTGCAATGCATTCATCATATCCCACAGGTTGAGGACATTGGGAACTCATCTCTTATCTCGCCCAGTTTCGCTTCACTTCTCTCACTTTGATTTCCGCAGGCCATATTTCATTTTTTGTCAGAAATGCAGTCCTGAAATTCTTCCATATTTCAGTTATCAGTTTGAAGAGGATCAATTAATAATTATGTCGAGAGGCTCAACAGGACCATTGAGCGTGCAGCCGGCGAGAGAGGAAAAGAAGAGAAAGATGGTTAATCCCTCCTAAATCTCAGTTCAGTACTGAATCTATGCCATAAAAGCATCCATTAAAAAGACTAAAATCTTCTTCAACATTGACATTGATAAATGTAGTATTTCTAAAATGTGTGCAGTGCCAAACACAACAAAAGTAGATACAATAAAAGGAATACAAAACAAACAATGTAATTATCAATAATGGCACAATAGTTATGAGAGAATCTGATTCTATTAAAAATGTCAGAATCATCCAATCTCTCTTACAGCCATATTAAACATAACTGTGTCATATACAACTTTATATCATTAAATTTTATATTTAAGTAATGTTTGTCATATTGTCATATGGGATTCAAACCAAAACTCAAACCCTAAATTTCCTTTTAAAACTGTGTTGTTAAATTGAGTTAAAAGGATTGGCTGGGTGTGCTGATATATCAAAGCAAAGCATGGGTTATTGCAGAAAAGGCCAATAAGGAAGAAGAAACTGCAGTACAGAAATGCCTAAGATATTCGCTTAAGAGAATTTAGAAACAGTGTCATGTTTCCATTGTTTGTCTAAGTCTCAGTTACAAAATAGCTTGTCACAATGCTCAGTCACAATGCTTGAAAACATAACAAGTAAATATATAAGGGATCCTTAAAATTTGGTAATGTTTATGCAACAAATTAGGCAAATATCAACATCAAACATCCAGTAAAGATGGCTAAATTATATAATAACTGTATTAACAAGCTATCTCACCAGTCCTATAACTCTTTATTTCTTATAGCTTCAGGTGTTCTGACAAAGTTATGCTAAAATTGAAAAAGATGCTCCGTCTCAAACATAATAGTACATTTTCAAAGCTCGTATAATACTTCCATTATATTAATAGCTTTCCTGTGTTTAAGTGTAACTGGTGGTAGATGCATAACAAAATGATGTGTCGAATACATTAGAATATGCTTAAATTAAATTATGGCACAAGGGGAGCCTGAATTCCATCATAAGGGTCTTGAAAATTGACATTTCTACATTAAAATGTTCCAATAAACCCAAGAGAAATTGCATTACCATTACAATACAGTGAGGGCTCCACTCCCAGTGCGTTTTCCTCCCTTGCCTGAGGAACACCCCTGCACATACTGGATTGTACATAGAGGATTAAAAGGCTATCCCACGAAAACCCTGAGCCTGAGTGTAGCTGAGAGTACTACTCCAACCATAATCACCTCACATGTCAAATTACTGATTTTAATCAAAAAATGGGCGTGCAAAGGCTATTAAAAAATGTAATTTGTCACAAAACTCCCTCAATTAGACTTACGTAACGACACATTTTACCAACTTAGAGGATCTCATTTCAAAGCCTTTATCGTGGCATCAGATTACATAACAGATGATTCAGAGTAGAAGTTGTGCATGCTATGCATCAGTGTGCCAGAGAGACCAAATATACCCACATTGTCCCTGAAAGACTCTTCATTTACTTGCAAGCGAGCTCTAATTATCAAAAACCCTTCCTTTCCTACTTGCACACCTTGCCAGGTGCACTTCAGAAATGCCATGTGTGCTATTTTGCACAATGTACCTTTAACTGCGAGAACGTGACTCAACCCAGAAGGCTGTGTGTGCATTCATGTGTGTGTATCTACAAATACAAGGAGCCCAGCATCACTCCCCATCAACAACAAACACGTCCCATCCGAGCTGAGACCTACGGCCGACACCGACACGATCACAAATGGGAGAGAGAGAAATTAAATCCCCATGCCACATTTCCATTCACATAACACTCACATGCATGCTGATACAATTTAAAAGCATCTCCTTCCTGAGCATCATGTTTAATTTAATGTACAAAAACGCTAAGTCAGCGTACAGGGCGGTCACGTAAAGAGCGTTATGTAGCCCACTGTGAGTGCATCTCCCGAGGAAATGGTACTCTAACACATTAGCAGCAAGCTGTCTTTACTTAAAAAACACATCACCCTGCTCGCCAGTAAGCTAATTAGCGTCAGTCGCAGTACCGTTATCGTTGCACCTGCTAAACAGAGTGCCTGCAGGCGGAGGGACGGAGGGAGGAGGAGGAAAACCAGGAGGCGAGCCGTCCTGACCACTATTACAAGGGTGGCGATATTCAGAGCAAAACATAAACATTGAGATTACAGTTTAAGTGCTGAATGTGATATTTTTCTTACCTGTAAATTCCACAAGAAGCAAAGCTAGGAAAATATCCCTCAACTGGACCATCGCAACTCCCGAGTAAACGTTAAACGGCGTAAATTAGCTCACGTTTAATCTCCGCTCGGTCCCTACGGTGTTGCCCCTCGGGTTCTCCTGCCTCTATCTCAGCAACTGTTCATCCCTAATCTATATTTTCTAAAGCTGGTCGGTGATAACTGTCAGCAGCAGCAGCTTCGTTGATGACAAGCAGCGGCCGGAGATTAGCGGTGATGAGCGCCAGTGCACTGTTCAAAGTCTGACTGACAAGCAGAGCCTGCTCACACACGTGGATCACTCCGCGGAATAAAAGCACCTCCTGTTAAATAGTGCGCGGGTCTCAAAGGAAAGCAGTGTCATAGGGAAACCCCCGCAATAATCATAATGATAAAAAAAAAATAATAATAATAACAATACAGGTCGCATAATGCTTGGGAATGTTACTATAGGCCAGGGATGGGCAACTTAAATGCTGGAGGGGGCCACAATTTTTCATCGACACTACCACAGGGCCACATATAGGGCCATGCACTTAACCAGATATGATGAAACTGCAATTTTAAATATGTTAACAGTGTAGTAACTTAACATAGTTCATGCTCAAATGCACGTTTAACAGTATAAATAGAAATATAAATGGTTTGAAAGAATAAAAAATAACCACTTACTGTGATTTCTTTCTTTTTTTCAGTGCAAGAACAGCAGACCTACATTAATTGCAAGAAGGAATTGTGTGCATTTTTATACTGCGCTTTTAAGATTTCATGGTCAACTGCATGTAGTTGTACTGAGGGCCACTTCAAGTAAGGGTGCGAGCCGTATGCGGCCCCCCGGGCCTCCAGTTGCCCATCCCTGCTATAGGCTATCTGTTTAAAATAAACAAAATAGTATATACAATAATAAATCATAATAAAAGAGACATTGAAAGAATAAACCTTCAAGCTAAATATATTAATTTAAAGCAGGTTCTGTGATTTTTTTATATGCTTCATGTTGTCAACACAACATAATGGAAAACTGCCTCTAGAGCCTTAATGCAATATCTGTGTTTCTCCCAAGAATAGGCAACAGTGCAAATATAAATAATATTTTACTTTAAAAGGCCTACTACTAGTGGATGGCTTTTATAATTTTAGTTTTATTAAAACTTTCTAGATCAGTTATATGCCATTAATAAGGACCACTTTTGAGCTGCCAGTAGAGCTTAATCAACTCTAATCTAATAAATGAGTCAACCAACAGACTGGGTTGGGCTGATTTGCAATTATTTTGTTAATTGATGAATCGCTTTCAGTTCTTTCTTTTTTTTATTAGTAAACAACAATTCCAAACTTTTACCAATTGCAGCCTGTGATTTGTGAGGATTTTCTGCTTTTCTTAGTCTTAAGTGATAGTAAATTGGATATCTTTGCATTCTGAACTCAGACAAAACAAGACATTTTAAGAGATATCATAAAGCTTTAAGGTATTGATTATAATGACATCAAACACAAATAATCAACAGATAAATCAATCATGAAAATAAGTTGCCAATTTGTGCCAGCCCTAGTTGCCAGGTTGTGAAAAAAACAACCTTTAAAAAACTATGACCCCCTAATATTAAGGGGGTCATAGTTTTAAAATAAAAGGGGCTAAATGGAATCTTGAGCAAAACCAATTTAAATATTTATTAAATCATCACCAACATTTAGAACTGGATTATTACCAAATAAAACAGGTTTTTTTTTAAACAACCAAAAAAAAATTTTTTACCAGCTGGCAATCTAACCTTTTTTATTATCAAATAGTTTAAACCTGATCTTTGAAGATATGGTACATTATGCACTTTTTATAAAGTCATCATTTAATAATGGTACTCATTATTGTAGAGCTAAAAGGGTACTGTGATCACAATGACAATCAGGGCCATAGACAGAATTTAAAAAATTCTGAGGTCATATGTCTTTATTCTGCCATGCAAACCCCCAATTATCTTTTCTTCTTTATTTTTACTTAGCACAAAAAGAGGTGAGTACATTTTCTTTCTCTTTACATTAATTTGTCCATTTAACTGATAATTTATGTTCACCGTTCAATGTGATAGTTCAAAGGCAGACTCAAAGCTTTTATCCCACCAGGAATATAATTGTGGTTGAGAAATATTAAATCCATCTATTTAGTTTACATTTTTAATGATTTAATCCTTTTTCTTCCCTCAAGAGTGAAAGCTGAGAGTGAAAAACTTTGAATCAGCCTTCATCAAATGCCCTTGTTTGTAACTATACAGTACAGAAACAGTAGATAAACTCTAATGAAAAGGGCTTTTCCTCATACAAAACTATTTTACAATCATAAAATGCCAGTGGTTCCAGTTATATTTATTTTTCTTGAATATTTATTGTTTTATCCATTGCCTGTACAGTACCCTTTTCAAATGTGTATTACAGATTAACTGTGATTTAATTTGTTATTCACAATAAAATACTATTAATCTGGTACGTCTCCGTGTGGTTGTACAGGAAAACAATGCTGCGCCTTTAACAAAATAGTGTTAAAGAGTCCCTACGCTATATTTAAAATACAACAACAGCAGCAGCAGCACAACAAAACCCACAGTTTTTGCCTCAACATACTTTTGTAAAACACCGCTGTGAGTCAAATACTCCACTGACCCTAACTCACCTCTCCAATGACCAAATAGGGCATTATGCAACGCACTTTATTTAGGCTTTAGAGTGAATGGTACCTGAGAGAACAAGGATGCAAAAGGAAGATAAAGTTGTGTGCTCGCACAGCGGGAAGGAACCGTAGCGTTTGGCACCCTGAGAGGGCAGTGGGCGGTTTGCCTTTGATTTGCACTGCTGGCCAGCAGAGAGATGCAATGGGCCAAAATTTAATAAACCCAAATCAATCTTAGGGCTGGCTGAAAATGTATTGTGGTCAAATCTTGCGCACATTTGCTGCAGCCCATCTTTCCACAGCAATTTATTCCACACATACCTCCTCGGGGAGTGTGGCCCCAAAAATGTCCTCAGACACTTTCCTCCCGTCCTCTTTTTACTACCCGTCTACTAAGAAGTAACCAGAGGATACAGGAGAGACGATAAATGGGTTCAGGGCACTGTGGGGGGGAGAGGGGGGAGGTCTGACTGCCGTTGCTTCAGCATCATAGATAGGAAAAGTATGACTCAGCTGATGACTCATGCATAAATGCCCGCCGAAATATACTGTAGTGCTTTATTCAGTGTGCAATGAAGTTGAAAAGCTGATGTAGCTTGTTTTTTTTTACGATTATTTTTGGGTTATCTTGTTAGTGTTACCTCACGCTCACATCCAAAGACACAGAGACATTCCTCTATAATAAAAGCTTAAAATCAGGACAAATGGAGAAAATCTCCTGCCCAACTAATCATTTATGGTTATGAAATATCACAGGTCCCCGTCAGCTAAATTCCTTGGAGTTAATTAATAAAAAGCTTAACTGGAGATATCATTTTCAATTAGTATGGCGAAAACTGACAAAACCATAACATATGAAAATCTGTTAAACAGAGCTGCACTTTTAACTTTGTGCTACTTACTGATTTATATCAATCTCATTATCTATGCCACATGCTTTTATCTTCTTCATAACAATCTGTACCCATAAATTATCAGTCAATGATGGGACATTTATATCATTATGCATTATTCCCAGAATTAAATTGCAGCCGATAATACAAAGCATAATTGCTTTCATTGACTTAATAAGTGCAGCATCTACGTTTTTATTAAATATTATGTCAGATTTAATTGAATTCTACGGCAAAATGGTCTATAAAAGTATGTTTGTAAAATGTTGGAAGTGCTTAACTAGAAAAATAAAGGAATAAATAAATCACAAATGATGGTAAAAATACAAATCTATTCATAAAAGTTGAATACTTCATGCTAAATAAAAGAGAATTTAGTTGCTTAAATATATATATATCAATTCAATATGCAGATAGAATTTTAAATATATTTATACAATACATTATAAAGTCTTTTAAGAGTATATGTATTGTTACTGTAACAATTGCAACCTTAAACACCTTGGACTGAAAAAAATGAACATTTGTTAACATCTTGTTAACAACAAAAATGTTAAGAACACTAATTTGATTCGGTCAAAGCTGTGGAGTATTATATCATCTTTTTTCTCACTATATTTAAGCCTTTCTTATCCTCAGTTTTGCATCAAAAACAAGATCTTTTTAAAGTCCAACATGTGAAATTATTGTCTATAGTATTGATATTGACCACGACTGGTAGCGATTGGTATCAGTTGAAAAAAAAGTCCATATCTTGCCTTCTTTATTCATAAAATAGCCATTTTGCAAAAGAAATGTTTTACTCATGTATGCCCCATGAGCCATCAGCTCCACTTCTGTTCAGCTGAATATTCTGTCCATTTGTGGTAAGGCACTCATTACATGCTCTTTCATCTACTCAAATCAGCCAGTATGCCTTTCAAAACTTTGCCAAGATCTATTAGGCGTTACGAATCACATGCAGTAATCGTGTATAATTGTAGTAGGATCGGTAGACCTGCTGATAAACCTCATCTGTTTGTTCTCCTCAGTTTGGAAACAAATACAGCAAGTTGTACGTTTTAAAAAACATGTACAACGCTCTGTAACTTCAAACGTACGTTTCATTACACACCAGGTTGTCAGAAGTTATTTCGTGCTCTCCATCTCTGTTTCTCTCTGTGCAGTATCTCTCTCCCCCTCTTTCTCCTGCCTCCTCTCATCCTCTCACACCTATTAGAGCCATGACCACACATGCATACTCTCCAGCTCACGCCTACACGCAAATACACACGTGCAGCACAATTTACATCTATTTTTTCCGTGTTAATTATTACTACTACTGTACATTGCGTCTATGTGTCAAACTTTTTCCATCTGTTTATCTATCATTTCATGGGTCTATACTGGCCATACTGTCAGCATATTCTCCTGGAGTGGATACATGTGAACATCCTCCACTGTAGGTGGTTTTAAAATAGCTTCTCTTTCCTCCTCCACTACTGTAACAGAAGGCAACATACAGTACTGCTATGAAGATTGCTTTCCGGGTCATGGGAGAAAAGTAGAGGTCAGCTGTGCAAGGGAAGGGTATGCATAATTATGTGCAGTGGATATCAGTGTTACTAATGAGAAAAAACAGGGCAGAGATGTTTAGCATTGTTTGAGAGGACCCTCTCCCTCTCACTGACTCTTGCGGTGTATGTTGCATAAGCAATAACTGTTCAAATCAGGCGAAAGCAAAAACGCTGTGGTGTTATTGTGCATCAGCAGGCTCGTAGAAATGCAGCATCATGGTGTGACGAGACAGAAGATTTGTATCAAGCTCTTTTGTATCAACAACTTCCCCTTTGGTATTTGACCCTTTGGTGCATACTCTGGATTCCTTTAAAAATATATCTACTATATTTGTAAAAAAAAAAAAAAACAAACCTGTAATTTCTATGTATGCAACACATATGGTGCATCTCAATAAATTAGAATATCATGGAAAAGTAAATTTCCAGTAGTTAAACTCAAATAGCCCTAACCAAGTATTGAGTCATATAGATGGACATACTTTTCAGAGGCCAGCATTTCCATATTAAACATACTTTTTAAAATTGGTCTTTTGTAATATTCAAATTTTTTTTTGACACACTGAATTTTAGGTCTTCATTAAATGTAAGCCATAATCGATGTAATGAGAAGAAATTAAATATATTAAGACATGAAATGTTTAATTCTGTGTGTAATGCATCTATATCATGTTTTATTTCCACTTTTTGAATTGACTTACTGACATAAATAAGCTTTTCTATGATATTCTAATTTACTGAGATGCACCTGTATTGGGCTGATAACGGGGCATTGATATCATTGTATTATTGTGTATTATTATTCCCATTATACATTTATAGCCAATATATATATGAAGCCATGTAATTTGCTTCCATTGCCATAACAAGCACAGTATCTACACACTCCAATACAGTAGGTGGTGGTTTGCACCTTTAAATTTGCAAATAAATACTTATTGTGAATACTATCGCAGGAATGATTTGGCAGATTATGTCACATCGATTTTATTATTTGGCAAAATGCTCTTAAAAAGCAGAGGATGTTTGTGAAGCTTTTCATGAACTTTAATAATGCACATTTGAAGCGTCAGAACTGTATATTGTTTCTGTTGTGTGAACAGTATTAATGTCAATTACGTTTTGGTCAGGCAGGGATGTGTAATATTAAATCATCCACCTTTGCTCACTATATCTTACATCTTAGCTTTGCATCAGCTACAAGTAATTACCTATTCTTTTAAATACAAAAATGTGAAATTATTGGTTAGGTCTATTATCTGTTAGGTTACATCAGCCACGAGAAAAATAATAATAATAACTTCATTTATATAGCACCTTTTAAAACAACAGCTTAAAAAGTGCTTTGACAGAGAACAGTTAATCGCAAGGAGAATGATGCCATGAAGCTAAAAAAACAATTCTTCAATTAGAAGTTAAAAAAAAAAAAAAAAAAGACAGTGTGGGATCAATCACAAGACATTCTCAGATACCGAGGAGAAGTATTCTGATAAAATAACAAGAACAGACTTAAAAGGTAAAAGCAGCAAAAAAAAGAAAAAAAAAGAAGTAAGAAGTGAAGAAGTAAAAAAAGAGTAGTCAGATAGAAAGCGTTACATCAAAGCAAGTCTATAAAATTGGGTTTTAAGAAGTGATTTAAAAGAAGCAGGAAATTAGTTAGCGTTACTGATAATCAGTTAAAAAAATAATTTTAAAAAACACATATCATCCATCCCTAGTCATTTCAATTCCTGAGTATGAAGTAGGTTAAATGCAGTCAATATGTGATGGTAGAAAAGTAGTCACACAATCTGCCTCCAGTACTTAAATTTTGTAGAACATAACCAATAAATAATTTTATTTTTTCTACAACCTTTATTTAATCAGGAAAAGTCTCACCGAGATTAGCAATCTCTTTTAAAAGAGCCTCCTGGCCAAGACAGGCAGCAGCACAGTTAACAGGGTTTCAGGCATAGAACACAATAAGAATAATAAACATAAGTAAATAAATAAATAAAGGAATCATAAGAATTCAGCAGCTCGGGGTAGATCAACCAAGGCACAGGTTAGACAGAGGTTTGACGGCACTGATACCCAGGTGCAGACTATCAGTGCAGCCTAATCATTCACAGAAGCGTGATGAGTCAGCAACAGGCCCCGCAGAAAAGTCACAATTAGACCAGCTGTGCAAAGCATTAAAAAATGATTCGTGTCATACAGGAAGTCTGAAGTCTAAATATAAACCACATCCTAGAAAGCACAGCTAGAAAACATCACATGAAATGCATTACATCACAGTAAAAAAAGAAGTGTAAACAGTAGAATAATAGCTAAAATAAGTATAGCATAGGCTAAACTGCCAATATTATATATTATTTATGCAGGAAACTATAAAGGGGCTGCCTATAAGTGAAATAGATTAGGTTAGATTAATATCCCTATATATGAAATGGGAATGTCTGATTAGAGAATCACAGGCTATACCTGCAACACCACCAACACCATAGTTTACATGTGTTCTGCAGGCAATGAAACAGCAGAACTAAAGAGGAAATCATCAGCGTATTCATAATTAAACTACAACCTGAAAGCCAAACCAAAATCTAAAAGTCACAAGCAGAGGCACAAGTGTCAGAGCTACTAAAGGCTACTCTAATTCAATGTTGTGCAGTCTAGATGAATGACTCAGTGACAAGCTTTGAGAGCTTAGAGCATGGCTCCATCATTCAATTATCACCTTTAGTGCAGAAAGAGCGAGCTCCCTATAATCTCAGGACTAAGGGGTGCATATCAGTTAGCTTGAGAGGGAGATGGTGTTGTCAGACAGTGGATTCATTGTCCTGAGAGTCTGTCCTGCAAGGCACACAGGGCTCCTTTGTGGACTGCAGATATTAATCTGCGTAGGCAGAGATCTGGAGGAGTCTGACTAAGCTCACATACAACCACACACATCAGCACACACAGACACACACAGACTCAACCATATGCATATTCATTATGTAACAGCAAAGAGAGGATGCAGTGTCCCATCCAATACAGCTTCCCCGTCATAAAGATGGCATTCTTCTGAGATGATTTACACAATACATTCAGACCTCAGGCTTATCGTCACCACTGTAGACGTAAGGTGTCGTTGCCAGATGTCACTGTAATGCTCCAACCAACTTTCATCATCAACAAGCACAAAGAAGGCTTAGTTCCACTGCTAGTTCAGTGTCTGACTGCCAGACCAGTGACAACACTTCACCTCTGCCTCATCAGCATAACCCACAACGCAAGAAAAATGCTCTGTGACCACAGAATAATGACACAGTCAAGAAGTCACACAGAGAATTCAAGCGAATTAAGTGAACGTTGAATCCAAAAGGAAAACCGTTTAAACGGTTTGGACAGTGAGAGCCAGAGTGGACACTGTTAACACTTTTGTTTCTTAAATATTGAAAATGTTTTTTTCCCCCAGTGAGGTTGGACTGCAGAAGTGCACCAAACACAATTTTAGGACAGAACTATAATTGTTGAAATAATCCAACACAAGAGCACAGCAAACTGCACCATCACCTCTCTCTGACATGCTCTCAACACAATTATGCTTCATAAATCCATGTATTCTGTTGAATTAGAATGTAAGTGGTTGTTTCCTCTATTTCCTGCACATATGTAACATATCCTAAGACAAATAATAATTAATTTGTAAGTATTGAATACTTTCAGCTTTCAAAGTTCCATTTCAGTTTTTAAATCATATTAAGAAATGGGTGATTTTAAGTGGACAAAGAAGAAAACTGAGAATCAAACAACCAGAAAGGTGTAACTCTCAAGACATCTTGGATATCTGCTGCCCCCTAGTGTTACAAAAGCATCTCAGCACGGAAATGGAGCTTTCAATAAGATGGCAACAATTCAGAAAGCAGCACTTTACATGTAATGTGGTCTTTCCGACATGTGGGGGCAGCATATCTCTACTTTAAAAGAAGGATACTGCAACAGATTTTCCTCTGGCTTTATAATTCATGCATGGACAGTGTACAAATGCAATTAAGAGTTAATGAGAACTAATGTTGATCACTTTTCTACTGTAAAAGTGGTGTAATTTGGAAAATAGAAGATAATAGATTTTCATCATGTGCCCATTGCGTCTGGCCCCAAAACCTGACTGTTTGACTCCGACCCAACACTCCAGCTGGATGGGAGGTTTAGCACACAGGCCAATGCAACAGCAGTGATATTTAATAAATCTGGAGTGATTGGCGTTTGATCTTTTTCTCTTTTTTCCCCCCATCTCTTCTTTTTTTTGCTTTCATGCAAATGTTTTCCTCTTGGGTTATTTAAAACTCACCTACACAGATTTTTTTTTGACATATGTAAGCACCATTTTTCACACATTATTTGCATTTACAGTTTCTCGCTGTGCAGACTAATTTAAATGTTAACAAGCAGCAGTGTTACATGAGGCAGTTTACATTCTTAAGTCATAGTACTCTAGACTAAATGAAATAAAAATAGTTGTCTAATCTGGTGTTGCAGCAGCTTGTTCTGTTTTCAGACGTGTTGCTGTAGGTTATTAAAACTTTCAAATAAAGTCTTTTTTTTATATCTCTTATATTGTGATTACTTGTTTTTTCTTATTAAAATTCAAATTGGTGGTACGTAGCAAAATAATACACTCTGAAGTAGAGCCTGATCGATTTATCACCTATCACAGACATATTGCACATTGATATTCAAACTTTTTTATAGAACACAGAAAAAGAGGCTTAGGCAATTAAAAATATCTATTATTTATTTATTACATTTAATATCCGCAATTGATTGTGGTGGTGGCTGACAATTGAATTATTATTCTATTTAAATTGACAGCAGCAACTGACTGACACAAAATAAATAGTGCTGATGTTAATTTATCCAATCTATAGTTTTGTTTATTTTCCCAGTTTTTATTTCTAGAATTGGTTGACAATGTATTAGGTTATATGTATACTGTAACATTTTTTAAAATAATGTTAAATATTCTTCATCAAGTTATTTGTTTCAGAAAGCAGCTTTCTGAGTAACTTTGTATTGTTATATTGTAGAGGTGGGAATCAGCAGAGGCCCCACGATACCATTTTATCCCGATACTTGAGTCACGATATGATATTATTGTGATTTTAAGCATTTTGCGATATGGTGAGTATTGCGATTTAACGGTTTAACTGCATTTTGTGTCCAGAAAATAAAATTCAATCAAGAATTGTTTTGTCTCAGTCTATTCATCTCAGTTCAGTCTTATTATTTCTCCTCAACGTGAGTTAAACCCACAGACGGACCAACAAAGTCATTTGTCAAACTGAACTGAACTGATATCAAACGTATGGATGACAACAACTGCAGCATTTTTCTCAAACTTTCCTCAACTTTAAGCTTCATTGCGCTGATTTTTTTTGAATGAAACATAAAAAAAGGCTAACTTTGCAGTGTTATTTCAGCAACTTACACAATACACAATACCCTGGCGATATCTAATAGATTCATTAAATCTTCTAGTTTCATATGATACCAGTATCTCAAAAAACAGTGAAAATACTGATGGCCCGCTGGCCGTCGGAACTCTAAATATCGATACTTGGCGGCCATTAATCGATATAATAATACCACGCAAAATATCACGATACTATGCTGTATCAATTTTTTCCCCCACCTCTATTATATTGATGCAAATTGGTGCAAAATCACATAGAAGCATCTATTTTCATTCCAACTCAAATTTTCAGCTGCTATAATCAGTGAATTTTCCCCTCTAAAAATCAGTGTCAGCCTCCAAATGTACCATTACCATTTAATGACATTTGATTACTGTATCAGCAAATAAAAATCTATTTTTAGTGCCTCAGTAAGAATGTGATGCGCTCTAAAAACAGCCTTCATTGTCATCGCCATCAACACACACACTGACATTATGCCTCATTTACACACCACAACAACAGACTCATTATTGTAATAGATCTCTGAAATATACCTAAATAACAATCTGATAATGACACTAAATGAGTCCAACACAGATGTTACATCTGAACAGGTGGCTCCTGTTATAAATCCGTCAAAAACACAAGCAAGCAGCCCCCCTCTCCGAATGCACTTGTCGTTATTTATAAAGGGTATTAACAATAAGAGTAACAGACTCATTTTAAGACTTTCACCGCAGACTGCTCAAACAGCCCGTAAACCGAGTTTAGCATGCACCAGCTTCTGTAATGTGCAGTGACAGTTCGCATCAGATCCTTGGTCTTTCAAGAAGCCTGTCACTTTGGATTTCACTCAAGATGTATGACAAGCCTCTAACATACTCAAACCCCATTTCAAACCCCAGGCTATGCAGAACACTGCTCTCAGTCATCAAACTGCCTTCAAGATGCTCCCTGCAATACTGAAAGACCAAAGAACGTTCAAGTAAAAAGATGGGATATGCATGAAATGTGTGATTGATCAAAAGGGTAATCTTACAGTACGAGATCAACAAATCAAACTACGGTATACACTGAGTAGGTTACAGATTAAAGAAGATGTATGATTTAAACTAAAATAGGTCATTGCTTTGCTTCCTTGCTTAGAAGTGCTACACCTTCAACAGCAATGTGTTATTTTCACTGTAATGTTATTAGGTGCCCAGTAGGAACCCGACGAATAAGAGCCGGGCTCAGTGTGTTTGTTCATTCAGTCTTACTCTAAGAGGTTTTTCAATGTGCAGTGTTTATGTGAATAATGTTATGGCCTCGACAAGCCTCTCGGGTCCAGCGGGGCTGTTATCCTGCAAGCCAACCTGGAAGTTAACTCTGCCACGGTTCGTTGGTCTGCAGCCCACGCTATAACTTCAGCGGGGGTTTGAATGTGCCTTTAGATTGATGCTGGAAATAAGGTGTGTGTGTTTAACACAGGCAGACACCGGTTGAAATACAACTGAGGTTGCAGTTGTGTCACGACACTCACACTGCATAACAATAGCGCTCTGCAAGTGAACTTTAATCTCATTAAACAAGAATGGTTCACACCAGAACATCTAAAGGATCAGACTTTCAACAAGCTATAGAATTTAATAGCTACTAAATCAGAACGTAAGGATTTTGTAACAATAGTACCCCAGTATGTTAAATCTTAAAAATGATAACTTGTTAGCAGCTTTTAGTTTAAGCTTCAAACTCCCATGGCATGCGGTTTAATTCATCTTGCAAAATTGAACATTATTGTCTTAAGGAATAGTTTGACACTTATTCGCTTTCTGTGCAGTAAATGTAAAGCTACATCTTAGCAGATCCACAACTGGAGGAAACAGCTAGCCTGGCTCTGTTTGTAGAAATTACCATTTGCTGGTGCTGGAATGGACACACTGAACGTAGCTACTAGTGATGGGAAGAATTAATCGATGATCGATTAATGGTTGTTAAGAATTTGGTCGATCACGTGTATTTTTTAATTTTGTCTATGGCTGCGTATCAGTACTCACTGAACTGAAACACAGCTGAGCGTTCAGTTTTGCGGCCATATGTGAATAAGCCAATGAGCTGAGAATTCAGTTGGATAAAGCTACAGTTTGCAAACTGCAAGTTGCAATAACAATTATAAAACACACAGAAAGACAAGAGTATTAATATGAGCAAAACTAGCTTACTGTATAAAACCTTGCTAGCATGAATTACTCTGTTTAATTTGATCCAAAACGTATTTAAACACAAAACACACATTAAAATATGAAGATTACTCTAAAAAACTAACCTCAACATAAAACATAAAACATTGAACTCCTTGACGTTATCTTTACAGTTTAATCTCAGTTGATATAGTTTTCCAACTGACAGGATCAAGTCTCTTTTCGTCCTTTCAAAATAAAAGCGTTGTTATCAAAACAGACTTTTGCATAGTACTGTATATATATATTTTATTTTGCCCATGTATGCATGCAGCCATTAATCAATTAACGAGTTGGAAGGTTTCTTCCAAACGCTCATCTCGAGTAGATCCCGAAAGTAACTTAGACACTGTGCATGTGACAACCATTATTTGAACCATGCAACAGCGCAACACTGTAGAGAATTAATATCAGGCCAAATGCAGCAAAAATCTACTTTATGATAAATTATACATAAAGATGTGACTCACATTATAAGTAATGAGATGTAACTGTAACTCTCTATGGAAACCTATGAAAAGATTTCTGCTATGAATTGCAGGCAGAGAAGACTTGCAGCCAATCAGTGAACAGTCATGTGACTCTTGTGACAAGTTGACCTATTACAAAAAAGCCTTTCCCACCTGTCTGCAGCACATGAACATGCCTCCCGGCTGCAGAAAAATCATGTTCGTTGGCTATATTCTCTATCGTTAAGAGGGTGTTCTCAGAAAGTCATTGCTTCCAGCGAAATAGAATAACTGTTGTGTTTACACTTTGTTTTTGTACAGATTTAACAAACAATACATGTCTCATGTTAATTAGAGTTGCAGGAAGGTCACTTCTGGATAGAGTGAGGCTGGCTGTTTCCAGTCTTTGTGCTAAGCTAACTGTCTTTCTGCTGTTAACTTATTTTAACAGACAGACATGAGATTGGAATCAATATCAGTATAAACATCTGCTTTAAAGACAAATATTATTTCAGACATTTCAACCGAATCCCTTTGATATTCTACTGTTATTTCAAATCGTGGCTCAAGGATAGTAACAACTCCAGATTTAGACTCAAAATTGTATTGTTCATTAGCTCAGGAGCTTTTGCGTGTAAAAAAAAATCGATTTAAAGTTTACAAACGAGTTTAATTCTGTGTTTAGAGATTTCTGCACTCTGTTCTACCAGAAGAAAAAATAGCCACCCATCCATCAAGGCGGTGATGAGCTGTAAACATAAATACTTCAGCACAACTGACACGTTTTCATAGCAACAAGTTACTGTTATGACCATTGTGTCATTTAAAACAAATGTGCCGCCCATAAATGAACTTTTTTAAATGGCAATTTGTGTTTCTTTATTATCACGAGAAAAGATACAAATGAATCATACTTCCACCCTGGCAGAAGAACTTATTTGACAGTTTGTTTCTCTATATATTTCAAAAGCAAATTCCTTCACACACACTAACATAAAATTAATACAACATTGCATTTCTCCAACTTCAGGTCCAACAGAAGCTGAGGGCAGAGTGTTACCTCAGGCATTAAATACAATATGGACTTCAAACAGAATAAGATGGACTTTGAAGGGGAGGTGTTCAATTTTTCTCCCCTTTTCACTTCGATTGATTGTGTGAGAAAGATAAGAACAAAGAAATTTTGCCTGTTGCTCATTTCCTTTGACCCCACTCGCAATCCACAGCCTTTCAATCATGTCTTGTCTTTGCTTTTCATCTAAAAGAAAGCCGAGAAACTGCACAACTTTGCTCCCACACCTTAATCTGAGGTCAGAAATGTTAGACGTTTTTGTTCTATATCCAAACTACAACTCTATGTAACGGGAATATTTTTTACAGTGAACATTTAAAGTATCACACAGAAAAATGTGTCAACAAAAAAAACATGGGAATCTGGTATTTATGGAATAAAAAGAAAAAGGTCTTGGTTGATGTAGTGCAACGACATCAATTTCCAACCTATCCAAGAAACATTTGAAATCATGAAAGCATATGCTATCTTTGAAGTGATTCCATAAATTTTTCATGCCATTCTTCATTACACCCTCTATCATGTGGTGAGAAGGAGGTGGGCCTAGCAAAGGTCTTTACACTATAATTTATATCTCACTTTGAAGTGATCATGTTATATTTTTTACTCTGGTAAGTGTGACTGAGGTTCATTAGCATCAATTCACGTCGGAATTCCATTTAAATCTCATAGTTCATGTGTGTGTGTCATAGCTGTATTTGAGTGTGTGTGCCGAGCAAAAAAGTATTTTCTTTGTAATGTTCTTACTGTCACTAAAACTGTTCTTCTTACTGATTCAGATTTTTTTAGAATATAAAAACAGAACAAATGAAAGAGGGATCCAAATCCCAAAAATAAAGCATCTAGCTAAAAGAATACCAGAAGCTACTGATGTGTCATCAAATCATTTGATGTCACAGGTGTGAGAGTGACTCATGGCAATGCAATTATTGCAGATTGTTCAGCAGGGACTCGGATAATCTGTGAAATAACACTGAATACCGCCGACTGAATTTCCCCACTGCGGGATACATAAAGTCTCATCTTCTCTTATCTTATCTGAAAAGTTCCAACCTAATATTGTGCAAAAAAACGGCACATCCATAACATATACTATAGGTAAGAAGAATGATGACATCAGTCCCCGATAGGATGGAAGTATTTATGCATTTTGACTGCCTGACCCTCTGCTAAGTGTAGAAGAATCTTACGTTGTATCAGCTCGTGCCTAGATGGAAAAGGAGTGACCACGGTGCAAACACTCCACCCAATGCTCCTCTGCTATTAGAGGATATAAATCATCCTCTCAGTCTTTCAGCATTGTGCAGTGACATACAGTTTAATGAGTGGATGATACTATACATAACAGAAATCATGCCCTTCATACACTGTTAAAAATGTCTATAGATTTTACGTTGAGAAACTGCTAAACCACGACAGTAAAAGACCGTAAAATGATAAATGGGTTAATTCAGTTTCAGTAACAATGAAACACCGTAAATGTATATATCAGCCAAAACACCATTTTTTTTTTTACAGTTTTTTAAAAATACATTACTCTACTGTAAAATACACAAAAATATACTGGAATATATACACAAGCCAATTTTTGCATTTATTTTTTGTAAAAATACTTTTTCTAACTGTTAAATGTACTAAACACCATGAAAATATACTGTAATATTTAATGAGAACATCTTTAATAAATTAAAGTACTAAATAAAATACTTTATAAATTATGCAGCATTTATTAAGTATTTTCTTGTCAATTATATGGCAGAACAGCGTTTCTTTTGATGGAAAAACTTTATTTTTTACGGTAAAATATGGAATAAAATGGCAATCTTACACGGGAAATCAACAGTGCTAATAAAATTTATTACAAATAAATGCACCGTATTTATTACGGTAAAGTTCTGGCAACCACAGCTGCCAGTTTTTTACCGTAAAAACAACAGGTTTTTTTCTACAGTGTAGTGAGCATTGGATTCAGAAAGGGATCAGTACTGATAGCTGCTGCTAGAGCTGGGTGATATGGCGATATTACGATATGTTGCGTCAAAACAAGGGATGTCAAGAATTAACTGTTTAAACCAACACTAAGAATTTTGACCAAAATAATAATATAAAGTGTAAAAATAATGTTATTTAAAAAGAGGTTGTAAAAAAAAGTTTGCTGCATAGAAAAGCCTCCGATTGGTTGACAAGTCAAGAACACATCTTTTCATTGGTCGACATACTAAACCAAAGGCATCATGGACAGCTAGTGGAAGGTTAAACTGTGTTCAACATGGAAAAATGCATCATTAATTTCAGAACACATTCAACGACAGATTGTTTAGTTCTGACTTTTTTTTCTCCAAAAAGACACTGCAGTTCAAAGCTGATTTAAAAAGCTTCTAAACAGGTTATGATTTCAACGCATCCTTAGTCAAAACTATATAAAAATGCTTATTATATATATTTCTATATAATAAAGTTGGAATAAAGTGTGTTTTTTAACCTTTTTCCATGAAATGATTGTGACAATGTGATTTATTTTTGACAGATAAAGTGTATATCTTCTAAAAACAAATCAATCAATCTCTTCCAAACATATCACAATGAAAACGAAAACACAATTAACAGAGGATTGTGTCTGAAAACCAAATTATTATTCCAACTTTATGGCCGACCCTGTAATAGGTTCTGATTCTTACATGTGGGAACAAAGCTTGAGCAAATCATAGAGGTCCTGTTTTGTTAACAAGAAATATGAAGAATACAAAAAAGGCTTTAATATGTGATTATTTTAAATAGAGTCTTGATTTATTGAATAACCAGAAAACATGCTATAATGTGTGAATCGTTATAGAGATATGAACTGACGTAGATGTTTGGGAAGACTTAACTTCTTTTAAAGTTGTTAATAATACCACAAACAAGAAGAAAATATTCCATCTATTACTTATTCACTTAATTATACACTCACGCAGAAAATTGCCATTGGCTTGCCAGACACATACATACACTTAAAAATTTCCTCTGCTGCAGGTTAGGAGATAAAACAATAAACAATAAATAAGTGAGCCAAATGGATAGAGTGAGAGTGCTAGAATATTAACAGTTAATAAACATAATTAAAAACAGTAGTCACTAATAACCAATAAAATAATTTGACAATTAAAAAAAAACTTAAAGATATGTTTTGATGCTGGGGGTATAAATATGAAGTTACAGCCAGCAGCAGGCTAACTTAGCTTAGCACAAAGACTGGAAACAATGTGAAACAGCTAGCCAAGCTCTGTCCAAGGGTAACACAACCAGCCAGCGCCTCCAAATCTCAATAATTAACATGTTATCAGACACATATTGTGTAGAATCACCATCCAACTGCATTATGACAGAAGCATGGTCTGGGATCATCATGTTCTTCTGTGTTTTTGAGCATCTCGGACAAAATGAGTTTGACTTTCTCTTGTTATACTATCTTGTGATGAGATGAGCATCAATAAAAGAGCACCAGTCAAGACAAACAGTGCATAACGATGATATTCTGTAATCTTTGTACCCTTTTCACAGTGCAGAATGTCCTCGTGCCACGGTTTTGCTCATTTTTGACGGAGAAGAAACAGGAATGCAAATGCTGTGTGCTAATTAATTACACTGTGTGATAGCTCTGCTGTCCGTACGTATCCACCTGGTCCATTAACTTTCAATCCAGGGAGTGGAATTTTCCACACCATTTCTACAATTAAAAGCGTCACGACGTATACTTCTCAATTCATTGTGCTGACAATTCTATAAATTGATTGCCTTCATTAAGCTATTAATTGCCTTTTTTTAAAACTCAAAAAACTTTAATGACCCCTGCAATAGCTGGTCGATACAGAGCTCTTTTACTAAGCTTGTTTGATGATGCTGTGGGTTGAAATTATTCCACATCAATTCAATTCTTGCTCCTAATTTCTGTCTGAGCCCAGACAGTGTTCATATGCATGTCACTTCTGCCTAATTCAATTCATTACAAGTGGAAAAGACAGAACTATCACATTGGGTGCTTTCTGCCAGATACGTACATTTGAGTCATGGTTAATACACAACAGAACAAAGAGTGACATGAAATGTGTCAAGTAGAAAAATAGCCCAACTGACGGGCCTAAATTTAGCCATTGCATAGTTTAGTGCTGCCCATCACTCACACAAGTGTCATGAATGAAAAGGCCAACATGATTGTACAGGCAACCTGTTACAAGAGCTGTCATGTTAAGGTCCACATAGAGAACAGGAAGAACACAAACAAAATGTCCACTTAAAACCACTTTCTCACAATGCACGCACAGTAGCCACATGGTCACACTGACCTCTGTTATAAATAGAAAGACAGCTAAAACAATTGACCTGATTATTGCCCTCTACCTAGTACAATGCATATAGGTCATTACAGTCCCCAGTTTACATTTGAGACTTCTGTCTTCATGTTTATTTCTGCACAAAAACAAGTGGGACAAGGGATGTATTATATGTCCAGGTGTCTAAATGTGGCTGACAACACCACCATATCCATCCATTTGCCCACTTTGCACAATGCAAGTAAGGAGATGTGTGACTTAGGCTGACATCTTTGTTAAGAGACACAGTGGTGCCCTGTGAAACTGTGAAAAATTGTCCTTACTGTGAAGCGGACAGAATGTTTTTTACCTCCAGTTATGTAGAGAAGACTTTGATAAACCTGTCCAATACTAATTAAAATATAATTCTCATAGTGCTTTGGGGGGTGGAAACAGGAAATGTAATGCTGCCATGATTTCAGAGTTAACCTGAGGACTACAACTTGAGCCTTGTTTATTTTCATTCTATACACTGCTTATTTTAACCGATGTTTACATTTTGGACCCGTTTAAACTATGCCAAATTAACTATTAGCTTTTCTTGTTTTCAATTAATGTATGCAAACAAAGACAAGTATTACTCAATCACTTTGGTAAGGACGAAAACGTTAAAACGTGATGATTCTCAAGCAAGTTCTGGAGTTACACTGAGTGTCTTTTTTTCTATGATTTCTACGCGGATTTATCCACGTTTTTCGCGATGAAAATCCGAGATAATGATATACTATAAAGTGAAAGTCATACTGAATCTAAAAATGCGTCTTTACCTTAATTGCCTCCATTAGCTGCGTGTCACACCCACTAGTAGTACTCCAGCTGCAGCGGGGGAAATTAGCGGGGAAAACTACAACAATCATCTTCCGGAACCCACATTTAAAAAAAAAAAAAAAAAAGGTAGGACGGTGTCTAAAACGTAAATGAAAGTGAATATCGTCACCCTGTTAAAATAATCGCCTAAATATTTTTTTCAAGTTTTGCAGGAAACACAAAAAACTTCACCAAAAGTGTAACATATGACATTTATTGATCATTTCAGCTAAAAGGATGTAACAAAGGATGGCTATTGGCATAGTAATAACACTGTGTGTAAATTATGTAACTTTCATGTAATGCTCATGTCACTCTTATGTAGACACCTTCAAAATAAAGTGTTACCAATATTAGTGTCAACAATAAAACACTGATAAACTAAACTCATAAATGAACAATCTCCCTCTAGCTCTTCTTTGCTGGGTTCTTATCTGATGCCTATGAATGTGGCAAATTGTCAAAGAAGTGATGATCTTAAAGGGGTAAAATCACATGATCTGATCAACTGAGGATGTAGGCGATTTTACCATAGGTGGCCAGCATCATGAGGAGATGATTTATGCAAAAAAACAAAACAATTTTGACAAAAAAATGACTTAGGTGATTATTTTAACAGTGTGACGACATGGTAATTTCTAATCCATCAACTTTTTTGAAAATGGTGGTAAGTTTCAGTCAAAGATATATGCAAAAGAATGTGAGAGCATTACATGGGTACCAGTAAGTCAGATACATAATGGCAGCATTTCATAGCTGCTTCTTCTGTCAGATGGCATTTGTGTTATGTTAATGAATCAATTATTGTCATCCTGCTCCATGTGTCTCAATATGAGCTGCAATATGCAAATATATGGGCTTACTATAGCCATGATTGTATCATGACAACTTGGCTTTTTAAACTGTAGCCTCAGTAATGTGAGTCAGTAACCTAATCATTGCACCATGTCTTTGTTGTGTAAATGTCTGCCTGTGCTTTTAGTTCAGTTAAATGGCTATGTCGAGATATACAGGAAAGAGATCCTTGAAATCATGGAGTGTTGTATCACATAGGTCTGAATAGTTGGTAAGTTGGTATTCAAGTTCCTTTACCTTTAGCTAAGTGGAATGAAGCTCAATTAGCATAAACAAACATCATTCAGCATCTTGTCCTCTGCAAATGTTTCTCCAGCGGTCCCAGGATTTAAAGAGCTATGAGTCATTTTTTTTTAGTATTTATTGCTTAGAATAAGGGCCCACAATAAGTGGTTCATAAACACACACTTCAACCTCCTAATTGTCTTTGTTATGCTTGTGCATGAGTAGTTATCAGTGCCCAGAGCCAGACAATATGACTGGCAGCACTATGCAAGCACAGACTTCTTGTTCATAAATTTTATGATTAATACAGACTGTGTTGTAATCTGGAAAAGCATCCTGGCATGAAGGATGAGGATTATATATTTTTCATCTCGGAAACTAATTGAAAAGGCCCATGATGGTGCTGTTATCACTCATGTCCCCAGCTGAGTTATGGCCAGGGTGAGATATGACTGACAGAAAAAAGGGAGACTTAATGAACAGCATGTGACTGTTAAATAGGCAGGTGCTGGATTGTAGACCTGGACACGTTTTAATAAAGATATCTCATATGAGTCAGTATTCAGTCATTCAGATTAAGTGATAATACCTGCAGTCTGTTGCGAGCACCTTTGTAATGGATGAATGAGCAGGCAAAGTCATTCTTTTGCAGTAATACATGAAATATAACTCCATATCAGTTTCATATGCAGCACAAGGGCATTTTATTCTAATAACATTGTACATTCATGTTGGTAATATAATAATAATAATAATAATGCATCTACCTTTGGCAATATAGACTCTGGGGGTTTAAATGTAATTGCTTGTCAGTATGACAAATAATTACACAGTATGACATTGATTGCATATGCTCATACAGTATATAATCATATTGTACAGTAATATAATTGATTATGGTTTTCTTGATACCAGACACTTAAGCATTAAGAGTTTATGATATAATACTTACATACTTACAATAATACAAAATCTAATTGATACCTTTTTTTAAAAAACCTTTTTTTTAGTTGTTTTTTTTAGTTTTTTTCCCCAACCACCTGCACACAGTGCTGGTACAGTTAAAGACACATACTAACCCCCATTCTTTCATCTGTACATCTTTGGGTTGAAAACGTCATTGTAGATCTGTTTTTATAATAGCTGCACTACTATTATATTCTTTTACAGCTCACCTGTTTAGTATTAAGACTTAAAGTTATGCATAATTAAGGGGCGTGGTCACTCTGAATGACAGGCAGCTGCCCTCACAGGTGGCTCACTGCTGCATGCTCCATCTATTTGCCCCATTATTGGATTAGCCAGGATTTAGGAGTCAGGCACTGCCAAGACGAAGATGGCTGGAGCCAACCACTTTGAGCTTTATTTCAGCTCTTCAGAAACTTATGGGTGACATCACAGCCATTATACGTCCATATTTCATACTGTGGTAAATACATCACGTTGTATTTTTGTTGGTATTTACACTTTTGATTTTGTACATATAACAAGGGAGATATAAAGTGGCTATTTGTGAGGTTTAAAGGTGCTGGTAGGCAGATAATTCTTTTATCTTTGGACATAACTAGGCCAGCTGTTTGTCTGTTCCCACTCTTTGTGCTAAGCTATACACTGAATGGCTGTCTGGCTGTAGCTTCAGCTAGAGTTGCAACAGTTAGTCAACCGATCAATTAGTTCACAGAAAAAAGAAAAATAATCTCACGCTATTTTGGTAATCCAATAATTGTTAAGTGATTTTTCATGCAATCAATTGTGGAGATTTTGGACTTTGAGAAGATGGGATGGACATTTTTGACTAATTTCTGACATTTTATAGACAGAGCATAAAATAATCTGCCAATTAATTGATAATAACAATAACAAACAATTGTTAGTTGCAGTCCAATTTACCACACAGACATTGGTAAGAATATTATCTTTATATTATTTCTCTTGTCGAGAAAGCAAATAACCTCAAAATGTCAAACAATTCCTTTCAAATAAAGCAATACATACATACCATCACGACAGGTTCCGGCATTATTATGGGTGTGAGTTATAGAAAGAATGTTAGAAAAAAAACAGTATTTCTCAAGAAAAAGGCAAAATATTGGAGAAAGGTCAGGAAAAATAAAAATAAACCTTCAATAAAATGTTGAGTGACACAAATACTTAATTCGTTTTTATTGTCTCAGTGTTATCCCCCAGGGATCCAACCCCCAATTGTGGAAACACAGAAATAACACAACTTTCCTGCTCCGGTTACACTGTTCAACTACAGCCTGAGTTTTGAAGTAAGTTGAAGTATCTTTGAGCACATTTTTGGATACTCTGTGAAGCTGACGGCACATCAGTCCACTGAGATCCTTGATAGTTACAGTGACTTATAAACGGCAGTATTAAAAGGCAGGTGTTAAGTAACATATCAGTCATCCATGAACCAACACAGACGAGGAGACGTTATAAAATGTTGGTTTCATCATTACTTCTCACAGTGACCTGTTATCTCACACAGAGGAAATATAAAGCAGAATGCATCCCCAGCTGAACATTCATTGATGCCGTGTGAGCTACAGTGATGGGTTTTATTAAGTTCCACTGAAGAGGGGAGAGCATATTTAATTCAATTCCATTTTCTCACTTAGTGTAGATTAGAGTAGGTTAGCTCATTTACTCCTTGTCAGATACAGAGGCATGGACCTTATTGGCCAATTGTTGGTTAAATAATGACACAAATAAAGATTTTGTCTGAATTTCAGTCAGAAGACCAGAAAAATGCTGAGTGCTGCAGGTAGAACTTAAAATTTACTTCATGTTTTAGGTATTTTTGTACTGTCAAACCAAGTATAAAATATTTTTGCAATACACACTTCTTCCTATTAGAAAGCAGGATATTTAGCTGTTTAACAAATAGAAATGAAGTAAAGATATGTGGTTCTCACACTGTTTCACTGTTTCAACTACCTGTAGATCTGAGGTCTGCCCAAATGGTCAGCTCCTTTAAATCAGGACTAAAAACACTATTGTTTACTGCAGCGTACTCTAAACTTTAACACTTATCTCCTGTACTCTACTGCCCTTACTTTTTAACTATGCAATGTTTGACTTGTGCTTTTTATCAATTTTATCTTTTTTCTTATCCTGCTGTATCTTATTTTATCTCATTTGTATTTTTATTTCTATTTCCCTGTTTTAATTGACTGTTTTTACTGTTTTCAATTGTGTCTTGCTGTTTTAATCTGTATGTAAAGCACTTTGAATCACCTTGTGTTGAATTGTGCTATACAAATAAACTTGGATTGCCTTGCCTTTCTCCTTTAACCACTGAGATAAAGCAGGAGTTTTCTGTTTGAATACATCAGCAGTCTTCCTGTACATTGGTGGACTTGAGATCACGGGGATCTACTAGCGTACTCACTGTAAAACCCAATGTTCCTTGTTTGTTATTATAACTAATTTTTCCTTTTCAGTACAACAAAAATTTGTGCAAAAAGTCATTTTAACCTAAAATATTGAGTCAAATAGTTGGGTTCAAACAAGTTGGGTTTACAGAGCTGATGTAACTTTGCACCTCATCAGTATGAATATACCGAAGCATTTGATCAAGCCTAGCCATGTTAAAAGTACTACTGAATGAAATAATTGTACAAAGCTCCATCTTTGCATTGCAAGTAGAGCTTAGACCCAGTTTTTACAGCAAAAGTCAATTCATGTCCGCCAGCAGCTTCCACTACTTTATCTCAGCTTTAAAGGCTGCCACTGGACATCCAGCTGGAAGACATCAAACCAAAGGTCAGGTCGAGGATGAGTACTGCAGTATCTGGAGGCCAGTCAGAGGATGAGAGAACTGAGCAGAGGCCAGCGTGGCTCAACATGTCAATGCAGATGACCTCCCCTTATGTTTGCTTTTTATTTTCCAAAAGGAAAAGTTTTGGGTAATATTTTCCAATAAAATGTTACACATAAACTCAAAAACAACCATTAAGTGTTTGGGAGGTTACTGTTTGAGACTAAAACTATACATGAACAGAATAATTAACAACAAAGCAACAAAGGATATTTTGTCTAAGGTCCATGAATAGACTTGTGTGTGTTTTTAAAGCAGAATATAATATGACCTTCTGCTTTCTTCTGTTGCTGTAGTTACACTTAATTATTTGTGCTGCAATGATTGTTTTGCTGTTAAAATTAGATGAAAACAGGTGTGAAGCCAACAGATTTAGGGTTTTTTATTTTGTAACATTGATGTTTATACAGATTAACAGGGTAGGTTTATGGGCAAACCCTTAAAACTTGTAGTAGGAGACAAGGTGATAAGATAGTTTGCAAAAAGGTTTGATCATCATTTCTTTACTTTTTATTGTTTTTCATTATTTTTTATATTTTTTATTATATTAATATATACATCAGATGTATGCTAATGTTTTTATAGATAAACTCTAAATTTTTAAAGATAATTAAATATATAATTTTATGTATTTACGGATCAATTATGTATGCATGTTTTAAAAAATATTTTTTCTTTAAATTAATAAATGCCTCATTACCTTGTATTGTAAATATTAAATTATTCCTGCAGTATTTGATCAGTGGGGATGGAAAATGGATGATATAAAAGATATATCTTTTTTTTTTTTGTAAGATTTAGCCAATTAAAAAGAGAAGGGAAAATGTTTTATAATAAATAAATAAATGAATGAATAAATAAATGTAATAAAAATTGTTAAAGCTATAATTCATATAATAGACTTTTAAAAAATACCTACATGTTGCACACTCTTTGCAGTATATGGTAGCCTAGCAACATTTAGGTAAAATATGTTGTTAATATAGTGCAATGTGCAGCTAATTACTTATCTATAACATCTAACTATGACGGTGTTTGTGTGTGGGGTGGAAAGCGGGAGAAAAAAAAAATTCTTTGGGGGTTTAAATTATGTTATTATGCATGTCTTCATTATAGCACCATGATGTCTGGATACCAGGGGGATTAGGACCAAACTGCTGAGGTTTTGGGAATACTGAAAATATGTGAACACAATTTTAAAATGCTTAATTAATGTGTGCTCAGTCAAACACTGGAGCATTATACATGATGTTGTTCTGACAGGCCTCGCAAGTGTTTATTTTGCCGACATGACAAACATGATGAGGCCAACATACCAGGACAGTGCATGTTGCTAATGAAGTATTTTGATAATTAGGGTCACTGAATAAACACAAGCCATCATTCTCCCCTGCTTGTGATTTGAATAATTCAGTGTGCAAATTAGTTAATGAAACCAACTGCTTTGCCTCATCATACTGTCTCTCCTTTCAAATTTGGCCTCTTTTAATTTACAATGATTTCCTGTCTGCTTCATTTTCTCTGTGTGAGTGATTACGAGAAGGTTACACTGCAACTTTTGACAGTATTTTCTTTTTTCACAGACGCCCCACTGAACTCATTTTGCACAGAAAATATTTTCTTATATACAGTGGTGGAATGTAACTAAGTATATTTACTCAAGTACAGTACTTACAAATTCTAAGTACTTGTACTTTACTTTAAAATTTCTATTTTATGCAACTTTATCCTATTATTTACTAGGATGAAGTGTTCCTTTATGTTTCTAATTCTCATCATCATTCAGCTACATTAACAATCTAAAACACTGGATAAAGCCAGCTTCAACAGAGGGAATATTGGAAAACTATTTTTATTGCATATAAAAATCAATTTTCACCATGTTTTTAGAAATAAAATGTTCCATGAATCAGGTTATGACAAACCTATCTGTAAAAGACAGGAATGAAACTGGAAAGTCTGGTGTAGGTGCTACTGAAATGTACATTTCTGGCTCAGATTATTATTTTGAAAAAATAAAAAAATAATAGAAAACAGCCTCTAAAGATTTTATTCATTCATCCATTATCTGTAACTGCTTATCCAAACACGGGTCGCAAATGGTGGGGGCTGGAGCCAAACCCAGCTAGGATGTAAAAACTCCTGTAGTCTAGGCCGACTTTAAGGCCAGGAAAAAAAGAACAAGATTAGGCTTTAAAAAACTCTGTTTCTGACATAACTTCCACCGACGGGACACGAACACAAATGAGAAAAGTACAGGGGGAGAAGGTAGCAAAGTTCCCTTAAATGTTGGTAAAATACAGATATGACTTATGGTGTGTCCGTGTGTGTGTGTGTGTGTGTGTGTGTGTGTGTGTGTGTGTGTGTTTCATATATACTATAACTAGCGTGTACTGGGGCTCACTCACTACTGCCAATAGATGCAAGATTCAAGCTGCAGGAGTATCAAGGATTTGAATGGCTTCATGTTCATGAATCTTGTTTGACACCAACCAAAGGATGTGAATGTATGTTCAGAATAACATGATTTCAATTGAAGACACATCATATGAAATCCCACAAAGGTCTGTCCTTGGTGGAGAGGAGATGAGTCATGCTAGTAGAAACAGCCATCTATGTAGCAACACTCTTGGGTATTGAAAAGGATTCAGTTATAGTGCACAAACACTGAGCATCTATAGAAATTAACACAATGCAAAATGACTAATAGGTTACTTAGCGGCTTGGAGATCTAAATTGTAAACCGTGTAATTGCGAAGTCTGTGGTATAAATCTGTCAAGGGACTTCTTTGTACCATGTCTTCCCCCTCTCTGTCTTTACCTCTTTGTTGTTGCTCTTAACTGTCACCCATCCAATTTCACAAATAAAGGGAAAAATCCCCCCAAAATGAAGTGATACCAGTTTGATATAAACTTGTGTTGGCATTTAGTCTCAGTGGCTCTTAATTCGTCCTTTGTTCAGGGTAGATAAAAGCATTTTGAAGGCCAGAGCTTTGTTTTATATATCCCAAATAGCTATTTGATTTGATTCAAGGTTATCCCAAACTACGTTTAACCACAAAACACCGGTCCCTAAAAACTATTACTCATAAAAAGATCTGACAACTTCAGTTACAGGAAATTGAATGGATTTGTCTGCCACAATCAGCCCTCTTTCAACACATTCATTAAAAAAAAAAAAAAAATCTAAAATCTGTTTTTCTTGCACCAGCTCACCTTTTGCACAAGTATAAAAATGTCCGTTTTTGAAACTCATTTGAGCATTTTTTGTTGTTGTTTTAAGACAGAAAACTCAGTGAAAAGCATGATAATGTCCCTGACCTGATATCTGAGTTACAGTTAGTTAAGCTTGTTATTTTAATCAAATTAAAACATGACGTATAGCTTGTGCACACTTCTACAAGTGCAGCCAAAACCAATATGATATCTCAATGAACCGAACATGCGAGATTTAATGCACTATTTGATCAGTATGTCAAAATTTAGGCTGTTCTCATGATATCCTACAGGAAGTAATGCACTTCGTAGGTATCCCATGAAATTTTGTATGCTGATGAAGCAATGTGATGTTATTGCCTGTGAATCGGTGGGAGAGGAGGTGGATGGCCCAAACCACTGATGTTCTTGTTGTTGGAGGTTGTGTCTGGAAGCAGTGGCTTGTTTTTAAGTTTAACTCTTTTTTCTAACCTTAAGGAAGTGATTTTGGTGCCTACTGTTTACACCCTTAACAAAAGTTGTGTTTCCATCAACACATTCCTATGAGCATTTTGAAGATTGGCATGATAAAAGCTTGATGGAAACAAAAAATGCCCATAAAAGTTTTTACACTTGCTTGAGGTGGTTTTTGTCTGTTTTGAAAAAGTAGTTAATGCACTTAATGGGAGATGGAAACAATTTTTCCAAATAAGTTCTGACGTAACAAACATTTAACTCATATCACTGATCAGCTGTTTCCGATCTGCTGTTCAAGATGAGCTGACATTGAAGAACAATTATAAGTTGCCCAATTCCTGAAGACTTCTCTCTTTTTTCTCTCCTGGATGGCTAAGTTGTCCAATTAGCAACCTCTTCTTCTACTGTTGACTGACGGATTGGCCTAAAGCAAAACTGTTGTGTATCTTCAAGTATGTTAATTTTATTCATGTTCATGTTTCATGTTTTATGTCATGCCTTAGTTAAGTTTCATGTTTAGTCTTTTGTTGTGAGCACTTTATGTTTAGTTAAAGTCACTCATGTCTAGTCCCGTCGTGCACTTCCTGTTTTATTTTGTACTTACCTTCTCCCTCTCGTTTCAGACCCTGACTTTCTCCCTTTGTGTGAATTTACCACCACTCTGATTGTCTACCCTGCCCCTGATTGGTTTCACCGGTCTTCCCCTACTTCATGTATAAATAGTCCTTGTCTCTCTTTGTCTTGTTGCCAGTTTGTCTTGTTCAGTTTTGTCTCGTTAACGCCACAGTAAGGTTTTTTCATGTTATCAGGTTTGATTTAAGTTTGTGAATATTTTTGATCCCCTAAGTGAGCATTTTTTCTTTATTTGTACTTTCATCCTCATTGTGAGAGATTTTATGTTTCGATTGAATTTTCGCTAAATAAAGACTTTTGTCATACCTTCTACTGCCTGTGAGTCGTGCACTTGAGTCCTCCAGTTTTGCGCCTGAAGTCGTTACAAATACATTATACAGCCATCTTCTGACAAAAGTATGTTTATGCAGCTTTGTTTTTTTCGTTTTTAAATCAGTTGATGGAAACGTCCCTATTTCGCATTTTCTTTGATGCAAAATTCCGCTTCTAAATTCCATGGCTAATATGTTAAAAATATCGATCGTGAACTGCAGTGCAGAGAGAGCTAACAAAACGGTCGTGGCCTCAGTGTTTGGGATGCTGCGTCCTTATTAGCAGTAACTGGTCTATGAGCACTGTCAACCCAACAGGGCTGGCCTGTGTAGTACACAGTGCAGAGCAGTGGTCATTAGCAAGCCAGTGGGACAGTGAACACATCAAATATGAATATAACTATGATAAATTACTATGCTTAACACATATTTAGTTATGTTCTGATAACTGTAAAATAACTGCAGCTCTATTGTATATGGAGAGGAAAGAAAAAGATTGATACACAATTTTAACATTTAGCTCTGATTAAAACTGCAAAAAACTTTTAATTTAATTAAGCTCAGTGAAAAGTGCTTAATGTACCCATTATATACTAACTGAATAAAAGAGAAAGGGAGAGAAAATAAAAATAGAAGACCCAATTAAACCTGGCTAAAACACTGCTTTTCACACCTGATGAAATCCTGTCTGTTTTCATAAAGAGCCCCATACAGTTCCCTTTGGTTTATTAAATAAGGGAACTTTTTAAACACAGGGGAGGAAAAGTAATCTGTAGTGCTGAGACTGCTGCTCGATGAGCTGTGTCCTCCACACACAGCAACAGATTTAAAAAGTGAATAACAGTATCCTTATAGGACTGGGTGAATCACGGAAACTAGATTGTGTAGTGTTATATATCTGTTAGTTAATTTTAATAAGGACAAGACAGATAAGGGTGCACACAGAGAAAATAAATGCAACAGTTGTAAAACATAAAAGGAGTTGTTGCTCATAGTGCTCAAAGCTCTAAGATACATTTTTGCAGCCTCCAAATGTGACATGAAATGCATGCAATTATATTTTAATTATCACATTAAACACACTGTTCAGCTGCTGTGTCAAACTGTGCCCCACTAACTACATGTCTTGACCGTTTTATGCTATTTTCCCAACAATATGCGCATAAGTGTGAGACTGATGCCAAATAAAAATGCATAGAAAAGCAGTGAATAAATAGATTTCTTTACATTTTGCAACCGAGGCGGAGCAGAGCGTGAAGTCTCTGCTCCAGAGAAGCAAAACACTCTGCTCCAGTGTATAATCCCACAGACCTTCCCTTCACTTTTGTCTAGCAGCTGGGACGCAAGACAGGAGAATTTTTGTGGTCTTGAGGAGCAGCAGTGTTTATTCACGAGCAAACTGTAATCTACATTGTACATTTACTGCCACACACTGCACAGGAAGTTTGGCTGCTCCTTATCTGCTTGGTGCTTTTGAATTTGTAAACAAAAAGGGATCCGGTGTAGACACTCGCTTCGGTTTTGGGTGAAAATTGGCAGAACGTCCGTGGTGTAGACGCTGGGTAACAGTCTTGTGACAACTTGTAGAAAGTTACTTCTTGCATGGCAACTTGTGACACTTTGTGAGTGTTGTGTGAATTATGTTGTGCCATCAGTGCTAATACCTTACACGGAAGCTGAATTTTCCCCAGAAGATCACACAAAATTTATCCCGTCAGGCTTCAAGTGATGCATTTGTGTTCGGACCAATCAGCGTCCTGTGAGGAGCTGCTGGCACTTACAGGCTGGTTTTAGGCATGTGTGACGAGATGAAGTGAGGACACTACAACAGTGGCTCCTAGAGTGCAATATTACAGTTAAATCACAACTTGAGAGTATTTCTTCATCAAAAGAAGATCAAACACTGAAGGCTTCCAATAATGCCTTTCCAGATCGTTCTGTGTCAATTATTTTTGCACACACACCAAAACAGTGAGCAGTGAAATGGTTCTCTGCATTTAAGCCATCCTTTAAACACCAGTGAACACACACCATGCTTAGCAGCAGTGAGGAGTTTAGGTGCCTTGCTCAAGGCACCTCAGCCTTTGACCTGTCAGTCCTGGGATTCGAACCAACGACCCTCCAGTTACAAGCCCGACTCTCAATTACCAAGGCTAGTACCATTAGGTAAAGTTAGCCATTTCGGTGGACAACTCGCGACTGCATTTTCCTCTGTGGCTGCCAATAATTAGCTGGTTCCTTTGAGAACCCTGATATCTAATAAGCTAATAAGCTAATTGTTACCCTCTTAAGGTTTTCAAATTGAGGTTAAATCAAAAGACGTTAACTTGGGGGAAAAAAAAAAAGGCATGTGCTTTATGTTTTGACATGACTTGCATGCACTGACATGACGGCTGTATAAAATATGGATGTAGCACAGTGAGGGGATCGTCTGGTACTTTCAGGAAAACATGGGGGCCATATTTTGAGTATGCAAATCAGTTGACTTTTCCTAACATCCCTAACTGACAAACAACCCCTGTACATGGTCTGATATGTTTTAATAATGCTTTGTATGTGTCCGACACATCAATGTGACTTTAATAACTACCATCTATGTAACTGTCTAATTCTTCATTTTGTATAGGTGACCTACTTAACAGTTTTTTGTTTGACACATGTGGATATATCACAATTAATGACCACGCTGTCTGTTGGGAAGTGTAAGAAATAGTCATGTTCAAGCCCTTAAGTTCAATTAAATAAAATAAAAAATAAAAAACAAATCCTCAGGGACAACACAAAGATGTATACTAATTTCAACAAAATAAATAAAGGATGTTCCTGTAATTTTGGTTCCTTTAAAAAGACCTGATCAGCATAACAGACAGCACAAGACATTGTAGTGTAGTATTATCATAACAATGAAGATTTACATACAAATTAGAGCACCATAAAAACCCAGTTAGCAGTTTACAGGCCACTAACTATCTAATTAAACCATCAAATTAAAGCTTAAATAATAACTCATATACTCCTGCTTTCATAATACTCAGCAACATGTTAGATATAAAGGAGCAAAAAAGAAAGCAACAAGGTTTCAGCCACATTCATAACTCGGTACTGAGATTGGTAATCACATCTTGTCAGACATGTTTTCTTCAGTTTGGGGTCCTTGAGTGCAAATGCTCTGTCACCCTCGTCTTTGATGTAGACGGGGAGACCTTCCAGTCGGCTTTCAGGATCTGAGAGTTCAATTAAAGCTCTAATGTAATCTGGGGTCAAACAGTCGGCGCTTCAATAGCAGTCAATGAAATCTATATAAAATCAACCACAGAGGGGAAGATAAAAAGATAGCATCTCTCGCGTTGAAAGCCTATTGTTTCTTTATGCTTATACAGGAAATCAAAACTGTGTTGTGCGTCCTCAGTTGGTTTCTTGGGAATATTTCTAACTGAATTAACAAACCGGGAGGTTTGACTCTGCTTAGAGCATCTGTTGTCTATTGAACCGCTTCTCTAAAACAGACTGGAAGATATTAACCTTTCCCTGTTTTTCAAAACATTTGCAGTAAGGGTTAGAAAAAAAATTAAGAGGTGATTGGCTGTTCCTAAGCCATATTATTGTCTCTTTGATTTCAGTAATTGAAAAATGAAATTATTTTGATGTGTGAAAGCATAGTCCTAGAGACTAATTTGTGTATCCAATAGGATTACACATGATTGCTACATGCACTGTCAAGGTTAAAGCATTTTATTGGATTTTCAGAGGTTTGATTCTTGCTCTGTTGGTCTTTGGTGTGTATTTTGCAGTGTAATCACTAGAAATGAACAGCACAGACCTGGGGAAAATAAAGCTTAGTCTTGTTTTGAATCGTGAAAAACAGCATATAATAAACTAATAATGATTTTTTTGCTTTATTGTGAAGTTTAAATGTCTGACAAAAATGAATTATTGCCTACAAAAGAAGATCAAGAATTGTAATCCAGATTTCAGATCTCAGAGCATCTTGAACTTACATGTACTGTAGAAACAAATGACCTCTGTAAGACAAGCCAATTTGGCATATGTGTAAAATAATTCATCTGGATTTTTGGACATACAGTCATGGAAAAAATGATTAGCCATTTCCCATGGCTTTCTTGATAATAACCAAAATCATTATCAAGAAAACCATGGAAAATGGCTAGATATCAGCTCTTAAATTAAACTCATATGGGCTATTTTTGTTGTTATCATTATATTTGTTCAAACAAATGTTTTTTTGTTGTACCAGGCATTACAATGAACAATAAATTGAAGAAAACAAGGGTGGTCTAATATTTTTTCCATGACTCTACATGACATACATTAGTCTGCAACTGTCTCTTCAAAAAATGATGTTTTCCATACATGCATTCTCAAGAAAAAGTCAAATAAATGTATGCATGTATGTTGTATGTTGACTTTTTCTATTCTTATTTTCTATTCATGTTGCTGTTTTTTTTTTTGACTCAAAGTACTTGTTTCCTTAATCTAGATTATATTTAGTACTTTGTTCTTCATACACCACAGCAAAATCCTTGTATGTGAAAACATATTTGGCAATAAAATTATTCTGATTCTGGAGTAAAACCCCTGATACCAAAATAGTTGGGACACTGTACAGAATGAGTGTATATATATTTACAACAAACAAAAATGTCATTTCACTCCTAGGTGAAACTCCTGTGTTTGTTTCGTCCATCCAGTTTAACCTTCTCTATCCTTGGACATGTATGGACTTTGAATAGAAACGTTTGTGTTATGTCAAGAACAAACGTAATTGACAACGCTGTTCAGTTGCACGGAAGCGTAATTTTTAGGAGACCAGGCTGCAGTTTATGGACTATTCTCCCTAATTAATATGCAAATTTGTCTTAATCCGTGTGTGATTTAATTCTCTTTAGGGGAAAGGCATTCATTTCTCCAAATTGACATCTGGTACAATGTTCGTATCTGCTTTAATGCTTTGGTCTTTTTTCCACCATTACACCCCTGGATGAAATTCTTTGGTCTGCTGCATGCTTTGATGGTTAAACATGGTCTTATGTGGCTTTTGATGGCTGTGGAATGCTTCTATATATGTGTATTACTGACATGTTGGTGGTATTATATCATTGATTTCACTGTGAACTAAATGTGGAAAATTATAGGCATGGTGTTCTTCATTAACAGCAGGTAGCCACCAGCCATTTGGCTCCCAGCAGAAATAGTCATGGACAGTTTGATGCTAATGACCCAGGCCTGGCATTATGCTGCTCAATCTACTGTATGTAGGTATTTTCAGCCAGGCTCTCCAGCTGTGCTAATAATTCTAGTAAAGCAAAGCTAGGAATACATCCACCGGTTGCTATGTGAACACATAATCACAGAGCTTTGTTCAGTTCTTTTCCCTTTTATTCTCATAATCCCTGTTGGGAGGTGGTTTTTCGTTTTGGTTAATGAATGTGTTTCTGCTACCCACAATCATTATAAAATACTATAAAGTATTGTAAGACTGCATATTTCAGGGGTAAATAATGCATTTAAAGGTCTGTGATCCTATTCGGTATGTACAGACTATATAAGATTTCTGAACCACAAGTGGCATCTGCAGATACATGGGGGTTTAAGGATAGATAGTAGCTCGAAGTAATTGATTGCAAACTTATTTAAAAATAGAAAAGTTCATATCTCGACCAGGTGTGTCTCCCCAAACTCCCAAACAAAGAAGCGCTGAATCTCACTCTGTTTCCCTTCTGGTATGGAGGCTGTGCGGGAGGAACAGTTTTCTTAATCCCACTCCCACTAGATTTCTGACCATTACCGCCCACTCCTGCAGTGTGTGTTTCTGCTCACACACACCCACAAACATTCTGACCATGCTTTAACACCCGGCCCTGTGCGACAGAGTTCATCACACTACAATGTCCTCCAATGGTTTTAATTATATATATTTTAAACAGTGCCCCCGCTGGTGATTCAGACTCAGTTTAGGTGGAAAGTGTTATTATTCTCAATGACGGAATGGAAAAGATGATAAAATTGTTTTTTCATTGTAAATCATAGCAACCGTGAAATGTCCTTCAACTTACAGTCATAAATGTGCACAAAAAATACGTGGCTGATTGTTCCAATAGCAGCATATGCAAGATTGTCTGCAGACAGACAGACAGACAGACGACTGAAAACGATGACTATGATCTTCTTCACACTTGTGTAAAATGGAAATAAGAATATAACCACTATCGGTCAGCTGTGTAAAACCTGAACACCACAACTGCAATTAAGTTTATGTGAAAACTAGCAAGAGTATCTTGCTAGTAATACATAAATAGTTAGCCTAAAATACTGGATAAACAGTTGAAGCTGTTAACTGAAAGAAATTGATAAATACATAAAATACAGTTGCTCATAAAATCCCTTTTTATAAAATATATATTTTTTTATCTCTTTCCATGAAATAATTTATTCTTGACAGATATCTTCTCAAAACCTTATTAATTAACCTCTTCTAAACATATCACAATGAAAATAAGTAAATGGCTGAAATAGTTACATAAATGAAATGAATAAACAGTTGATATAGTAACCTAGAATTAATGAATAAATGCTTCAAATAGTTAGGTATAAGTAATGGATAAATGTCCATAATAAGACGCTAATTAAATAAACATCTGGAATAATTACCTGAAAGTAATAAATGACCAATTGAAATATTCACCTATTAGAAATTAATAAACAGTTGAAATAGTTAGCTAAAAGTAATTGATAACTGCAGGAGTTTTAATTTTAACAGCCACATTTGGAAAGTGACTGAATTTGAGTTCCTCTGACTGTATATGTGCAGAATCCTAACCTACAGTATATGTTGGGTAAGATAGGCCACTTGAAGCAGATAAAAAGGTGAAAGTGGGTCAAAACCATCCTTTTAAGCTCTGAGGAGTGTTGAAGTGGCCAAAAGAAAAAATTCAGATTGTGTGGGTCTTTCAGAGTTCAGACTAATATAAATGGGAGGACTGAAACAATATTTCTTTTCCACACATATAGAGACAAGAAAGGCCCATCCAGCCAACTTGACATACACTATAGCCTACCCTGACAAATTTATTACCATTAAGCCTCTGTAAGGTACCATGTGACTCATGATTTATTACAGTCACCTGCTGTATGTCTGTGGGTTTGGTGGGATGCAGAATTGCCTGTGCGTGCACAGGCTGATAAAATGTGAAGCATGTGTCTAACAATTAAGTATTTACGTGTTGTCTGTTGGGGAAAGCCAGAGAATGATGGAGATCATTACTGTATGTCATTTACATACATTTATTGAGGTTTGGAAAAAAAAAAGCCTCCAATTAATATGCTTTGCACAATGCTTTCTTTAGCAAACAAGCTGTCTTGATTCACCACAAAATAAGGATTTTAATGGCAAATCATCAGCTAAATGTAATTAACTTATTCAATTATCAAAGATATGTTGAGAAATATTCCACAGAACCAAGAAACAAATCTCTCTGATGTTTATGTGTGCCAAATATAAGATTTATTTTCTCAAAAAACATACATAAATGTGATTTACAAGCCGGTCCCACATGTATGCAAGTGTAACAAAAAAATAGGCAGGAAACCAGTTGGGTGCACATGTTTCATCCCTCAAAGGCATAAAGAATTGATGACCTGTGGTGATATATTTGGAATATCATTTCCTGCTGTTGTGCTAAAATAAGTCAAACAAAAAATGTGCTTTTGGGTGCATGTATGGTCTTATGCACACATGATTACAGTCCATTATTCTCCCCTCAGTTCTATCCTGCTATATGCTATATCACACACGTGTGAATCTATGTACATATTATGTGTGGTAAATTGAATTTTACATCCCCTGCCTGTTCACTTATGTGATCTAAACATGAGAAAATCTACATTTCATTTCAATATAGGCTTATTCTTGCTCAGCCATCGAGGGTCACTTACAAGGGTCTGATTCAATTATTCTTCCGTTCACAACAGGAGGAAAACATTTTCATGGTGAATGGTTTGCCTAAATAGATTACCATCTCAAATAATTCAATTTCCGTTAATTTGATTGATTTCATACCATGGGGGGAAAGAAATCTTAATTTAAAACCATTGCATTTCTAATCAAACATTAACTGAGAAAGAGGCCTGGGTGAAAATCTTTTATTACCACTTTCCCCACTAATTTAAATAGAAAATGCTGACGGCTGCCCTATTAAATGGCACCGGCAGTATTCAACGTGCAACTAGCACATATGCGAAATCTTCAAAATAAACTACTTTGCAAGCTGCATGACCATCCCTGGCATGATACACAGATTGTGCACACACAAACACACAGAAATATAGAGAATCTATGCCTGGCCATTACTACAGAGGATCCAAATGAAGCAGTTCAGTCATCTGATCCATTCCCATCCATTATTCATCCTGCTCGGGGAGACAGAGACGCTGGGCTTCTCTTTTCAGAGAGACCCAGGAACCCCATCTATTCTCATGAGCAAAGGGAATGCCATGCAGAAGTGGAGTGAATCACCAGAGAGTGAAAACAAAAAGTTGGGAGTAGTGTGAGTGCACGAGAACTGAGACGAACCATCAGGCGTATACTGTAAATCAAATTATTACAAAAATAGAAAATGTGGAAATATAACTTATTGAGCACATCTCCGCCAGGTGCAGGCGGATGCCCAGCAATGCTATGCTGCCGGAAAATAAAGCAGCCTGGCCGGAGCTGCGAGGGGAAAACACCTTGTGGAGACATTGTGTGAGTGGCAGGCAGAACTGGCAAGCTGCCACAGATAATAACATCTGAAATAAATTTGATGTGTGGAATTCAATCTGTAGTGATAGGGACGGCTGCAGCATTAGAGTGAAGCTCTAAATGCTATCTACTCATCCATGGAATGAGGACTGACACACAGTCTCAGAGAATAGATTGTGCAATTAGCAGCCTTTGTGCTGTTTTGACACAATGAAAAAGGGAAATGAGATTCAACGTTGTCATGCTCGGTTCTCTGTAGCCCTGCGATTCCCATAAGATATTCCAAAATGTAGTGTTTCAGGTGAGAATAAGTTGAGGAGGGTTGAAACATTAGGAAACATAATAAAGCACACACACACATACAGAGCAGAGGAGAGAGTTGAATTGGTCACACTTATTAATAATCTAAAGTATTTCGTTTCCATTCAAGCAGTATCATTCTAAGATGTGAAATTCTGATGTGATTTTGTTCACCAATTTCTGAGGAGTGTGCCACTTCTTCAGCTCTGATTCAAGAGGAAAATGTAATACAGCATTTAAAGAAAAGGGGGCGCTCTTTGAGTAGGCATTGAATAGTTGAAAGTGGCTTGAGGACTGGAGTTTCACCTAACTTTACTGATTAGTCCTTTAATCAGGCAGGTTTTGTACATTCCAAGTATATTTACTCCAATACTTGACACTTTATATTCTACTGCAAAACATCTCAGAGAGAAATATGGTGCTTTTTACTTCACTAATTATCTCTCGTCACCATTAACTTCACAATTATGGTTTCTGCATACAAAACATATGGAAAAAGAACAAACTATACAGGTAGAGTTGACATTAATAATCAGCTTTCTGCCAACTGCTTTAATAATAATTTGTCATTTTTAATGTTTTATGGTTCAAATGTGAGGATTTTCTGCTTTTTCCTTTTGATAATTCAAATTTATTTTCTAATTATTTAGAGGTTTATCCACTACAAGCATCTGCAACTGTGACAGCATTTCTCACTTTTTCCCCCAGTTTTGCAAACCAAACAAACAATTGATCAATAGAGAAATTAATCAGCAGATTAGTACTTTTACTTGCATGCTTTAATTTGATTTGTAATACCAAATCCTAAGCGTATTTTGAAATGTAGACTAACAGATTTACAGATTTTACTGTCAGGAGACATGGCAGTAACAATGGTGCATCTGTGAGGTTAAATTAGCCAGAACTCTAATCAATAAGACCAAAATTTGGGTAGAATAAACAACACTTCTTGCTAAACTAAATCTTGCAGACTTAGATTAACACAGTGTGTGCGCTGTCAAAGATTTACCCATCCATGTGGTTGAAAACTACTTGTTTTCTACTTGAACTACTTGTTTTCAACCCAGCATTTTTAGTGTATATTTTCCTGTTTAGACTAGTATAAATAAATCCTTAAACGCAGGACTTTTATTTGTAACATTGTGTTTTTATTTAAACTTTTACTTAAATAACGAATCTCAATACTTTGCACCACTGTGTTTGTGTATGGTTGAGCACCCGCCTTGTTGCCCTTTTGGCCCACATGTTTCTTTTTTGTTATTTCAGCTTCACTGAATTCATTTTTAACTCAACATGTTGCAGTATGATTTGAATTGTGTTGATAAAAAGCTGCATAAATGTTTTTCCACAAAACAGTGTTAATTAAACGCATGCTTTCATTATTGGCAGCCTTTAAAGTGTCCTAAAACAGAGGAGAATACACACTCTGGTGAACAAACAGCAGCTTACACTGCTATTGACCTGATGACTGTATAATAAACATAAACTAAATGCTGTTTTATCTCATTTGTGCTTCAGCTATAAAACCAAAGCGCAGCCAGATGAGTATATGTTGGTCTCACCCACATGAACTAACAGACTATAACCGTAAAAGAAAATTACTATAATATTCCTATAAAGTGTCTGCGGTTCTCGGTGGTGAGTTTATGGTTACCTCACCTCGCTCCATTGTATTTTATACTTCCCATGGTATCACTGTAATATCCCTCCAATATTCCCATTGGGAATTACAGTGTGGCTTTGGTGTTCAGTGGTAATCTATACGGTCAGTATAGCAGTTTTTTAAAAGCTATCACTGTAATATTGCTGTATTATTTTATAGGCCTAGATGTCATTGCAACATAATGCAGCCCAATATGATAGCAGGCTCCCTGCTTGAGCCCTCCCTCCGCCTCTCATGTGTCTACATTTTCATCCCATGGCCGTCTCTAGGTGATTTAGCGCCGCCAGTCTCAAGCAGGTGTCCAACATGGCGATCACGGGGAGCGGATCTCTCGCTATTACTCTCTCTGTTTTCGTGATTTCAGCGGCGTTTCTCCTGAAAGGTAAGTTTTTTGGTGTCTCGTGTGTGTGTGTGTGCCTGCGATGCAGATTTAGCCGCTTTCTCTCAGCTTAAAGCCAGAGGAGTACCGGGGAGAAGAAGTTGTGGTGCGTTTGCGCGCTCGATGCGCACAAGCTTCCCCTCAAATCTCAGCATCACTTTCTGATTCTCTGATGCCGCTGTCGACTCCAAAATATCCACGCGGTTTCTCGTGTCTGTTGGGCTACTTATCTGCTAATTTGAGCGCTGATTGAAAGGGTGTCGCCCTGAGTTGTGCTGCAATCGGCTACTACAGAGGAGTGCCATAAAAAGTAGTGTTAGTGCTGCACAATCGCATCAGCGGAAAGAAAGTATGAGCAGTGATAATCGAGTGAAATAGTCGTGCTGTGTTTAGCTCTATAGGACAAGTTGAAGGCAATGCACAGTGAAAACGTGGCGCTTTTATTATGAAACGAGACCGATTCAGCTCCGGTCACGAGAGAGCACGACTCAAACGCACTTGTATCCTTTTACCGCATAAACCTTCACCGTCCCAACTCATCCCACTGTCTACAAATAAGTCTGCGCTTCAGGTGCGCTTTGGAGGAAAAACACGCATTGCAGCTCTAGTCTCGAACAGTGTCCTCTGGCCGCACAACTGCAGCCTCTCTGATGCCAGTGTGTGTGTTCCAGTCCGCAGTCTTCACTTCTCCTCCTGTCAGTGTGGCTGGAGATGTAAATCTGCCATGTCGCTGCTGTTGGGTTTTGTTTTGTTTTTTTTAAATATTTTTTCTTTACTGCGTGAACCAGGGTCGCCTGAATGTTCACGACCATTGCAGTCCCACAGTCCGATCTATTTCCCCCGTTATTCCACCGCGGTTGCATCAGAGTTGCATGCGTCAGTGTTTTTTTTTTCTCTTTTTTTTCCTGGAAAACGTATCTGCTGACAATACTGACGCATGTGAAGCGGTTAAAAATGTCAGCTAGCAGCCGCTTTAAATCCCTCCCAGCGGTAGGATGGACATGTTGTTGTGTTGTCAATCCGCGGGTTGTTAAAACGGCAAGCAACAGTTGCGATGACAGGTTTACACTTGAAGTCCAGTTGAGCGACTTCTTATTGATTTCATTTCTCTTTATGATATCGCCATCAGCTGCTACATACAGTGGTATCTGCATCACCCATCAACAGGTCTGCAGAAACTCATCAAAGCCTGTCACTGTGTGTGTTGGCTCCCAAATTGACGTTACTGGCTAAAGTAATTTTTTACAGTGGGATTTTTTTTTTTTTTTTTTTTTTTTACAAGGCTTTCATTTCACAGTTGTTGAATGTATTATGGACTGTGTTGAATAGCAGTTGAATGACATTTACAGCATTGTCTTGAGTCTCTTTGTCACATTAAGTTAATTAACCTCTCAGTCAAATAAAAAAACAAAACATCATGAATGCACAATAACCTCAAACTCAATACACCGAGGAAGAAGCAGCAGCAGGAAACTGATGCGGTCTCTTGGTTCAGGTAGAATCCCTGAGATGGAGAAGGTTTGATCTGACCCCAGGTTTTTCATTTGTTTGCCTTCGAGCCAGCTGCTGGGAGCAGTAAAAAGGGCCCATGCTCTTGTTTTGTGAAGTGCTGACAGTCTGCTTTTTGACAGCTTCCAATTTTTCTTTGTTAATAATCCAGAATCAGTGGATTTGAACTTTGTCTCTAAATCTGTTGAGGCTCTCTAACTGGATGCTGCTTGTCACAAAAGGTGTTCAGCTTGGTATAAAGACGCCGAGGGAAGGGGGTTAATTAAAGAAAGACGGCTGATCCTGAGCTTCATAAGAGAGAGTTTTTCTTAGAGGGACCGATGAAGCTAAAGAGCCGCCTCGGCTGAGCATCCTGTTATGAAATGCTGACACTTTGCATTTTAACAAAGAATCTGTTTAGCAGTATTTCTCTCCCCGCGTCTCCTGGGGCTCGGCCTGTTATAGCATATCAGATGGTCGAATTTCAGAAGGTTGCATAATCCCACTTATTGCCAGCTTTAAGTCATTCGTCAGGGCTGAGTGATGGTGAAGTGGATCAATACGAGCTGTCATGAAGCCTCAAGGCGCCACTGAAGGACGGGATCTCAGAGAAACAAAAGGAAACATACAGTTGTTACGGTGCTCTTGGTTGCCAGTTGGCACGTGACGGAGAGAGTAATTGAAGATGTCCGTCTCTTGCTGCTTATGGTCGGGTTTGGCTTTGAAACTGATACTGCTGAAATCTGCTAGCAGTGTGCTGTTCTGCCCTCAATTTGTGTTTGCTTACAGAATGTGTGTTCTGGTGGTTGGTAGTTTTTTATTTCCTCATTTAAGAATTGATCTCCCTATTTTCCCCCAATTGCAATCAGTGGTGCATTCTGGGGCCTACAGGAAGAACTTTCATACTTTTATATGCATACTTGTGTTTGGTGCTAAAGAAAAGGCCACCTCGAGGCTGTGCTAGAAGAAATATTCAGGTGCTTAACTTAAGCAGCAAACACTGTGAGATATTCCATAACAAGTAAAAGTCCTGCATTCAATTTGATACAAATATGTAAAAACAGCAAATTATATTTAAAGTATCAAAAGTTAAACTTCATTATGTATAAACATTTCCTCGGTGAGTGTTTTTTTTTTTTTTGCTGATGCATTAACAGGATGTGTGCACAGCATTTGAATGTAACAGATGGTCAAGTTGGGGCTACATTTAACTTCTTTTTATAGTGTTGGGTAGTCAAATGAATACAAATTCAACATCTTGGTATTAGCACATCTTTGGTTATGTGGATAAAATGTTTTTTTCTGCAATGTAACTGCTGCTGTCCAAAAAAAGGGAAATAAAAAGTACAATATTTGCCTTTCAAATGTAGAAGTATTTCTATCCTGGTCATTTCATATCTCGATAACCACAGTATATCACGGTATTGCATGTTTGCTGTCTAATTAAGAAAATAAAAAGGCCAAATGAAATAACTGCACAGTAAAGCCCATTTTGAATACTCCTTTGTGAATTGTGTGTGACAAATGAAAAGTATTCCCTCAAAATGAACATAACAGTTTCAAATGAAATTATGGAGAGAAAAAAAGTAAACGCTGACTATGTTTACATGCAATCACAACAATTTTTCTGAGTAACCTGAGTTAGAATGTGCTTGTTAATATCAATTTATACAATATAATTGCATATAATGATGTCTCAATGCATGACTTCATCATGAAAACAGAACTATTCAAATGCAAATACATTAACATTGCACTTAAATACAACACTTGGGAAAATATACTCAATTACAGTTAATTCACCCCTGTCTACAGAATGCCAGACTATAATATAAAACTTCATAAAGGTGACTCCTTCAGATTGCTTGCTTTGTCTGATCAATGTCAAACTTTAACAGCTAATTATCACAGAAAATAAAGCAAAGCACTATTTAGAAGCTGAAACCATTGACATTTTTTCTGTTGAGTGACTGATGAAGTAATCAAGTATCTGATACCTGCTTCCTCCGGCAGATATCTCCTCAGAGCCACACGCAGTACATCAGCGCTATCTGTGCAGCAAACTGAAGTGGCCTTCTCTCCACGATCTGTATAAAATAGCACTTACAGTACCATGTTTCAGGATAAATTTAATACCGCACTTAATGGCCCATTGATATGTGCCCACTTGTGAAGTATTTCATCGCCTGTACGTTCGAGATCACCACAGTACATCATTTGTAACAATAATAAACTCTTCTATTTAAAGAAATTGAATTTATTGCTCATTAAATTTACATTAAACTCTGCTTAATAAGCCTCACTCTAATTGCTAGATAATGCATGGCACTACTTTATGCGGTGGCAGCTCATCTTACTGTTGGAAAGGGAGGGGCTGGCAGAGAATTGGCAGCTAATGCATGTAAAGGATGTATCCACTGGTATGAGATGTAACAAAGTAAGTCGTGTGGGTACATCACACCTCCAGGCTGTATTTTCTGCTGTATCTGCTTTGAATTTTTGCTGCTGTGTATGTGTGAAGTTCTCATCTGTAAATCGAATGTTTTTGAACCATGACTACCTCTTCTGAGCATGGCAAGTGTGTGAATGTGCGTCCACGATCGAACGTCATGCTCTCTTTTGAGATATTAAAAAATGGATTTGAGCGCAGAGGGTCCTTGCAGCTTGGAGTGAATAGGCAGATTTCACTTTAGTGTTTGTCCTTCCAAGTCAGAGGTTGGGGCAAGTCAGCCAGTTTACACAGAAAGAAGTTGGTTATGGAAGTCCATGTTGAGAAAAAAAGAAAATCTCTTTCTATCCTTGGTTCTTTTCAGTTCCTGAAAGAGTCGAATCTCTCCTTAGAAACGTCACCTTGGGTGCTGGGTACAAGGGTTTTTGTCCACATGCTTAATAATAGGACCTTCAAGTAAATACTGTATGAGGTTGTTTTGCCAAGGTCACAGGAGTGCTGCTGTAGACGTGCTATCACTTTGAGTCATGTAGTAAGTAGAAACTCGGGACATTTCTGTAAGGGATTTGTACTGCTGTGTCAAGCTGAATGACAAACTGAGGACGATGAAAAATGTGTCTGTCTGTCTGTCTATCTGTCTGTCCGTCTGAGTTAAAATGTAGTAAACAGTCAATTAGCAGAAACAGACAGATGACAGGTCCTTTCATGATAGTGGGGACAGAAGCTTCCATTCATGGCTGTGCTGTGGTAATGAGGAGGAGAGCTGATGTCTCCGCTTATGAATATGACATTGTTCTCTCTGTTCCCGGGATCTGAGAGACCTCACTCTATTGGCTGCGATGCTCAGACGGTGACAATCAGGTCCACAATGAGAAAAAAAAAAAGGAAATGCAATGTTTTTGTTTTGAAAGGGGCACAGAGTGCACATTAGTATGGGTGATGGAGCAATTACAAGCCACCATTAAGGCTGTGGAGCAGTCAAAGCACAGTACTTCCTTTGGGCGAATATCCGCTGTAAACCTGCACCGTACCGTAATTCACACAAAAAAATTAACAAATTAGAATCCAGTTCAGTATTATGAAGATACTAAAAATGCTGAGAAGTGATCTGACCGTTCATCTGTCTCCCACACAGAACATCACAGATGCCAGTAATTGTGTTTTTACGAAGACTGGATGAGATTCAGACTTTGATACCTTTAAACCTTCCCTAAATGTTACTACAGTGTGCGGTATTGCCAAATAATTTTGAAATGAAGTAGTTCAGGGACTGCAGGGAAAATCCATCTGCTGCTAAATGCTGAATTTACTAAATGCCGTCATTGCTGGATTGTCTCCTGCCACAAAATGATTTCACTGAGCTGCTTCATAGATCTGCAATAAGGATAAACTCTCATGGCTTTAATGATTCTTTGATTTTTTCTTTCTGGATGGATTGCAGTTAAATCTGGTCCATACCAGGAATGGAGACAGACGCTACAAACATTCATAGCTCAGGCCAAAACCAGGAGGGTCAGACGGGGCCATTTGCCCTTTTTTTTCTTCCCTATTTACAGCAGATATATGCACTATTTTTAGCCACTTGATATTAGAATGCCATAAAGTCTGTACATCATTTGGGGAAAAAAACTGCCAAGGAAAAGAATCAGCCTACGTACATCCTATTTTGTATCCAATTGTTCTCCAACTGTCTTCATCATTCAGAAGTGATTACACAACGACATGACTAATTTTCACTCCTGCCACCTAAAAAGAGGGAAAAAACAGCCTGGGTTACTTTCTTTAAGTTAGATAACATAGGTAGCACAGGAGTTAGTGTAATCAACATTTCTAATCTAAAATGTTATTAATACTATGCTGGAGTAGAGTTCGCAGGATAAATGTGCATCTGTTAAATCTGCTGGTTTTAGTAGTTTGAACTGAGCATAAGGTTAACAGAAAAACATTCACTCAATTGCATTAGATTTCTTTAGAGAATAGCTTTTATTTAAGGCCAGACCGATGTAAGAGTTATGAGGCTGATACCGAATTTAGAGGGGAAACATTCTGCATTTTGCACTGATTTTGCAACAGTGTGACGGTGCAACTGTACTCAGACAACATATATGCCGATAACATTAGACACCTATATATTTATGATTGGTCTTGCACATCAAATTGAACTGGATTGGGGGAAGCATGACCCTGCAACATTTGTAAACTTGGTTGTATTTTGTCAGATGGTGGGAATGCATCTCACATTATCAAAAATTACTCTGATCAGCCCAAGGGGGCCCTGTACATAATTTGTTCACTCATCTGTGTGTCATATGCAATATCTGAGACACCAGTGATCTGCTTCTTACTAATGTATTCCATCAGAGTATTACAGCTCTCAAAATGACATTGTTTGCCTAAAGGGGGAACCACGATTACAGCCTAAAAATAGGCAAAAACATACTTAGACTGATGATGGCAACAGCAATTTTGTTACCAAAATATATAGATGATATTTTCAATCAACTATCCAGTGTTAAGGTCCGTCACAGTGAAGGAGAAATTCAACAAAAAGAGAACCTGGCGAGTGGATGAGTCTCAGACCAGAAGTCACAACATTAAGACTAAATAACTGCTGATCAATGTGGGGGAGAAAGGACTCTTTCTGAGAGAGAAGACTGAATCTCTAATCAATAAATTCAGTTATCGAGCTCCCGCTAATCCACTGCTTGAATGGGAATGAAAAAGATTTGTTTGCTTTAATCACTATTTGCCCAGTGGTTGGCTTTCATGGGTTAGAAAGGTTTTTGTCTGGTTTACTGAGAAAAATTACCAATGAGTCAGCTTATCATTGCATAGTTTCTTATTTTGGTGGCATTTAGAGATATTGAGTTTGGGAGTTGGCCGGCCCAAGCCTCTTTTGGACCAGTTTGATCGACGATGTCCTCTGAGGTTTGATGGCAGGCCATTCACTTGTATTGAAATCTGGAGGTGAGAGCTTTTTTTCTATCTGGCAGAGCTCAGCTTGCATCTCAGACAACAGTAGAGGAGCAGCACCTTTCTGTCTCCTCTCTGGGCTTGTTTGGGCAGATCTGAGCCTGGAAAAATAAATGAAGTGAACCAGGAGTCCTCTGTAAACTGAAGCACGCAGCTGAAAGTAATGCGCCTACTCTGGAAAATATCTAAAGTACAGGTACGACGTGCAAGAGCGTGCCAACAACACTAATCAATAAAACTTGCATTGCTAATAGAAAAACAATGTCCTGCTGATGCCATGCTTTACTCTGAGATAAGAGTAAAAATGTAAAATATCTAATTCTTGCTTAGAGACAGTGAGATACTGGGACAGGTACTTACTTGCTTAACAGATTCCCCTGGAATCAGTCCCTCCCTTTCTTGTTGGAGTGCTGTTTGCAAATGCATTTATGCAGACTGAATGAAATATTATTCCCTTACACAGCAGGATGCTGCTAGCCTTGGGGACAACATTAGAATGGCCCAGTCCCTCCAACTTTCTATGTTTCTTTTCAGCAGTGCCTCCACAGCACCCTAATGTTCCTCTAATTTTATTTGGACAATACACTGAAGGATGCCAGCTGGAAATAACAAGCAAGTTTAAAAAAAAACATTACATACAGTAAAAGGAAAATATAAACTCCCTTACAATGTATTCAGGTCCAAAATACATTGTAACTGACCTAAAATGTTCAGTTTTCGATGAAATGGCAAGTTCAGTCAAAGCACTTTTTGTTATTAAAAAAAACGATTTTATTTGTGAGCTTTAGAGGTGCTGGCTAGCAGATTTGAGCAACTTTAGGACCAAGCCAGGCTAGCTGTTTCGCTCTGTTTCCAGTCTTTGTGCTACACTCAGATAGCCAGCTGCTGGTTATAGCAAAAGACGGTATAAAATAAGTAGATGTAGTCACTGTGACGTCACCTGTTGGATGGTGGACGAGTGTTCTGAAGACCAAACAGTGAGAATGGCAATTTGGCCGTAGCTACAAGCTAATGCTAGCTAGGCGGTCAAAAATGTTATAATTAACTTTCATGAACTGAAATCACAAGCTTAGAGGGTCAAACTTCTTAAGTTCATGTCTGTTTAAATGTACACAGTGCCACGGATATGCTTTATGCCTCTAGGTCGCCTTGGTAGCTACTTGTTAATAACAAGATATCATCATCCTAAAGCATACTCTGCTTTTTTTGGACGGAAACATAAATTACAAAATAAACATCATGCTGTAATGAAGAAAACCTAAAATGAGTGATTGAGACCATAAACTCATTAATAAAATGTTCTCTGAGGTAATAAATCAAGTAAGAAGTGGGGTGATTTTCTCATAGACTTCCATATTGGACTTCTTTTTGCAACTAATGGACATCAGAGTGATTTTAAATCCGAAGGGAAGAAGTGAGTTTTTCCACAGAAATGCACTGATATCAGCGTTAAAAAAAAGGTTATTGTTGTTTGAGTGATGGGATTAGAAAATAGAAGTATATACTGTATATAATATACTGCATTCACATGCTCAGTTTAAAATATATATATTTAAATGTATACTTGACAGTCCTGTAGTAGTAGTCTGTTGAATGAAAAGTGAAAGATCATCTTTACAGAATTTACAGTCGATGCAGGATTTTTTGCCTCCTCTGAAGGTGAATCATAAGAAAATGTTGATGCTGTTTACACAGAAGAGAGCTGTTGTCTGACAGGTTGGTGCTGCATGCCTTGGGGGCATCATGCTCTTGAGTTATCAGCGTGACGATAGACCCATCTTAATTACTCTCAAATACAGCACTATAATCTGTCATTGTCAGGCTGATCAAGACTGTGCAAACCAAGCACTAAGACTCATTCACCCAAACCAGAAGCCTATTGATTACATCTCATACTTGAGTCATTGCACTGCGGAGAGACATGGGAGGCAATAGAGCTAATGGAAGAGGGAAACTCAAAGTCACATTGTTTACATCTGAGATGACAGGTAAATGTATTTGAAAGGAAATATGGGCTTGATCCATCGCCTCCCAAATAGCGGTCTGTCTGTAGCTAACAAGGAAAGTAAAGCTGCCAAACGATCAACTGGCCTGCAGTTCAGATGTGGAGCTCACTGCACGGCAGCTTTTCTATTTCCAAATCCAATCCATGTCTGTGCTTAGCATAACAGAACATTATTTTCATTGATAAAAGGTTACCAAACACCTCCACAGCTCACAGACACACACTATCATTATGATCAAAGCCGCCACATGGTCAGGCTTTTGTAGGTTGCTGTGTGTGTGATTACCTGCATGTAGTAGGTATTTCCTCTTCATTTTTTTAAGATTATAACTCTATCTAAATTCTAAATGACTACTGACTGATGTTTATAGTATACTGCATTTGCAGTTAGAATACAAGAAATTAACTAACTTAACAGTGTTAATGATACTTGTGCTGTCGGTTGTCAAACTTTAAAATGCTGCTGTCAACTAGAATTAATGAGGAGAGATTTTTTTTTTCAATTTAATGAGTTGTTGTTGTTTCTGTTTTGTTCTTGAAGCTGTTTCTCACATAGTAAGCGTGTATTATCCTTTGAGAATGCCATTGTGGGAGTAAAGGGTATCCATATACAGCACCAAAAATCAAGTTGTTTTTTTACATTTAATTTTAATGTGTGATTTTGTTTTGAATATATTTTCCAGTGTGAAAACACAACAAAGCGATTTAAATTAGTATGTAGTTTGGATTTGAGACACAGCCCAGAATTTGGGTTTGAGTTTCTTTTTACTTTAGAGTATATATTCATCTACCTGAGTTATCGATGTTTCACATCCAACCTTTTTAAAAAAATAATATACGTCTGAAACTAAAAAACATATTAGAAGTAATTTATTTTTATTTGTTTACAATTTATACTGCAAATCAATGCAGGATTTATAGTGGATGCCGATATGATTTTTGATATTACAGCTTTGTTTATACTTAAATCACTGATTATGCTTTTAAACAGTGGATCTTAACCTTTTTGAGTTACGACTCCCCCGAATAATTAGGTTGGTATTCGCAACCCTCTCACCCTATCTATGACGACAAGAGAGAGCTGCAAACTGACATAAACAGCTGTTTCTATCAGATTCACCCTGCTGATTCTGAGTGAATATTGCAGATGCTCTAATTAATAAAATGTGCTTTATTTGTGACGAGAGTTTGTTTGGTTTTATCAGCTAGTACCTAGGTGTTGTCCAATGTGCTGCAGGCACTCTGGATTTTTGATACCTTGTGTGACTTTTTTTTCTCTCCCCCTGACTCGAGGGAACAGCACCCACTCTGTGTTCTAGGACATCCGGGCCCTGAATAAAACACATAAGATGCTTCCAGCACTGTGAAACATTCCACAGTCTAAAATATGTTCTTATATTAAATATTTGTTCTTTACAATCATCTGGCGACCCCCAGAAATTATTTAGCTTTGGTCTTCTGAGCCCCAGATTGAGGTTGCTTTTTAAAGAAAAAAGAAGAACAAAGGTTACAGTATTATAACTAGGGTTGTCAAAAGTATCGATACTCAAAAAAGTATCGATATTAAAACATTGTATCCGGATACAATACTCATTTTCAAAAGTATCAATCGAACAACTTATTAAACAGCTAAACCATACAACCTCAAAATATTGTTCTAATTGATATTGTTTATTGTATTTATTTATTTTTTGCACTACCTCAGACCTGAAGCTTGTTATCATAGTTGTAGTTTTTTTTTTGTGTTCTGTTTTTTATTATAAATATTTAACCTGTGGTTCTGTTAATTTTTGCATTTTTCTTGTTAATATAAAGTAAATATTTCAGTTAAATTTTGGGGTTTTTGTTTTTATCCTTGTGGTATCGAAAATGGTATCGAGTATTGAATATTTTCCTGAGTATCAGTATTGAGTTGAAAATTTTAGTATGGTGACAACCCTAGTTATAACCCTAGTTCTTTAAGCACAGACTGGAATCTATGGGTACTACAGTCATGATTAGCATTTGCCTCCTGAAACTTGTAGCCTGCCAATCAGAACGCGCCTACCTGAGTATGTGCAGATCACATCGTATATACAGTCATGGAAAAAAATATTAGACCACCCTTGTTTTTGTCACGTCGTGCAAAAACAGAGGTTCAGGGCACAGAGTTGGAATAAAAAAGGCACCATTCTTGCTATTTGAAGTCAGTGTAGCATCCACATGATTTTAAAGCTTTTAGGTAAAACAGTCAGTCTACACATGCATTTTTTAAGTATTGTTGCATGGATTATTCATTATGTGTCTGTTTTGAAAACATCATGGACTTGTGATGTTGTTTTATATAATTATTTACATGACCACAATGATTCAGTCCAACAATGTGCTGTTAATGTGAGGCATAAAAATATCTGAGCCACATATCTATAGTTAATATATTATTATATTTAAGAGCTGATATCTAGCCATTTCCCATGGTTTTCTTGATAATGATTTTGGTTATTATCAAGAAAACCATAGAAAATGTCTAGATATCAGCTCTTAAATTAAACTATTTTTGTTGTTATCATTATATTTGTCCAAACAAATGTACATTTAGTTTTACCAGACATTAAAATGAAGAAGAAATTGAAGAAAAAGGGTGGTTTAATATTTTTTGGCCACCACAGCCACACCACTGGGGGCCCCAGACAACTTAGGTTGTGTGCAACTGAGCTTGGTAAAGTGAAATAAATACTGAGGGGTCCGCAGGTAATCAGGCATGTCCTCATGGGCCAGCTATGCAAATTTTAGTGGGTGAATATGTGCTTGTGATTGGAAAAAATGATCGAGTCCAGTAGAAAGCAGAAACCGTTGCAACCAAAGCCCTAAAAATATAATTTAAATTGCAAATCTTGTATATTCTCACACTTTTTGTTGTTAATTTAACTAATAACTTTTTATTTACTTTGTATTTAGTTTTGCCTCTGTTATGCTGGAATATGGAATATTTTTTGTGGTCTAAGGGGTGTTGGAGCTGGTTGAGTCTCCCTTAATGAGCTTTGGGCCTTAATGGAGTCAACAGTGCAAGGTTTTTTTCTTAATCACTATGTGTTGATGCTTGTTTTTCTTTATTTTTTTCTTCTTTGCAGCACTTTATTTTTACTTCTCACTTTCTTATTAAAAGTCTGATACAACTTATATTGTACAAACTAGCTGAACTGCTAAAAGTACTCAGATGGATGTGTCAGACCTTCATTAATGCTATTCATTTGTCAAGATAAGCCGATTCCACTTGTCAGATTTTCCCTGCACAAGTTAATTCTTTCATCTGTCCTTTGTTCTTTGTTCCACCAGCGTCTGGAAAAAATAGAAGAGCAGTTATATTTGCATATATAAATATACTCAAAAGTGTACTATTTTCGATGTTGCTTTGTGAGTCTGCTCTGAAGTTTCATGCCTTTTTGTGACAGACCACACCCACTGACACAAGGACACTTTCCAATTAGGACAAATTGTCCTCCTTTTTTATTAACTTCTAAAAATATTGACCTGTCAATAGACACAATCAGATATAAATGTCTTCCAACGTTTTAACATTTATATTAAGGTACAGCTCAAGAGTGTGTAATCATTATTTTGGTTATTGTCAATAAAACCATGGGAAATGGCTAGATATCAGCTCTTAAATTTAACTCTTAAGAGATATTTTTGTTGTTATCATTATATTTGTCGAAACAAATGTACCTTTAGTTGTACCAGGCATTAAAATGAACAAGAAATTGAGGAAAAAAGTGGTCTAATATTTTTTCCATGACTGTATACACTGTAAAAAAATATTATGTAGTCATTTCATTTGACTTAATATATTTGATAAAATGTAATAAATATAAATGCATCCTTGATTTTGAGGCAGTTGTTAAGTAACTTTAATATAAAAATGTTTGAGATATAATCTACTTATTTTGATCACATTAAATATAATCTTTATGTGTATGTAATTCTAAATCAAGAGAATTTTGAATGAATCCAACACAAAAGAATTAGTCCATTTTTTTTTTTTTTTTTAATTGACAGGTACTTCCTGTTAAGTTTTTATTAACTCAACTTGTGACGTAGTTAGATTTAATAAATAAAATTGCGTGCAATCTGTTGCCTCAATTTTATTGAGTAGCTATTGTTTATCTTTTTTTTTTACAGTGTAGCTGTGTACTTGGTATAAGTGACTTTACACATTTGAATGAAGACTAGAAGCTACAGCAGACAAATGCATAGAAACACAGTAAATAAGATGTGTGGATGCAACCAGACAGCTCACAGACAGAATAACAAAGTGGCACCTCCGCACACTCGGCTACACTTGCAGCAGGTGCAGTGACAGCTCTTGAGCAAGAGGGACCTTTGTCTTTGTGGACGACGTTGCAGCTTACAAGCAGAAATCTATATTTTAGTTTGCACACAAGCTGAAAGAACAACCAAAGTTCATTCCTCACATAGACGTACTTTTAGCACTCAATGCTCTTTTCTGCAATCAGAGCTCATTTAGTTCTGACAGTCCACAATGCTCACATAAATTTAATTGGTCATTGTAAAGTCTGCGCCCTCTCTTAAACTGTTTCGATTGGTTTTCTGCTCTCCTCCGAGGCAGAACACATGCCAGCACTCATTAGCACAGAGTTGCTGTTTTCACCCATCGTCTTGGATTTCTTTAAATGTGCCTTGATGTTACAGCACAATAATGATGCAGCACAATAATGACTCGTTAAGACGAGCGGAGTAACTGGTGAAACGTATGGACACGGCGGCTCAGTGCTGAACCTTTGTGCACTCAGACTAACCTTTGCTTTGTTCCTGATATTGTTTATGAACCCGATATGGATTTCTTGTAACCTTCAATGTTGTTCACATGAAAAAAAAAGCTCTTTCTCTGTCACTCCTACTACAGCAGTGGCATGTGCTGTATGATGCCACCAGTTTCTTGTGTAATGTCTGAGGGCTCTAATTTCATGTGAGCGCATGACATAAAGCACAACTTGTGCTCTTATTTTCTTGAGGCACAGCAGCGGTTCATAAAAGGATATCATTATTTGTGAGTTGTAAACAGGATAATTACTGGAATTGTCAGTTTATGCAGCCATAAACACATCCCTAGTTCCACTGCAGTGACTCAACCAAATCTAACTGAAATGCCTTTAGTAATTATTTATCTAGAAAAACCAAACAGAAACCAAACAGCAGTTTTATTTTCACAAGGAAATGTTAATCGATTAAAATATTTAATCGCTTGCTTATCCATGATTCATTACAAATTACTTGCAAACTAATCACTCTTTTTTTTCCTCTATTCAAAATTTACCTTAAAGGAACATTTGTCAAGTATTTAATACCTCTAATGAACATAGTAGTGGACAAATATACTTGCCTTCATGCAAATGTATGTAGATTTATTATTGTAAATCAATAAACAATGCAGTAGTTATTTAACTTAAAATCAACTCAAACTCAAAATACCTTTTTCTTTATCCATTAATTGCTGGTTGTCATTTGATTTTGATCAGAGGGTTATTACACCACCACCTGTGTCAAAACAGTTTGTGGCGTTAAAATGATTTTGCATAAACGAGTTATGATCGCATTGACAGCGCTAATTTTGACAGCTCTAATTTCTATGTAATGTGTACAATGTTATTTAACACTGCAAATCTGGTTAACCCTTGCGTTGACTCAAGGGTTAAAATTGACCTGCCTATATGTTGAACAGCAGAAAAAAAAATACCTAAATGTTAATTTTTCAAAATCAAATTGCTTGAAAGGTTTTATCTCACTGTTGTTTATACACCTTGTGATTGGGGGGGAATGAAATTTTTAAAAAAGGGAGATGAGTATTTTGTAACCAATTTCCTTATTGTACCGTATCTAGGACCATATAATTATAACGCCAAAGAAGTTCAAGTTTGTCATTTTTACATCACTTTTTCTGAACTGTTAAGACAGAAAAACCTGATATTCACAGTTATTGATGCATGAGAGGATGTTTCTTTATGAAAAATAAGATTTGGGATTTGTAATTCAATGAAACTGCTTTATTCAAAAGATAATAACGGTGGGTGAGTATGCAGAATGTTAAGACTACACAAAGGTTAATGTGTGCATCATGTCTCAGAGAAAATATGTTGACCTTTGGCCTTTCAATATGATTGAAACTTGTTTTAAAAAAGGGGGATTGGCAGTTACATTTTGCTCCGTATATATTTGAATTGCTTCATTTCCAGAGTGAGTTTCCTCTGGGGAGGAACTCCTCGAAACCCTCCACACTCGACCAAACTGTACGTCACACTGGAGAGAGCTCTGCTTTTAAGAGAGATGATGTGATTGGCCCTAATTGTTTCTAGCTTCAAACACTCTGCTGATAATGTATGAGAAGAGCTTACCAGAGTAATTCCACCCGGCAGCCTGGAGCACAAACCTGCAGTCATCACTTTCTGATTTTCATGTTGCTACATCCTGATTGGTGCATGATATTGAACAGGGTTGGGTAGTAATGGATTACATGTAATCAGGATTACATAATCAGATTACAGGGAATAAGTACTGTTTTTGTGAATATAGTTTGCTTCGATCAATTCAATATGAATATTCGGAATGCATTTTTAATGTGCAAAACACATTTTATTTGCATTGAAAATGTTTAAAGAGGGAAAAAAAGATATTTGTGGGACTCTTTGATTTTTTTTTAAATTAATATGAAGTATAAAATATATATAATATTTTAAATGTTTGATTTTGAAGTTATATAGAAGTTTTCAGATTAGATTGATTGATTGTACAATGGATGGTTATAAAAATAAAATTAAAATTAAAAATTAATCAGTGTAATGTGAGCCAACCCTGTGCAGGAAAACATGTGATTTCACCTTCTTCTAACTGAACCTCTCCATTTGTAATCAGTGAGAGAGCACAAACGAAAACAGTGAAAAACTGTAAACTGAGTGAGAAAATTTGTCTGCAGGGGATTTAAGACTGAGTGTTATGGTGCAGAAACACCATCAAAGACACACAGTATTTAAACTGTGGCGTGGCTGATTAGATTTAATGTATTTACACTTAGATTTTATGTTTTAATGTTTATTAGCATTCACCCAATACCATTTATTGCAAATTGGAGTTTTAAAGGATACATAAATCTGATGTTATTAACTTGATTTGTAAACGGAAAAAACAGAGTGGATGTTATTTGGCACCTTCAATAAAACTAATAAAACAGCACTGTAAAATGGTTCACATTTGTCTTTTATGAATTTTCAAATATAGCAGAAATGTTCTCTTTAATCTCAGAAAAACGCATCCCAGAGAAATATATGAGCTAAATATTTTTTTACAGCCACGCTCTGTGGTCCTAACTCGCCAAATGAAAAGTTTTGTTTTGTCAGCATAAGTCAAAGTTAGCTGCGTATAGGAAACCTCTGAGGAAGACAGAGCTGCTCCAGTCTAAAAACAGATATCAATAAATGTAAACAGCACTGGCCTAGGGATGTCATTAAAAAGAATAGCATGTCTAGACCTCATAAAACCAAAACATATTGTTATTTCGAAGCAGCAGGAGTTATTGCCTGTGAGCACTAAGATGACATCCATCAATTTAGGTTTTATTGGAAAATGTAGATAGGCTGCTTGGGAGATGTAAATGATTTACTTAGCATAAAGTTTTGCTTGAACAGGCAGGGAGATAGTGTAGTTAGTGAGGGCAGGGAAGTATGCGTGTGACAAAGGCGGTATTGAAGCAAAAGCTGATTTCCCAAGCCTGAGAGAACCGCAATCTGTGCATGAATAAATAGTCTGGACCTGCACAACGTGGATTATTCTGCTTCAAATATCAGTAGACTTAAGGGTTGTCAAATGGCATACATGTGTAATAGGGTTGTTGTACATGATTTCATTTTTGTCACTTGTACCCAAATGTCATATCTTCTGAGGTTGGCGCTGATTGTTTCTCACTGTGTGCACAAATTGCTGTTTTATTCCCTCTGCCTTTTTATATTGTGCGTTCAGGCCAATTTAACTGAACCTCTTCACATTTAAAATTCTTTTCCTTGAATTTCTAATGATATGATGGAAAATGGAAACTTTGTCTGTAATAAAAACAGCTCATATGACAGACCTCAGAGTGCAGACGTGTCACTGTTAATGCCATTACTGCCTGTCAGAGAAATATGACAATAAGCAATGTGTGGTGTGACAGCGACCTGAACAAATTAAATTAACATGGAAAAACTATTTATTTTGTTGCATGGAAGTTGGTGAAATTCCACACCACATTTTTTTTGTAACGCTACGGCTTCAAAGTAAGCATTTGCATGCAGTTGTGTATCACTTTGACACGTTGGCCTCATCTTTCAGTAAATCTCAAATCTACATTTATTCAAATGTGTTCAGTGCGGTGAAGGTTGAGACTGCATAATCCATCAAAATGTTCCATTTGAAGAGAGGGGCTGGAATTATTTGAATCATCAGAAAGCAGCCTCGCTTGTGCTGAAGCGTTAGAAGCTGTTGAAAGTTTTTTTTTAAAGAAATCTTAAAATCTGTTGTTATATATGCCATATTTTCTCTCAGTCTGACCTTGTCTTTCTCTTTTCTAATAGGACTGTGTGTTTTCTAAAACATAATGCAGTAAATAATGAATTTTATATCAGTTGTAGCTGTGATATAAATAGGGTTTAGGTCATAGTAAGGAGTAAAGAGTTTTTTCATCACACATTGACGATCTTGGTCTTGATTGCATCTTTTCTGTGAAAGAAATTGGAGGAAAGTCCTCATGATTAAGTATGAACATCCTCATTACTTGCCACATCTGGCCTGAGACCATCTTTTATTTTTTATTGCTGTAAACAGGACGTTTTTGCTGCTGAGAGCGAGGAGCACTTTGTGTGGAGACATGTTGAGGATTTAAGGGCTCAGATGAAAAAAAAGAAAGAAATTAATTCGATGTTCAACATATAATATGATTTTAGGTAATGAGGGGAATCAGTATGAGTGAAACATTACAGCAGGTTTGGTCTGTTTATGTTCACTATCAGTCAGTTGCTGACCATTTAAATCAAGAATAAATTAAATTAATTAAATAGCTAAATAAACATCAGTGTTATTCAGTATCAGTCAATTGCTGACCATTGAAATAAATAATAAATAAAATAAAATAAATGAATAAACACTTAAATAAACATCAATGTTTGTTTAGTATGGCCATTTAAATGATAATAATAATAATAATAATAATAATAATAATAATAATAATAATAATAATAATAAAGTCAATAGCTATATGATCACCCAGCGCATCGTTTTCTGAATTATAATGTACTTAAAAATATTTTCATATCACCACAGATTGGAAAACATATACATCAACACCAGTAGATATAATACTTCTGTGATATCTGATATCAGTCAGGTTTTACTACAAAATGAAAAATAAACTCAGCATTAAATTCATACATCACATCCACAACTGCAAATGATCCTGTGAATGTTTTCCATATAGATATCAGTATGCTAGGTATTTCTTTTACTATATTTATTCTTCATTGTAGGATTTCCTATTGTGCAAATGTGCCTTTCTCAAAGCATTCTCATTTGTTAACATTTCTTGGTGCAAGCTACTTTTCAGAACTTTTTTTAACAAATCATGCTTTCTAAAAATGGTGGGGAGAAATATTAGCGTGTAAGTGTGTAAATGACACCTATGGCTAAGAGTCGTCTCCACACTAATCATCAAGTCTTCTCAAAATTTAAGTGAAAAGCTGAAATTGCTGTTTTTTTGACAGTTATCTAATTTTCTCAGCTTTAACATTCATAAACGCTACCTTTTCACCTCAAGTTTGTGTATTTTCATGTGCAAGTCGTTTCTGACTAAGTCTCTGTGTGCTTCCCTCAAAACGCTAAACCTGTTAAAAAAAGTGTTGATTGTTTTAGATGGATCTTCATAAGTATTTCCTATTCCTTGCTTTGGTGTTAAGTTTTCCTGTCGTCAAAGAAACACATTTCAAATCTATTATTTCAAAGTATAAAATATCTGCTACACAGAAATATAGTCACTTCTCACATGTAGCAGAACATTAATCATTTCTTTTGATTAACAAAGACGTATAAATGTGACATAAAGGTAAAGCTGGCTAATATTCTAACTTGTCTTGAGTTGTATTTTACTTTAATATGCCATATATAGTTTTTGTTTCATTTCCCTAGTTGTACCATAAAGAGTAAAAACCGTACTTATGTCTACTCTTGGTTTGACGATGTGAAAAAGTGTGAAAAAGATGAATATTGAAGAGAACAAAGAAGATGTTTTTCAATAGCCATCTTTTCAGAGACTTCAGTCAAGGTTGCAGTTCAGTATTATGTATTGTGATGCTTTCATTTACACAGATCTCGGCTCTCTGCTGCACGTGTGTACGGGGGAGCTGGGAAGCTGTTTCTTCTCCCCTTTGTCCAATCTCAAGGTTGGAATGTGTGGTAAGGGACCAATGTGTAGAAAATGAATTAAGCAGCCCTCAGTTAAGGTCAAGCTGTACGCTTAATCTCAGTTACACTTCTGTGGCGTTTTATCAAAATGGAATTTTGTTGATTAAATATGACTTCAGTGGCTATGACACAAAAGCTATCACCAATCTTTACTAGGACCAAGGTTTTTTGTTTTTTTTTAAACCATAGTACAACCTTGTGTTTTTATTATCAGTCAACATAATCAAATCTATACTTTGGCCGTCTTTTCGGAAGTCAATTATATTTATTGTGTAGGTAAAGAAAGAAAAAAACATGAAATCCTTTAAAGGAAAAGTTCAACATTTATGACTTGAAGTATGCTTAGGCCTTTTTGCTTTCTTGCTGAGTGTGTGTTTGGAAGATAACACAATTTTTTATATGAAAAACATGAAGTTACAGCCAAGAGATGGTTAGTTTAGCTTAGCTTAGCTTAGCATCAAGACTGGAAACAAGGGAAACAACTAACCTTGCCCTATCTTAAAGTAAAAAAAAATGCACCTACCAGCACCTCTACAGCTCACTCATTAACACATAATTGTTAAATTGTTCAAAAAATCCATAGGACTTGTTTAGAATTTACAGGGGACAGAGCCAGACTAGTGTTTTCATCCTGCTTCCAGTCTTTGTGCTCAGCTAACCGTTCCTATAAAATCACAACTACTTGTTTTTACACCACAGTTTCTGCACAGGTATTTTGTAAATAACTGAGTTTTGTAGTTGCTGGAAGGCATATTTTATTTTTACCTGACAGAAGGTTTGCACTCTCCCTCTGTTTTCCAGTCATTGTGCTAAGCTAAGCTAAGCTAACTGACTTTAGCTCATTTAAATGGACGGGTATTTAACTTTCAGCAAACAAAAAAACGGGAAACTTTATAGCAACAGAGGAAGGATTCTTCTTCCAGGATGGACAGATATGAAATAGGTGTTTAAGTGCATTTTAAAAAAAATATCTGTAGTCTGTTTGCTTCGGTTGGACTGTGTGCGAACGTTTTCTACTTGGTTTCAGTTTCATTCACACAGAAAAATCCAAGGAACCAAAATGCATATCTACAAACCATGTGAGAACGTTCATATTGGTCAGATATGTCTGGGGCAAAGCACACCTGGCTACAGGAGCCATCTAGGTCAAACCTGTCTAGTACAGCTGGTAGTTGGGTTGAATCAAGGTTGAATCATGAACTGCTCAAGATAATTTAGGGCCAGATTGAGACCACCTCCTCTAAAGTGCAATTACTGTGTTCACACCTGCCCAAACGAGCTGCAACAAAGGAGAAAATGAGTGAGAGCAGATATAACCAGACTAAAAAAGTGCAGGTGTAGAAACAGCCTTATACAAAAAAGACAGCAATGGCAACAAGTAGGAACCTGACGACAATATTGTGCAACTAAGGTGCAAAATATGAAATAAAGGTAAGAGGTTGCAGACTGGAGATGGTTGGGTTTGTTAAATACTTCTCTATCAGTAACAGGAAAGGTAAAAAACCAAAACCCTGCAGTAAACATCACTCCTGAAGAATAAAGAGCTACTTGTTGTCTCTTTGACTTGTTGATTAGCAGCACAGGTAGATGAAAAGGGAGCAGAGGGAACTTTCATGGTTACTTAGCTGACACATGGAGCCCATGGCTGACGATGTGTTGAATGACAGTTAGCGGGGCCCTGGGGGAAGCACCTGTCAGTCAAAAGATATTGTAAGTGTAAGTGACATTATTAGGGAAATGCTGTCACCTTGTGCTTATGCAACACCTAAAGTTTGAAATGATGTATTCATAGTAAACAAACTATTAGTGTGAAGGGTGACATGTTTCGTCCGGCCATTAAGCATAATTATGTTTAATAATTCCCCCGACACACGCAGACAAACCAACTGCATGTTTGTTTTTGTCTCAAGCCATCGCTCTTCGTGTCGAGTAGGTCACCTCCGAATATTCATCACCTCTTATGTCATCAGCGCTGACGCAATTTGCGGCAAAACATCTTGCTCTTCATCCGGCGGCCATGTATTGCCAACCGGCCATCAGGGCTCAACAATGGCATAATTATGGAGTATTAAACCGTCACAATGACATATCAGTCAGACAAGATATGCAAAAGGCCTACTTGGTTTACCCTTACTCTTGTCAGAATGGCCTGAAAAATGGAGATTTGTTTGCTGGTGGATCATAATTACGACTGGTATTTATGAGACCCATCAAGCCTTCAAGAGGAGCTGCGTTTGAAGGTGACTCTGGGATGCATCACATCACACTGCGGACACAGTGAAACAAGGCTTTCAGACAAGCTGTCTCCTCTCACCGAGCCTTTTAAATCATCATCACTCTAGCCAGCTGTATGATAGTTCACATGATATATCATCTGTTAGAGCTGCAGCATACGCACCACCAGCAGACAGTGACAATGAGTCTGGCAGCGATCCGTCGCCCGTTTCAGCAGCCATAGTCGTTTGATGCTTCTGTTTCCCGTTATTAAGCTATCTCTTCCATGCTGTTGTGTTAAGCGTCACTTAAACTGCCAGTTATGTTTAGGGGCTGTGTCTTTAGGCCCCTTTTTTTGGTCCTATGTGTTGTTTCAGTTGAATTTTTCATTTCTTCAATCAGCTTGAAGCAGCTTGTTAGACTGAAGATCCTGACAGCGCTGTGGTTCTGCTGTCCGTCCAAATGTCTTTCAGCCAAAGCTCAGCTGTCTGCGTTTCTACAGGCTGAGATACTGGCTACTGGTCATACTTAAGTTGAAGGGAAAAAATCCAGCCTGGGCCTTGTTTTTGTAGTTATTGCAACCATCCCTGTTATTCAGACAGTAACAACTTGTACTTGTAACCCTAATTGTTGATATATATGGAAACAATGGCACTGACAAAGAAAAATGAAAGGCAGATGACAAGAAAAGAGAGCAGAAAAAGAAGGGAAGGCTTGCAACAAAAGTCCCCGACTGGACTCAAAGCAGCAACACTGTAAACTCAAGAAAAACTGAACCTTTTCTTTGTTTTTTTCAGTACGGCTGGACAATATATTGTTTTTCTATTTGTCATAGCAATGTCAACTTGCATGATTAATACATTGCAGAAAAACAATATTGCATTGAGTAGAGCCTGACAGATATATATCGGTTGAGAGATATTATCTGCCTGTGTATATTGTGTCCAATATGTGCTGTTATAAAAACTTTATTTACACAAAATATAGCAGTTTTTTTTATTATGTTTTTTTTTTTTTTTAAAGTCAGCAATTGACTGAAACGGAACAGTAATGATGGTCATTTAGCTATTTATTTTATTCCTATTTATTCTTTCTTTTCTCAGTTATCATTTATAGAATTGACTGACAATGTAACGCATTGTTTGTATCATGTATGATAATGTTAAATATTATTTAATAAAGTTTTATGTTTGAGAAAGTATTTGCAGAGTGGTGAAAAATCAGTGCATAATCCACATAAAAGATTTATTTTCATTCCAGCTTACATAAAAATTAATATTTCAACCACCAGATCAGTTATTGATTAATTTTCCTCCTTTTTAGTTAGGTGAAAGAGAGTTTCAACAGAAAACTACACTCTAACATGAAACTATAATGATTCTATTGGTGTTTTTGTGTTCAATTTAATGTTCGATTTTTTTCAATAAAGGCATATTGGAATCATTGCCATACATAAGAATTGACAACAACCGTGAAAAATTGATATCATGTAAAAAAAAAAAAAACACCTATAATATTGTGTAAATAGTTTAAGTCAGTAACAGTTTTAATTCAGTGCTGAAAAGCTCAGATGACTGGGGCAGAACGCCAAAATGTGCATATTTTTGATGATGTTGGCTGTAAAAGGGTGTGCTGAAACACAGAATAAGTTTTTTTTTCATATTAATTGGTTTTGTTGACAAATAACCAAAAAACTGAATAATGTCAGCTGTAAATTTTGAGATGTTTACATGACTGTGGGTAAAACAGTAAAAATAAACCAATTAACAGAATATTTATCTCTACTTGAGGTGTTCTGACTATTGAAATTACAACCTGTCAGTTAAAAACAAACAACAAAGAAACAAACAATTAAAGATCTAGCTGCCCGCTTCTTGCACAGAGAACAGAAATGCTGATAGTAACAGCAAAGGAATTAAAAAAATGCCAGATTTTTTTTTCTTTTTTTAAAAACATCACCTTGTTTCTCATCATTTGAGTGTGAATTCAGCCAGGTTATTTTAAGCAAGTTATAAACTACTAGCAGGACAACGGGATCGCCGGTTCATGTGAGAGGAAGTGCTGTGTCCATGCAGGGATGTCCTTGTTTTTCCCTTTACCCCACTCCTTTGTTTCCTTCCTCTCTCCTCTTTATGTGCCACAGCCACTTATTACAGTTAGAGGGCAGGTGTGTGTCTGGCCTCAGCTGGACATTATCCTGGCCCAGATTGTCCTTGGACCCCCATGTCTGTCTTATAAGCCTGAGCCGCAGCCGCCACGTTACATCACCGGCTATCCTTAAAGCTTTCTTTAACCCTTGATTAATCCACTTTAGTCTGATTCAGATATGATTAAAGACAAAGCATCAAAGCATTTTATGGAGGTAATTACTCACTCATTAGCCATATGTTTGACAAGTACGCCCTCCTGGCATTGAAAGCGTCTCTATTAATCATAAATAGAGATCTGACAAAAGGTGACGATGAAATGATGAAATATATATCGTGACTCAGAATCAGTACGATTACATTATTGATGGATTGCTGAGCGAGCTGTCATAAAAAAAAGCATAGTCTTTGCTTGATGTATGACTGCCGAGAATGTATTTTGGGTCATCTCTGCCGCCACCATATTTCTTCACAGTCCATGTTGCAGTCATCATTATCAGTCTGACCTGCTCGGGGAATTTTTCTCCCCCCATTCAAACACCCAGATGTCAACACATACGGCTTGTTATAGCCGAAACAATCTAAACAAATGATCTCACCGGCCACCTAAACATGTTTTCCTCCACATGATATAAAGATGATACCCCTCTCCCGCCCCCGAAGCAGCCACCCACTCTCCGTCTCCTGTCTTCCTGGGCGATCTCCCCAGGCTGCGAGGACAAGACAGGACAGGGGAGGATAAATTACAGCCACAGAGCCGCGGCTATCTCTCATGCTTTCATTTGCACTAGCAATTAATCAGCCATCACTGGAGAGCTCTTGCATGTCAGGCTGAGGATTTTATTAGGGATGTCCTTTATGGGCCTTAATGAGACTTATGTCTTCCTTGAGTATTTCATTTGCTGCACATAGCCTGGCTGCTTGTAACCTTGAGGTGAAGAGCTTCTTTTTTTCTCCACAACACTAAAGCTTGGCAGAGCTTTGTTACTCACCTCTCAATGATCTTGACTTGATTCGCTCTTTCATCCACTGCCTCCCTCGCTCTTACAAACCCTCCTGTCTTGCAGTTATCTAATTTTAGATGCAATTAGGCCTGATTTGTTTTGTTTATTCTGACAGTTCTCCTTACTCCCGTTTTGAAATGCAGCGCTAAGTGAGTTACTGAAAATGTGGCAAATCACCTTCCGTTTTGTGGAATGCAGAAGTAGACAGTTATGCATCTCAATAACGGCTTCATCATGATGAAAATGAAATATGTAGGTCAAGATCAGTCAACTACAACACATGGGCTGCTTGGCTGCTTGTTATTATTAGTATTACCATTACATAAGGTCCTAAAAACCTATTTTCTCTCACAGCTTTTTTCTTTAATGGGCTTTTTCATGAGCCGTTTTCTGCCAAAGTTTGAACAGTTTTGTTTATTTCACATGTAAGATATTTTCGTGTGCGAATTGAAAAAAAAGGTGCTATCACTTTTTTTTTTTATGCACTGATCAGGATTTAGCAACATTTGTCAGTTGTCAATCAAAGCAGATAAAACTACACTGGTGCTTTTTTAAGCCTTAGACGAGAGGGAAATTATACTTTAGGATAAGTTGTAATATATTAACTTAAGGAGGACATATTGTGCTTATTTTCAAGTTCATACTGGACCATATTTTGGGTTCCTACTAGAACATGTTTAACATACTTTTAACTAGAATGATGAACTATTATCATGAAAAGTGAAGGACGGACGGAGGGAAAAACGGACGGAGGGACAAACAGACAGCTGGACAGACAGAGATTTCTTCTAGTTAAACTTAAAGAAAATAAATTCTTTAATTAAAGAAAATTAAACAAAGCTGGTAGCCAGAAATGACATATTTCCTACATGAGGCACGCTGAAAAAATTTGTATCCAATGAACCACAATTCAAACTTTTGTCATCAGTCGTATTTGCAGATATTGACGTGTTGTTTCCCACAATATTTTATATTATGTGTTATAATTTTGCTTGCAGCAAAAAAATACAGTATATGTCATTTCTGGCTAAGTGGATTAGTAAATTTAATCGCTAAATTAATTTCCCTCATGCAACAGATGGAATATTTTTTCCAGATGGTTAGAGGAGTTTAAAGATTCTGAAAAAAACCTTCAGAACAAAAACAAGTGTTTTAAATGACCATCTGGGTTTTTTTCAAAGTTCTACTGGTACTTATTTTCACAAAATTGGACGCTTTGCTCTGTGATGGTAATACATGAGAGCTAGCAGCAATGTAGCCAAAGAGCAGACTCTGGGCTGCTAGTATTTCTCTTTGGAACAAATACATTTTGGATAAATTACTCTTTCTAGTTTAATTACAAACCAGCTAACTTGCAGAGTGGCCACTGTATATTATCTGAAGAAAAATGCAGGGAAATAAATGACAAACATTCCTCCTCCTTGTGGATATTTCCTCCTTTTATCACTGTGCAGCTGATTTTGAAGCTGGCTGCACTGTTTTGTGCGTGCCCAAACAGTGCCGGCTACAATCACAGTGAAAATACTCGGAGTGGGCGTCACCCAGTAAAACCATAACCACAGAGTCAGCCAGTAAGAGGATATGGAGGCCATCTGGTAGCATTTTTACAGTATGGTGTGGCAGTTTGCCCATGTGTGCTACAGGAAGGGTCGTATGACGGTCATGAAAGAGAGAGTCTCTGGAGGACGCAGACATGAATATTCTCAGTCCAATTTTCTGGGTCAGACGTAAGCTCGACCAAAGTACACGACCTGATCACATCTGTCACCGGTTTGTGCAGCGTGAATGATCAAACTATATGACCTTTAAAAACTTAAATGATATCTTAGCAGTTCTTCAAGCTGCATTTGCAGTATGTGATGAAGCCATTTGGGGGAAGAGGGTTTTGAAATTACAGTAACTGTCCTCTTTTTTCCTTTTTTTTTCAAAGACACCATATGCTAATAAGTAGGACATTTTACTGGGCTGCTACAAAGTTTGGAAAGGGTTTGAAGAGCTGAACTGAAACTAGGAAGCATACATCATTATTACATAAATCAAAGACAAACAATCATTCATGTTCCATTATATAAGGGTTTTTTTAAAAGCATGTATTTACACAAAAATAAGTACAATTTTGAGGGTCCTGTGCTGGTATTTTACTTGTGCATTTCCATTTCATGCAGCTTTATTCTTCACTACATTTCAGAGGTAAATATTGCACATTTCTGTGTCTTATTTTGAAATACATCAGTACAGTAAATAAGCGGGGGGAAAAAGGATACAGCCTATTTCCAAACAGAACTTCCCATTTCCCACCTAACCACAACAGCAAGACAGGCCAACCAAAATACAGAGGCCTTTTTTGTGTGTGTTTTTTTTTTTAAATAAGCCAAAAGAGAAAAGTACAGACAATACAATTCTGAGAGAAAGTAGAAGAGCACAACTCCCACACGGAAATCGATATCAATGTGCTTCCACCTCATCCTTTCACTTACACATTTGTAAAAGAAATACACATGCCCCGCCAGAGGAAATAGTCGATATAGATCCTATGTACGTTATTTCCTACGAAGCAACTTTTCTTGACTGTGTCTCTGTGACAAACATCTTCTAGTGCCTGAGAGTAATTAGCGTTCAATCATTATCGCCATCTGGGTCCTTCAGTAATTGTAAAACAGCAAATATTGTACTTTTGATTTCACTATTTTATCTGACAGCTATAGTTACTCAGGCTGGGTATTGTTAACACTAGAACTACCAACAGATACAAACTATCTGCTTTTGTAACTTTGTTTCAATTATATATTCAAGGCCTTCAGACTTTTCCAAAAAGTGTGTTATGTAGCACCACTAATGTCAAGATAGAGCCAGATTTAAAATGTCTTTTGTGTACTAATGTGCATAATAGAGCTGCAGCAGAAGCAATAGGCTAACCTTCACTATGGACAAGAGAAAGAGATTCATGAATGTGCATCATAAAAATTGAATTAAGAGTACTCATGTGGACTAAAATCAGAAGTGCTGGTACTCAATACTGACCCATTTCAGGAACGTCCTTCACACACTTTATGCATTGATTTTAATCAGATACGACAGATATTTAGTATATCCATACTTCTTTTTTTTTTTTTCGTTTTGTGGCATCTCAACATGCTCAAATGCCAATCAAAGACTGTATGAATTGTATCTGCAGCAAAATATTGATTTTTCCACAAAAAATGAGAGAACTGTCCGCCATGTTTTTTGTTCTGACTGCCGGAACCTTGAAAGTCACGTGACTTGGACACAAACCAATAGGAAAAAATACCAGATTGGGATATGACTGTCATTAACTTGCATTGTAGCGAAATCCGTGTCAGTTTCACGGAAATTTGAGTGATTCCGTGGCTATTCCACGGATTTTGAGTTAAGACTGAGTTATTTCCATTGATGAACAACATTTAAATGTTTATATAACTTTCTGCATGAGGAGACTTTTGTTACTTTAAGTACATTTTGTTGACGATATGACTGTGCTTTTACTTAACTTAAATAAATATTCTTCCATCACTTAATCAAGTTACTCAGCCCTGTATACCTGACCCAAGATTTTATTTGCTATTTACTGTGTCATCAACCTCTAAAATACAAGAGGTTTGTTCTAAACTGCAGTGACAGTATATAAATCTGCACCTTAATGAACTACAACATTTAAATGCTTACATAACAGTCTGCACACACAGCATTCTGACTTTTGATCCTTAAAGTACATTTTGTTTATAGTAAGACCAGCTATAAACAAAACTTGAATAAGTCCAGCTCTTCCAGCACTTATTCAAGTTTTATTCCTCTCCTGTTCGATTTATAGTTGCCTGAAATAGAGAAAAGATGTAGACCTTTAGGTCATGCACACATATACAGATGTAAGTAATTATGTCCATTATTTTGAATAATATGAATATTGCAATGAGAAAGAGTTTTAATTCACTCAAACCTCCCACACACACGCACACGCGCACACGCACACGCACACGCACACACACACACACACACACACACACCAGAGTCCATTTCTCGCTGACCACACATCGATGGCCAGCTGTGTTCTCCGTTTGACAGCCAGGTGGTTCAGACTTTGGAGCGCAGCAGCTCCGGTTAATTAAGGTTACCCATTTGGATCTTGTCAATGGCTAATTTGCAGATGAAAAAGAGTCAAAAACTTTTTCTCACTTCAGCAGACTTAGCATTGTTTTTTTGTCTTGCCTAATGGCTCGGGCCTCTCAAGCGGAACAGGACTGAGCAGTGCGTGCAGCCCGGTCTTCAGATGCATACATGGATAAAGTTTACTTTGAGAACTGCTGTTGCCAGAAATCAATATTGAACTTGGACAAGCTATTTACAGTACCTTGATAATGTTTGACAGAGGCTGATTCAGCTCCCACTGTGTGGTTAGTGTGATGAAATCACTGGCCAAAGTTAGAAATTTGGACATTACGAGAGCCGCAACAGTTGGTCGATTGACGGAAAATTCATTGGCAACTGTTTCAATCATCAAATGATCATTTAATAAAAACAGCCTTCCTGGATTTGATACTTTTCTTGATGAATATATGAATATATTTGGGTGATGGACTGTTGGTAAGATAAAAAAAGCTCTTGGGTTGTGGGAAATCTTAACAGATATTTTTATGCCTTTGTGCCAGTCACAGCCGTGGCCGGAGGCATTATGTTGTTGTCTGTCCGTCCATCTGTCTGTCCCATTCTTGTGAATATGAAAGATCAGAAACGCCTCAAGCTATTTTTTAAAATTTGGCCCAAATGTCCACTTGGACTCAAGGATGAACCGATTAGATTTATGTGGCTAAATGTCATAGGTCATGGTCACTGTGACCTCACGTTCGTCCCTTTCTTGTGATTGCGATCTCTCAGGAACGCATTGAGGTGATTCCCTCAGATTTCATACAAACCTCCATTTGGACTCAAGGATGAACTGAAATTTTGGATGTTAAAATAATGTGTTTCTGGCCATAAGAACTCATGTGCTATAGAGACTGTACCCTAAATCGGACACATCTGCAATGCCGCATTTTCCGGTGTTTTTTTTTTAATACATATTTAACAATCTACATGGAGATTTAATGTCTAATTACAAAACGAAAGTAAATCTCATGAGAGGAAGCAGTAAGAACGCTTGGGCGACACTCGGGCGACGATCTTAAAAGTACATCTGTATTTTTACTGTACTGTATTTTATTGTGAAGGACAGAAGTACGGTCCGGGTGTGTTGACAACGATGGTTGATAGCTGTTTTATTTATTTGGCCTACCCAGAAACATCCAATTTCCCCTGAAAAACTCAGCAGCCTCCATTGTTTTACAGTGAGGAGATCCAAGTGTCCGATTTGGGATACAGTTAGCTCACGGCTAATTCACCAGCGACTCTGGTAAACCTGAGGCTAACGTACATGGTTAAAACAATATACGGTTCAAAAGATAAGAAGTTAGAATTTAACTTCACACCATTTAATGAATTGGAAGCATAACATGATACATTATATTAGTAGTTAATATGAAAATTACATGGAATCTTATCTGAACGATGTCCGATTTGGGATACAGTTACGTAAATTATGACATAATTTCACACAAATTATTAGTGGTGACAAAGTGATGACATTTTATATCCAAATGGTTAAAAGTCAACTTCACTTTAACATCATGATAATCTGCAAAAACACTTTTCTGGCCAGTATTATGAGCAGTAACTCAGGAATAGAAGAGAGATTGTGACTATGTTTCACATTTGGTTGGATAGGTGACTAATCTTTGGTGCCCACCTTGAAAGTCTGGCGATTGTATAGATCTTACTATTGTTACTGGGTTGGAGATGTGTGTGTAGAATTTATAGTTTCTTTGCACCAACATCCAAATTTATAGCATTGTCTACTGTCATGGCATATGAGTCACTACAGTCGTGAATATAAACTGCAACAAGGCTGGTTTGTGTGGGTGTAAAACTGTAAGGTGATAACATTTTTTTTGACATTTTATAAACAAAATGATTAACTCTAAAGAATCTAAATGGCTATTTCACATTAATACTTTCCTGGTACACACTGTAATGTAGTTGTAAGCAGATACCTGGTTATTTTTAAGTGTTTGATAATGTATTTGTCTTTATCACTCCTGTAAAACCTACATAACTCTTGCGTCTGGTGACTGACAAAATAATGCAATTAAGAATATAATATAGTGTAGTTGTACTCGTATAAAATATGTCTTCATAAAGTTGTTGACATACATTATTAAACACTTAAAGATGTGACAATATGTGGTTGCAATGGCATCATATTGTGTTATTGTCTTTTCTCTAATTGGGGTATTAAAGAAAAGTTTGAAATAAAAAAAGGGACTTTCTCTTGCTTCCTGTCATATAATCACCACAAAAAAAGAAAAAGAAAATATGCAGCTCCTCAGAAAACAATTGACATCGATAGGTCAGAAACCACAGAATATAATGCAATCCCTTATTAAATCTTTAATATTAAATCCGGAGCTGACTGAAGTGACTTCTTGAACCCGTAGAAGAATTTATATTCCCACACAAGCCTCATATTCTGTGATATTTATTGTTATGAAGCAGTTAAAATATACCCTTACCCCTGGAGATTCTTCCCAGATGCCCTCACACACACAGACTATATTTCACAATTAATTATCTATGGAGAAGTGCCACATTTATGCTGCCTGGCTTGAGGAGAATGCAAATCATATACATGTAAATGCATATATTAACAGGTCTGGATCTAGTTAAAGTGTTGGGGGACTAAATACAGCAGTTGAAAATTAAATGATGATTTCTGACTTACCAGGACTGTGAGCTTTTCGCCATGTGCGAAATCTGGCATTAAACGAGGTGCAGACTTTTTTCTTTTTTTCCTTTTCTTGCATTTTTAACACAATTAATTTGTAGTTTGAGGTGTGACAGCGGTAAGAAGCACAAGTGGAGGAGCAGAATAATCAAATGACTCCCTCCCAGGGATTTAATAAACCAGAAAGTGCTAATTTCACCTTTGATTGCGTGCGGTATTTAATACCTAAAGAAAGCATATCTAACTTCTCATCATGTGCCCAGTGTGCCTACTGTTTTGTGCTGCATGCATTATACTGCACAGTGCCCTTGGCAGCAGAGAACAGAGGATAAAACTGTAGGAGAACATGGTGACCCACCATGTTTAGACATTGATCTTTAATAAACAAAGGCAGGAAATCTCTGCAAATATTTCTCTTCTACATACAGAAAAGACCAAAGCTCCTAAATGTTTAATAGTTTAGTGATAAGTGGGTGCAACATTGATATTCTAGTCATGAGGTACACCTGTGGAGCCTTAGTAGAGGAGTGGAGCCTGAAGTAGCTTTTAAAGCCGGTCTGCTTTGGTAAAATATTTCAAATAAACAAGAAGAATTGTTTTTATGCACCTGCTTTTAGTAAAACTGAGGCGCATGTGAAGATTTACTTGTATGAACATGACACAGGTTTGTTTCTGTCTGTAGTGATAGAAGAAGCTCCATGCTTTTTTTTTTCATGTATGAAAATGAGCTGTATGTTTGACTTTGGCTTTAAAGCAAAAGTGTGCAAGTAAGAAAGAGTCATGAAGTAAATGTAATGTCTCAGTTATGTCAGCTACACAGTGATATCGCTCTAAAGTGTATTCATGTCAGCTAATATTAGCTACCATTAGCAGAAGTGGATTAGACAGAGCAAAGGTGTATATTATTTCTCAAAGTACATTTTCTTATTTCGACAGCAACTTTTCTTTTGTGAGAGGAAAACCTAAAGTACTTTTTTGCCAAAGTAACTGTAGAAGCCACAACAAACAACATTTTTTTTTTTTTTAACAATTAATCTAAATGAATTATTTTCTCAATTATAGGATTAATCACTCCCAAAATGACAATTTGAATACTGGAACAATTACTCACTTTGAAGAAAACTTTGTTTTTCTGTCAATTCATGATGAATGTAAGTAAATCGGGGCAGCAAGCAAAACAGTATCAAAATATCTCAGATAATCCAATAATCCATGTCTCATTTTTTCAGTCCTATGCTCAGCATTTCTCCCAAAAAAATCTTACTATCTTACACACTTCCATGTAAAGCATCTGATGCACTGATAGCAGCGTTCACCATGGAGGCATGCAAGAAAAAACATTTCTTCACAAATTCAAGGTACCGAATTATAATTTGGAAGTGAAGTATTCCTACAATAACAGCTTTTCAAATCAAAATATGTGCCGTCAAATTGATTATAATAGCAATACTTGAAAATATTAAACTTACTAATTAACAAAGGAAAGCAGCAAAAACACATATTTAAGAAACTGTGACCTGCAGAAAAAGTCGCTTAACTGGTTGTCAAAATAATTTTTAATCTTAATTAAAGACTAATCTATTAATGTTTTAATAAATACAGCTTCCCTTAAACTCTGCCCTTCCCATTAAGTTAGAGTAAGTAGCCAAGAGCCCCACTGCTGCTCTGAGCATTGAACACATAGCTGCAACTGCACTAAACAAACAAGTCTCAAAGTCGTTTCCATGATGAAGATTTTTTCATTCACAGCTCCAAAATACTTGGAGCCATCACTCAACTTGTAAAAGGAATTTACATCTTAACTAACAGAAGCATTCATATAAAACTGAACCTCGGAGCGCCTTACAAGATTCAGGGCGCAAATAAAGGAGGCAGACTGAGTGACTTTTCAGCACAGCCACCCACCAGCTGCCGGAACATAAATAGTAATGTATCATTATGGCTGCGCTGAGGGAAAACACCCTGTGTTTTAGTTCTTTGCGGAGGTCATGTGGCAATCGGTGGGTGTGTTCATGCAGCTCTCGCTTAGAAAAACAGGCTAAATTAGACCTTTATGATGCAGCCACGTCGACCCTGCGAGTCTCACAATGGCAGTTATGGAGATTTTAGTTTTTACTTTAAGGGAACAGTGTTTTCACTGCCATTGATTACGCTGACACTGGAAGCTGATGGAATTGACCCTGAAATAAATTAGATTTGTCTACTTCTTATTTATGTCCCATAAATATCGCGAAGGAGATTTCTTCTTTTTGTTTAAATGAGGTGATGGTGGTGCGGGAGAAGAAAAAAAAAAAGAAAGATCAATGAATCTTTCTGTTTTGCTGCACATACTCGGCTGCAGGTTTGTCTGGAATGAGCTCCGTGGCAGATGACTCGGTGGTGTGCCCCCACATGATGCAATGCACCGCAAGTCCATATTTCTTTGAACTTTCATGGCTTTCATGGTAGTCTGCGGTATATTTATTTATTTTTGTTATTGTTTTGTTGCCTTTCTTTTTGTTCTGAAGTTTAGCAGTTGCCACAAATTCACTGACTGTAGATAAAAGTTGGGAAAGCATCATTGTCAGCTTTTCTAACTAGGATTTGTATTTTTGATATTAAAATTAAATCCTAAAAGTCCCAATATAAGTGCAGAGAATTGCAATGCAGTCAGAGACAACACAATATATTTTATGTTATCTCACTCTCTGTGCCTTAATCTTAAGATCTAGGCAGTAAGAGAGAGGCTGATGATAAAACTTGACAGTGCAAAGAGAGGAAGTCATCTTTAAAAGGAAAGAGACTCCATGTATGGTGCTATAAGGGGATTATGGGTGTTTGTTTCTTCTTTTAATAAATATAATTTGATTCAGCAGCTCCACAACATCTAAATGATTGTGTAACATGCATAACATTTCTAAGAATTGTTCTGTTTTCAGTCTGTCGTGTCTGAAGCACGGTTGAAGATCAGTATGTCCTATTTCCTTACAGCCTTTTTTTGCCCGTTTATTTCTGACATAGAAAGATTTGGCTGCCATGTTCGCTGACAGAGTGCTGATGAATTCCTGGATTGAGTTCCATGAAGTGGCCTGTTTTCCCCCAAGTGAGAGCAACTGTTAAATATGCATGGCTGAAAAATAAATGAAGCCGCCTTCTAAGAAAATCTTGATGTTTGTGAGGGACTTACGTGTGATTTACAAGTCTGTTTTATTTGGTACTTTGGATTTTGATGAAGCAGTCAGAGTGCTGTCTCTTTCTTAGGTGTGCTCCTCTCACAAAATGGAAGCTGTGTGGGCAGCGAGTTTTATCTCACTTGACTTTGGATGCTTAAAGTATAGATTTATGTATTGATGAGGTTGTTTTGGGTGGTCAGAGGCGACGGGATGCAGGCAGCGATTTGTCCTTGTTCCCCTGCCAAGGCCAGTTATAAGTGATTTTCATTTTATACCTTTGATCTTCAAAGCAAGTTGGATCTAATGACTTATTTGGCTCTCTCTTTACATCTGACTGATTGTTGTGCATCATATTTTTACTCAGACTGACCCGCTTCATCTCTCTGCAGCTTTAAACCATAGACTGTATATAAAGATGAATGCTGCCATCTTGAGCTTTTGGCATCATTCTAAGCCAGAGCATTACACTACCTTCTGACAGCATCAAATAACTAAGCAGTACTGAAAGGTGGAGCAGGCTGATGCTTGCCTACTGAGATGATAACTGCTGATAACGCCCATTCAATCTTGTGATAACGTCCGAACTGGGTGATGTTTTCCTCAGACATAAAATTACAAGATTTTAACGGGGTATATAACAATGTCGATATGAGCCAAAATACAACTCATATTTACATTTTAGACTGTCCTCCACTGCCCTCTAATGGCCGTAGTAATTATGAATGGTGCCGATGCGGAGTATAAATGGCCGAAGTCACATTCGGGAAAGGTGGATGGGTCGAACTGATTTTGGACTTTCGGTTCTTGTCCCATGTGAAAACAAAATTAAACGATGTGATTTAACCATCACAGAAACATTTTTAAATAACTATGTCTCTTCCCCCTTGTAACTACTTCACTTCCACCATTTACATTTATTTATTTACCATTTAAACTGTCTTTCATAACACCTTACCAGGAAGTATTATGCCCTAAACCTAAATCAGTGGTTTTCTAGCCGTTAATGCATAGTTTTGACAAAGCTCATATGTGGCGTTATGGGCGGTATTAACAAATTACCCATTCTGTCGTCTAGGTTGGAGATCTTATTGGACGGTATTTGTAACAACAACAATAATGTCTGTGGGTCAAATTGACCTGGGGCATGTTTAATTATCTCAAAGGTGTCACAAAACCAAAAAATCCCAATAAACACTTATATTTCATGATTAACTCCATTACTAACCATCTAAATCAATATCTAGTGCATTGGTGTTCTTTACCTCTCACAGATCATGGTTCAATGAGGATAATTCACTTGTTTTTTTCAGTTAGATTTATTGAAAATTTTATTTTACATTTTTTATTTTTTTTGGAGTGAGTTTATAAATTAACACGAGTCACCTCTTCTGTCCAGGTTTAGATTGACCATTGAACAGTAAATATGTAATATAAACATGCAAATATATGAAATGCACCATTTTCATTTTATATGTTGATTAAAACTATTAAGCCAAGCAGAAGCAGTTTCATCCCGAAAAAAATACTTGACCTGCAACATAACAGGAGGGTTAAAGTGATAATGATCGCCCAAAAAAAGGTTAGCTGGCTCACCTTCATCAACAGGACTAAACCCAAACAGGGACAGAGTCATGTTAGATTAAAAAAAACAACTGTCCTCTGGTGGCGTCTGCTGTGAGCGACACATAATGACACATAAAAAGCACGACTACTTTAAACTATTTTAAATAGACTGAATGAGCAGTGTCTATATTTTTGACTGTATTCAAAATCATTCCATCTGGATTTCTAAATATCCGGATGTACTGCAATACCACCAAAGCCTACTTTTTATGATTAAAATTAAAATATTATAGAGACTGTATCCCAAATCTGCAATGCCGCACTTTCCAGTGTTTTCATAGTCATTTTGAATAAGATCGCCACGACCAGTGTATGTATAATTGAATTATACATATTTAACAATCTACATGTGAAATTTCATTTATGTACATAGAGATTTACATGTCTAATTACAAATCTGAAAGTAAATCTGATGAGAGAAAGCAGTATGAACGATTGGGCGACACTCAGGCGACGATCTTAAAAGTACATCGTTAAAACTGTATTTTATTGTGAAGGACAGAAGTACGGTCTGGGTGTGTAATGATGGTTGTTAATGGTGATATTTACTTGGCTTACTCAGAAACATCCAATTTCCCCTGAAAAACTCAGCAGCCCCCATTGTTTTACAGCGAGGAGATCAACGTGTCCTTTTGGGGATACAGTTAGCACACGGCTAATTCACCGGCGTTAGCGTCCTTTTGCCGACTCTGGTAAACCAGAGGCTAATGTACACGGTTAAAACAAAATACAGTTCGAAAGATAAGAAGTTAGACTTTAGTTTCACACAATTTAATTAATTGGAAGCATAACATGATAAATTATATTAGTAGTAAATGTGAAATTTTGATAGAATCCGTTTTGGGATACAGTTACTTATCTGTAACTTTCATGGCTTCTGCCTCTTATTTTGAATACAGTAAACACAACCCCATATGTACAGCCTTTTTCTCCAGTGACAATTAAAACACACAGTGATTAAAGCTGATAACGTCCCCTTAGAGCAACCATACTGTAGACCAGACGAGACCACAATATAACACAACCCTATGGGACTGAGTGTAATTAGGATGCAGCCCAACTTAAAGTCCGACTCGCAGTGACAAGGACCACAGGGAAGGCAAAAGGGACAGACTCAATTGGGAGTGAGTATACTGCTAACAGGATGGCACATTTTAAAATCATTTTACAACTGTTGCACAAAGCACCTGGAATTTGATGAAGTGTAAGATCATTTTTCTTCCTCTGCTGCTTTATTTTTTGCAGTTGAATGCCCCTCTCATTGCATTTATTAAATGTTTTATTGATTCTCAGCAACACTTTCAAAGGATAACAGTCAGCCGCTCGATGTTGTTAATGACAAAGAAAGCACCTTAAAACTTTTACACATTTCCATTCCCACTTGAAGCTGCAGTTCACAGCTGCCAAAGCAAAAGACAGGGTTCAAAAGGCCAGAGATATGGACATATTCACTGTTAAAGAATACTGAGAAGAACTGAAGATCAGCTCACACTCATTTCACACCTCAACTATCACGCTGAGCGTTGACTCTCATGAAGTTGAAAGGATACAATGAAAGGTATTCACAGGTTTCATATAAAGTCTCTCAAAGGAAAGTGTTTTTGCTTTTTTTATTTTGATGTTTTGATGTTTTTTTCCTCCCTCAAGTTATACCCAGAGTGGTGAGTGGCCACAATGTAATTTACGAGTGACCAGATCTGATTTGACATTTGCTGTCACAACAACAGCATTGGCTGTAATAGTTATAAGGTAGATGTGTGTGCAGGTAGGCAAGCATGTCTACAGCTCTTATGGTACAAAAGCATGAATGTTTCAGTCAAATTTAGTTTGAATTACATTTGAAAACCACTTTTAAAGCGTCCTATTTCATTTGACCTGTGAGTGTTTCTGACAGCAGTCTTTTTCTTCTATATAGTTCAGAATGTTGAGCTTTTAATGCTCATGCATCTTAGTGTTACAACATATTCTCTTTCATTTATTTATTTATTAGTGTATATATATATATATATATATATATATACATATTGTCATGCTTTACTTTTTAATTATTTATTATGTATTTTTTTATTTTCATCTTTTTTTATCTAGCTTCATTACTTTTTATTGTTATTGTTATTATTATGATCATTATTTACCTTTGTTTTATTTTTATTTTATTTTATTTTATTTTACTTTACTTTTATTTATTCCATCTAATTCATTTCTAAACTGCCTCCAGTGTTTCCTCACTGCTTGAGTATTGGAGTTGGTCTGTGAGTGTCGGGATGGAGGGTTGGGAATAGGCGTAGGGTGTTTGCTTATTTTTTATTATTTTTATTATTATTATTATTATTATTATTTGTATTATTATTATTATTCTTTTCATTCTTTATTTGAAGCACTTTGTGTTACATTTCTTTTGCATGAAAAATGCTATACAAATAACGTTTGATTGAATGATTGATTGATTAATGTATGTATATTGTAGAGTTTTTGTTTCATACCGTTTCTTGTGTATTTGTTAGTTGAATTTCATGCATTTTAAAGGTGCATCTAGGGGCAAGCATTGCAAATTAGTTTAAACGCTGTGGTGTGTGCCCCTAAACAAACAAACATGAAATAAATAAACATGTACTGCTTAAATTTAGAATTAGGATATTGAGACTTAATAAACAAGCTAATAAGCTGCTGTAGCAGCACAGTCGTAATGATGAATACTTTGCAGGGATCAAACTTGTAACCTTTTGCTTACAGCATGTTGTTTTTTTTTTTAAATATAAAGATCTGGACTGCATCTAATGATCACACGGATGTCTTGTTGTCTTGTATTGAATAAGCAGCTAAAAACGTCGACCACAACAAAAGGCACAAAAACAAGCAAATATTCCTGTTTGAGAAGCTGCTCTAATGATAAATTGTTGCAGGTTAATTTTCAGTCAATTGACTTTTCAATTAATTGGTTAATCGTTTCAGTTCCAACTCAGATATCTTCTACTGCCGTTTGGATAGTGTTTTGTAGAAAAGTTGATAGTCATTTCAGTCTTATTTATTATTATTATTATTATTATTATTATTATTTATTTTATATTAATTTATTTAACCAGGAAGATTCTTGAGATTAAATCTTTTTTTTTTCTAAGGAGACATACAAGTTAAAAAACAACAACGATCAAATAGAGCATGCCAACAACCCTTTCATATCTAGTTTTTTTGTTTTTCAAGTGTTGTTATTTTTTTTTAATCTTTCTATATTTAGCTTCTTTTTTTTTTTTTTTTTAACCTTCCAGGGCAGCTGGATTCTCACATTATCACAAGAGATTTGCACTATGTATGACAGTGAAATCAGGTTAATTAATGTTAAATATATTCCAACAAATGCAACATCATAAAAAAAAGATCTATTTTTTAGCTTCAGGATGCCTTTATGAGTCATGTTGGCAGTGCATGTTTAAAGTAGTTGGCTTTACTTGAGCAAAACAAACATGAAAAAAAATAAAATATACAATATGTTATGTGTTTAGGCTATCACACTGACAGAGTTTTAGCAGAATGTGTTACCATTGATTTACACATGAAAACTGTGAACCACAATATCTCCATATGAGAATTTCTTCATGTTATGGTAATACGGGGAGACGATAAAGTGCAATATTGAAATATTGCCCATTTTCTTTCATCTTCCCGCTCTCATTTCATCTTATTGATTGTAGGACAGTGTTTTCTTTTTATTTCCGGCGGTACAGGACACTAGTTGATGTTGACGAGAACAGACTCTTCTGCAGCTTTAAGCTCGCCCTTCTTTCTGAATCACCTCATCTGATATTCTCCCTATTCCTTTCTCCCTGGATTATGAATAAAATAGTCATTGTTTGCTCAATGAAATTTCTACCCCACTTCCCTTTGCTGATGATTATCTTGTTTAAAGTATATCAGCTGGAAAATATACTCTGTAATTTGAATGCCAATGATTCCTTCAAATATGTTTGGGGGAGAAACATAATATTGTGGCTCTTATTGCTTTTTTATCTTTAGAAATGCCTTCACGGTTTCCATTCAGAGGCTCAAGATTGTATGAAATGTGCAATTAGACAATCCTTGCACCGCTGAATATGACCTTTGTAGTGTGAGAATAGACTTTGACAGTGTGTGCATGTCTGATCATTGTTTCCTGATAAACAAAAGTGTGTGAATGTGTGAGCTTGTGAATAAGTGTGTGTGTGTGTGTGTGTGTGTGTGTGTGTGTGTGTATCACATGTGTGGGAGATTGCTGGTTAGCCTTGCTCTACTTCAGCATTGGCCTATAGCTCTCATTGCTCTCCCAGAGGCTTTAATGAAGATGGCGAGGAAGTGAGGGTCAGTCACCCTTCTCCTCAGAGCTCACAAAAGCTTTTGCTGGCCATTATGCTCCTCAGGGGCTCTATTTTGTAAACACATATTACTCTGTGTGTGTGTGTATGTAGCGAAGTGTGTGTGTGTTTGCAGGGAGGGCTTCGGTGGAGGTGGGCGGCCAGGTCAGTGGATGTGTGAATTGAATGACTGTCAGGTTTCAGACCCCAGCCTCTCCTGCTAATGCTCAGCCATCTGGCCATGATGCAGCAGTGAGGTATTGAACTATTTTCAAACGGTTTTCTAGAGTTTTCCAACGAGAGAGAGGGAGAGGGAGAGAGAACGCTCTCTAACTGTAAGTGCTCCCCTTTTACTTCCTCTTCCTCCTCGCCCATTAACGATGAGCTCTGCAAAATGCGGCAGCAAGCCGAGCATTCCCACCAGCACGCTTCGGACTGATATCTCCCCTGAAGGATAATTAAGTAATATTAATATTCAATTGTGATAACTTTATGTCTATCTAGTTTCTGCATCAGTGTGCTGCAGAGATATGCCTTATAACTACAGTGCTGCTTCTACTGTAGGAGTTGAAATGAATAATCTATCGCTGCTCATGCTGGCTTGAATTTCTGGAGTGAGTTAGACAGATGGTTATAGCTGGGATTTCAAAGTGATGGAGTAAAACTAACGTTGCCTGCCTTCGCCAACTCTAATTCTTTCATCCCAGTGAGTTGCACTTAACGAAAGCAGTCCCTTGTTGCCTAAATGAAAGTGCACAACAAAGCGAATCTGCTGACTGTCACTACTCAGCACATCAGCCTGCTTGGGTGCCATACCATACTGAGCAGAGCAAAGTGAAGCAGCTTTCTGCACTCGACTGCTTCTTCCTTCAGGCTGGTGGAGCCCAGAGTCCTGAGAGGTAAATGGATGAATGGAGGCTTTATGGAGATGAGGAAGTGTAATGGTACTCTCTTCTCAATCCCGGCGGCTGGAACAGTAGCTCTCTGTGTCTTTTATCAGAGACATGAAAAGGGGACAATAAGCCTCTCTGCTATCAACAATATGGTGTCATTTGAAGCAGATTATCCCTCTGTTGAAGTAGAGGAAAATAAAAGACTAGGAGACAATGGATGGAGTTAGGAGCCAAGGTTTCTCCTCCCATGAGGAAATCCTCCGTTCTGCTTTGTCTTATTTCAAAAATCTAATCTGCCAAAGTGCCCACTCATTGTCATGTGTGAAAACATTTCACACTTAATTCTCCTTATATAAATGCCAAGTTTAAAGTTTTCGAGGGGCACCAGAGAATTTAAGGCGCTCTCATTTGTCCTCAACCTGAATGAGCCTTAAATGGCTTTCTCATATCCAATTAATGTTATCCCTGTGCCCACTGATACGACTGTCCTTTTGCTCATACACCATTTTGCTAAAGTAGAGTAAACAAAACATCAAACAGTATAAAAACTGGAGCTGCAGCAGTCTGAAGTAGTAACACTGGTGAAACCATTAACTAATGATCATATTTATCTTACAGTTTTTAAACACATTTAGTGTCAACACAGTTTATGACATGTTTTCTTTTTAGTCTCTTTGTGAAATATTCAAGCACTCACTACCAAAATGAAAATGAAGTCCTGCATCGCTGCTTTACTAAGGTGTGCTTCAGTTATAAGGAAAAATAAAAGTACCATATCATTTAAATGGAGAGTTACAGATGAAATCCACATAAAGTTAATTTTGACTTAGTTTATGTTGTTTCCGTCAGTTTAGTTCTGGTGCGGACTCAACAACTTGACGGAGACCAGAAACAGGAACTTGAGCATGAATTCAAAAGATAAACTACTCTTAAATCCTCTGAAGTGTTAAGTAAGCATTCTGCGATGGTCTGGTCCATTTTGAGGGATTCATCTTCAGATGCTCTTCTTGAGGTTTCTCACATTTTTTTCCCTGTTATAGGATTTGTTTGGGGAGCCTTTTCTTAATCGAATTGAGGGTCTCAGGACAAAAGGGGTTGTATGCTGTGCAGAATGTAAAGCCACTTGAGGCAAATTCACCTACTTTGATTGTTATCATTAAGTGGCTGTTATCAGTTGTTATCGGCCTCATACATATAGGTTAGAAGGTGCCTTTTCCACCTACTATATGTGCAGAAGGTTGTTATCGCATCATTAAATGACTGGTGACAGTTTCATTAGGTTTAGGTGCCAAAATTACATGGTTCAGTTAACAGTGACTGCCCTCCTTTAAAGTTACGGTACACAATTCCTTATTATTATGTCCCGTTTTCACATGTTCGTCGCCATACATGCTCCAGTTACAGCATAGACTAATGATGATTTTAATCAGCTATTTCTTCATTAACTCTCTTTGAGTAAAAACACATGGTTCAAGGTCAAAGTGACGTCATGCTTACAGATTTTGATTCATTTGTAAAAATAAATTTGAACACAAGCTGGACCAAAACTAAACGGCAGCAGTGTATCTTCTGTTTTCCTTGCTCCAGACCAAATTATTTTAATTGCAGGTAAGAAAGTGTCATCTGTCTTGTGATGCGTGTGAGTGTTACACTATTGTGCAGCTTTAGTCAACAACAACACTGCAGTCAGCAGGACAGTTTTTATTTTGTTCAGATCAAGGGCCATTTTAAATGGAAAAATGTTGGTTATTTAAAAGGTTAATTACTGTAATATTAACCTGAACTGCAGGAGAGGACAGGTGATTTAACACCAGTCTAGCTTACAACATCATAGCAGATAACACTTCACCTAAATGCCACTCACAAACCAACACGTCCTCATATTCTGACATTCTTTTTAACATTGTGAAACAGTCGTAGCTTTAAACATGATTAACACTGTGGGAAAAAACCCACATGGTTAGGTTTAGGTGAAAACACTCATCTACCAGAACTCCTTTGTATGCGGACTTTGTCCCTCCTTAAACTACATTGCCTGACTTTCCTCTTGCTCTTTTTACAGCATTTAGAGGTTGTCACCTAACAAACGTAAATATGGGTCGTAATAAGCTGCTTACACAGATGACCTTTATGGACCATTTTTCTAGTAGGGACGGCCTGCAAAAGCTCATCAGTATCTCAAATTGACCAGTGCATCAAAGAGAAAGTAAACTCCAAAGGCACATCTGAACCTTCAAGTTGATAAGTGAACTTTAATCTCGCCTTCATATGAATGTCAGGACAGCTTGCCCTCACACAGTTTACACTGTGTTCTGTTTTCCTTTGGGTCAAATATAAAGTTCACCCATCTATCATTCCTCTCTTCTTTCTCCCTAAAACCAGCTGTAGAGAGGCTGTTACGACCTCTTCCATCACTGCTTTGAAACAAGCCTCAGGCTTTAAAAGGTGTCGCTCTTTCACTGTCCAAATTGAGACTGAATACTGTTGAGTGGCACAGTTTAGCACTTTACACCATTAGTTATCCTGCTGTACACTTTCTAGCTTGAAATACAGCTGCCTGTGAACTACGTGATAGAAATGTGGAGAAGGTTTTACATTTTTTTTTTATTATCTTTTGCTCTGCTGAGTTTGGCTGATGTTCCCTTGTTTGATGGTGGTTTGATGGCAGACAGTAGACAGTGATGATCCCAGTACATCTGCCGGATAAACTCACATCCCGTCCAGTTTGTCAATTTCTGACATTATTAGTTTGTTTTTCCATGTATGAAAACAGCAATTATTTTAATCACTGACAGTGTTCAGGGATGATGTGTTTTATTTCCTGATTTTTACATTTTTATCAAGATCATACCTCCGGGTATGAAAAGTGAAGCCATTGGGGAAGTGCCTTAAACCTGTATTCTTTCTAATGACCAGAAGGGACAACTCCAGTAGTTACAAAAAGAAGGCTATGAGAAAATGACCTTAATTCTCACTTGATTTGTTGCCTCAGGAAACATTTTCATAATGAGTTTATGGTCTCGATCAGTTTAATTTTGGTCTCCAAAAACTGTCTTGTTCAGTATTTGGTTCTTCTAAAACACACTCTAAAGAGTCGGCTGTTTATTGTGAATTATAGATGCACTTGCTAACCAACCTAAATAGCTGAATCGCTATTGTTAGCTGCAAACTTCTGCCCCAGCTCCATGCTGTCATCGAAATACTGTCACATCTGGTTTAAAAATCCAAAGCAAAATGAAGCCAAAACCTAGAACCTGAGTCCAACAGTGCATTACTGATATCAACAGAAATTAAATAGACTTATTTGAGATTTGGGAAGGAAAATTCAGCATAAAACATACCGTTAACACCAATCAAAGCATATGGAAATCCGTTCAATTTAACCATGTCTTACAGCTCGGGGTCTTTGACTTTCAAAGTCATGATGAATCTAGAAGATAAAACAATGTTATGTGTGTTGTTTCTGCTATTAAAGAGGGTGCAGGGTATCCAGGCCCCCGAACACAACATCAGGGTTAGGGAAAACTTTAAAGCATTTACTATGGACTAGATGTGATGAAGCGCCGTGATGTTTGAAGAATGACAGCGATTATAATCAAACTTATAAGTTCTGAGCTGTCGAGGGGATATGTGCGTGAGGAAAAGGGAGTTTTTGTGTGTATGAACTTGTGTGAGAGAGAGAGAGAGAGAGAGAGAGAGATAGAGAGAGGCAGAAAAAGAGATGAAGACAGCAGAGAACAAATTATTGGGATCAAGCCAGATGCTTCGGGTCTCCATAGAAACTCCCCACACTTCACACTCTTCTCTATTTTCCCTCCATTTCTTTATTTATTTTGTTGTCAGCAGTTCCAGAATAACTTAATTAAAGCCAAGGCAGGCTAGCATGCTGTGTGAGATGACAGGAGGCCTGAGATGATTTGTGATGGATTACTGCATTTTATCTTCCCTTTATTTACTCCATAGAAACGCACTGAAGCTTGCTATAATGCCAAATGAATGTGTGATAAACAGTGTTTTTGTGTTTGCTCAGAATGATTTACCAAACAAGTCTTTGCAAATATGGATGAGACTTTTTTCCCCCCTTTACTTTATACATAATCCATGTTTTTGTTTTGAACTGGTGTCCTGCTGTCTGTGCAGATAAAAGTGGCAGCAGCAGCAGTGGGTACCTGTAAAAAAAAAGCTGCAGCGCTCCAGTGATAAACACAACTCTTAATTGGACATCACGACGGGAGTAAAAGCACATCATCTTTACTTGAACTGATTAACTAGCAAAGTTTGTTTTTCTGTTTATTTTCTGTTTATGGAATGTCGTGCCAATAATGCCACGCGGTACAAGGTCACAGAGATTTCTGGATGCACAAATTAGCATCAGTGATAAATTCAAAGTTGGGTATGATTTAACGCTTGCAGGGTTTTAAAACAGATACAGAATGGCGGTATACATCTTAAATCCTTCAAGGTTAGGTCCTCCAGGCAGAAAATATGATTTTTCCCCCCACCACCTACACATCTTTCTGAAAACCAAAATATAGACCTAGTTTCAGTCTCTCTTCATGGGAAAAAACTTTAACTTTGACTGATATCAAATACTGACGGAGCTGTCACACAGTGTCAATCAACCTACTGTATCAAGAGCTCCGTCAATCACGGTTGAGAAGTTTTTATTTGCTATTTCGGGGCTAAACTATTGAACATGTCTTGGATTTTTTGTGATTGAAGCTTCAAAACGAAGTTTAGAGTGGATGCACTTTAGTCACCTCTTATTCTGTGATTGTTGCCCCAAGTCAGAATAACACTCCCACTGTTGAGTCGAGAGTTACTTTTCTTTAATGGCTGCTGAGCTCTGTGGCAGTCGAGGTGAAGCTCTCTGCAGGCTTGGAGTTTAATAATCTGAACCTATGAGGGCAACCGGGATAGTTAACTGGGGTGGACGTTTGTTCCAAAACATTGTTTTTTTCTCTAGTAATGTAGTATACAGAGCTGCCACTACCTCCACATTGCACTTAAGACAGTGTAACTGGGCTTTGGCTTTGTGGTTTTCTCTTCCTACTAATGGACTGTCCTCAGCCAGGGGTGCTATCCATCACATGCACTACCTGAAGTCTGGAGCCTCTATAAAGATTAGGACTGTTAAGAGAAGATGGATGGCCCTTGTCTCCGGCAAGCATCATCCCCAAATGCCTAAATTAAATCTAGAAATTCTCATGGGGAGTTTAGATTAGCCTAGTAATAGCAGACATGAGGCAGGGCTAGCCTCGCCCTGGCCATCATTACAGTGGCATATCTTGAAATATTTATGAAAATTACCCTAAAGAGCCGCTTTAACGTTAGTCGAAGAGGTGGGAGAAAATCTCACCCTGGTTAAACTCCCAGTGGGATCGTTGTGATGTAAGACATATTCTCAAGGCAGAGAAAAGCAGACGGACTAGCTAACTGGCTCTTTCCTCTCTCCCTCCCCTCTTTCTTTTTTTGCCTCTGGGAATTAGTCAAAGAGCAAAACAATCGTTAAAGAAGTCCATATTAGATTGACCTTTGTTTCTCAGCTTACACCTCTTTTGGTCTTTTAAAAGGTTTGTTGGTCCTGTGGCCTTTTAAAGCCAGTAGTTATGGATTTGTTTCCTCTCATTGAGATGGTTGACTGAGGTGGCGCGGTTTAATTCGCCGTTGGAAGCCCTTTTAAAAAAACGAGCACACCCTGTTTCATAGACACAAAGCTATGCTTTGTAGCAGTATTTCAGAGAGGAGGCGGGTACATGATTGTGGTGTCATCCGTTGGCGTTGGTTTTGCCTTTTTAACACCACTAGGGCAGAAACTATGAATGAAGGAATGGATGAATATATGAATGATTGAATTAATCATTTTTTTTCATCCATGAGGAGCTTTATTCTAGAGCCGTTATTAAGTCTTAAAACTGCAGGTCAACATGAAAGTTATTTACATTTTCAATGCTATCTATGAATCATTTATATCAATCATCAGCTCATGCATTCAGACAGTAAAATGAGTGAGCATATATATTGCATATATATTGAGGTACTTGTACTTTACCTGAGTATTTAAATTGTATGTAACTTTTTACTTTTTACTCCACTACATTTAGCCGACAGTGAGAGATTTAACATAAAATACATGATAAATTTCAAATGATTAGCCATTTTTTATAAATTAAACCTCATAACAGTGTATTAAGTAGTTAAAAGGAAAATTAACATAAATGCATCAATAAAAATAATACAATAATATATTTAGAACCTATAAAACAATCTGAATGAGTCCATTCTGCATAATGAGTACTTTTTCTTTTGATACTTTAAGTACATGTGGTATTAGTACTTTTACTCAAGTAAGGGATCTGAATACTTTTTCCACCACTATGTATAACATATCAGACCGTCTTCACCCAAAAAACAAGAGTATGAGTCAGTATGAGTAAAGCAGCTAATTATGACGCATATTGACGTGTGTTTTAGTATAAAGAGTAGTAAAGTCTTTGTTGGGAGGAGGTTGAAGTGGATGGATGGTTCAAACACAGCAAAAGCCTTTGACCATTACAGACCATTCATTTTATGTACGTCACAACAAGTCCTCCAAACCTCACGTGTCATTTGTGTCATCACACATAAACCTAATGGTCCCCATTTTAAACATATTGTTAACGTTGTCAAAGGGCTGCAATTTCATTAGGGTTTAGGCAACAAAACTACTTCTCTAAGGTTTTGGGGAAAGGACATTTAAAAGAAATATAAATTCACGTAACTGCCGGAAGTGAAGCTGTTGCATTGGCACCGAAAGACTGTGATGCACGTAAGAAAAGTCACGTTACTTCAAATAACATTGTTGATTTCTGTTTTCACACTTCCTGTGTTTTAAGGGAGAGCATTATTTCCTGGAAATATGTGATCTTTAACGGCAGCACAGATTAATATTTTTCTTTCAGTGCTGCATTAAAAGTGTTGTTTTATGAAGCTGAAACCAAGTACTCTCAGTGCGGAGGCCTTGTGATTAATTAAATATTCAAGATGCGCAGCTATGCAAAGTCTTCCTGGTGCTGCCTTGATGTACTTATTTATTTATTTTATTTTATTTTTAGGTTTTCAGCAGGACATAGCTTGAGTCTAAATGTTTTTGCTTTCAGTTAGTCTCCCAGCACTCAAATCCATGTCACAAGTCTACTGCTCTGGTTTATATTCAGGGTACTATAAATTCTCAGTCGCAGAGTGTCAAAAAATAGCCAGAACAAAAGGGTGCAATTACTACGATGGCTCAAATTCAGCATAATGTTCATTTTCCACAGCAATAATTGCACCAGAGTCATCTCCTTCTCAACAGGGCTGCCACTCTGAGTTCAGCTCCTCTACAAGAAATACTGTTTTCATTCACAAATCGCTTTTATAATGACGATATACTGAGCACTTCCTGCATATGTATCAAATCAAAAGAGTCCTTAGGACTTCAACAAGGATATGTGGCTTACAGGCATACATGAAACACATGGGTCACATTGCAGTATGAAAATGAGCAGCAGTCTATAGTCAAGGACATAAAAGCAATAAACGGACAGGAGTCATTATGCCCTTTGAGCCAATAAAAGGCTCTTAATGTGAAAAATATGTGCTGGAAGTATTGAGTTGAAAACAAGAAGATTAAAGAAAACAGTAGGGCTGAAATAAATGATAATGTTATCATTATCAATGAATCTGACAATTATTTGATCGATCAAGCGATCACTCGTTTGGCCTTAAATGTGCTGAAGAAATGCTCATTACACTGAACTTATCAATACAGCAGGTGAACAGGGAGGACATTTTGAATTCCAAAGAAGAACAAGAAGAAGTGTTTTGGTTTGTAGCAGTTCAACAAGAAGGAGGCAAGCAGGTTTAAAGAATATGGGAAGAACTTTAAAATACAAGTGAATATCCTTAAAAACAAGGAACTAGAAATAGTTGGCCATTTAAGTTTACGAGATTCATAAAAGTCACTGGCTGTATTGCACACACACATGTTAAATCACATGCCCAACATGTGTATGTGATTTAACATGCTTTGGTGTAAATAAACAGTATGTATCTTAACAGATGAACTGAACTGTAATTACCATGTCACTTCCTGAGCAAAGGTGCGTTTCCACTATAGTTGAATACCCGGATTGAGGCGGGTCTCCCTCGCCGAAACGCCCCTAAATTGAATGTGAGCCGCCCCTAGCGGCCGTTTGACCGGCCGGTTTTTTTTCTCCCCTGAAAAAAGCCTGGTTGCTGATTGGATAGAATGCTAAGCGGAATGTGCTGCAGTACTCCATGACACAACGACATGTGCCATTTTTAAAAGCCGGCGAAGTAGCGAGTAGTCACAACAATAATCATCGCCGCCATGTGCATGCTCTGCTCCTTACATCTTGGCGTCTCCTTCCTTATTGTTTAGATTTGGCACGTCTCCCATGTTAAATCTGTCGCATATGTGACATCACGGTCGAAACTATCGCTAATAGATTACGTGACGATCGAAAACCTCTGGGGCCTTTTTTTGTAATGGAGACACGCCGAGTGAGCGGCCATTTGAGAGGGCGTGGCCTGAAACTATCCCAGAGGCCACTTTTTACCCTAATGGAAACGCGCCTCATGATGACCCTCCTGAGTTTCTTTCTTCACTTCTGTAGGGATACTTTGGCTGTCAGAAAATACAGAGCGCAGGTGTCCTGTGCGTCTTGTTACAGAGCTGCCTTGGTCACCGTCTTTGTTTTTATTATAATTTTCTCTTTTTTATCCTTATTTCAAACTGTGCATAATAGTATCAAAAGAAAAGCACTTACAGATGAAGCACTGAGAAAATAGGAGCAGTGCAAAACATAAAGACAACAAAAACAAAACAAATCCAACACAAAATAAGTAAATTATGCCTATTGTCTGTTTTGAACGTTGTTGTCGGTACCACATTGCATTATAAGATATTTATGGCAGGGTCCAGTGTTTACATATTGTAATATTTCATAGAAATAGATTGCAGTTTTTGTGCTACACTGTAGGTTTGATACTAAGGTTTTGGACACACTAAAAAAAATCTCAAATACTGTTTCAGCATACTAAATATGTTTGTGTTTGTGAGGAATTTCAACAGAGTCAACACTTACGTTATGCCTAATTTCTGCCCGGTCACAGGGCTGAATTGTGCTGAGTAAGACCACATACTGCACAGACTTTCCATTAAAGTGAATGTCTATTCTCTTTAACCCAGTCATAGTGTTTCCCCTGCATTCGGATGCTCTGCAGTTATTTATTAAAAGGCTAATAGTGAACACTGCGGGCGTTGTGGTCAATTGATATTGCAATGCTTTCTGTAAAAACCTATTATGTGGACGTGACGAAAAAAGAGAAAGGAAACAACCTTCAGAATGTTTTTGTGATTATTATTTTGACCGCCAGCATGTTCGATAGTCTGTCTTCTATAAAATACAGTACTCTAGCTCTTGTTCAGTACTCGGCCCGGGGGAGAGTCGCTGCCAGTCATTTTCAGTTTGAAGTGTAATGAACTGCCACCAATCTTCCCTCCACGGTTTCTACTCTAACATTCAAATCTCGCATCAAGAATCTCACGCTGCGGCTGAGCCTGCTGCAGTCGGTGGTAAGTGTCTCTCCTCCCCTTATGTCAATGTATCATGAAAGGTTTTTGTAATTTTTTTCCCCCTCCTGCTAGCAGTGTAAAGCCCCATGTGTATCATGTCTGAGTGCTGCAAGGGTGGGAAAGAGTAGCTTTTCTCATTTCCTCTGACTGTTTTGGAACTGAATCACATTAGCACAGTGACAGGGAGTATGCCTAGACCATAAAACATCCCGCTTTGCCTCTGTCCAAATGAGAGATGTGTCTGCTCAACACTGCAGGTGCTCGCAGGAGCTGAATGATGCAACGAGAATATTGAAAATTACTCTCTCTGGCGTTTTCCTTTTTTGGGCCACCCTCACCGCTGCATCTCACTCTCGGATGGCTCATATTTACCAGCTTTATCAGATTTAAAACCATCATTACCGCACAGAGCGCTCGCTGTTTTATGACGCTTGGACTCTGAGGCTGTTGTGCATCAACTCTTTGGGATAGGAGACACTGTTGAGCAGGGCTAGCAGACCTGGGCAGTGCCAGTTGTGGGTAACAGGCCAAGATGTGTCAGGGGAGCAGACTGTTATTATCTGCGATGAAAATCCATGCTATCCTGACGGCTACAATTAGTGTCAGCTGGGGTATTGAGTCTTTAAAAAAGGACTCCTGGCCTTTTGGCTCCCAGCCTGTCTGGCTATAGATGTCTCTAATGAGTCATTAGCCGCATGGCCTCTCCTCTCATGAGTCCACCCCATAATGGCACACCTTTCATCTATTTTACAGAGAGGCTGTCGTCGGTCATTAGTACAGCTCTGAAGTCCTATTACCTTTACGTCAATGATGAATGAATAGAATGCGCCTGCCAAGAACAATATCTCTTCGTATCCGGTGGTCAGCCATGACTCTTTTTTAATTCAATTTCTCCTCCACCATTAAGTGTAATTGATAATTGATGTGGTCTAACTTCATTGTCAGAAGATGTTGAATTTTTTAACTCAAACCAAAGGGTGGCTTGTGATTGCTGTGCGTTTATCGGCGGTGCGTTTTTGCCGTCTTAAAGCAGCGATGGTTTGCTGTTACAGATGATGACTTGACACTGTTGTGATCCACAGGGAGCTGCAGCTCTTGGAGAGAAACCTTGTAAAATAATGAAGCTGCTTCTAGTGCTTTAAAATGCTGCACAATGGCCCAAACACAGTGCCATCTTGCCTGTGCCACTCAGTATTGCCTCCGTGCCCTTGTCTCTTGGCGAAATTATGCAGCTTCCGATTGTTATTTTCTCTTCATGTCTTTGTTTTTGACACAGGAGCAAATTGTAAGTGTGCGCTGTGGATTGACAACCCTGGGCGAGCTCAAAGTCTTCAGTTCAAAACTGAGGGCAGTATCGATAGGGTTCAGAGGCATGTTTTGCATAACACCGCCTGAGGAAAAATCCAAACAAGCACTTTTTTGTTGTTACTTCAATTGAATGCATCTCCTCAGCAGAGCGCTGGTTTATCCAGACTCCAGATCTGCTTGTGTGGATTCACATATTGTATTGATTAAATAGTACATGTGTACTTTTAAATAAATACGGCATATAAATAACACAGCTAGAGGTATCACCTGAAGTAATTGCTTTAGGCTTTGGGTTAATTATTTAATCAGTTCATTTATTGTTAATCAATGGCCTTAGCTGACAAATGTGGCTTTTTAATTCAATAGTCATTCAGCGTTTTGCATTAATTATCAAGAGATGAAACTATTTACACGTATCTGACACCTCAGAAATGTTAACATTGATCTGTGGACGTCAGTGCAATTAGTAATTATACACAATTGCACTCATTTGATTAAAAAAAATGGTTGGCCTGCTGACATTTATTCTCTTGTCTGTTACTGAGACAACTGAATAAAAACCATAAAAACACAACCTCAATGACCTACAAAGGCGCTATTTCACCTACCACATCACAATAGTGAATTAAATATTAAGTGTGGGTGATATGGACAAAGTAGTCTTACACTCTCTCTCTCTCTCTATATATATATACACTATGTATTTTCAGATTTCTTTGCACATGGGGAAAAACAGATGTCTTCTCCATGGATGTTCATTACTGCAAGAAAAAGAAAGGTCATGCATAATATAAATATGTTATGACTTAAGTAGTTGAAAGTTTTTCAATATATGTATATAATCAGTTAGTCAAACTTTTTACTTTACTTCTCATAATCTCATAATAATCATACTACACTCATAATAACTTACTTAAAATATTGAATTATGACCTATTTGTTATAATCCCATCATTTTTGATTTACCACAAGGATATTTTTATTTTTTAGCTTGCCAAACTTTTTTTAGTTCAGGTTTTTGTTGAATTAGTAAACAGAGGTATTTCCAAGGTTGGGGAGTAACGGAACATATGTAACAAATTTATGCATTTAATATCTGAAATATGAGTAACTAATTGATTGCAGTTTTAGCATGTGTTGGTGTTGGTTCTGGATACAGTTAGTGTCTTTAAAAATAGATTACTTGAAGGGATTACTTTATTACCTCCAATGAGTGGGGCATATTTTTGGTTTTGCAGCTGGATTGCAGCAAAAATGACTGGCCTGACTTTCATGAAGCTTGTTGGAGGATGGATCAAGGAAGAACCTATACAATTTTGGAGAGGATCTGAATCACGGGGTAGATACACAAATTATTTTTCACTTCTGTGGCCTTGGTGGATGTCTGCGCTCTTGGAGTGCCCTTTTTGTTTGTTTTATTTGCGCTAAAAATCTTATGAGGCATGTATTTCCCATAAACAGATTGCAGAAAAACAAAGAAAAAGTAGACACACAGCCAAGACACTGTCAGGAATTTGTTTTTGGCATGGAAATACAAGACCCAGACAAATGAGCTCAACAAGAAGATTCTCCAAAACAAGTAAAAAGTGTTAAATACATTACCTAATCTGAGTAATTTAATGGAAAAAATAATGCAAATCAACTTGAACATTGAAGTGAAATCTGCCACATTTCAAATGTACACTTCCTGGAGTAATTACTATAATAATGTTTTCATATCAGCATATTACCATCATTTGTATATAATCTTTGGTATCCTGTATTTGTAACATAGTCTGCAGATAACATCTCTTTATCTGCAGTATTGTAACTTTGTTTAAAGTTGTGACCTTGGTCGTCAGTTCAGCTCCTGCAGATTCATGGCTCAGAGCTCTTTGCTGGAAACAATCTTTGCACTTAACACTGCTCAAGGCTGGAAAATTAGAGTCTGTCCTTCTTTTTGGTTGTTTCATCAAGGCCACAGAACAACAGCGACAGAGCTGCTCTGTGAAGTGTTGACAACAGTAAAAAACTATGGTTGGAAACACTGGAATGAACACTGAAGTAGGGAGATAACTTGCTGCTAAATACAGCGAGGTTTTCTCGTGGAAATCACTGATAGATCTGTCATTATTTCTTGGTAAATACAATGTGAAACGCTGGCTTGCTCTGGAGATATAGGCTGTGTCTTTTCAGGGCTCCCAGAAAGCCGATGCTAATTCTATTGAATGGGCAGTTGCCAGCTCCCACCGAGGGAGACCCACTCAGGTGGACAACCTTGAACTCCTCCTAACCATTGACCCACCGATGCATTTTGACTGATTATCAGTAGAAGTCTAGACAGTGTGCTTTGGCCTCATGTCTCCCAGGCTTTGTGTGGGCCGGTCTGTCTGCGTGAGTCGATCTTTGTCCTGCTCTATTGGCTGTCACAGCTCAGCCAATTTAAGAAAAGAAAAAAAAACAGTATCTCTGAAGCACCTGGGGTCCACAGTCCAGTAGAATGAAGGGTGAAGGCCTTTTTTAATGATGAACTCAGATCAGCCAACTGGGTACCAGGCTAACTTGACCCTGCTCTCACTCACAGTGTAAAGTTAACAGCAATGTTTTACTCTTATTCCCTCAGCAGAGGGTAACCTACTGTTTACCTTTCTTCATCTGTTGATTCTGTTGTTTTTCACTGTTGAAACCTTCTCGTATTTCTTCAATTCCCTCCATTTAGCATCAATAAGCATAAACAACAATGCTTTAACCAGTGGTACAGTATCGACCAACTGTAAAACAAATTCTTACTGGAGTATTTCTAGTTTATGCTACTTTATACTTGCAATACAAATATTACAAAAAATAAACAATTATGAACAGTAACACAATCTAGGCAAAGATATACATATATTAAAAAAAGCTCAAATGAGAAAGAAAATATATTTTTTTTTAAAAGCCTTTATCTACATTTATTTTCATCTTCTATTAACTGGGCTGTCAACAAATAAGATTCAAGTGGTGAACACACTAATATGTGTTAATAATAAAGCACATTACTTTGAAAAAATTGGCCATTCAGCAGTACTGAATAGCATTTTTCAATTTGAGTATTAAGTATTATTTCTACAGTGTGGTATTGCCACTAAAATCCAAGTTCTTGTTCCACTGCTGTTTGTAACACAATATAATGCATTTTTAATCCTCTATAAGTGATGCAACTGGTAATGAACTATATAATACAATATACCAGTATATATAATATTATGTAGTTGTAATCACATGAAATGTAAGAGTTCATTAAGTGGTTAACATACAGTAACGATACTCAAAATTGTATTCATATCAAGGGCTGGACCCAAATAATCATTTCATATCTCAATGATGATATATATCCCATCTAGCATGTTTTCTGGTTATTAAATAAATAAATCGTCAATATGTTAAAGCCTAATTTTGTATACTTCTTGTGAATTAAATACATACAAATACAAACTTAAACTACTGAGTATGTTCAATTAAAAAAACAGTGCAGAATGAACACAACAGCTTCAAGCAGAATTATAGAGAAAAATAAATACATTGACTATGTACTATAATGTAAAATGTGACAGAGAAAAACAAAACCACAACCTTCAAATACTATTCCCTCAAAATATTTTCCATCAGACTTCCTGAGAAATTAAAGTTATTTGTTATTTGGTCATTTTTTCATTGTGATTCCACTGATCTACCAGAAATGATCAAATTTAATTTTCACCCAGCTCCAATTATGTCATCTTACAGCAAAATCAGCCTCTTATAATAATTCATGTGTTAAATGTCTGTATGCTGTATAGCTTTAACTGCTGAATAGGGGTGTTAAAGTGAAAAGTTTCCCCTTATATCAATGCTTTCCACAATGTGTGGCTTTATATATTAAAACCCTAATTCCCATTGATTGTGGTCTCAAAAGCATAATAGCCACTTGTGCTTTCTTAGTTTATCTTTCTTTACTTCACTACGTCAACAGCAGGTACTTGATTGATCAAGATCCCATTCACTGAGGTCCTCCACACACACGAGATGCATCTCCATTTATTTTCTCTCAGTAGTCGTGTAGCATCCTTCCTCCTATTGTTCATTAAGCCTTGTTTGTGTGCCTGCTTGGCTTGGTGGAGGGGTTGTGAGGTCCTTGGACTTAAATGGGTACAAATAGGCAGAGAAATGGATAAGAGAGTGTGAAGAATCAAGCTGTGTGATGTAACATCCGGCATTGGAAGACATCCTTGTCTTTTGATCACGCCGAGTGAAAAACACTTCACACAGGGCTGCGGACTGAATGCAGGGCTCAGTCCCTCCCAGGCTAAAGCACAGACTCCCCACAATCTGCTCTCCCCCCATTTTCACCCCCCTCCCTTGGCTTGGTACAGTCGGTTCTGCTCTGTGAATGTGCAGAAAAAAACAAAAAAACAGCAAAACCCACAGTCTTTGCCGTCATATTTGTTATTAATTTTGTCACATTTTTCACTGTGTTTTAATTGTTCCCTGAGAAACACACGTGTGTATCAACCTGCCTGTGTTTAGCACACATTAGAAAATGCAGAGCAGCAGAATTTATGGGATAATCTCCCCTCTCTCCATTTCAATTGAAGCCAGAGAGGGTTAAAACTCTGTGGCAGTACACTGTGCAGAGGAGAGATTGGCTAATCTGTGAAAGCGAGTCCGCTGCTCACTAGAATATTATGCTCACTGATTTAATGTCCTCTCTGTCTTTTTCTCCTAGGTAAGCACTTTCTCGCTGCTGTGTCGGGGATGGGGGTCGGGTCGCTAGTCGTGGTGGCTGCCTACAAGGGCTGGGATGACTGATTGAGGTGATGTACTGCAGTGTGTCCGTTCACAACAGAATAGCTGGTAGTGTTGATTCTTCAACACATTGACAAGCGAGGACTCAGGGGCCCTGGAAATGTAAAGCTCACTACACACACCCAGCAAAATAGTCTATACGGTCAGTTTTCTTGAAGGAGAAATTATAGTTTTATACTGGGTCTTATTTTTAATGTTCTGGCAATTTCTCATATTGGTAATAATAATTCACCAAGGTAATTGTTGAGATATGGGAATGCGGCACTAATAAGCAGTCCAACAGGGCAGGGAACATGAGCCACCAGCTAATCAAAAGCCCAGAATAGACTAACTGATTTGGAAGAGAAAATGGAAGATGGTAAAATGATTACCCAAATTATTCGCTGTAAACATCCATAACAGTTCAAATGCAACTTCTCTGTCCCCATGGGAAATTCACTCCCACAGATTTAGAAATAAAAGTAAAACAAAATACAAGACAAAAACACGTCTACCTTACAGTGGCTTTCTTGGACAATGCAACCTACATTTAAGTTTGCTCACCTTAAAGCTGCTGTGATTAATAATATCATACTAACAATATAATATGTGACTATATATATTGTGGAAATGATTACTTGCTGTTAAAAACCCATGAAGAATAACTAGCCCTCAACTCTACAGAATATTTTAGTCTGTTTCAGGTCATTATTTTGATTTTACAGCATGCAACTTCCCTTTTTCGGTTTCACTCTCACCGCTCTCATCAGTGGTGTTTTCAGCTGCAGTCGGAAGCTGTTCACTGAAAAACACCTGATAAATCCATTGTACACTGAAAATCAATCAAACTGTAGACAAACAACGTTAGTGACTAGCTAGCTGTGGAGCATTTAGAAGCTAAAGAGCCAGATATTTCCCTCAGGGGTTGGTGGAGAACAAAACCAAAGTTGAAGAAGATTTAATATGTAAATATGTAACTGTTTACCAACACATTCACCTGGTGGTTTAAAAGGTGGTGATTTCACCAGATTTCAGTCTGTCACTGTTTCTACTTCCCTAACTTGCCAAAAAAACAAACATTTTTTGCAGGTAAAAAGTTCACAGATTCCTGGCTCAACTTTGCCCTAGAGAACATGTTTTATGAGGACATTTTGAGTGTGCTCACATCTCACTTGTTCCTCCAAACACATTGCTTAGATAAGCTGGATAACCTGTTGGTTTGTTTACAACCTGTCTGATCATCTTACTGCTCATGTTTCTGGCCCCCGTTGGCCTCTGTTGTAGCGATGTTGCCGTGTTCTCAGACCTCAGCAGCAACTTAGCAGAGTACAATGTTTCAACTGACTGAAATGATGGGCAAAACTATGAAAATGGCACTAAAGTTGTTTTAAACCAAAAGAGTTTTGTTGAAACAGTCAAATTATATCAATCACAAATCAATCAACACTCTAAATGAAAAGCCTTGTTGAATTTTACAAAATGTTCAAATCAAAGTCATGTAAAATGCTGCTCGTAGCTCACAGTCCTTAAACAGCAGTTAATATTCCAGTAACCCTGCGGTATTGACACTGTGATGGAACTACTTCCACATCAGTGCAGCAGTCAGGTTGTGGTGTGGTCTGCTGAGCCTCCATTATGCATGAGGCCTGACCACCCTTCACCAGCTGTCACCGAGCTGACCACTGAATCCCATCTGGACCCTGGGGGACGTCACCGTGGTCCATCAGGGAGGCTGTAAGATGAGCCCACTGACACGGAAACTCCCACCCGGATCCCACTTACCGCAGCCCTGTCTCTCCTCTCGGTCAGTAACCCCCCTCTCCCCTCCCTCGGAGGCTCAGTTTCACTCGTTCCTAGGTTCAAAGGTTGGACTGCTGCTCTGATCTAGTACCTCAAAAGCCATATTTCTCTCTCCGGGCATCGCTTGTTTCTAGCTTGAGGCAAAATACCCAGGATCAACATATCCAGGGTATTTAATACTTAATTGCATAATTTTTTTTGGAAAGAATTGAATCCACATGCAATAATAATAATAATAATAATAATAATAATAACAATAATAATAATAATAAACTCAAGGGAAAAAATACACAATGTTAAAATATGGCAAAAGATAGTGCAGGGTAGAGTATTAAAATAAACCAAAGTTGCATGTTGGCTGCCTTTCCATGTTTAATGACCTAAGGCAGGGTTTGATGACCTTAGTAAGGAGGTGCTAAACTATTCTAAGCCAAAACTAGTAATGAAAATTCAAAATCTGTTTTAAAATACAGAGGAAGCCAATACAAACATGGGAACATTGGGGTGATGTGCTCTCTCTGGCAGCTGCATTTTATATAAACTGAAGTCTATTCTTTGGATTTTTGGGGAGTGGGTGTAGGGGGTGGGGGGGTTAATCCAGTTGAAAAAGTATTGCAGTAGTCCAGAGGATAGAAACCAAAGTAGAAATATGTTTTTTGCATCAGATAAAGCAAGATATGGTCTGACTTTGGTAGTCTTAAAAAAGACAGTCAGTGTGCTTACTAAGGGTTGGAAAATGATAAGAGATGATTCCAAAGTCAAATGTGTTTATAGTTGTTCCAAAAAGCCACACATGACATAATTTAAATATGGTGATAACGGTGGATTACTTAAGGCCGTCTCTACTGGGAGTCTGATTGTCGGAAACAATTGGAAAGCTGTGGGAGAAGGAGGTTTCTGAAACCATTTCCTCATCATAAAATGGCAGCTTTAATGTTCAAATCATTATTTGAATATTACTTTACTTTTTGAACCAGCACCTTCAACTATATAATATGGACTTTGTCTTCTTTAAATTGTAAATAGCTGATTTAACTTTGTTGGGTCATTGGCACTAGAGATTTGTATAGGTTTGTGTCATCGCTATAGCCAATAATATTTACATTATTTTGTCATATAGTTTGCCTGAGTTATTGTTTAATAAATAAAGAGAGGACCAAACACTGACCCCTGCTGAACACCATGTGGAATATGATATTAGCAATGGACTCCCAAAATAGATATGGTATATCAAATCAACAATATCTTTTGAAGAAAAACATCTTTTTTATGATATCTTACACAATATGACATTCTATTTAAAGTTGTGAAATGGGTGCTGTTTTAAACACCTGATTAATGTTGTGAAACAAAACTTTGTATTTTTTGTGGTTCACTGTTTGGGTTAAAATAAGAACTACATGACGCAGTTGCATAGGTGACATGCAAGAACATGCTGTAGTTATTTACGTAATTTAACTTTCAAGCTTATTTATGGATGTAACCTAAAATAACAATGTTGACTTTTGCTTCCACAGGGGACACGAACACGGGTGTCCTGGGTGAAAGTCCAATATTAAGGACCAACATCCTCCTTACGCGAACTCTGGCGATTTTTATACTACGCAACCTAACTTCCTCCATTGCTACCGTCACATTTACTACGGCCACTAGGGGTCACGGCCTAACAAGAAACATAAATATGGGTTGTCAGGATTACATGTATTATATTAGAATTATAATGCATTGCTTGTCATGCAAAGTGTGGCACTTTAATAGAAGAGGACAGATATGGAGGCATTGCCAACATTAGCACTTTTCTGAGGACTTTTCCCTAAAAAAGTTTCTGTACTATGACCTATAAAAATCCAGATTGACATTTGTCAACTAAAATAAAGTGCTATATAGTAATTATATAGTCCTTATACTTGAGAGTTTTGTTGTGGAACAGATACAGGTATAAGATAGATTGGTCATGATTGTTTTTCTTAATCAGAGGTCTGACTGTCTGAGGTCTGATCAGGTTAAAGGATACACTGATAGTATTTAAGTCTAGTTTGGGATCAGTTATCTCTAAAACAGTTAATAGTCCCTCTGCCCTGTTTGTATTGATGATGTCATGGCGCTGATAATCACCGTCTGTGTTTGCACGCACAGTATTGTCTGTTCAGCATGTCTAAAAGTGGCCCTTTGGAGCAGATGGTGCTGGAGGCAGGAGACCAACCCTTCTCTCACCTCAATCTGGATAACAGGGCTCATCTCTCCTGGATGGGATGCATAAAGAGTTTGCTCAAGGCAAAACAAGAGGCAGCAACCTTGTGAGAGAAGCACGAAACCATGCATTATTTGTAGATGTGTAAAACTGAAAAAATTAACAGTTTACATAACTGTCAGCTGTGGGTTCAAGAAGGCTGTTATTTGAGAGGAAGTAAAGTGCTTCCCCCTAAATCTCTTTTCTGGGTGCCATATGCCAAAAGAGGCTTCCGTCTAATGTCCAGGAAGTTCATAGATTAGTGTTAATAAGCACATACCATACTGCAAACACACATTACAGACGGCTTGTCATCATTGAAACGTCTTAGGAATAATCCTTATCAGACAGCCTTTGTGTTCTAACATCTGATTAAGAATAATTGAAGGCACTCCTTTATCTCTGCTGCACTGCAGCTGTGCAGCTAATTAGAAATGTGACCGGTTCCTCCAAAAAGTATATCTCAATTACATTTTGAACACCATAGACGCTTATTGTTGAGAATGTATGCATGTGTGTCAGTGTTCAGTATGTGTAAGCTGGTAGTGAGTAATTGATAAGGAGTTGTAATTAAAAACATGAACTTTGGCATTATTTTTGTAAAGTTGGCAGAAAGTGATTTCAATGGTAAAACATATTTGTTGATCATATACAGAGGTGTAAGATATTTAGGGATTTAAGTACATTTCTGATTCACTGGTACATTATCTGAACATCTACATTTTAATAAAACTCATATAGTACTTCATTTCTATAGAGGTATTGTACTCTATACAATACTCCACTTCATTTGAAGGCTGTGTTGTCCTGCCAGTAGCCAGTAACTTTGCAGAATAAGATTGCACATCCAGCACTTTTGATGAGCTCATTAAGTTTGATGCATTGTTAGAGACAGCAGTATTTGGAGTAGAGAGGCCATCTAAGAGGGGTCTAAGCTTGACTCACCTCAGTGTTGGGTGCAGAGTTTAGTTCAAAGTGTTAAGCTTAGTGCAAATACAGTGTATCAGCTTATTTGGTATAAAATACAATGAAAAAATGTCTTAATGCTTAAGAATAGCCAAAAACAGACATTAAATTAATATTGTACTAATACATCTTTAAACATTTTTTTTGTATTTAAGCTTCTTGATCACTGGGAGATAATTAAAAAAAAGTCAGTAGCAAACAAGATTAAACTTAAAATCATTAGAACTAACTGTAGCAGTATGTAAACAATGTTGTAATATTTAGAATAATGCGACACCAGATGAATTTGCGGAGCTCATGTTGCATTTGCTGGCAGATAACGTCTGGTCACTCGGATTTCCACCCAGTGTGGCCCACACCAACCCATTCACAACTGTCTATCTCATATAAGGCAGATTTGATAGTATGATTGATGTCCAGTGCACTGGACTCACTAAACTCAGATCAAACTCTCAAACTAGGCAGCGCTGATCAAATATCAATCAAGATTCTGCTCCTGCATAGTCTATTTCTTTAAATGTTTTCAGAAACACAGACTGTTTAGCTATGATTCCAGAAAGTGTATTTTTCCTGCTTATAAACAGACCATAAACCACCCCAACTTGCATCACGTCTGCTCTGATTGCTTATGGTCTGGTCTGAGGTTCCAGACTAATACAATTATGTGCACTTTTTATTTTTTAACATATCCTGCCTAATAACAAACACAAACAAGTAAAAAAAAAAGAGGTAGCCTAGGTGCAGATATCAAACACATTATAATAATAATAGTAATTTGTAGTTGAGGAGTTTAAGTCTGAGCTGTGTGCCACACCCATGGTGCTGTGAGGTGTTTGCCATTAACTTTTTTTCTATAGTAATAGAAGCCACAGTAATAGTGATCATAGAGTAAGCAGACAGCCTATGACTGGCGTCAACTATTGTAAACACTGTTTACAGAATGTGAGAATGTCTCTGAAGAACCCTATCATTGTTAAAATGTTTACTTATACCTGCCTTTAATGAATGGTGGAGCTCTCAGGCTGTTTCATTTGTAGTCGAGTTAGAAATGACCTTAAAGTCTGTGCGCTTTGCAGTACAGTTTATCTATTACACTGTGTCTAATGAAGTGACATGTGTAAGCATGAACTTGTTTCATCACTCATCTCTACATTTGTCTTCCTTTGTTGAGTCAGCGAGGCATTCGCGTTTCTCAAACAGACGAACTTCCATTAACCTCCAGAACTCTCAGAGTGAGAGCTGTAGATTCGTGTCGGGTGAGAGAATATGTTTCATGTCTGCAAGCTATTGAATTTGAATCTCATTCATAATTTTGTTTCTAATATTAAAGGTCACATTAGCATTTGTGTTGATAAGCAGTTGGTATGCGGGGCCTATAGCATCCGCGTCTCGGCTGTTGTTGCCGGGTGGATTGACGTTGGGTTGGTTGCTGAGGCTCCAAGAGAGGAAAATACACATTATGTTGTGAATTATAGGCAAATGTACGTGTTGGTTAATGATTTAATCATAATATAATGTAAATAATATAGATTAGTAAAATTCTACCAAAAGGACTAAATTATTTATTTAACATTCAGCATCACGGCCATTATCTTACATATCCATCATCAGCAAATTAATAGAATTTCAGTTCTATAGGTCCATTAGGGTTTAGTCTAAAAATTTGTCATTCCTTTTTAATAACTGTAATTAAATCATACTTTTATTATGAGGCACATTGAGTCATTATCTAACTGTAGTTCTGGCTGCTGTAAAAAAAAAAGTATTTTCAAACACACAGGTATATTTTACATTTGTAAGCTTTTCCTGGTACATGCCAGTGTTCTAGGGAACCTTTTTTTAGGACAAATGCATCAAACCTTTTCCAGGTATCTGACAGTGAGTGGTGAGTTAATGCATGTGGATAAAACATCCATCCATTAATTCATCCGTTTTCTATACCGGTTATCCTTTGCAAGGTTGCAAGGGGCCAGACAATATCCTAGCATGCATTAGGTTAGAAGCAGGGTACACTATAGACAAGCTAACATTCATTTATTCATTAAACTTATCTGAATTCTGCAAGCCAATCTTAGCTGACATTGGGCGTGAGACAGTGTACACCCTGGACAGGTCGCCAGACAATCCCAGGGTTGACACATGGAGACAGACAACCATTCATGCTCTCATTCACACCTACGGACTATTTAGAGTCACCAATTAAACCTAAGCTGCATGTCATTGGACTTTGGGTGGAAGCCGGAGGACCCAAACATTAACAAAGATAAATGCTACCATTTGATGTACTGTACCGAGCATTTTTTTCCTGCAGACCCTCATCATTAAAAAAACTGCTTATTCTAGGGCTGCCCACCTTAATGTTGATGATCTTTATCATCAGACAAGAAGAGTCTTGTCCCACAATCACCTTACTATGAAACTAACTGTGTTTGAAACCGTGGGGACAGAAATTGTCTTCTCAGTTCTGGTGCTAAATCTTTGAAAAGGTGAAAAATAAAACATTCAGTTAAAACTAGTGACTCAGAGTGGACATGGAAAATATAATCAAGAAGACTAATTAAAAACAAGGACACCTACGGGCAATTTAAAGTTAAAATCACCTGCATGTCTTTGGATTGTCCCTTTCTTTGTGTGAGACGACAGTGAGTGCCACCCACAAAGAAATAAAACCAGATACATTAACTATCATAAAAACACTGTAGATTGACAGCTTTAAGTGGTCCTGCACATACTTCTTGCTGCTCCATGTTTTTTACTTTGCCGGTTAGCACTTTATTGGAGCAACTGTGCTGTGCAGATCTAGTTTTACTGCAATAATGTCTTCATGTGTTTTATTGAATGTGGGTGCTTGCACTCAAGAATTATGTGCCTGCAGTGTATGTATGTGTGTTTGTGTGCGTGTAAGCTCTCTCACTATTTTGTGTCAGTGCATTGAGCATCTGTGTTTTTTTTCATAAATCCATTTTCGTTGGTTGTCAGCACTAACACTACTGTCAGCAGCAGTTGATGGAGCTCCACTCTGCTGTAAGACTCTCTGATCTATCAGCTGTGACGTAATGCTCTCCTCAATCACCAGCCCTGGGAACAGTAAATCAGAGTGCTGCTGCTCTGCATGGTGCTAATGTTGCGTCCCTGCTCCCTGCTCAACCACTGAGCTCATCTACAGTCCAAACAGCAAGAGAACACCAGGATCATTGCTGGAGATTTTAATCACAACTAATGACTTCACTTATCAAGATCATATTAAAGGCATTTACAGTCACAAACTGATAAAACGAGATCAGCATATTACAGACATCACCACTAAAGAACAAAATAGATTTTGTTTAAAAAATGAATTCTTTCTTAATAATACTTGTTACAATTGTTGTCAGAGGCAAAACTGGACTTGAAGCAAAGATGATGCAGCAGATGTAGCCAAGACTTTAGAGCTGAGGCGTAACTAAGCAAAGACTAAGAGAGGTTTGGACTCGAAGCAGAGCATGGTGTTGCTGACATGTTGACATGTTGTGCATGAATGCATTCAATGAATGTGCTCATGTTTTTGGTGAACAGTGGACTGAACATATCAGTTTGCAACTAATTAATCTGTTTCCACGAACCAAATGACATAAACTCTACATACATAATACATAATATATCTCATAATACATAATCAACAGGAACTAGTTCATTTTAATTTGTGTGAACTGGTCTTTGAGCTTGTGAAGTGTAAAACTGCATAACACAGACTACACGAAATTTAAGGACACTGCATATGCATACATTAGTGTTTGATCAATGACTCATCCAAATTTAATAATGAATTGTAACTGCCTGAGGAAGAAATAGAAAATGCAGGCACAATGACTTGCTGTGTCAGCGCAGCTTGTTCTCTCGTCAAAAATGTCAATATAGGTTGCTTGTACAGGCAGCAAAAAACAAGCTTTATTTATGCATTTCACCGTCCGCTGTAATGCGGCCGCCGCCATCTTGCTGACATAGTACTCATTGACAGCCTAGCAAAGTTTAAAAGGGCGAATTCCCATGTTCGGTGGGAGGTTGGGGTGATGGATGGACCAAACAAGCGGCGGGTTTTCACCGAGGTGAACAGGGTTTGCGTCACATGTGAAAACAAAAGTAAACCATTTTTAACTTAAGTTATGTTCTTTACACAAGTTACGTGAATCACGAAGGTGTACATTTTTACAAAAACAGTCACGTGACCCTTATAGCTACTTCATTTCCAGCATTTACGTACATTTATATACAGTTTAAACTGTCTTTTATAATGCCTTACCAGAAGTTTTTTGCCCTAAACCAAGGTCAGTGGTTTTACAACATAAATCCTGAGAAACTGCAGCCTTTTTTACAACCGCAGACAGTACATGTGTGCTATTTTTAGAATGCACCGTTGTACCACGAGCAGATGTGAGCCGCGATGCGTACCTATGTGCCGTAATTTGTGGCACTGACACACCACCTCTTCTGCTGTTTATGTTGGAGAACTTGTTGGTCTGCGCCTTCCAAAACACACAGAACCAGTTTTCTGATCTGGTTTAGACAGAAAAAGACTTGTTCAGAGCGGAAACCTGGTGATTTGGGTTTAAGTAGGCTGACTACCTTATTGATGACCTCAGTATTTATTTATTTTTTTAAGTATTTTTTTGGGCCATTTTTCTGCTTTATTTGACAGTGAGAGAGATACAGGAAAGTGCTCCGAGCCAGATTCGAACCAAGGCCGCCTGCTTATGAGGATTAAGCCTCTGTGGTATCCACCATCATGATAGTTATGACAATAATCACTTGCAACAGGTCGGGGAACAACTGTCTATATGCTACAGAGTCAACAGCAGCCTCCTGTTTCATGATCAGACTTGAAGTTCCTCTGTCCAACCTCCTTGACCGCCTCGGTCTGCAGCCTCTGTGGCTTCCTGTGCTCCTAATGGACAAGTCTCTCCTGAACTGTGTAAGCAGCCCAACCATCAATGAGACATAGTGGAGGGTGTGACTAATTGTAGATGGCAGTTTGTTCGATAAATCCTAAAGAAGTGTGGCAGCGAAGTTAGCAATTAAATCACGGATGAAGAGGCGAATCCTGGAGAACTGTTAATTGACATATTTGTGCACCGATGCCATGCTTATCCCCTCTTCTTCGTCAGGAACAGGCTGGAATGTATTAACCAGGAAGCAAACCTAATCTGATTGTTACACCTTTGCTTGGCTGTGGGTTGGAGAGTTCATTTCAGAGGATAGTATAGGATGAAACTTGGAGAACAGTTACCACCAGGATAGCTATTTTCCTATCAGGAGGGGAGAGACAGGTAACAAACCCTACGGAGATGGGTGAACATGGGCGGTAAGACACAAAGAGAGGTCAACAGATGGAGCTTGGCAGGGCAGGTGGAACAAGCTGCATCATTTCCTTCGCGAAGGGGAGGCTACCATCGGCCCAAGAAGTCAGAGTGGACAAAAGTACAATAGATGAGATTTTAGAGTGTCCACGCTGGAGGACTTGAAACCAGACTGAACAAAGAATGAAGGGTTTGGGAGGATTGTCGTCGGGGTCAGGCTTATAAATTTGTTTTTTTCCACAAAGGGCACGATCTCCTGAGTGCGACAGCGATCACAGTTTGGAGGCAGGGAGGGTGACGTCAGGCGGGTGGCCGTGAAGCAGAACTGACGAGACACAGGCTTAGTATTCTGGGACTCTGGATGATAAGAGAACTGCATGAAGAAGAAAAATATCCATCTGGCTTGTCAAGAACCCAATTAAGCATGCTGGATGCTGCATCCTTTTATGATCTATCCACATTTATAAAATGTTTTCTTCATCTTCTCCCATGCAGTGTCTCTGCTCCAAACAGCCCTCGTTTGCCATTGTCATTGCTCTTCTTTAGTGGTGGACAGCTGGTGGTGGAGCTTGGGACAAGGCTGGAGTTTTTCATATGTGGCTTGGTGCTCAGACTCAACAGTAATAGAAAGTGATGGGCTGGAGTGGATTTGTATAGGCACTGAGAAAGATCAATGCTTGAGCTCAAGTAACACTCTGCCCCAGAAGTCCAAGTGAATGATGTGGAGCAGGAAGTGAATTTGTTCGGAGAAACTGCCATAGAAAGTTTGAAAAACTTGAGAAATGCTGCCAGTACTGCTGTGACCCGGTCAGGATCAATCTAAAGTGAAGTGTCAGGTACGCTTTTGAACAAAATGCATTCACATCGTTTCAAACACCTTCCTTCCACAACTAGGGCTGTGCATTGAAAACTAGCTCTATAAATGCTGTATTATGTTGAATTGGTTCATGCTACATGTACTTCTCCCTTTCAAAATAAACTTTCTAATGTCCAAATATTGGGTTCATGTAACTGTCCGAAACATACAATCCGACCCACTTCACACAGCAATTGTCCAGGTGTGCAGAGTAGAGAAAATATGCAGAATTTTGACGTCTTTCTTATACTAAATTTCAATCAATTCTTCTTCAAGTACTTTTATTGCTATCGAGTGCAGCCATTTGGAACTGGTATACACATTTTAACTTTTTTTCATGAACGTGTCTGCATGATAAAACCTATGCAAAACAGTTTGCAAACGGTGTGAAAGGTTGAAGTATAGAAATTAGCATTCCTGCAAATTAACCTCAAAACGCCTAAAAAAAACAATGAAAATGTAAACTGACAGCTGTTGTTGAATAGTTTGGAGTAAATCTGTGGTTCTGGTCACATTTGAAAGGTAATACTCTGGAGTTTATTCCTAAGGATTCAGAATAACTGTAAGAGATGGAAGTTGAAACACAGTGAAAAATTAGTTTTTTATTGCCCGCCTGAATATTTTTGGTAAATACAGGTCTGCAGACCATTGCAGCTGGGACTTATTAGCTGGAAAACATAATGGGGTCAAAGAATAAATTATTACCTACTCCCAATTAAAATCTGATGAAGATATCTCAAAAAATAACTACTTTGCACTCCAATAGTATCCTCAGTAACCATGGTGACATACCAAATCTTGATGACATGTAGCATGAATATCACCTCAAACACAGTGGTTTGTACATAAGCGTAACAGTGTAGTAACACCCTTAGAGTTCCATATATTGGTCAAGGAACGCTAACAGGTTAAGGGTAGGCAAAAACAACAGGGTTTGGGTTAAAATAACTTCTCCCTTACGTAACTACTGGACACAGTTGCAAAGGTTGCATAGGTAGGTATTCACATATTGAAGTTTATTTACAAGATAATTTAAAATAAATGGACTTTTAGTTCCTGGTGGGAAACAAACAGCGGTCTCCTGGATACAAATCCTGTGTTTGTCTCCATCCCCGACTCCCTAAAAGGATTTAATCTGTATTTATATCGACCATGTCACTTCACTTCCTGCTTTACTCCTGTTTGCACTTCCTGGCTCACTATAGCATGCATTTCTTATGAATTTCAGTGCATTATTTTTCATTTGTATACCTACAAACAGTTGATGAGACCAGCCTGTGTACTTGGACACAATACTTTGTTTCAAGCATACCCCTAAACAAGGCTGTTGGAAACAATAAAGTGTGATGAGTACAACATAAGTGTTACAGGAATGGCTGCAGAAGCTGGGAATAAGAAGTGACTGCAGAGACTTAAAGTATGAGCTAATGGGCAGCAGCTGAAACAGGTGAGGGGAGGATGTACAGCTGCATGCACTCGGCCCTTTAATGAGACAGCACAGGGAGAATGTAAGGGACTATAGGGAAGAGGATGCAGAGAGGTGGAGATGGAGCCACAGTCTTGACACTTGTCATCTTACAAGTCCTAATTTATCATAGAGCCCGTCTTTTGTCAGGTATGGCATGTGTTGCAGTTGCCCAGAATCACTCATAGATCATAGCAGCTGTAGTGTACTGTGCAGTATTCTGTAAGCACAAATGTGCTGTATTTTGTCATAAAACCAGAACAGCAGTTGTGCGGTTCAGCAGCACCACACAGTGTTTTTAGTGTCTTTTAAATATTTAAACAGTTCATTTAAGGACTCTCTGAAAAACATTACATTATATTGCCAGGAAAAACAACAGAGAAATGTCCAATTTCAAGCCACCACATAGTACGGCACCATAGCATCCCACACTCTGCACATGTTAGCTGATGTGTAACACAAAAGCTCCAGAGCAAAAGTTAATGCTATCAAGCATGATTCCGAGGTAAAAAGCTTTATCAACATTTCCTCAGGGCAGCAAGGTCAGATGCATCTTCACAATCCAAAAGATAAATGGATCAGGTTTCCACGCCACATGTAGTTCAGGGCCCAGTCTGCCAGCAGCCACATAAACATAGGCTTTCGGCCTTAAACACAGGGTGCTCGGTCTAGTGACGCTTGTCAAAACACAAAATGTCCCCAGGCTCAAGGAGTGGTTTGACGTGATCGATGGACACTGAAGGGGACATTACTGTGGATTCACTTGAGTGACCTGCAGATTTTCTCTGCCCTCGCTTTGTGGGATGAATGCAGCATGTTTACGTTGAGATTTGAGTATCAGCGATTGTGGGATTAGATTAAAATTGCAGCCTCCAGTTGTTTAGGGCCTTCGTTTTTTGTAGGTGGATGAGAGTGAGAGATCAGAGTGTTGACAATTTGACACAAGTCTAGATTTTCCGGTTCTTCAGAGCTGGATTAATTTATATCTGTTTTCAGAGCATCAAATCCTCATCTAAACCTGCAAAAGGGCAGGATTACTGACAGTTAGCTGGATCATGACCCACACAGTTTTACTGAATCACATAAATTAAGTTATTTTTAAATACAAAGGACGTGTTGCTTGTGTTCTTAGATTCATAATAACTGTTGATATAATGATAATTTTAGATAAAATTCACCATGATCTGTAATTATCACACTTGCATCATATAACTAAATAGAATAAAAATAAAAAAACAAGTTAACTAAATTTAACCAAGTTAACTAGATTTAACCGAACTAAATTTAGTCTGAGACTGTAAGCAAAGAGGGACAATCTCAACTAAAATATTTTTACATTTTAAAAGACCAGTGGAGCGAGTGGCGTTCCTTTTGACATTTAAAAGGGAATTTATCATTTGAACAACAACATGTATTAAATGATTAACTGCAGAATCCCCTTAGCTGCAAATTGTTTATGCAATTAAAGCTGCTTTTAAGAGATATTAATAAGGTTTATTTTTTTATAACAGGCTTATGATTATCACTTTAAAGTGTCTTTATCCTCCACACATCATGCACCAACATCGTTTGTAAGATGTTTGAAACAGCAGAAACATTGTGGAGCACAATGTAGAACTTAATGCACACCAGCACTCAAAAAATTAGATTATGGCTGAGGTTGAATAGTGTGTTATGCTTAGTTTCCTAACTGAGTGAAATGACCCAGAAGTATCTAAGTAGCTGCCATGATAAGAGCTGCTTTATATTGTCTAGAAAGAAAGAAATGAAAGAAAGAAGGAAAGAGAGAGAGAGAAAGAAAGGAGGAAGGGAGGAAGGAAAGAGAGAGAGAAAGAAAGGAGGAAGGGAGGGAGGAAGGAAAGAGAGAGAGAAAGAAAGGAGGAAGGGAGGGAGGAAGGAAAGAGAGAGAGAAAGAAAGGAGGAAGGAAGGGAGGAAGGAAAGAGAGACAGAGAGACAGAGAGAGAAAGAGAGAAAGAGAGAAAGAGAGAAAGAAAGAAAGAAAGAAAGAAAGAAAGAAAGAAAGAAAGAAAGAAAGAAAGAAAGAAAGAAAGAAAGAAGCTTTAATGCTTCCTTTGTCATCTCCTTTAGCACAGGATACACTGGACCATCCTTCACAGGAGGAAAAGAGATAATGATGTTACATTTGGCACATTTCTTGCACCCTTGGGCCACTCACGAAAATAAATGATTAACGTGACCGACAAGGGACGCTAATTTCCACTCCTTTATATACTGTTGGGAAGTTTAAACTACAGCAATGCATCATATTCTATGAAATCATATGTTTTCTAAGAGCCGCTGCTACAATTTATTTTCCTTTTACAAAAAAACTGTTCAATCTGTTTTCAGAGAACCAAATTAGCAGCATTCTTTTTGCCCTATATCTGCTTGTTTGCCTGAAATGGGTTACATTTGTGCAGTAGTCCCACACAGGTGTCTACAGAGTGAGGAAGACTGTTTGCAGTCCCCAAGTGACTTTGCACAAATTTGCACATCAGAGTGTGATTTTAAATGGGATACCATACATACAGTGTGGCTTCATTTTTACTGCCCTGGATCTAAAAGGATATTGCAAGTGAATACCCCTCATGTGTCTGTATCCATTTGACTTGTTGTTATTGCAACAGGTGTTACCCGCAGATAAAATGTGGAGTGAGAAATATGATTTTCGGTTGAAGGATAGACATTTCTTATCTCAGATAACCACTTTACTTCTGTCATAACCTGTCTCTTCCTCTGAGTTCAGCTGTTAGGAAATGTGTGTGCGTGTGTGTGTGTGTGTGTGTGTGTGTGTGTGCATGTTTGTTTGACATGCATACACTCAGGTTGCATTTCTGTGTGCTATATTTACTCCAAAATGTACACAAATAGTAAGATGAATGAGAGGTTCCCAGTTTTGATTGAAAATCTGATTTAAATCCAATTAAAGTCAAACTGAAACTGAATTATCTTCACTTATTGTGTAAGGACATACTGTATAATCGATGGTAATACTGTAGCTATTTTACATAATAATTTTTTTCTTACATATTTGTATCATTCTTCTGACTGAGAGTTTCCCATGGCAACAGTTGACATGTGAGAGCTCACTATCATGGTACGCTACTGACCGGCACGTCACAGCCTGCACAGCCTATGATCATATACTGATTGTTTTTCCTCTTTTTCTACAACCACACATGGCGTTAGTTATCCATCATCATTGATTTAGGATGTCCGTCTCTTGGGAGGCTAATTTGCCTAAGGTTGTCCCTGATTCTCACTAGACATTATTGTTTGTTTGTCATTAGCAGCAGTTATGTATATAGGCGACTGTGTATGTACATGTGTATTAAATATACACAATATATATTATTTACTCTAAATATTTTTGGGAATCTGTTTTCCTTGCACCAGTCTACTTAATAAATATAAAAAAAGACCTGCTGCACCAACACAAAACACTACACAGTGAATAAGATTCAATACAAAATGTATTGTAGTATACAATCTATACAGTCAGACACAAAGGTATAGGATAACATGTGCTTCGCTTTGCTAGATACCTGTAGATGAACTATTAATAAATAGGCAACCTTTTTATTATTATTTGCATTATTTAAGGCTGCAACTAACGAGTGCTTTCATTAGTTTGGGATTATTTTCTCTATTAATCGTTAAAATGTCGGAAAATGGTGAAAAATGTCCACCCTAGTGTCTAAAAGTCCAAGGTAAATACTTTAAATGTGTATTTTTGTCGGTCCAACAAAATTAAGATATTCAGTTTAATATGATATAAAACAGAGAAAAGCATGAAATCTTATTTGAGACCTTGGAAACATTTTCTGCCATTTTTGCAGGAAAATTACGACAATGAATTGGTTATCAAAATAGATGCAATTACTTTTCTGTCGATTAATCAACATATCATTGGATCTCTATCGCCATTTTAAACTTGACACTGAAAGAGGAACCTGTACCTGTTTATATCTGCACACATTTTGATGCTCAGCTTTCAGTTTCTTTTACCAATGATTCTCACTGAACTGCTCAGAGGCATCTTTGTCTCTTTCTGCCCTTTCAGTTCTCAGTCTGGTTGAACCATTGTGCAGCACTTTGTTCTCCATATACATGTGTATTTTTTGCAAACCCTTCACATGAAATAACATCTATTTGTAAAGAGGACTTTTTACAACCCAAAAGATAGAATATAGAGTAGTGATCTCAACCATCTCACTGCACTGAATCAAGCTTTTGTGGCAGATGATTCCACTTTTGAGCGGTGGTGTAAAAGAAATAAAAGAAAAGCATAAATGTCGTGACTAAAGAAGTGAAACAACAAGGAGATAATCACAGTTAAATGCACAAACACGTTTATGAGAAGTGATATTTGGGTGTTATATAGTGACTAATTTATGTGTTTTTGAACCCCTCCTGTGTTTTAACACCAGCTGTTGTCACCAATTGTTTTGCTTCACAACTTTTCTGTGAACAGGTTAGCTTTCCAATCTCTCTGTGCTCCAAGCCACCGAGGCCTCGAAGAGATTTGCTCCTGAAATTTTTGAAATCAAGTGAGGAGCAAAACAGAACATGAAGATGAAGTAACCTCTCAGCAAGATATTTGGAGAGGCATGATCCTACAGGCTGGTCTGTTGGTGCTACTTATAGAAATATTGGCACCGGCTCCTCTCTGTTTATGAAGCTGGCGGGCCCGGAGCATGGGGTGGAGACTGTGGAGATCTCTGATATTTGGCAAAGTCAACAGTAGTAACAGGAGGATACTTCATCATAGTCACAGTCACTGTCAGGTAGCTGAGACCTTGCCAGCTTTTTCAATTTCTCCTGGCCTCATAGCAATTTGCCAAGCGGAGAAATAGCAGTTGAATTGCAATCTGTGCGTAATTTTATTTGTATAACACAGTGGAGGGAGTGACCTGAATAGAGCTGAAGGACACCCATAGAGATATAACCAATAATACAGGCGCTATTTTGCTCTGCTGCCACTGGAGAAATGTCTCATAGTTGCTTTGAGGAGGTCACCAGATGGCATGAAAGTCACCAGCCTTTACACCTGACAAAGCGGGAGCCTATTTAGTGCAGACTGTTGTTTACTTTCTAGTGTAAAAGTGTAGGGAAGTGACATATAAGTAAGCAAAAGTAAGTAGAAAAACTCTCTGCATGGCTAGATACCACAAGAGTTTGTAAAGAAATGTTTTTTAATTGGGTAAAAAATAGGAATGAATTACAGGTGCATCGCAATAAATTAGAATATCATGAAAAGGTCCATTTCCAGTAGTTCAAGTCAAATAGCCCCAACCAAGTATTGAGTGCATATAGATGGACATACTTTTCAGAGACCAACATTTCCATATAAAACATACTTTTTAAAATTGGTCTTTTGTATTATTACATTTTTTGAGACACTGAATTTTAGGTCTTCATTAAATGTAAGCCATAATTATTATAATTAGAAGAAATTAAATAAAAGGAGACATGAAATGTTTCATTCTGTGTGTAATGGATCTATATAATGTGTTATTTCCACTTTTTGAACTGAATTACTGACATAAATACACTTTTCTATGGTATTCTGATTTATTGAGATGCACCTTTAAATTATATAATAACTGCAGGACAAAAAATGAAACATTAGCAAGGTTTCATTTTCATAACATGCTTATGATTATCATCAAAAGGTGCTTGCTCATCCATTAGAAGAACCTCACACATAACGGACCAACAAGACTCGCAGACTGTTAAACAGTGATGGAAGTGTTGAAACAGCAGAAACAGTGGAGACATTGTGGAGCACGATGTAGAACAATGGCACCAAGAATATAAAATGAAATTAAAGCTGTGGTCAAATAGTCCTTTTTGCTCAAGAATTTTCCTAACGGAGTGAAATGACCTGGAAGAATCTAAGTGGCAGCCATGATAAGAGCTGGTTGAATCCTGTAAATGCGAAGGAAATGTGCTTCAGTGATTCCCCTCTTATCTTCTTTAGCGCAGGATGCTCTGGACCATCTTTTACACAAAATAACTTCCCTCTTGCAACAACAACATTTAAGTAACTGCCAAAACAATCAACATGACCAACAAGGGAGGGACATTTAACTCTAACTCCTTTAAACACTGATGGCTAGTTATTATATTATTCATAGATAATTCCCCCTTTCATGACAACTCGGAGAGCGGTGAATTTTTATATAACTCCCCCTTTTAATTTATATTTAGGTTTAAAGTCATAAATAATTAAAAGGATGCTTCAACTCTCTCCCAATCCACCTCTTTGACCCCTTTTTTCATCAGCAGGGAGTCAGATGGCAAACATTATTGAGACTATGTCCATATTTTAAACAGTCTATGGAAACAACACAATAAGAATGCATGGAGCAAATTATTTAAAACGTCTTTTCAGTGTTCCATCTTGACCAGGGCAGACCTATTTTTATAATATTTCCCATCGCCTAGTGAGTGCAGCTGGATTCTCTCTACTGTTATGATAACACATTTTTTAGGACGATATATTTTCCCTGAAACTATCACAATAAATGATAGTATCATTGTATCAATGTCATTTTAGTTTTATAACTATATTAGAGCATAATAAGTATATCCTTTTCCAAATGTGGAAAAGAAATATCAAAATATCCTAGATAAATAAACATAAATTAATAAACAGCCAAAACAAATAAAACAGACCTTCAGGCTCTGTTAACATAACATTTTACTGAGATAAACATTATGTATTATATTATTTTATTAATAAATTAACATATAAACAGCTGGAATGGCTGCTTGGATAATATCTTTTTTTTTTAGGCAATTTGTACTGACTGTCAAACATTTGCAACATTACTTTAAACACAACACAAAAAAGCACAAAAAGTCAATACATTGAGTCCAGAAAAAAAAACATTGTGTCTATTCTTATATATTGAACGATAAGTTGATATAGTAGTTACCGTGACAGGCCTACTCTCTACCACTCTCTTAGGTTGTCCAAGTCCTTATGAATCCTTCTTCATATCTTTTCTTTAAAATTTTCTTTTTTGACTATTCAATCACAGCCTATGAAAGAATCTTTTGCCTCGGTGCATGCTGGGACTCTCAACAACCTCATGCTACCACGACCACATGATTATCACTCAGCCAATAATATGAATGCTGTTCATGGTTTCAATTCCCCACCCATTTTGCCAGCATTTCGGTGGCCAAAATCTTCAAAACAGTTTTCTGATGTGATTCAATGTTTCCCAATTTGGTTGTCACCTCAGACTGACGATGCACTACGCTAATTCAGCCAAAGGACCGCCTCGGATGGCAGCGCGGCGGGATAAGTGCAGTTCACTCGGAGCATGTCAAACAGCAGTATTGGGCTAATGGATTTCCTGCGTGTCCCTGTGGGTTGCTTCACTATCGACAGGAGAGTGGCTCAAGTCCTGCCATTCACAAACCTTGGAGCTGATAACAAGGAGAAGGAAAGCAGACAGTGCCACAGTTCACCTGTCACTCCGGCTCCTGTTCCAAATGGCTGCTGTTGATTTAACTGATTGGAGACAGGCCCACTTAAACAAAACAGAGTGCGGCCGTCCCGCTGAGAGTGTTACAGAGACAAAACACGTTGGTATAACCGGCCTCTTGTTTACTCTGACACGGCAGACGTGACCTTTGGTGAGCATTTCAAATAACCAGGGGGACCTGACAGAGACAAAGTTGGGCTTTGGAGAGGAAGTTCCTGCTAGCACTGACATTACTGGCCATCTGCTTTAACAGGTTGACTGGGAGAGCAGCACAGAAGCAGGTACTTAACACTGTGCAAGCAGCTTAACAATTTATTTTTAGTCATATGGGCTTCACTGAATAAATATTGAATTATTCTAATTATTTCTGTTGGACATCATTTAAATATTTCCGCTTAGGTTTTTGCCAGCATTTTTCATTTTGATTGAACAGGTTTAACGTGTCTTCATACTGCTGATTATTTTCTCAATTAAACCATTAACTATTTGCTCTATTAAATGTCAGGAAAAAAAGCAAGGAATGCCACAAGGCCTAACTCTAAAGAGAAGTCCACAGACTGCTTTTTCGGTCTGTGGTGCCAAACAAATTAGGAAAAGTATAACTGATATTTGTAAAACTGCATAAAAATAAACTCTTTATATAAATATATACTAAATGTTCTGCAGTTGTATAATGGTTTTCTAGACACAGTGAACACTCAAAACGCTCAAAGAGCAACCCCTGTTCACACACACATTCATACACTTGTGGCAGAGGCTAAATTAACAGTCACACTCATTCACACAGTCTACCATCTGAGCAACATTGCCAGGGATGAAACCAGCGACCTGTACCATCTGAGCCACCGCCAGCCCATACTGTCATAGCTTAGCTTCGTATACGGTCCATGAATCTGTAACTCTGCAGGCTAATAACAGGATGATGCAGCATCCCCTTTACAACTAGATTATGTTTTATTACAAGTAAGCATATTATCTGAGAGTATTGTGACTCATGCATATACACATGCACCAAGCTGCAATGAAAAAAGTTGAATGTGCTGACAGCATACTGTGCAGAGGCATATGAGGTGCAGTTATTGCTATGAAAACAATAAAACATAGGCTCCTAACAGCGTAGAGTACATCATGTTTCAACATGCAACCTGTTAACTAGACCAAGGCTTAGTTACTTACTTTGATGATGTAAAGGTTGTTCTCTCTGTCATCTCGCTAGCTGAGCTACACATGAACGCTGACACAACCGCAGGATTGGATCCACGGAGCTGGAAAGAAACAGGAACAGTGCAAATGCGTCAGTGATTTTCTTTATGTGTGGCAGCAAGATGAGTAACAGTAAAAGATTGCTTATTTAAAAATGTAACTCAATAACAACAAGATATTACCCCCAATACTGGAAACTTAGTCACGGCTCGCAAGCAAAGGAAGGTATTCTGACCACAACATAAAATCAGCATTTCTTCATTGAAAAAAACAACAAAGAACGATACTGAAAGGATTTTTTTTCAATGCAAAAGATGTCTTTGCTCTTCTCCTGGCTGGCTTGTGATAAATGTGATAGACGGATGGTAAATCCAATCGCCTGCCAAATTTTTTTTCTTAAAGTGCCTGCTTTTTTCCAATGACAGCTTCTTAGAATAATGAATGAAAAAGCCCCCTCCCACAGCCAAAAGTAGCATTTTCAAAGATTATCAGTTTACTATCACAAAAAATCAAGAAAAGTTGAAAATGTTCAAACCTTGCTTGAAAAATGACTTTAAATTACTTAAAAATGCTGTTGAGTTTGCTCTGATGACTGATCATCTAATAATAGTCTTACCGCTGCAGCTCTATCAGCAGGTGATTATGTTCTTTACAGACTATTTCTTGGCAGACAGGTGGTTTGCAGACGGCAAATGAGGGGAGAGAGACTGACATGCTCTGACCTGGCATGTGTACCTCTGGCTGATCTATAATTCATTATTAAAAGATGAAATCCAGCATTTTTTATTAGAATATTAGAAAGTATGCCTCTGTATGTTGGAGAGAGGTGAAACACTGAAAAAACACCAAACATTATTTATTGTGTTGGTAAACACTCTATCCTCTGCTGCTGGTAAATGTTGACCAGGTTTGTCAGGTTTCACTTGATAATGCTGTCGTGTAACTTCACCATCGCAGTAAATTATGTTTTCACTGTTCGCCAACAACAAAAATACAGTTTTGTAACAGTCAGACAGTCAGATGTTCTGTAATCTTTGCTGCTGTTTGAATGTGAGGAAAGTAACAGATTGCAGCTTTAAGACGTGTTTTTATGACTGCATTGGATTTCCTGGATTTTTAATTGCACACACTTTGAGTGCTGTGTTAAGCTTTTCTTTATAGATGGCTAACTGTTTTGTATTTTGTGACTCTGTGTCTTTTATGGCTGCGTGTAATCAGACTGCTGTCCTTCTCTGGATTAATAATAGCTGTGATTTCACGAGGTGCTACTGTATCAGCGTGGCTGTGCTCCAAGATGTCATTTGGCCAGAGAGCATGAACCAGCAGCAGAATGAATGACTGCATATCCCATTACCCCCAGTGCTGGGTTTGCATTTTGTCCTCTCTCTTGGAGCTAAACTGAAGGGTATTTCTCAAAAAAAAAGAAAAGGCCTGGAGTATCTTTAGAGCAGAAGGCAATAGTGTGAGATTTCTTTCCCTCAACACCCCGCTGATTTACGCCTCGCCTTATTCTTAAATGAGACTGAAAGCTTGTGAAATGCTGGTTATTGCATGTTGTATAGCTGGCAGCAGGAATAATGTAACAACATGTTAAGATCCAGAGTGAAGAGTTCAGACCAGCAGGATAGCAAACTGACCTCTGCCCAGCTAAGTGATGGTTTCAGCTCCGCTCCATCTGCCCATTGTGTTTGCCCTTGGCAACCCAACATAGTTGCTGGTGTTGGTGAGTTAATGAGGACTGCGGAAAGGTTAAGTAAACAGGAGGGGCCAGCCTAACAGGAAAATTACTACTGCCATCATCACAGACCGTAGCTGAGCAGAGCTCAGGCTGCTCTCATCATTATGTCATTTATCAGCTCTGATTTTAATGATGCGTGGGTAATATTGAACTGTAGATTACAGCAGCATCCCAGTACTACATATTGGCACCCCTGGCAGCTAAAAAATGCTTTGGATTCTAATTGAAGTCTGCGCTGCCAAGGAAGGTGCAGAAGTAAAACCCTACTATTTTGTTCTCTTTTGAAGAATATACTCGATGTGAAGCAGAGTGAGAGGAAAGTGGCCGTTTTCAGTCTTGCCATCCCTCATGGTTGGGAACTGCTCCTTGGAGCTTCTCCTCGGGATGAACACAGCCTGCCGACTCCCTACATACCATGATGGATGACGGGATTGTTATTCAGCATTCCTGGGCTCCGCTCGGCTGCCAAGCCTCTGTCTCTTCCGATGGCCATTGTTCTCCGGTCGGCTGGAAGAGTCACCTTTATCCGATTGAAATAAATGAGATATACTCAAACTGAGACATTAATTACAAAGTTTATCTCCCGGCTAAAGTACACTAATAAAGGTCTCTAATAAGGCATCCATCATAGCTGCACTCTGTGGATGTGGCTAAGGGCACTGGCCAGAGGTCACACGGTTTGATGAATGGCAGTCACGTATGTTGCAACAAAAGATATTACAGCTCCACACACCAATGCTAAAATTATACAAACATGCACACATGCTTTTTGATGACAGACATTCCTAAAACTGGTTTATTTATCAGAGTTTTCTCTACTATTATAAGGATTAGGGGAAGCACCCAAGCCATTTTGGACTCCATCTCAGCTGAATGAATGTAAAATCAATGTGGAGAGCATCAAAAGTAACTAAATGACTTTTCTTTCTTAGTTGGTCTCCAGTGGACTTATTTAGCAAGTTTTGTCTTTAAGCTTTCTGGGTTTAGTTTATTCATCTACTTTAGCTTTTCCAACTTTTTGAACACAGATACGGTAATAATAATGGCCAAATGCAGACTTTTACCATGAATCACTGCAAAGCAGCATTATAATTGTCAATGTGTCTATTGTGGTGTAACTAGTACATGCAATTTTAATATTTCAAACAGGCTTTTTTAATTTTTAATTTTTTTATATTTTAAACTATGTTTTTTAGTGCAGAACTCATGATGCCACCCTGCTTTGTGCTTCTATTATTTATTTATAAATAAAGTTTGAGTTCCAGCCAATAGTAAATCTGGGCGTGTTCACACACAGCATATTTACTTGACAAAGCAGAAAACCTGCACAACATCTGTAAGTACTATTTCTGTGTGCTTCCCTGCAGACAATTATGACAAATGTGCAGTCTGCACTGCCGGCACTCGCTGCTGACTGCTGCAGGCCAGAAATCACTCCTGCTGGCTCAAAGATAAACTCCAAGAAACAACCAATGCCAGAAATTGATTAAGCTTTTCTGTAAGCTCACCCTTTGGCACAGAATGACCCGTAAAGATCAGTTATTGAGTTAAATACCTGATTTCAAGCCCAACGTTATATCAATAAATATCATTCCAGCCCTCATGATCCATTACTGTCAGTAACTGACTAAACTATGTTATCTGCAGCCATTTGTGACCAAACAAGATGGCGGTAAGATTTCCCAGTTGTCTTCTTTTTCCTCCCGCGTTGCATCGTCTCACCCTGCGGAGGTGGACCCTGCGAAGGCTAAAGGTTGTTGTTGTACAGGATCTCTGCTTCCTGCCAGATGATGCATTCAGCGCAAAGCTGGGAGACATTTTCTGTATTTTCACAAGCGTACCACAAAGTGCCCCTTTAAACATTTGCGAATGGCTGTTATTCAGATGCTCCCTCCTCATGCAAAGAATAACACAGAAATGGTTGTCATACTCAATATTCAAGATGGACTCCAGTCTATGTTTTTAGAGCCACTAAGCAACAGTTTCTTTTTAAGCTGGATGTTAGAGTGGGACCTCTGGGTGTTCAAACACTTGGATCACAGGTGAAGTTCAAGGTGATAACAAGTGTATTTCAAGAGCCCTGCTCGTAACTGCTGTTAAAAAAAATAAAAAAAGCAAAGAGGAGTTCTCTCAAATGCAAACACAGAGAGGTTATTATTTAAAAAAAGAGTTGGTTATTTTTGTCCCTTGGCGAGTTTTAGTTTTATGATTGAGTGAGCTAAATTATATTATACCAAGGTAAAGATATTTTTCAAAAGTAGGGATATGAAAAGAACTCTTATTATGCTCTGTCTTCAAGAGCATTTTTTTTCTTGTACAGAGAAGCAAATTGTCCATGCAGTGCAATTTTAGTGACCATATTGTGGCTTTTGGCAGCGACTCAAAATGACTGTCTGACATCTCCACTGCTGCTCTGCTCTGCTCTGCTAAGATTGCACCAGCTGTCTCCCGTTTGCTTTCTAATGTCTTCTTTGTTAACATTTTATCAGCCGTCTGATAACGGCGTAACTGGAGGGCAGGCTCCCTCCAGCACTGGACTACAATGGCACAGAGGACGCATGGCAAAGATCTACTGTATTCATGAGTCAAAGCGGAACATTGGGGAGACAAGGAAATGCTAATTCTGCTGGTGATCTGTGCATTAATAAATAACAGATAATAGAAAAGTAGTTTAATTAGCTTTAAATGATCGGTCGTATTATATGTGTCTGCTGTGTCTAATATGATAAATTGATAGCACGTGTACTGACACATTTACAGATAGAGAGAGACGAGGCATGAACTGTTAATAAGAAACATAAGGCAATCCTTTTAACACGGATTAAAGCAAAATGTTTGTGCCTTTTGATCATGTAACAGGTGTCCTTGTGCACGACATGTATCATACAAACATAAAAGCACATTCATCAGTGAAAGAAAATGACCAGCATCCTCAAGTGTACTACTTACAATATGCAAAATAGCAGCTTTCCCTCATATGCAAAACAGCCCTTTTACTCCTTAAGATCTATTATTCACTTTCTTGCTTGCATATCCAATTACTAAATGAGCTTTGCCTCATTCCAACAACTCTAAAAAAAAAAAGAAAAAAAAAAAAAACCCTCCATGGTAGCAATTAGTAACACCAGAGGGTAACATGGCTTGTCTTTTTGTTGCTCTCATATTGTCTCCCTTTGGTGTCATTAATCACTGAATCTGTGGACTGTGATGTGTGCTGATCATCCAGTTAAATTTAAACGTGTCTCCATCCACATGCAGAACAAGACACACACACACAAATACCCTATACAGGTGACTGCGTCTTGCACAGGGAATTATGCTTCCTAACTGCCAGTTACACTATGTTTCGGGCAGAGAATCAGACAAGATAAACCGCCTGTATCATAATGATCTCCTACTGTTTAGTTGCACATAACACACGCTGCGGCTGGCGGTGGGTTTGAAAGGACAGTGCCATATTGTAGGAAGAAAATAATGTTACAGGAGCTTGTTCTTTCCCCTCACTGCAGCAGAAGTTCACCCCTGCAGGCTGACCAAAGCTCCGTGGTTTTCCCAGGGCAAGCTGTCTTGCTCCTGCCTCTGCGGCTCATCTGTCATTGGCCAGACCTAAAGCTGCTGGATCTTTGCCTGAAGACTTTTAAAACTCTCTGGCGAGAGGTCATACATTGAATTAGAAAGCCAGTGGGGGAAAATATCGTGGTGCTGGAGCAAAAGCAAGTATTAAACTGCTTTTTTTGTGTGTGGCAGCATCGCCTCAAGCATTGCTCGCCCTGTCAGTCTGCACCCGGCCTGTCGTCTGAAGTTGCAGTTTTTTCCAGGGAAAATGCATTTAAATATCAGGGTTGAGTTCACTGTGCAGTTGACCTCTCAAATTTACTATTGATTTTGTGGTTTCACTGAGTCTTTTCATTTTTGTATTTATATATATAGTGGTAACAATATAATGTACAGTATGTGCATGTGTTGGAGGAAGTACTCAGATTCCTTTAGTTAAAGGTGCCCTGAGGTGTTTTTTTGTAAACATTCAGTGTAACTCACCAACATGCAGTGTGTGTATCCTTGAGCTCTAAAAAATGTGTCGAATATATTTGCAAAACCGATTTTAAGAGATTCAAATCCAGCATTGTTTACATATATTGTTTACTAGCTTGCAGTCTTCATCCCACCTCCCTATACTGATGCATTGCTGTGTATCTTATATGACTGGGTTTCACTACTTGATATCTTTGGGGTATGAACCAAAATAACTAAGTACCAAGTAGTGTTGAAACTTCTCCAGTCAAACGGTACATGCATGGAAGAGAAGTAAGAATACTTTTTGAGACACTTATTTACGCAATTAATTTCACATGTCTGCACCCAAATTTAGATTATTTTATTTATTTATTTAACACATTTATGGCAAGGTGTTTGAGGGAGCCTGTGAACGAAGAACTTCATGGCCTAACACTTTTCTGTAAGCGTGTATATGCACACAAAAAATGTTTTGGTCTATTTTTCAAGTTATTATAACAAACCAAGAAAGTATCATTAATGCAATTAAATCAAATAAAAACTGAGATGAATAGAAAGAAGAAATAAAGTTTAAGTAATTAGAGTAATTACTGTTAATGCACTCTGTATGTGACAAGGCAAATTAAAGTTAAATTATTTTGATTGAAAAAATAAACATTTAAAGACACAATTTATTAATGGTAATTACAAAAACTTTATCAATGTCAATTAGGGAAATTATTTTCTTTCGGTGTATTCTTTTCAGTTCCACACGGTCGCCCATGAGGTTGGAATAATTTTGTTTTAAGACACAATTCTCTGTTAATTGTGATTTCCTTTTTTATTGTCACTTTTTTTGGAAGAGATTGATTAATAAAGTTTTGAGGAGATATACACTTTATCTGTCAAGAATAATTCACAACATAATTATTTCACGGAAAGAGGTAAAAATAGAAATATTTTATTCCAATTGGTGGCCGTGAATTTGATTTAATTGCATGAATGGTATTTTATTTTATTTTTTTGCTTTATATTAGAATTGACTCGACTAAAATATATGGAAATCTAATTAATATGACATATGATATAATACCTGACAAAATAGACTGAAAATGTATTTGAGTGTGACAATAAATAATATGATTTGATTACTATGGTTTATATGAAATTTAAGAATCATTTTAATATTGTAGTAGAACTGAGGTGGTAAAAGAATAAAGAAACATGTAGAGCAGTGTCTGAAATGAAAACGTCATTAGTACTAAATGTACTCGGTGGTTGGATTCCACCAACAGCCAAACAGTTTAACAGAAAACAGTCCGTAAAGTTGCTGATGTTCGAAATGGCACAGCAGAATAATAAAGTACTCCGGAAAACTAACAAGCAACTGAAATGTGGGAAAGCACACATGCCTCCTCCACAGCAGCATCTCTCCACTTCAAGTGCTGAAGTGTTTGTCATTCAGCTTAATAAGGTGGCCTCAACAGGGAACACCACACCAGCAACCTCCGGGATGGAGAGCTCAGGTCGGGGTTCTGGAGGGTTTGTGACTTAATTTTGCACATCGACAGTAAATGGATTTGCATAAGGCGGCACATGAGTGGAGTTGTGGGAATCAGTTTAGCCACAAAAGCTCTCTGCAAAAGTTACATGCATTTCCCATGTGTGCTTCTAAAAGCAGACAGGGGCTTTTATCAGATTTCGTGCATTATTAAGGATGAATGTGTTCAGTTTTACAGTGTGCACGCATCCTCCATAAGTGAGCAGGGATCTAATTCAGAAAATGTTTTTTATAAAACTGAAAACAACATAGAGATGTAAAGTAAAACAAAAAGACGAGTCAGATGAACTTAAACACAAGAGTTAATTAGCAAAAACAGATTTCAAAATATGTAATAAATGAACACAATTTTGATCAGTGCCCTACTAAAATGCGATTTTTAACGATACTGATTTAAGAGAGAAAAACACAGTGATAACTGACACGATGGATGATGTTTTTGAGCTAGAATGAAAAAAGGCCCTTTCTGTGTGGATTGTGCACCAATTTTCCACTGATATGATGATGCAAAGGTACTTAGAAGGCTGCTTTTTTATCATTGTTACACATATAGTGTATTACATTGTCAACCTATTCTAGAAATGATAACTGACAAAATAACAAATAAATAATTTTAAAAAGAAGCTAAATAAAGTGTCAGTCAATTACAGAACATTTAAATAAAGAATAATTAAAAATAAATAAATAGCTATCATCATTTCTTAATAACCCAAGGCAACATCATATGTCTGTGGTAATATCGGCCAAAAATATTGGTCAACCAAAAGATCACTTGCAGTTTGATTGATAATGCCGTCACCAACAAAAAAGGATGCCAATTCAAAATTATTTGATTTACTTAGAGATATCAATATATTTTATATAGAGTTAAAATATTTATATTTATATTTATATTGAATCAAAAGTGTGACTTAAGTAAAAAAGAACTATATTAAATTATAATTTGACATACATCTTACACACAAGTAAACATTTGCCTCACTAAGAGCATTTTAATTATCATGTCCTCCTTTTCATTTATTTTTTTCCTTATCTTGGTGAAAACAGGCTTTCATGGTTAACACCGATACAGCTGGCATCTAAAACAAAAACAAAAAAGTTCATTTGCTTGAAAGAAAGCTACAAGTGTAAAACTACAATTAAAAAAAGGTTAAAAACATGTGTGGTTACCCTGCCGCAGCGGAGGAAAACTCCATTACAGCAACGACCCTACGTATTGTTTTGTTTTAATTATTCATCCTAATCACTGAATTGTAAATATGCTTGAATAAATTATTTAATAATGGCTGACAATTAATACATAAACTACTGTAAGGTCATCAAATATTAAAACAGCTCCCCACTTATTATCTAGACAGCAATGTTGCGGTCTGCAGAGTTCATGGTTCAAACCCTCAGCTGTGTCGACTGAACCTGAAGTTCACCCTCAGTGTCGAATCGCCTGCAGAAAAATTTTAAACTTTAGAAATTAATTTCTCTCACTAAGTTCAAAGCCTCAGTACAAGACGAATCCTGTGGGATGTATTGTTTTGCATAAGTTGTTATCTTCCAGGCTGTGGCACTGCGCTCTCCTCTCTCCCTCTCTTTCTGTCTGTCTCTGTGTTTTTTAGGGCTGCGAGATTGTTTATGTAATATGATAATGCATTGTTTGTCTGAAGCTTCATATGTGATGCCCTCTTGCCCACATCTGGCTCACAAAAATCATTTTTGATCTCATAAAAGAATAAATTAAGGGATGTGAAAAAAAAAAAAAAATCCCTCCCGGTGATAGTCCAGCGAGACTCTTAGTGCCAAACTCCACCAAATGGCCCGTCTAACAGCTAACACTGCCAGCTATTTGTTTCATGCTGCACCAGAATTCACAGGATACAATCTGCACAAATCATACAGGCATTAAGATTCAGCTCACTGCAGAGGAAAGGGAGATAGCAAGGTGATGTGGGTAGGTGCTGCGGTAGGGGCATTTCATATACGTTTTATATATCACACACTTAGATGGCCAAAAGTATGTGGACGTCATAGTGAAACAGGAAATATTTTCCAAACTGTTGCTACAAAATAGGAAGCACGTTATTGTCTAGAATATTATTATTAATAACTGTTGCATTAAAAGAGTACTCTGCAGATTTAATACTGATATTTTCTGACAATCATGTTGGACAAAGAAGAGGATTTAATTTATTTTTATGTTCCCCATATTCTTCTTCTTTGTTAAAACCTGCACCATTTCCCAAAATGCAATTCCAACTGCCGGCAGATTGGTAACAGATTCGATGTGTTGTAGCCAAGTCCTGCATCAGGCTGGGTGATTCGTGTGTGATATTTTGTTTTATTTCTGTGCGGGTGTTGGATAATAAATATATATAAAAAAAAAAATTTAAAACAACTTTTTAAAAGTCTGTCATTTTACAAACAATATATTTATTTAATATTAAAGTAATTTTGTATCAATTACTGTGAAAATGAGAGTTGTTTTTGTGCTTTTAACGATTTCTTGTTGACTTAATTAACGTAATTAGTGTCTTAAACTTTATTCACCTTTCGCTGATTACAATAGACTCTATTATTATGAGACTTTTAGTAACAGTTAAATGGAGCTAACAACAAGAAAATGGCCTGTAAAATAAAATGTTTGTTTTAATTTAATTATCTAAAAAAAGGCGACTAATAATACACTTTGTGTCTGAAGACAAATGTTGCATATTGTGTTGGCAAGATCCTCCCAATAGCTGCTGTCTGTCACAGAATGCGAGTTAAGTTACAGCAAATTCTTTGAGCATTTCTTGCCTTTGCTGAACAGTGGGAGGTGGAGGATGACAGGACAAATGTGGAAGGAAGAAAAAAGGGAGGGAGAGAGGGGGATGACATGCAAAAACGGTTTTATAAACCTGGGATGTTGTGGTTAAACGGTGTCTGCCTCAGACCCTGCGGCCAGCAGGATGCCCTGTGAGCAGCTTTTCTCACATTTGATGAGTAATACATGTGAGAGTGACTTTTTGACATGAAAAATAGCATGCGGTGAAATTCAAATAGCATCACAATCATGAGGAAGTAGTTCATACTGGAGATGTTGACAAGACAAATGTTTGTTCATTGGGTTGTAATAATCTGTAATCAGAGCACAGCAAATGCGTTTTCCATCAGACTGTTTTGTAGTGCAGATAGATTTGAAAAATTGCCTTAGGACTGTGATCAAACACTGGATTCACATCATCTCAAACAGCCAGTATTAGAACATTTTGTAAACAGTGTTTATCTGTAATCGCTGTCTTTTTTCTGACATAGTAAAAAGAAGAAGACATCTTCTTAACTTTTTTTTCTTGAGTAGAGGTTGGCATTTAGAGTGGAGATGAGTCAGTGCTACGTTTTATACAAATACTGTTGACTTTAGAAATCAGACCTCTGGGAGTAAGTAGTTCCTCAAATAGCCGTAGAGATGGGCAGTGTTTCCCCAGAGTGAAGGTGTGTCCTACTTTGCACAAGCGAAGGGAGGCAATTTAAATTCTTTGAAGTGCTTTGCAGACTCTGCTTTTAAGAGTTGGAGCGAGACACATAAAATGTTGAATCTAGGAATTTGTTTTGAACAGAAGAAACAAAAAAACGTGTTTTATTTGGAAGACTTTGTGAGAAATTATTTGTATTTAATTATTCAAATCTTTATTGCTTTCATGCCAGTGGCCGACTCCCAGTTACTTCAAGTATTAAGAGCACAACAACATGAATTGGCACCATTAGTACAAACCTGCAATTTTACACTGTGTTAGCTTATAAAAGTCTGTGTGTGTGTGTGTGTGTGTGTGTGTGTGTGTGTGTGTGTGTGTGTTCATAATCAGCTAGTCTCCTAAAGGACCATACCAGTCTGTTGGCAAGTTTTAGTCCCTTAACAAGAAATCATCCACACTTACAGCTTTTGATTTTAAAAACTCCAGATTTCCAATGATTAAATTTTATACATTATATAATGTATTCATTTTCCTCATGAGAATCAATCAACAGACTCTTAAAGTTTACTTGAATTGTGCCTAAAGAGCTTTTACATTATCAATGTGTGATGCTAATGGTAATGCTTTAATATAAAAAAAATTGATATGCATTACCTTGGAACAATACATACCTTTCACAAAATGGCATTAAATGGAAATCAATGGCTGACTGGAACAGGAGTAAAATCTAAATGTCTAAAATCTAAAAATTTAAATGATAAAACACAGCAACATTTTACAAAATACAGTGTAAGTACGATACAAAGTAAATGGTGTTAATTGGCTAAAATATGCTAAATCAATGGTATTGTCCATTAATGTGAAATATAAAAAGTAAAATTAAGTTTTTTTCTACTTCAAGTCAGCATTAACTGACTCAATATTTATGAAGAAAAGAACAGTTTAGACAACATATAATTGGTTTATTGATTATTAAAGTGAAGACCTCATTTTATACAGTATAACATACATGATGATTAGATGATTATGCAATATGGACTGTTTTGCATGTATGTAATGCATCGTCTCTGCTAGATTAAGAGGTTGATTGCAATTGAGCGAAGATTTCACTTACCTTTTTTCAAATAGTTCAATAAAAAATTGTCAAATACCTTTTTAAGTGGTAAAATGTAAACCAGATAGCATTAAACCTCTTTACAAATGTATGTGGTGTTTCAAACTGGTGTATAATTAGTGTAGAAATGTAACTTTCAGGATCCAGCACTGATATACTGCAGTGGATCAGTAAATGACAGACATAACGTTTTTGCCCATAATTGTGATTATATCTTACCAAAACGTCCCTTAACTGACAAAACGCTTATCATCATTTCAGAATGTTCCTCATAAATGTCTTTTGAAAAAATACATATTATCATAAATCCCAAGTTATAAAACACCAAGCTCTCACCCACAGTTGTTCCTGAACACTTGGGTGGGTTTAGACTGCTGCTGTGTCAAACCAGGTGACAGTTTCAGATAAAGACTTGTGCACAGCTGGTGCAATGCTTCTTCAACCTGACATTGAACTTTTACAAGATTTTTATTTTATTTCTGTGCATAAACATTTTAATGAATCTAAGTGTTCCCCAGACTCCTACACATTGTAATATGTGCAGCTTTTAACTTCAAACTCAAGATGGGATTAATTCCAGTACAGTATGCTGATAGTTTTACATGGCAGTGAAATTACTCCTAAATAAAAGCTGGTGTTCCTACCTTTTATTTTCTGTATTTCGTTAGCGGTGCTACTGCCGGGGGGCAAACATTAATAACTAATTTGGTTATTAAAGCTATTATTAAACACAGGTTTTGTTTGTATACTAACTTGTAAATCCTCAATTAAAGTTCAGCCTTCCAGGATAATAATAACACTGAGGTGGTTGAGAATCTGTATGAGATCACAGTAACAGTGGGCAGGTCTATTTAAAGAAATAATCCCCCAAGACAGAGTGGTATAAGTATTAAATGCTTGTGAAAAGTTGTAGTGTGTGAGTAATAGAAAGTATGATTATTTATATAAGATTTGATTGTGTTTTGTGAAATAAGTAAGTTTTATGCTTGTCTCTTTTTTATATATTTTTTGTAAAACATGATGAACCCAGAAGGGTACTCGGAGGGCAAAGACTTTCAGCAAGGCCATGCCCTATTCTGCAATGTTAATGAAAGTGAAAAATAATTCATGCATCTGTCCCTCGAGTTGAATCCACTCCAAAACTGAAAGAGGTTCTTTCCTGGCCAACACTATAACCTTTCAGCAAGTTTTGTGAAAATTAGGCCAGTAGTCAAATATCTTGACATTGGTATTGTGACAAGAAAATATTTAGATTTCTGATAAATGATCAGTAATGTTTATACAATGGTGAAGAGGGTGCAGGCACATCATTTTACAGCTGGAACAGTTTACTGTAGTGCAGCCTTAAACAAGGAAAGGACAACAATAGTATTATCTTTATAATATCCAGATCCAAGGCAAATTTAGTCACATATCAGCGCAGCCTGATTATACAATGTTATACAGTATAAATGACCCAGTCATATATAGTGAGCCTCATCTTAAAATAGCTCCACCTGAACCGGCCACATCATTAAAATGCTGCTTACTTCAGTAAATTTTGAATATTGAATCTTCAAATTGGTCTTCTGTACAACTGAAGAACTGAGAGTTAAATTTAGCATCACCCCTTCCTTAAAAATAGATGCATAATGAAAGTCAGTGTTTCGGCAAAAAGCAGAAGACTTGAACTTTACCTCGTGTCATTTATTTATACAGAAAGACGGACCTTCTTTGCAGGCAAACCATTTCTAGTGAGAAGAGAGTACATTACATTAATCTGACTAATGAGCTATCACATTGAATAAATAAATCTACAAGAACAATAATGTATTTTAATAAGAAATGCTAAAGGCCACTAAGATGAAAAATTACCTCTCAAAAGTCTTAGCCTATAGAATAAATCTGACTTCCCCATTTTGTTGACACGTGCGGGCCATGTGAAGTTGATTTTAATAATTGATCACCAGAAAGTGCTGGGAGAGAGCTTTGCTGATAAGCAAAAGAAAAGGTTTTTGTGTTTGAATCACAACATCCTATCGATCCTCTTTGAATAACGCTTAGTGGAAGAGTCACAGACTTAGGGATTATTTATGGATCCCTCTTGACCTTAGCATTTCCCAGGGAGATTGTGTTTAAGGCTATGAAATTGACTGCCAAATCTGCACACATACAATGGATAAATCTAAAGTGACAGCAATAATCAGAGTAGAGAGATTAGCAGTTTTCAGCTTTTTCTTTTTTTTCTTTATCCTACAAAGAAATACATCATCATCAGCCTCACCTGCAGTGTGGTCGCTTTTAGCCTGTGTGTGGTTTGGAAGACACTATTCTCATTTGTCACATTTGATCCATCAACAATTTGCTTTAAACAGAAACAGCACAGGAATATTTCTGCAGATAGATTTTGCATTAGTATTGCACCCAATTCCTTTTGAATCAAAGTTTAAAGTCATCTCTGCATCCTGAATGTCTAAGGTTAAAAAAGTATTACACCATGGTGCAGACTACCAATCTTTAGCAGCTTCAGGGTGTTTCAGAGGCTTTGTAGAAAATAAAACAAATTAAGTAAAAATATTTGACTTTATAGTGGCCCTAACATGGAAATACTCTTCTTTTGTGTCTGCTCCATAATGAAAATTATTCTGTTGTTATTTTTTAATTTCCCCTGCTTGCTTCACTTGTCTATTCGCACAATCTGCTGATTTTTGGGTCGAAGTGAAGATGCCCAGAAACAAAATGGTTTAAAGATTTGTTTTATAGAGTGGACTCTATCTGCCCGCTGTGCCAAACTAATACGCAGCAGTTTGAGAGAGCAATCAAATGGAAATGGAAATTTGAGCAGCTTAAAGATGAAGCTCATTTTTCCCTTAAGAGCTTATGAGTGTTCTGCCAAAATGTGTGATTCTCTTTTTCACTGCGACTGTACCGAGGGTATACTGGCTGATGTTCACAGCCTCCTTCTGTTATACATTGTTTACACTTTTATTGTGCCTGATGCCTGAGATTACTTTACAGAACAATGGTGCCAGTGTTTCTCTGCTGTTTATTCAAAAAGACACAAACATCGTTTATTAATACTTTCCACGTTAACAAGTTTAGAGGTTTAGAAGTTTTGGTAAATGGTAAATGGAGTGCACTTATATAAGTTTTATAGCTTTACTAACATTTAATAAGTATTTTATTCCAACTTCTTCTTTCTTTTAAAACAACAAAGTAATCCAGGATTTTTCCTCTGCGTTCTCACACAGGTTATCATATGAAGTAGCATTAACTTAGTACAGTTTATTGACAGCATCTTCCAGGTCACAGACTAATTGAAGTAAAAAGTTACACATACTGAAGCAGTCACAGAGTTCACCAGAGTTCACCAAAGGGGGCAAAACCGCGTCCGTCCAGGTAAAATACCAAGATTTTTAGCAAGGCCACGAACATGTCCGAGCCGTAGGCATTATTTTTAGTGTCCCATGAAAACAGTTTCCATTAGGGGTGGGAATCACAGAGTAACTTATGATGCAACACTATCACTAAATGTTGTCCATTATAACGATTGTATAACAGTACAGCGATTTTACAATGCTAGTCCCAATAATCTACACATCACAAAATAAAACTAAGACAGACAGACAGACAGACAGACAGACAGACAGCTCTCTGCTTGAATGTATAAAGAGAACTGGACACAGCGTTGGAGGCGGGGCCCTGTTCATTCCTATAAAAGTTGTTTAGTGGCGCATGAAGCTCGTGTTTAAAATTCCCCGGATCCCCTTAGAGCAAGCATATGAGGAATTTCTAATGGCTAACTTACTTAACCCTATGGGAGAAAGTCTTTTTGGGCATCAGGTTCTTCTTTGCCTCATGTTATATTTAATAAGCACTTCAAGGAATCACAAAGTGACTTGACAAGTCAGATTTTTAGCCAATCTGTTTAGATTAAAACATTGATATTTGGCGCCAATCATTAATGTATCTCAATAGGCAGGAATACAATATATCTTTGTTTCAATATTTGGTCCTAACCATGGTTAGGACCAAATATTATATTACATTATGTTGTGAGCTATTTAAATGCTGTGATGACAAAAATCAATTTATGTTTTTGTGTGTGGTTAAGTTTGTGAATATGTTTTTTTCATTTGCTTATGTTTTCTTAAGTTGCCGTGCATTAAGTTATTTTCTTCTTTGGTCCACCCTTAACTTACTATAATGCTCCACAAGTCTTATAGTCTCACTTTCAAACGCCTTCCCCTTGCTGCAGTCACAAAGACTTCTATTTAGTGCTTGTTTGTGCTGCATCAAAGATCCAATGCTGTTCTTTTAAACTTTCAAAAAACTTTTAACTTCTGTTTTGTGGTAAATAAATAAAAAACAACCTTTGAAGGTATAGTTCCTTCCTTGGTTTATTTAGAAGTGAGGTAGTTTCTCTTTTTAAAGCTACACCTTTCAACACAACTGACTGAGGCAACAAATTCAAAGAATGTGGAGGCAGACAAAGAGCTGAAGTGATGAAAGAATGAGACACTGAGAAGAAAAGAGACGTACAGGATAGTTGTCACTATGAAACAGCCGCTGATCTGTAATGACACTGATATATTCACGAGATAATCCGTGTATATGTGTAGATCCTTCTTCTTGGCATGCTGAATCAATACAGACAAAGTAGCTACAACTAGAAAATATCTACGTGAGACATTCTTGCAGATGTATATTTGGTTGGCGTTCAGTTGAATATTAATGATTGCCGGTGTGCATCTGTATATTCTACCAGGGCATGTGTGAATGGTGTGAATGTTAATATGCAGTTGTGGGGACCAAGTATTAGCAGTGGATTACAGGTGACTAGCAGGCTTTTGAATCTCTTTCCTCTGATACCCTTTGAATGTGTTCACTCCCTTTGAAGTGATGTCAGTTTTAAAATATCTCAGCCCTTTTATGTTTAACCATGAGTGTTTGCGTTCAAGGATTCTTTCTTTTTCATTTTTTTAGAGGGAGGAGATGAAAGCATCACAACAGTCAGCATCCATCAAAGAACGGAAAAGTCTGGGAAAAGTCCTGCACATAACGAAGCATGACTTGTTAAAACACAACGTGAGGCGGTTGTTGTGTCTGCGCCGGGTGATTAGGGTGCAGCAGCGGGTTAAAGAGTTGAATGACAGACGGATCCTGACAGAGCTCGCTCGCTGCTCTGTCACTGAATTTGATCGACTGATTGTGTGTTTTGCAGCAGTAATGAGCTTTACAGTATGTGCGTAATGTGCCAGGAGCTGATTCGTATGCTGGATGAGCTGGCTAATTGTTCACACTGCACATTCCCCCAGTCCCATGGCTCCTCTGATTTGGATTCATTTAGCCTTTATTTTACCTCATTATACAGGCCTGTGTTATTGCCAGGTTGTATGTGAGGTGTTTTGCAGTGTTGAAATTGACTCTGGTAATTTAATTTAAAAAATCAACTGTAGAACCCTGCACCAATTTAATACAAAACAGAGTGGGTAGGTGCAAATCTAAACTCATCCGTTTTGAAAGGGTGAACTATATTTGAGTGTTTTTCAGACTTGAAAACATCCTCTTGTCATTTTCAATTTTATTGCTCTCAACAACAAGCTGCAAAAAAACAGCTTTATTAATTTCCTCATATTGCAACCAAAAGCAAAAATCCCAAGCTGGAGTTGCCAATGAACTCTGCTTCCTTCAACCGTGCACACAAATCAAATGTTAGGAGCAGATGTGGGGCCATTTTTTTTATTTCAAGGAGCAAAGCTGGCTCACAGCTAAGAGCAGTAAGGCTAGGAAGAGGATGCAGAGCTGCAGTTCAGTAGGTCTGTAAGCCGAGGGATGAAAATGTTCTCTGATGCTGATCCTGCGGTTGCTCTGGATCCCAAACAGCAGCACAGAGAACTGACAAAACCGGGTATTTACTCTGGCATTCCAGTGGCAGTCTCTTCTCTGCCCAAAACAAACAATACCCTATGCATGGCCCTGATCTTCCTGGAAAAACACACTCTCACTACTGTGTTTAGGCAAAAAAACATTCCCTCAAATGCCATTTTCCTCGTCATCAAAGCTCTATCAGTCTGTGCTGCTGTATTAGTAGTATGGTTAAGATATAAATTTGTAAAGAAAGGAAACTCCTGCTAGGGAGTTTCCACCACTGCGGGGGTGTTCAAATTCTTTCTGTAAAGATTTTCCCTGAATTTTCCTTGTTAATCATCATATTCGATTCATCTCCATCTCTCCCAGCGTGACTGAGTGAGTGAGGAAGTCCATGCGTGTGTGTGTGTGTTCGTGCTCTTCAGCTTGGCACTGTACCATTGTGTGGGCAATGCACCCCTGAGGGTAGTACCCCACAAAGCAAGTAATGGCGCTGAGCATGCAGATAGAGGCCTGATTTAGACTGAGAGGCGTCTCTAATCTTACGAGGTGTCAGCAGTGTTTTGCCATAGATTAGCCGACTCTTTCTCTTTATTTCCTCTATGATCATCATCTCTTCTGTGTTCATCATCACCTCCGGCAAGGACCGCTGTGCAACACCCCACATTCACATTTTATTATTGTTATTAGTAGTAGTAATAGCAGCTGGATTATCGTTGTTAGCAGCAGCAGCATTTGGTGTATCAGAAGGGATACAGTATGAAACAAACACTGAGCACCAGACATCTTAGAGAGCCACTACAGGGCGGGGCATCAAACCCAAATGTGTCTGAAGAACACAGTGCTGAAAACTGTCAAATACTGAGAGTTAGCATGGAAAGCCTGGTCAGATTAATAAACTTGTTTTCTCATTCTTCAGTCTGAAAATGATTTAATTTAAAAAAACAACAACACATTTTGTTATTTAAAGTTTAGTGTAAAAGTTTGTTTTTTCAAATGATACCCAGCTATCGTCCACAATTAAACACAATATAATGCAGTGGTGGGAAGTGACTAAATACAATTACTTAATGCAGTTCTGTAGGACATCAACTAATGATCATTTTTGTTACTGATTAATTACCTCGATTACCGATTGTTTGGTCTGTAACAGGCGTGTTAAAAGCTTTGCTTAAAGAGTTCCAATTTCAGGAGCCAGAATGTGATTGAGGGCTGTATAGAAAAAAAAATAGTTGAGTGATTAGTCGATGAGTCTAATGGCTAAGTCTGTATTTCAAAGTGGGGGCAGGTCCCAGGGGACATCATGGAGGCCTCAACAAATAAAGAGGGAAGGAAAAAGAGGGAAAAAAAGATTGTAAATGGACTGCTTTCGATACTTTTCTAGTCATAGCGACCACTCAAAGCACTTTTACACTACTGATCAGCATTGACACAGTCAGACACATTCATACACTGGTGGCCATCAGAAAATTAACCTTCACACACACTCACACACTGACTGCCATGGCCAGGGTTCAAACCTGCGACCTTAAGATCAGTGGGCCGCTGCTGTACCATCTGAGCCACAGCTGTCTCACAAATGTCAAAAAATTATTATCATTATTATTATGTGTATTGTTATGAAATAATAACATAAACTGTATTCCAAATACTGCCAGTGAAACTTATTTCGGGGGCCTTGGCATACTAAAGTTGAATCACTTGATCAGTTGACTAATTGTTGCAGCTCTAAACTTTATTTGTGTATTTTAGTTTTATGCTAATTTACACACCTGATAAATTTTAGGGCACTAATAATGCAATTTTATACGTTTTTAGTCCTCTACATCTAAATCTACAATTAGCAAATCATATATGATACATTGTTTTTCAGTTAATTATATTTAAACATACACAATGTACTTAACCTGACTTAACCTCAACCAACTACAACTTTAAAAGGCTGCTTACCCATCCATCCATTAGTAATAAAAATCCAATTATATAATGTGTAATGATATAGCACTAGCACTAAACCCCCTCTGCTGCTGTGCACGGCATGAATCACTGCATTATTTATTCAGCACAATGTCAGTGAATTTACATTGTTTGTGTTAAATGATGTTCTAAATGTACACTTGCAGCTATAGAAGTGACAGATATACATCTTCTCCATCTGAGGTGAGAAGTGCAGGCAGAGATAAGCGAACATTTTGTGATGTGATCATATTAGTATATTTGTGTGCTACACAGCCGTACAGATGCTATAAGCTCCTGTGAATATGTGCGAGTCTGTCAGTCTGTTGGAGTCTGGCTTGCCTGGTGTGAGGAGTCTTTGATGTTTTGCTGCAAGATCTGGCGCTCTGATCTAGAGCATGACAGAGATGACATTATGCGAGACTGCATCGGGAAATTCGGCATATACAATATAATGTTTCTCCACACAACATCGTGGCCGCATGTTTCCCCTGTCCTCATATTCTCATCCTGCTCTCAAAACAAATTGACTCATTCCCATTAGAATAAGCTGCAAACATTAGTTTTAAATTGACAGTACAATGTATGCTAATGGTGTCGGAGCTGTGGTCGCGCAGTGTATCCCCAAAGTAGTTACAGAGGTGTCTTAGCTGTTTCTGAGAAAGATGTGGAAAAGCCATTACAACTTAAACTGTGTAAATTGCTGCAAGCAAATGTGACCACCCTGAGTCATGTGGGTGGTACACTAACAACGAAGTCGAACTCGCCTGAAATAGAAACACAGCCGAACACGACTCTGCATATAAATGCGTGTATACTTCGTGCTGCATTATATTGCTCATTTGTTTACACTCTGTGCCAGTTGGGGGCACATGAAGATTAAAGAGGTAACTTTAACCTATGGAAGCTGGAAACAGCGGTGACAGAAAAATCAGAGAACAAGAGCAACGGGGTTCGTGGTGAAAAAGCGTCAAAGGCAGCAGAGGGAATGAAGAGTTAGAAACAGTTTGATTGATCATAAAGGTGCAGATATTTCTCTAACAAGCTTAGCAAACTGTGCCTCTAAAGGCTTCCTTTTGAAAGTGTTGACCAACAGTTGTTAACCAATAGATACAAAGGCAAAACAGTGCAAATACAGTATTTCAGACACTTTTTGACAGCCTCGCATCAGAAGTTGTTTGCAAAGTTTAGTTTTACTCAAAGCCAGCAGGTCTCTGAGCAGGATGGAGGCGGATGCCAGTGTCCCTGCTGTTCTGATCTTTTCAGATCATGTCTTCTAGGGTCAGGTCACCCAAATGACAAAGAAAATACATTTTCCCATTTACGCCTAGTGGTTTCTAAGCATTTAGTTAATTTTAGTTTTGTTTGCCAATTTTGTGACTTTGATATTTCTGCTTCCACCCCAAACACAATGGCAGTGAATTCTGTTTGTGGTGATTTAAACAATTTCAACAGTTTTGATTAAAACTATCACACAGAAGAAAGCAGTTTCTTTTTAAATGTAAATTTTCCAGCCCAGTATCCCCACTTAATTCCATCAACATTGGGTAACTCAACAGCTCACAATTAACATTAAGTACCAACATTCAATGTCACTGTAGGAAGTAGTGGACCCTTTATGTAGCGAGGCCGATTTGGAGAGATTTTGAAGGTTCAGGTGAATGGACTGCCATGCAGGGCATTAGACTAGTACAGGAGAACAGAGTCAGTCTGCATTCTGCCAGAGACATTTTTATTAAAGGTGCTATTTGTAATTCCTGGCCACATGCTCCAAAATAATATGGGGCAGTATTTTACTTATGCAAGTAATGTAAAATTTACTAAATGCAGCGATGACTCATCAAGACTGTCTTAGACAAGCAATAAACCTTACAATGTCTAAAATTAAGGCCTACACCCAAACTGAGATTCTGCAAGAGTCTTATCTCACTCAGTGGAGTCACAGAGAACAACAGTCCAACAGAGAGGAGTCACAGGCGGATGTGATGTGGGGACGATGCAGCCTGCTAGCTTCGGGGCTAAGTCCAGTATCTTTTCATGCAGTCCACTCTTAGCCCAGTCTGGATCCTGGCTCGCTTGCCTCACTTCTGCTCCCCCTCGCATCGCTGCCTGTGGCTCCTCTTTGATAGCTCTTCTTCTCTATGTGCTTCGCTAAACGAGTAATTTCCAACAGGAAGAAGCTAAACCCTCTGGGGACTTAACCGTTGTTATAGTTTATAGGTTTTAGAATGTTTAAATAAAAAATATGGCCAGATCTTTAAAAAATACAGTTGATGCAGTGTTGCCAAGTTGGTTCAAAAACATAATTATTAGTTTAAAGGATATGGATATTAAGAAAAACTGGGAAAATGTCAACACTATGACCAATGCAGGAAAATAGTTTGTCGGCCTACCCAAGCTTATTTTTACCTAAATAATTAATCATAAAGCCGCACAGTTGAGTGGAAAATTGCCAAATATGGCAACATTTCTTGGGCGTAAATTGAAATGAAACTCGGGGTTTTGCAGATTTATCAATTATTGACTTCATTGTCTGTTGACAAGGTTGAAATTTTGATTGATGCTTTGCAGGACTGTACATTCAATTCCATTAACCTCCACTGTTTTGGGTTTCTACCATTTGTTTTTGTTATTTGGCTGAACTGACCTTTTAAAACTCTTAAGGACTGTTTAAAGAAGAATTCAGTTGTTTCTGAATTCTGGTGTCTTATTTTCCTATTTTTGGACATTAGTCTTCACAGTTACAGCAACAGTTTTCACACCCACTTAATTGCTGTGATCTGGAGAGGTGGCAACATTTCTCGACACAGCTATACAACAAGGTCCAGCAGGCAAGCCACACTGGACATACGAGCCGAGTGGGAGAGGAGAGATAATGCCACATTAAATACTTTAACGCCAGTTTTTTATAATAAAAAAATCACAGAGAAAGAGAAAGAAAAGGGCAGATACACACAGCAGCATGAGTTTACATAGGTTCACCTCCCACTGCTGACTCTGTCCATATGTAGTTTCCATGTCTTCGTATTTGTCTACAAATGTTCTCAGCAGGTCGAAGGATATCTACTGTAGAAGCAGTAAGTCAAACAAATGAAGATGGAAAAGCTTGTTTGCTTTTGACTCACTACTTCTAAACATGTTCTCCCTTTGATCACAGGGGTTTCTGCTTGTTTCCTCCCACACTCAACAAACATACAATCACGGGGAGTGGAGACCAAATTGCCCAGTTGGTACGAATGCGAATGTGGACCCCGGCAAGGCTTACAGTCGCTGAGGCTAATTGGAATCCAAATATAGAATAATAAACCTGCTCTTTGCCCACGCCACTGGTCGTCATTGTTAGACCTCCTCGGGGATGAGTTTGAATGCCGGCACCAGTCAGGCTCAAAGCTTGTGCTGCTTTTTTTTCTCGATGTGTTTTGAGTTTGCGTGTGTGTTTCTGGCCTGTCAGTGCGGCGCATCAGCAGTCGTAACAGCCGGTCCCTGTGGAGGGCAGACTGACAGGTAGGTAATGATCAAAGAGGCCGTTTCCTGTGTTTCATGTTGGGCTCAGAGAGAGACACATCTGTACTGCCGGTGCCTCTTCTTTTTCATGGGCTCCGGTTGCAGATAGCACTCACTCATCTCACATGTGTGCATGCATACACGCACAAGCACAAACTTTAGTCATTTTGAGACTCCTCACATTAACAGCTACTAACACATTTCTCAGATTCAGCCTCACTCTCTCCTGTGCCGCACTCCCTCTCTTCTAATAAATCGCTGAACTCTTGCCGCCTGCACGCCAACTCTCAGTCATCTCAAACTGTCATCTGAACTGTATCGCACATCCATGAAATATTAACCTGAAGGGGAAACACAGGCAAAGCCACCCAGTCTGTCTCCAATTTGACCCCCCCTCCCCTGCCTCCCCAAGTAAGCAGGACTATCTCTCTGACTCAGGTGCCAGGCCACTCACGGATATCTTACCCTCAATCTTGTGTCCACAGTTGCCAGTGGCTGTGTGGACGGGTTTGTACTCGGCTCTGCTCTGTTCAGCCTGCCAGTTTCTGTTTAATCAATTGAAGCAATTCAGATTGTATTTGAGAAAGGCCAAATCTCATCTCAGCTTGGATGTTGTTGGAAATGAAGTGCATCCTTGAGGATGGGTGTAAAAACAGCTTCACTTTATCTGGAAGATTAAAACTTCAGGGTCACGGTAATCTGTCTTAATGAAACTGTCAAGTAATCCGAGAATCTGTAAACTGTGTGTGTGTGTGTCACGCTGGCGTTTTCGGGCATTCGTTTGTGTGCATGTGTGTGTTTAGGCTCACTGAATTTATACATGATTTTTAAATTACTGATTGGCAGACTAGAGGGTTATGTGATTGCAATGAGAGGTGAATTAACTAGCAATTAACCAATGTTAAGCTAATTACGTAGCCAATCAAATAAAACTACTCAGAGCAGGTAGGGGAAGCATGAAGAGCTCATTTAATCATCTACAAGAACTCCTCCTTTATGCACACTTAGGTTTGATCTCTTAGCCCTCTTAATTTTGCAGGAAATTTCATTTGTACAGGAGGCTCCATTTATGTGAAAGACTCACACCTTTGTACAACAGGCAATGGCAAGACTCAATACTCCTTTTCTTCACACGGACTTCAAAAATCCACCTGAACTCTTCCTTTAACACCCGATTGTACAAAATGTACCACTGGATGAACAGGAATTGATCTATGATGGAAAACATGGTGACTGTTGGAGAAAAAAAGTCTGCTAAACCTTTTTCAGATTCTGAATGGACTTGAAATAGGTCATGAAGACGCAGAATCATGCTAACTGCACAATACAATTCTACAAATACTTCCTTTTGTAACACTTGGTGTAGCCCTTTAACATCCAGTTTCTTCAGGTTGGAAAAATCTCATTTTACTCCTCACACTGACAGTTTCATACAGATTATATTCTTTATCAGCTTGTTCAAACTCTTCGTTGAAGCTAGGGTTAGGGTTAGTTTACAGTTTACACTGTGTGAAATATGGAAATATTCTACATATCTTGTGCACCCGTTTACAAACACTTCCCCCAAAATTCACCCAGACATGTTTGGTATCTTTTGAAACTTCTGGAAGTTCTCTAGAATTTGAAATAAGGTTTTGTCGGTTTTGAACAATGTTTGGCTGCACAGTGTGAGTTTGTACTGGCTTTCCAGACGGGTGGGACATCCATCTTGATCATTGGTTTGGACATGAATCAGGTTGAGCTCTTTCTATTTACAGTGGATGTTTTCCAGAGTTAAAATTTTTTACGGAAATTAAACTCACAAGATGTACTGCTGTCTGTGCCCGGCTTTTCAGATGCAGCTTGTATTTGCCCTTAGTTTTTCTCTGCTAATAGCGCTTTTAGATGTTTGCAATAACAATTCTTTAAGTTGAGTGTGTCTTATAAATTCTTGTTCAAAGTCAGTGTACACTGTAATATATGATTTACATTATATAATGAATTTATTCCACGGTCTGTGTAATTATTGGATTTTAATAGGCTGTAGGGTGCTCATTAATTCCTGATAATGAATACCTACCAGGTAAAGCCTGACAGATATATCGGTTGACAGATATTATCAGCCAATATTGGCCTGTCAAAGGCCTATCTGTATCGGTGCGTTATGAAAACTTTTTTTTTTTTTTTACATAATATGGAATGCAGAAATTGTTGCTTGCTGTGATTTAGAAATGGTGTTAGCTGTTACGTTTTTCATCTTTTCTTTTTTTAAATAGTCAGCAATTGACTTAAACTGCACAGTAATTATGTTTATTTAGCTATTTTTCAGATTCCTATATATTCTTTATATTCTCAGTTATCATTTATAGAAGTGGCTGACAATGTAACATTGTATGTATAATGTAAATTAATGTTAAATATTATTTAATAAAGTTTTATATTTGAGAATGTAGCTCTCGGGGTACATTTGCAGAGTGGTGAAAAATCGGTACACAATAAAAAAAAAGTCCATTTCATTCCAGCTCAAAAACATTACTATATCAGTTATTGATTATTTCCTCTAAAATCAGTATCAGCATCAGTCTCAAAAATCCCACATCAGTGGGCTCTACTACTAGGTGGTTCCAATTAAATGTGTTCATTTTTTTCAATTTATGTGCTGGATTCATATCAGTCTGTATCAAAAATGAGTAACCACAGCAACAGGGACGTTGTCAAAGCCTCTGTTTACAATGTATTGCATTTGCCACATGTTAACAAGCTCATATCTAACTACAGCGAGTGAACTCAACAACACAGGATGGTGACTGTAACACACACGCTGCAAGAAGTACACTGCCCCTCTGAAAGCGGTCATCTCACGTCTCATTGGCTATTTGACTCGCTATCTCGCTATCAGGCGGTTACTATCAGGCGATTACTTATATATATGATATTGATTTTGGAATGATGACATGGCTGGACCACTAGCTAGCCATCTTTCTCATACTGCCAAATTATATTTCCTGTTTGTCAACTGCACGTAAAAAATAATTTTCTCTTTGGCAAGTGATCATGGTATTAGCAGCAAGCCCTCAAGGTGTCTATTATCAGGATTTAATGGACTCCACAGAGGTCAACAGTACTGGCTTCCCTTTCCTCCAGTTATTGTTAAAAGACACCTTGTCAGATATTATCCCTATATGATGAATGTGTAATGATTGTAGTGCCACTGCAAAATGTAAACAAAAACAGAATCAGTGTGTGTATCTACAAAAATCTGAATGTATCAGTTCGTACATACAACAAACTGTCTTTTTAATAAGGATAATAAGTACATATAATATGGAGAAAGAGAGAGAAAAAACTAAACAATAATAATAGAAGTATTAATAGAAACTATACAAGAGCCATTAAAAGAAAAATATGAGGTAAATTGCCAGTAATGAAAGAGATTTGTAGCAGCAAAGTTAGCAACTCTAGTACATGTAAACAGCATCAACAGATGAATATACAAAATCTAAAGTAATGCTACGTAGTGGTTGTTTGTTAATGAGGTTGTAAACTGCTTTAAATGCATTAGGAGTTAAAATACGACTGAATATATTGTCTGTATATCTTTTATTTACATTTGCTTAAAGCTGGAGTAGGAATGAAGCCGATTTCCTCTTCCAGAGAGGGCTTGTCAATAAACACCAGCGAACTCGAGACTGACCCTTGTTTTTTTAACACACCCGAGGCTGGCAGCTGATCTCACTGAAAACCAACTGAATCTCTGTAAAGGGTGGGGGGCGGGGGGGATGTGTAGCTGGCAAGCATGGAAAGCTTCAAATGATTGATAGCCATTTGTTTTGCCTGCTTAATACAACATAAACTCTCCAGCGATTCATCACCAGAGTGAGGGTTTTCCACGGTGCCTCTGCAAACCCCACTAAAAATAATTCATTTTCTGCAAGCTACGAGCCAGGCACTAATGTTAAATATTCATGCGGGTCCAGTCTAAATGATGTGGCCATTGGCACACAGTTAGAGCACACTCTGTGGAAGGCAGGAAATGTCAAGCTGTGAATAAATGAAAGCAGTGAAGCCGTATATTACCCTGCCATTGTGAATTTACTATAGTTGCCATTTTGTACGGCCACTTCAAATAGATCTCTTTTATAATCAATACACTCAGTAAAACATGGAGCATATTGCCACGTTGGCAATAATCTGGACTCGTTGTGTTTGCTCATCCTTTATTCACTGTTTGTGTTTGTTGCCTAATTTGTGTCTCATGAATGTTAACTGAGGTGCTATTTCTGTTGTAAGACTCGGCATGTTCAGTGAAACAGACTATCAAAGCGACTAAGTTGACTCTCTTCAAAGATGTCGATGCAGTGCGAGCGCCTCTCGTCACACGAGATCAATACGGCTTGTGCCTATGCAGCTGTTACGGTTTGATTCGTATTGACTGCCACATCAGTCAACCGCATTCGTTTTCTGAGACGTTTTCACAGCACGGGCACGCTGATACGGAGAAGATGTTGTCATGGTTGCACATAAATTGTTTTTGAGACGTTATAGGTCATCTTCTGCCATGATATCAGTAAGCACAGTGGAGGGAAAGGGCACACTATAATGGAACGTACTGGGTTGAGTATCCATTTAGAGGAGAACTCAAATAGAGAGCATAATGTCCGCTGTGCATCATTTGGATGGAATGGGGAATGTTAAATGGCCTCATATTGACAGACACACTCTACCCGCATTCATTTTTATCACACACACACACACATGCATCTGCCGCTCACATTCACACACACATTTCCTCCTGCAGTCTCTGACTAATGAGGCCTAGGGCTGGAGATGGTTCCATCAAGGAACTTCCCCCTCTTTCTCTCTCTCTCTCTCTCTCTCTCTCACACACACACACACACACACACACACTCGCTCGCTCTCTCCTCTCTCAAACATGCACCTGATTGATAGCAGTGATTTGACTGAGAAAAGGGAAATGGGAAATTGAAAAATGGTGGAAGAAGATTGGAAACAACGCGCTGATTATAAACTCTGTGAGGAAACAAAAGGCCTTCCCTCTGCCTTTTTTCTTAGCAAGGAGGTAGCAGGTGTGTGTCTGACAGGTGCCTGATTGAGGCGCACAAAAGACATTACAACTGCAAACAAATGGACGTGTTTAGCGTCCCCGGATGCAGTTAACGTTTTGGGCTGATAGATGTGATTATGAGTATATGAGCAGTGGCAGCCGGAGAATGGGCACAGGTGTTAGGGAGAGTGGCGCAGAAAAGGAGGCATGTTATTGTTGTGATGATAATAATCCATCTATACAATTAATGGTATGTCATCAGCAAGGTCATCAGCCCTGGGGGATGTATTTAATATGTCTCATATTGTGATAATAGAGCCTCCCTCAGCTGGAGACAGATACACAGGAGGCGCAAGCCCACACAGATTTATCATCTTGTGAAAAAAAAAAAAGAAAAAAGAAAAAAGAGAACAACAATCATTGCATTCTAAATTCACTGATTTACAAAATAACCTCAATTACTTCGATGGCATCGCCATTTATTTTGGTCTTTTTATGTTTATGTTTTCATGTTTCAGGATAATAAACAATAGCACTTTTATAACAGTGAGAATAAATTAGGAGCTACCTCCTTGTGAAACAGCTTTGTGTATTCCATAAATGAGGGAGCGTCTTGGCCGAGGCCCCGGTGGTTTAATATTCTCTGAGAGCTTCCAGACAGTGAGTGGTGGTGCAGCAGCTGTCTCTTGACCCTGCTGGACCCCCACTTACCCCTCTGACCACCTCCTTTCCACTGGGCAGGCTGTGGCGATGACAAGCCTGTCAGAAGCTTCTCCTAATGTCCTAATTACCCCTCATACACACACACAGACACACACACACACACACACACACACACACAGTGCAGATGTATGCACATTCACCGTGAGTAAGCAGATATTCTGGCAGACGGGCTAGAAAGCACACACACACTGCTTCTGTGAACACTGCTCATGTGAGGGTTCCTGGCAAGAGACCATACTATAGGTGAGGCATTACAGCGTCTACCGAATAGCAAAAATCCCTCCCTCAAGACTCTTTGGAGGCTTTGATTCAAATCGTTCTGCGTGTGTTTTGATCCAGGCAGAGCTGCGTGTTGAATCAGAGCTTCGGTTTCTCTCCTGTGGTAACAAACGCAGCACTCCTGCCGCAACTTTTCTTTATAAAAAAAACTGAGACCGAGGCTGAAAAGAGCTTCGCAGCAGTGCCTGCTGCCTCTGAGGAGAAAAACACAAAAGGATGCAGCGTCGCCCGAAATAGACAATCTGAATGAGATGTGATGTGTCACTTTGCCAGAGGTTAAGCTTTGCCTCGGCTTTAAGCAAGAATCTCTCTCTGCTGCATTGGTTTTGGGTGCAGAGCACACTGCCGCTGCTGCACTTAAGTCCATGCTCAGTCAACCAGTCTTGTTAACATAACAGAGTGAATGATTGTGCCTCGTAGGAAAAAGGAAATCATTGTACCTCCCAGCAAATGCAGTTGGTTGGTGATTTATAGACCTCTGAAGTTACTGCATTTGTCACAATCACGCATGACTTAATAGCGTGTTACTATAATGCTCTTCCTGCCTCATATTACGTTGATTTGAGACATCCTGTCCCATTGAATAGTCTTGTTTTATTATCCCAAATTACCTTCTGATAGATGTGTCACCGTGATATTAAGCAACTGCAGTCTTTTTTCCACTTTGCCTTTTTTTTTTTTGCATTTTGATGCTGTTTTATTTGTGTAACAGGGAGAGCTCGGTGTCTGTCATGTGAGGCTGTGTGGAACAGCAGCCTGGCATCTACAGTAGTCAGAAATGTGTTAGCGCTCTTTTTTCTTGACACGACTGTGAGAGCCGAACGCTACCTGAGTTGTCATTAAAGAGGCTGGTTGTTTTTTGCAGCTTCTTTTACTGTGTGTGTGTCAGCCGCAGAGACATTTTAATGTGTGTTGTGAGTGACAGGACCCAGTCACACACACACCTATGAGATTATACACCTTCTTTTTGTTTCTAAAGACATTACAGATGCTGAAATGTCTTAATTTTAGCCTTTTACTCGTAAGAACATGCATCTATTGTTATTTTTGTGCAATTGTAGATGCCCGTAGCACTTTACTAAGAGGTGGCAGGGCAGCAAATTCAATATATCTGCTTTTTATCTGCCAGCATTTCTGAAGGATTATCCCTTAATCTCTCGGAGTAAAAGCTAGTCTTCAACTACATGTGTCCTCCTGGCTTTTCATGAGTACAACACAAACATTCAGGTCATAGATTGGACATTTACAAAGCATATCCCATTAATAGTGAGCAATTAACCACCGCTGTGGGGATACTGGCAAAATCTCCTACTTATTACAGTTTATCGTGCAGGAACATGCTCTGCATCTCCCCCAAACCAACCTGATTAATATGTTTCAGACGTCTCTGGGGAGAACTAATCTGAGTATTCCCAGTAGTGTTTGCAGGTGAGCGTTTCTGGATATCTCGCTGACAGGTGCGGCTGGATTAAGCTGTGCCTGACAGCTGATAATAACAAAAGAACCAGGTCAAGTCTATAAATACAATTCAGCTAAATTAATTAGTAATGCACAAAACTGCATTTTTCATAGGATAACAAAACAAGCTGTTACAAGCACAAATGCATCATCTGTCTCAGTGAAAGTTTCCAAAAATAAGCATGAAGTTTTTGACCTTATAATAAATTCACAGTTACTAGCTTTTGCCAGAGCTTTCAATTGTATCACACAATCAACTCAAAGTCTACCTACAAGCTTTTTCTGGAACTTTCAGTTGTATGCATGGATGGATTACTGAATGGTGCTATCGGGCAAAGGCCCAGAGAGTAAGAGGTCCCCCAGGCTTTCACCTGCAAAATCTCTTCCTGGTGGAGACATGTCTCTTTGAGTGACAATGGCCACAAAGAGACCTAAAATGACTACAAAGAGCCACAAAAAGGCAAGAGAGAACAACACAACCACAAAGAGATGCAAAACAGCTGCAAAGAGACACAAATAGACTCACGGCAACTTAAAAAAAAAGGGGCTTAACAATTGCAAAGACTTAAAATGACTTCAAAGAGACACAAAGCAACTACAAAGAAACTCAAAATGACAACAAAAAAGAGGCAAACTACTAGATAAAAAATACAAAAACACAAAAACAATTCAAAGAGGCAAAAAAACAGAGAGAGAGATGCATAACTACAACAAGACAAAGGAGCCATATGTCTCATAATCCGCCCATGACAGTTTAAGACTATCTTCATCAGCATATAAGTAGGGCTGCAATAAATACTCATTGTTTATTGTTAATACATCTGAAGATTATTTTCTCAATTAATTGTTATGTCTACAAAAGTGCCATTTTCTTAAGCCAAAATTCACCAACAGTCCAAAAAAAAAGGTGTTAAGTTTGCCGTCAAAGAAGACAAAGAAAAACAGGGCATAGCCAAATTAAAGCAGCTTGAGTCTGATTTTTTGGTAACATTTTTGCCTTAAGCCATGTGTGCCCAAAGACTATAGTTTAACAAGGACAAATGGCACATTTGTTCTTCTGATCTTCTAAAGTCTTGAAATTTAGCACAGACAAATTTGGCAGCAGAACAAGATTGAAATAAAACTTTTATCAACAGTAAAAATCTGGAATTTTGAAAAATAAGTTCATAGATACTAAATACATCAATTTTCTTATCACACTGTGTTTAGTCTTTGGGCACATGGGATTACTGTTTTTTTCCTGAAATATAATGGAGTCTAGGGCATAAACAGTTGTCTCATGTGCCCAAATACTTGGTAAAGCATGATAAGAAAAACAGACTTTTCAGCCGATTTTAAAAATGTCTTCACATTTGTTCTTAGGCGAACCTAGAGAACAATTCCACCATAAGAAATTCAAAATTTCAGGGGTGTTCCCTGGTAGAGCGCGTACCACAGAGGCCCAGTCCTCGTGAGCGGGCGGCCCGGGTTCGAATCCGGCTCGGAGCCCTTTCCCACATGTCTTCCCGTCTGTCTCCCCCTTTCACTCTCAATATCTGTACTGTCAATAAAGCTACAAAATGCCAAAAAAATATATCTTTAAAAAAAGAAATTCAAAATTTCAGTTGCAAGCACAATGGGTAGAACAATTAATTGGACATACGATTTATCTGTCCATCGATTCATGGGTTAATCATTTCAGCTGTAGTATGGGTTAGCACATTTGCCATTAAAATGGATATGATGAAATGCAATCATTGCATCTGCTCATGAAGACCAAGTGATATGGTTGAAAGCTCTGGGAAATGTTATTGAGTGGACCTTAAGCTTGGACTGTTCGGTCAAATCTCCAGTAATAGCTGCCATATACAAAGTAAAGGGCATTTCTATATCTGTAAGTAAAGTAGAACTTATTTATTGTGGATTTAAAAAACGAATGTGTCTGACAACAAAGACTTGGAATGAATAGTCAGACACTGTTTTTCTATCTTTTTGCAAGGACAGCCAAAACTCTTTGATCGGTTTTCCTTTGTGAAAATCCTGACCTCAAAAGTCGCCTGTGTTTATTGGGTCCACTCTGCAGGAGCTTGCTTCTCCATCCGATTTCCTTGAAGAGAAAAAGTTTGAAGCCCACCTCTGATCCCTCTAATTAAATGAAAACACAGTGGGCTATACACAGTATGACAGCATCGCTCCACTCACGCACACACACGCACGCACACAAAGGTAACCAACGTGAATCTCTATGGGGAACTACACAGAGTTCCAGCATCCAACTCTGTTGTGTCCTCTTATGCAGTGCGATCACACACTAGGTTGACATGCAACACGCTGCAGATCATGAGCATAAATAAGCAAGGGAATGTTTTACCTGAAAGGAAGAACGTTAATTCAAAGGCATCACACTAGTACTGAGAAGAAATGTTGCCTCATTAGTGTTACCCCACTGCTTTTACAGAGCAGCAGTGATAGAGGGAGAGAGAGAGGCTATGTGCCACTCTTACCACACAGACAGCCAGTCTCCTGAGATCTTAGTTTGCCTCAGTGACTAAAAAATAGTGCAGATTATTATGGATCCGTTGGTGGCAATGGGTTTAACTCAGATGCCTGAATGCAGGAGCACTTGGAGCCTCACGTCTCATAGAAAACATAATGCAGTGCAAAAATCCGCCCTTTCAAATGTTCACAACGAGCATGTTTCCAGCAGGAAACGTAGCATCAATGTAGGTGGAAAGCGGGAAATGTTCCACTTTTCTGTTTCTGCTCTGGATGAAAAGGAGAAGAGGTGAGGAGACAAGGACAGACATTATTTGGAGGATGGTTGGCCTGCCTGCTCTCATCCGCTGTGATTGACAGATTGGTGCAACGGCTGCACTCGCACGAATGCCATCACACGCATTTCCCCAGAAATCTGTCTATCAGCACTGTCTAAGCAGAGCGACAGCCATGACATCTAATCACAGGCGAGCTGGCACCTCATAACTTCTACCTAATGTGCTGCAGGTACAGAGGAGAGAAGGCGAGCGCGGCAGACACGCCACAACGCTATTTATAGCCTCTTCAGAGGCCACCAGCAGGAAGTGGATCATACTGAAGGGTTAGGGAAGGTGTCACTGCACTATATCACAAGCCTCTCTGTTTAGATATAGGTCTCTGTTGACAAGATTAAACACTGAGATGCCCCGGTATCAGGATGATACATTTTTCTGGGTTACACTCTTGTAACATAAAATGAGGACAGATATACTACACATACAAGATGATAATGAGTCATTTACATAATGTTGCTACAACATTATAATTACCTGGCAATTAAAGCAGCTCAAAAGCCTCATTATGGGCTGTCCTGAGGGCTGGTTGGACTGGGACGCACACGGTGTGCTCATTCAAGCTCGAGTTTCAGTCTGGCTATCAACCTCACAGCCTCTTTTTGTTCAAATCACTTTCAGCTGAAGCAGAATTGCCCCAGAAGCCTCATTATGTTGAATTATCGCGTAATAAAGACAAAGTTTTGACTGACACTTGAAGTTTCAATAGAAGCAGAGGCTTAAAGTCGTGTGAGATATTGTAGCAGGCGTCTGGACAATGTTCAGAATTTGTTTCCCATCGCGTGTGATTTGTCACTCACACGTCTTTTGTCCTGAGGGAATTGCTGACACATTGAAAATGCACAAAGGAGTATAACAAGGACATGTGTCATACCTTACACCCTTATTACGCCGGCAATGACAAGTGAGACAAGCAGTCACTTCAACATACTGTACGCCCGGCACTGAAGCCCACGTTGCTCTCAGCCAGAGTAAAGAAGCTCCAAAGTGTGTGTGAAATGTCAATATAATAAAAGATGGTGTGTGAAATATAAAAATGTAGATGTGTGGCAGAGGGCAGGGGAGGTGTGTGTGTGAGAGAGAGAGAGAGAGAGAGAGAGAGAGAGAGAGAGAGAGAGAGAGAGAGAGAGAGAGAGAGAGAGAGAGAGAGAGAGAGAGAGAGTGGGGATGTGGGGTTGTTTATGAATAGCAGACAATGAATGATGGAAGCTCTCCCGAGGGTACAGGCCCTGAGCACTGCTGCGGGGACTTGGGAACACGCCAGTCTCCCATGCCCTGTGAGATGCCAGTTTGGGTGGGCACCGTTCCGAATGGGTGCTCTCTTCTCTAGGATACACCGCAGGGTCCTAGGGGAGCGCCTACAGGCAGTGGCTGCTCCAGAGCGGGGCTGGCTGGAATCTCAATCAGGGACATGAGGGGCGAGAAAACAAAGTCCACATATTCCCTCTGTTCCTCCATATTAATATAACGCTGGATGAGGAGAGAAAAACGGCTCATTATGTCGAGGATCGTTCACACCTGTGGAAAAATAGACTGACTGGATTGTAAAATTACTCATTATGATGCCTTTTGTAGTTCTCTTAATTGGTGGAAAATTACACAAATAGCATATGGAGCTTGAATTTAATGAATTTCAACAGCCCTATTTATCACTTATGAATACGTTTGTTAGTAGTGGAATATGGCTCTCTGCTTGCATCCTGTCTGCTCACAACCTGTCTGTTTTCTTCTCTTTCTGCTCTCGCCCTCGTCCTGCGCTGCAACAGGAGCTGCTGAAACCGTGACAGGTACTCTTTCGTTTTTTGCTACCTGCTGTTCATTTGGAAGTGCTTGCTTCTGTCTGTGTCTGTTGATTGGCTGTCCATCGCAGTCTGTTCATCTGTGCATATTTACATGAATGGTTGGTTATGTTGGTATTTTCTTTTCAGGAAGGAGGAAAGAGCCACGCACTCACAATGCAGATCTGCTCTTTTTATTTTTAATTCTCAAATCAACATTTAGCCGCATTTAATGGCAGATTTCAATTTGTTTCCAGACCACTTGGTTGCCACTAAAGTTTGTCTGTTTTTAATTAGCTTTTTACTGAGATCTACGATGCTAGGAGGTGCACTTTACCAAGTGTAATTATGCCACCAGCAAAAAATAAACTGGCTATCCCTCTTAATGGAAACAAGACAGCCATCCTAGCAGCTCTGTGAGACTATAGCCTACTTAGGCACACCTGTGTTTTCAGCCAAATGTTTATGCTAACATGCTGATGTTTAACAGGTTTATAGTTAACTATAACTATGTGAGTGTTTTAGACAAAGTACAACTCAACTCAACTTTATTTGTAAAGCACTTTAAAACAACCATAGCCGCAACAAAGTGCTGTACATAAACAAACAGAACAAGAGACAATAAAATAAATAAATAAATAAAACAGGAATAAACACTAAAATAAATAGATTCATTGCTTTTTAAAAAACAATTTAAAAAACAATAAATAAAAGCAAACCATAAAACACTAAAAACAAGAGCAGAGTCTCATGCGTGGTTTAAAGCCAAGGAATAAAAACCACACCAAAAACCACCACACGATTATTTTACTCCTCAAAGAATTGTCACTAGCACTTATTGATGCACTAATAGCTCTTATTGCACTATACCTTGATTGTCTGCTTTTATTCTTCCTGTAAGTCGCTTTGGATAAAAGCGTCTGCTCAATGAGTAAATGTAAGTGTAAAAATAGGTTTTAAGGTGAGTTTTAAAAATGGACAGTGAGAAGCTCATGGAAATATTCATTTGGTCATAAACCAATTAATGTACAGACATGTACGTCCTTCCAATAGTTGCCACTAGCATGGACATAAATTATTTTCTAAACAATTATTCTCATGGAAACTTATTCTCATGTACAATCTTCCATAGTGGTCGGAAACCTGTATACACTATATAAATGCAACAATTGGCTCAAACAACACATATTGTCTTCAACATGAAGTTGTGAAATGTGCAGCTGTCTCCACCTTTCTCTGAATGTGCAACTGCAAATACCGACTTCATTACAAGATGTGAACTAACCCATAAGTTCTTAATGTTATTGTCTTTCTAGCATGGCATGAGGTTACTGTGAATTATTGACAGCTATTCTCTGCAAATATTGGTCCATTCATTTATTCATTCATTAATTCTCCTTTAGAGATGATCTGAAAGTGGGTCGCAGGGGGCTGGAGCCAAATTCTAGCTGATTGGCTCATTGGGGAGAGGCAGGGTAGACCCTGGAGAGGTTGTCAGACTATCACAGGGCTGACACGTAGAAGCAGACCACCATTCACACTCTCATTCACTCCTACGGGCAATTTAGAGTCTCCAATTAAACCTAAGCTGCATGTCTTTGGACTGTGGGAGGAAGCCAGAGAACACAGAGAGAACCCACGCTGACACGGGGAGAACATGCAAACTCCTCACAGAACTGTGTAGTCAGACTGGTACCACTTTTAGATAAATAATCAATGTTGAAAATACTTAATTTTAACCAGCATGCAATAGTACGACTAAAAAGCTAAAATTCTGAAGACTGCATCCCAAGGACACTTTTAAGCACTGCCATCATTTTTATAACATAAAACATTTGAAAGGGAGGGATTAACATTGTTGTGGTAGGCAGATACCTTCTTCTAACAAAGTCACTTCTAACTCATATTTTACAATGGTGAATAAACCATTTTCTGTTCAGTCATAAGTCAGAATTAAGACTATTTTGGTTGTCAGGTAAGAAAATCCAGCTGGCTGGTGTTTGTGTTTGTTTTCGATGTTTCTGTTTGGAAATAATTAAAAGAAAATGTGAAAAATGAATATTAAGGTAAGTTATATGAAAATTCCTCCCCCTCACAGCCATGAAGGGGAAAAGTGAGGTGAACATGACTTACATGCAGCTTTAGTAAATAATTCAGTTACAGTTTATTAATCCTTTATAAAGGGTGCCTGATTACAAAGTGGTACTACATCATTACAGTGTATCGATCATTTCATTTACGTCACAAAAACGGCGCATAGCCTCGCTTTAATCATTTGAGTGGGTGAATTTTTCAGGTTGAACAGTCATGTTGTAGCATCATTATACAATCGGTTCCACTGAGCTTCTAAGAGAGCTCGTCTTTGGTGGAAAAAGGAAAGATGGCCAAATTAGTGGGTATGAAATTCTTGAAACCTTCCCATGCAAGGGGTCTAGGAGAAATGGCATGGCGCTAATTATACCCAGAGACAGAAGCCTTCTTACTTGTGAACATCCTTAAAACAGCATTTCATCATGAGGATCAGGGTTTAATGACTGAGCTGGATAGCGGCACGCAGCAGTGAAAAGACGGCATCAGAGGAGGAGAGGGAGAAACTTTTATTGTTAATGACTGGCTATAGTCCTGGTTGTTCCTTGAAAGGACACGACTGCTGCAGACAGCGGTGACTCAAGGGAGAGGAATTGGGGGCTGGCTGTCCTGCTTTTTGCTCCCCCTTTCATGTCTTTTGATGTGAAAACAAGAGAGAAAAGTTCAAAGAGGGGAGCCAGCTTGATTCAAAGGTGCCTGTCTCCAAACTTCTGCTAGAGAAGCCGGTCTGCTAATATTTCCTGATTTCGTCAACTTTTGTTAAAATTGGTAGGGGGGGGGGGGTAGTTGCTGTTTTGCATTTTGAGTACGGCTGATGAGGCGAGCCTCCATGCCAGACACTTGATGCCAGATTGTACATCCCCTCAGAGAGCGCACAGACTTTTGAAGGTCTGTATTTCCCTCTGACTGTTTCATTCAGTATGTTGTGATGCAGGAACAGGAGGGCAGCCATGTGTAGAGATACAGGCACTTTACTCTTCCAGACAGCTGCTGGAATGAGTGTGAATTTATCAGCCAGTCATCTGTGCCATGCCTCTGCCCACTCCCCCTCCATCCCCACCCACCACCCAGAATTAATGACTGCCTCTCCTCATTTGCACCCAATCATGACCAGGATGCCGAGGCAATTGAAAATGTTTACTCCAATTGCAAAAACCCTCCATGTACCACAAAGTGGCCTGTTTTCACTTTGATGGGATTGCTAATCACAGCGACGTTATTTATGTGTGTTTTGAATTGGAGATGAGCCTAGGCTAGGATATTGGAGGGGGACCAACCTTGCTTGGGGCTGCTAAACCTTATGGAGAATTTATCTATTGCATTCCCTTTCTCTCAGTCCAACAGATTGGGAGCAGAATAACCTTGCTTTGAGGCTGCTCTATGTTGCTGTTTTGACTGCCAAATATATTACTTTTACAGCGATGAAATAAAATAGACATCAAAACACTTCACATTGCTTTCGCCTCATCTTCTGCAGCACTTAGTACATGTGCAGAGGAGCTCCAGCACACTTGATATCATTACAACTTACACACTTAAGCTCTCCACATGAAGAACATTTTGATTTCATGCCCATGATTATCTCCCTTTGTTTATTTGTTTTTTTTATCTTGTAGTAAGGAAGTCACTCATCACTGACTCTTCTCCTTCCTTCCTTCATTCACTAATTCAGTGGTTTACAATCAAGCACTAGGCCTTGCTGCTACCTGTCCATGAGGAAATTAAATGAAAGAAAAAGATGAATTATTATGTTTTCCCCAGAAAGACCACAAGAAAAGGATAGAGACTTTGAAATAAAGTAGACAACATATTCTCATAAAGGTTTGTATGATTTCATACCAAACTTTTGCAGCAGGGTTTGTATGATGTCCAACAAAATAAAATAAATTGGTCTTTTTAACAGCTCATGGGTGCTTTAAACACACTGGTAATGCTAACATATGGCTTCAAACTACAGGCAGCAGTTACTCGAGTGACTGGTGACCTAGAACAAGAGTAAAGAAGTTTCCGATGGGACAGGAACACTGGTGCCCTGGGTTTCTGCCATCACAAAAGCACCCGTCCCGTATTGAGTTGAAAAGGGACGCACTTTGTTCCGTATTACAGTGATAATCAAAAAATAGTCAGTAAAATGCCAATGGAAAATGAATAACAGGCTGTATTATATGAAAACTTATGGTCAACTTGCCCTGTCCTGCTCTGTGACCAATGAGCTGACAACATATTTACACACAAGTATGACGATACAGAATACACTCATCACATTGGTCGAGAAGGTACTGTTGCTCGTGGAGAAGGTAGTGGTGGACAACAAAGCAGCATGCATAGGTGACAGTGACACAGACGCTGACTATGCTTTACAAGGCGGTACACCTGCGAGCAGCAATGCGACTAGTACACCACCGAGAAAAATACTGAGAGGAAAGGGAGAAAGGAAACACCTGGGTGGAAAAAGTGCCCGATAACATCTATAAAGTGCACTGCACAGTGTACCGGCGCCGTTTTTCCATACCCTATGGTGGACTGACCGACCTGAAACAACATGCCTCCAGTACAGCGGTCGCGCCATTTGCACTTTAAATTTTAGTGTGCAGTTACATTGTACTTTACAGTAGTCCGTTTGTCACGCAGCTGCATGACTCCAAAATAGTCATTCAATTGTATTAATGCTGCTCCAATAAAATAAGTAAATCAAATTGTTATCAGCAAACTCCACTGCAATCTTGAAGACCAGGTCCCAATGTGTTCTTGACATGAATTTCAAGTCTTTTTACTGTAAAATTTGGAATTATGGAATGACAAAATCTTCCAAAATGGCCATGCAATTGCATACATGCTGCATTTTAAAAGCCACTAAAAGGAGTAAATCAAATTGTTATCAGCAAAGTCCACTACATCTTTGAATACCAGGTCCCCATTGTTATTTTGTATTAAAGTGAATTGCTGGATAATAATTTGTTTCCATGTATTTATGTCACACAAAAATATGCATCTAATTCAATTCAGGTTTGAGTCAAATCGTTAAAAAATCGTCTCACTCACAAAAAAAGGGGCTAAAAAAATTCACCGCGCCAGGAAGGCTGAAGCCAATCCGGTCGTCCGGCCCTGCCAATGAGGTGTCCCTTATTTATTTTTCAGGGAGTTAGCAACCCTACTCCCACCCGACATCAAAGTGTCTGCAGTCAATATGCAATTAAAACTTACAAAATGACATTGTAGAACCTGATAATATAATAAATTCCCGATAATGTAATAACCCCGATAATGTAATAAAAATCTGCAATTGAGTCCATTGAAAATGTAATAAAACCTGATAATGTAATAACTTCCCGATAATGTAATAAAGTGCATTTCCCAATAATGTAATACACTTTTTACCAATAATGTAATAAAGTATAACACCAAGCACCTTTAGATTTCAAGAAGCTGTTGAATGCATTCGTGTGTCATGGATACCTCGTTTGTGAAAAACGGATGAACGTTTCAAAAGTTAATAAACATTCAACTTTGACCTGTTGGTGGCGCTAGAGCTCTTGAGCTAGTGTTGCCTACACAGTATCACCACTTGAACTCAAGTAATGGGTGGTCTGCTGTTAAATTATTACAATATTGGGGAATTATTACATTATCAGGACTTGCGAAATGAAGGCTAACCTGATAATGTAATAACCTCCCATTAATGTTATACTTTATTACATTATTGGTAAAAAGTGTATTACATTATTGGGAAATGCACTTTATTACATTATCGGGAAGTTATTTCATTATCAGGTTTTATTACATTTTCAATGGACTCAAGTGCAGATTTTTATTACATTATCGGGGTTATTACATTAGCGGGAATTTATTACATTATCAGGTTCTACAGACATGAAAACCCAGGATATTAAGTGAATTTGTTTTGTTGGATAACAACAAAATTCAGTGCATTAGTTTTTGTTGCAATACTAACTGAACTAACTGTTCTGTCATGAGAATAGCCTGAAGTTCAGGAAATATTGTGCCCATCAGAGGTGCTCACTTTGGTTAAACATTTGGGGGGGCAAAAAATACCTTCTTTATGGTAAATATGGTAATGTCATAGTAAATATGTAGCTACAGTAGAGCTAGCAGCTGGTTAGCTTAGCTTAGAGAAGGGGAATTACTAGCCTTTGCTCTGTCCAAATGTAACAAAATCTGCCTCCCAGCACCTCTACCAGTCATTTTAGACTTTGAGACTTTGTCTGATTTGTTCCATTTGTAGAAAATCCAAGTGTGAAACGGAAACAAACGAGCCAAGAAATAAAATGAACACAAAGCTGCTTCCTCTTTTTATAGGTGGCCAGCAGCCATTAGCCTAGCCAGTTAGCCAAGCCAACCAGCTAAACCAACACGCTGCTGGCTGTACCCGTTTATTTACCGGAAGTGGCATTGATCTTCTCATCTAAGTCTCTGTAAGACATGTTGGAATTTTCTTTTAATTCATTTGGTTAATTTGCTTCAAAGATAATTTGTCACGACTACAAACTTTTCCTAATCCTATAGGCTACTGTAGATGCAGTGATCAGTGTTTTGAAAAATCATCCAGTAGTGTTTCTGTTTCACAATAGTTTTGTCATAAGTTCATTATTTTATCCAACTGATTTTTCAACTAACAAGTAAACATGAATAAAAACATTTTGAGGGAACATCTGAAGAAAAAAACAGGAGTGCTGCACTGGGTCAAAAATATAATGTTGGTGAAGTTGAATAAAAGCATCAGGTGCTTTTCAAGGACACCGAGAGAGATCAAGACTGTCCATCTCACTTTAAGGTGAAGTTCATGCTGTTAATTGGAAGTTAAAGTAATATCAAGTCAAAATGTGTCAGTTGTCCATGATTCAATAAAGAACTTTCTGCCTCTAGTGGCTGTTAGGTGTTATTACCTTGTGTACGAAAAACACCAAACTGTAATGATAAACTACCACCTTCTGCTGTGCTGTTTAATTTGGTTCCTGTCTGAGACCTTTTTCCCCCACAGTTGACTATTAGATTATGTCAACACCCATTAGCAAGTAGTAAATATAAACTGCATTACAAACCATAAAGCAGCAGCATGTACTTTTTTTTTAAACATAATCTGTGTCTGTTTTTACCCATTTACCCTGCTTTTGTCCTGAACCTGATCCCTGGCAGCAGAGTGGAATGAAATGGGTAGTTCATTGCATCAGACAGGTCTGAGGAGCTTTTTCTCCACAGGAGGTTAATTTCTTATTGCTTGCCGCATTCACAGAGTTCATTTTGAATCATGTTAGTTTGGCTGTCTTTTCCCATTATCACTATCTGAAAATGCAGGTGTTTTTTCTCCTCCACTTTGTAAATGTCAGAATGCAATAGAGGTGTCTGACAACTCGGGCATGCAAATGTGCTTTTGATGTTTTCTTGGGGCTGTGGCTTGGGAGTGTTGTTCCTCTGCTGGTGTGAATCTGAGGCATTAAAACGTATTCACCATTTTCCTTACGCTTTTTTGGCTCCTGCCAGATAAATATAGCACAAGGTGACTTTTGATTCCCTTCCTCTTTCTCTTGGAAGATGGGGAGGAGAGGGGGAAAGGAAAGCCAGGCTTTTTGTGTGGGGGTTTGCTGTGAGGTGTAAGTTACGATGACAAGGTCCAGGGCCTGTCTGTGGCAACAATGCTAGTGTACAGAGAGTGACTCAGATGCTTACAGCACTTTTATTCCTCGAGATACAGAACAGCTGAGCACACGGAGCGCACATTGGTCACATGGAACCTCAGATGGAGGGCTCTGATAAAGCTCAACCATAAACAGCATCCAGCCCGGCTCATCTCTCTCTCCTCTCTCTGTTTAACTCCCCCTCTCTTCCTCCCCTCCCCCATGTCTACTACTTGCCACTTTCTTACACTCTTTCTTTGTCTCTTTTTCTTCCTACCCTCTCCTCTCTCCCTACCTTCGTGGGCAGCGGAGCTTACAGCCCATCTGGCACTGACTCACAGGGCCCACTCTGAGCTGGGGGAGATCAATAGTGACAAACATTGCACATGGCTCTTATATTAAAAGGATTAGACATGGCTGCAACCAAACAATCTACAAGGCCTATTCACGTATCTTTACACTGTGCATGTGTTTACATGCACGCCCTGTTGTAAGAAATATAAATATTTGATAGGCTGTAAATATCCAGACAGGAATGCTTGCCTCCCATCTGAAATTCAAATTTCCCTGTCTGTATTTTTGGTCTCTGTTGTGCAGTTGAAGGTCAGAACCTGGCAACCGACAACGTGTCTGTGATCGAGGGGGAAACGGCTACAATCAGCTGCAGAGTGAAGAACAACGACGACTCCGTCATCCAGCTGCTCAACCCCAACAGACAGACCATTTACTTCAAAGATGTGAGACGTAAGTGCTGGTGCCTCAGACACAATGTTAAACACGTCTCCTAAAACCTTGTGTGCATGAAATATGCAAACACAATGGGATTACCTAAAAAGAAAAGCCTGATGTTTGCATCTGACTCCAACTTATTTACTTTGTATTTCTGCTTCACACCAACAGTACTTCCAGCATGACTTTAAAGCAAACTTGCTGACATTTTTCCTGTCAGTTCCATGATGACCAGTTTAACTGAAGATAATGGGACACACAGATCAGAAATGTTAACAAATTAGATTTAAAAATAAAAGTGATAGCTCAAGTTATTACCCAAACTGTACATTGCCATTTCATTATTATACGTACCTATACTTTCTGTAGTTATATTTAAGTTCAAATCAAAACCGCAATTCCAAAAAAAGTTGGGATGCTGTGAAAAATTGAAATCAAAATGCACCAAATTCATAGTGACTGTGTGTCTATATTTACAAAAAACAAAGAAATGTTTGTCAAGTGAATGTTGCAAAGGAGTTTAAGAGTTGTTATTTATTTGTTCTAATTAATTATCTACTCAATCACCACTGGAGTTACATTGCGCAGCCTGTTATATTTATACCCAATACCAAATCTAAGCTGACGATTACAGTTAGAATATTTATTTTCTTCCTATGTTCTAACATTAGTATAAATTCCAAAGCCCTCTTATGCATGCAAACTATATCTGTATCTGCTCTTCAAAATCCAATTCATGGTTGAAGAGCATATTCCTCACGTCCTTGCATCCACTACATCTAGGTCCAGATGCATAAACCTGTATAAATTCACACTTGTCTTATTTCCACACCCACATTTACTCATCAGACCTGTCAATTAAAGATATAATTTTGCAAAGAAGTGAACTTTCACAAACTGTGTCTCAGCAGCGAGCTTCTCCAACAGAGCAGCTGTCTTTTTGCACATTAAGACCTCAATCATCACTATTATTAAATGTCAGAAAAACGATCAATGATTAATTCGCAGTGCTCATGTTTAATCTGATTTTACAACGTGCTTCACAATTCAGGATCAAATGAAACGATCGTTAACAGAAAAATCGTGGCTCAAATGTAAATAAAAAGAGTGATAAATATTAGATAATTTAAAATGAAATATATAAACTTGCCTTTGATTGTTCTTTTATCAAACACTGTTATGAAATGATAACACAATCACTGAAACTGGCAAACAATCTTTCATTTATGCATCTGGCCCCTTGTCTGCATTTGGAAGTTTGTGCCAATTACAATCACTACATTTGTTAGATTTTGTTGCAGAAGAAAGAGCCTCTACAACACTTTTTTTCCTCTGGAGGTGTGAGTTTTTGTGTCACATTTCAGGGCATCCTGTACTAAAGGAATCTCTTTTGACATTTACAGTGACTGTATTAGATATGAGGACAAGATCAGCTCTAGCTTCAGGTTAAACCTGATTCCATCTGTCCTTGACTTTTGGCTCTTTTACACAAGTCATTAAGCTCAGAATGCGGTAAGATTAATATGAGATAATACCCAGTGCTACCATAATGGGAATACTTCTATGTCCTTGTCACTGTTCGATTTTACGATAATCTCTTAGATTAGGATATTGAACATTATGATTATGCATGAGCATATGGGCTACTCCTACTTCTACTGAGTTTTTGTCTCTGCTTTTTTACTTGTTTGTATCTGGGATCTGAGCCAAGATTCAAGGTGAATGAGAAACACCCTTCATTTCAGTCTATATTGCATCCCAGCTGTTATTTCACAAGTCTAGGTAGCGAGAAGTGTGTTCCATTTTCTCTCTTGCGAAGAGCATCAGGGGAGTTTGAGTACACATCTTCGTCATATTTGTACAAAATACCCAAAGCTACCTAAGAATACGGCAGAAAGGAAGGGATTCATATAAAGCATAGGTCATGCTGGGCTCTACATCATAGAAATATTTATCCTGACACCATGGAGTAGATAGAGGCTGGGATCATGTCAGCTTAGAAAAGCAACAATGAATAATTAGCTCCTACAACCAGGTAACAATCAATAACCGCTCTGCGCTGTTAAGAAAATCCTTCCATGAGGTTAAGACAACCTTTCCTCTTTGTTCTTTACCAAGCGGCTCCACGTGAGGCTGTAAACATGTTCAGCCTTAGTCAATGCAATTCCACTGACGATTACAAAACAAACGGTTTTGTTTATCTGCAATTAGATCTGAATATATGTCAGATTTCTGACAGGTGGCTAAAGTGTTATTGGGCCGCTGCTGCGTGTTTGTGTTCCTTGTAATGGGGTCTAGTGAACCCCATGGCAGCTCTATTCTAGGCTCTGTTCCCTAAAGGACTGCCGGTTCTGTGGGGACCCCCCTCAGCCATGGGCATTGTTACCTGTCAACAGGGCCGCTCGACACAGTGGCAGATCTTTGTATACAGGCAAGTAAACAGCAGCGACATAGAGACACACCAGGACCTACAAGGACAGCAGCTACAAGCGAAGCAGCAGCCACAGAAACAAATACCATACAAAATGATAACAGCTTTACAGTACCAGTGAAGGCCAAATACACAAATTTCTATAGCAGCAAATAAAGATGAATTATGTCATAGATATAGAGACAGAGTGAGTGTTTTTGGGACGAGGTCTGCTAGATATATGCAAAAATGATGTGCAATTTGGCAGAGTTGTCATCTGAAATGGGAAGAATGAGCTTTTATCAGCAAAGGTGGACCTCTATAGATGGTGATGCAATACCACACTATTATTTACTCACTGCATCTTTTCCCAGGAGTTGCCAGACATCGTTTTGCAAAGATTTAATGTTAAAAGTGATATTCTGCCAAAAGACTTTCCTTTTAGCATCAGATAGGTTAAAAAGCTCCTGGAAAACCTTTCAAATTTTGAGTATTTCTCTAAAACTTTGACTAAAAAAGGAATATCAAAGTTCAAAAAACAAACCAAAAATAACATCTTTAGTTATTCATTAAGAGTTTAACACTCAAAAATTTGGCTTACCTCAACATAAGACTTATGCATACACATATGGTCTATATGGTCATACACATAAGTCTAATTTATGTATATTCCATATATATTATGCGATTTCTTATTTTAACTTGTGCCATTAGTATTTTCTTCTTCATTTTCTTTCTTAGATATATTTTATAAGCATTGTCAGAGGGAGCCTGAGAGACTCAAGATTTTCATTGCCACGACTGCTTCTATGTTATTGTTGCACATATGATAAATAAATCCTTGAACCATATTTGATTGACAGTAGCGCGGCAAGTAAACAACAGCACAACAGTCGTCATACTTTGATTCAAATGTTCCCAAACACTGTGCTTGGTGCTCTTTCTACCTGGCCCTTCACACTTCAAACCCGTAAGAAAAGTCAAAACACAAATACAGAAATCTCTCATGTGAAATAACCCAAACTCTTGTAAATTTGGCAGAAAATTGTTCAAAGTGTTCATGTAGCATCCAATCAATTGTAGTGAGAACGTGATTGGGAAAATAGGTTGTTGATTGTAAAAAAGTTACTTCATGAATAAAGTAAAAAGGTACTTCATGAAGAACAACAGTTGTGGAGCTTGAATTCATGTCAGTTTTGCTCGGTACAAAGGGTTCTCATCTCTGTTCTCTATCCAAGTATATGTCCAGTACTGCAAGTTAACCAGGCATTTTTTAAATCAATAAGGGGCAACTAAAACAAGGTGTCATCATCATACTTGTATAAAATGACTTTTAGAGTAGCTTGTTTATACATCCGACAGAAACAGAGAAACCTTTGAGAGGTGGAAACTAAGGAAAAGTGAGTTTCAAATGGGAATTGTATTCATTAAGTATGAAATTAAGATTGTTTACGTCCTATATTTCCACTTATTTTAACTCTGTCTTTAGACACCACCAACTCTTGAGGGAAATATCTGGCTAAATCTCAACTACGTCCACAAGTTAACTTATGCTATGAAATGCTATGAGAGCAGTGAGAGTGAAACAAACATGAAAGGTCTACATTTCTACAATGTCATTTAGCAGATGCTTTTATCTAAAGTGACGTACAAGTCAGAGTTTATACAACACAAGCAAGGATGAAGTCAAGGAACATAGCAAGAGTAAGTGCCATGGGCTAAATTTGAGTCCATTAGGATACAAGTGCTTATAGGTCGGTGCGATACTTGTCATAGTTATATGTGTAGATCAAGAGTGAAGGTGTTCAGTAAAGAGTTGGTCTTCATTCTCTTCTTAAAGATTGAGAAGGACTCAGCAGAACGGATGGAGTTTGAAAGTTCATTCCACCACCGGGGCAATACAGAGGAGAAGAGTCTGGTTTGAGACGCAGAGGCAAAGTTGCAGACTAAAAGAATAAAAACAACTAGCTGAATGTATAAGGTCACTGTACAGCTCCATGGAGTTAAGGCAAATGGAAGAGGCGGGTGGTGATTATCTGAGGCTTTCTCAACACTGGTGAGATCTTTTACATCCATATAAGTCATGTTACTATATAGTCGTGTGAGTTATTGCTATATATGCAGCTTTTCAATTACATGCATTCAAATTTTGTATTTTGTGATTTAAAAAAATACCGAAAAATACTTCAAAAGCTTGCATTTTTGCATTTGAAATACTTTTTGAAATACTTTTTTTTCCCTTAAATAAGACACATTTTTAAAGGTTTTAACTGCAGAAACACTGGAAAACAATTTGTCTGATCACAGTATTTGACTAAATGCACGAGAATCAAGTGACATGTTGTGTTTGGTCTGCTCTTTCAAACTACTGTATTTAATTTGTGTTCCTCTAGACTGAAGTGTCAGGGGGTACATTAAGGACAATACATTTTTATTCTGGGGCCAATATTGAGGCTATTAAATGCCTGAAATCAGAAATTAGTTAGAATATTATGTATTTATGTATTTTCAAATTACTAATTACTTGCATTTTAATTTCAAACATTTTCTTAGACCAGTATTTTGTATTTTATTTTGTTACATTTGATGAGCAAGATACTTATATTAATGTATTAATGCCCATATTTGCTAATAAAACATACATTGATTATAGCTGCTTAAAAATATATTTAACAGAATATTGTTGGATGCATTTTGTTACTTGATTCAGAAAAAATCAGTTAACAGTTTTATTTATACATCAATCATTTGCCTTGTTTTTTAAGCAAGAACTACCAAAGACACACTCGCTTCAGTTTCTCAAATGTGAATATTTTCTATGAGAGTGAACTGATTTTCTGAGATTTTCAGACAAAATGAGAGAGAAAACAATCTGCTGATTCATTATTCTAATGACAATAATCTTGACTAACCTATCAATATGTAAATATAATTTGGTGAAAATGTGCCTTAACACTGACTAATGAATACAGGATGCTGTGCCCCCTCTGTGCTCTTATGTAAGCAGTGAGCCAGTTATGAAACTGCCTCGTATAAACTACATTGAGCGTCTCCAAAGTGAAGGGTTTCCCTCCTTAGCAGGTGCTTCGGCTCTCAAAGTGCATCAGTGTCATTGTTTTCCTTTGAGGAGAGACTTCCAAAGAGCACTCAAATTATATTGGGGGATGAGGTTTCATGTTGACACTGCCCCGAGACCTTGGGTAATGATCATGATGCTAAGTGTAAAGCCTGAAGGGAATAACAAACTCCCCGTGCTTTAAACAGGGGCTGAATAGAGTTCGTTAGCTCGACAGATGCAGACAGGACTTGATAAAGAAGCCAGGTCAAAAACATCAAAAGGGCTCCCAATCAAATCAACCAAAGCTGTTTATGTAAAAGAGTGCTTAGGGATGAGGGCTGACCCAAATGAAAAGCAGAGTAAAAACTCGGTGAGAGATGGCTAACCTAGTTTGACGACATTAAAAGAAAATTCTGCCAATATATACTGGCATTAGTATACAGTTTCCTGGCTACTTTTGATTCAGAGTTTCAGGCATCCGACCCTCTCTACCTCTGCACTGTGATTTAATTCATTATGTATGTTTGAATGCCTCTCCTTTTTCTGGAATATGTGAGTTTGATGCATCCATCCATGACCAGCAGCAGCCCATTTTAAGAGTTCCTAGCTTGTTAGGAGTCCTCATGAGCACTCTTCACACTTTCCTGTCTTTGCGAGTGCTCTGTGGACTGTAAAGCTACTTTATAAATCAACTTGTATGAATCATTTTGAAACTCACTTTTCTTTTACTCAATTAAGGAGAAAGCCTACAAAAGGGCAGCACTCTCATCCCCCCGTACTCTCCCCCTCCTTATCTCCGTCTCATTTTCTCATTGCGTCTCCTTTGTCTTCCTCCGTCCTCTCTCTCATTCTCACCCCCTGTTCCTTTCTCACCCCATGTCTCACGTTTGTGTCCCCGTTCTCTGTATCCTCACTGTCTCTGTCTCACATGTATCCCCACAGCTCTGAAGGACAGCCGGTTCCAGCTGGTGAATTTCTCTGACAACGAACTGCGGGTGTCTCTGTCCAATGTGTCACTCTCCGATGAGGGACGCTATGTGTGCCAGCTCTACACAGATCCTCCTCAGGAAGCCTACGCAGACATCACTGTCCTGGGTAGGTGTGAGGGTGCATGTGTGAACCTCACACGCACATATCACACCCCTCCTCACACACATTTTTTATTGTATTTCCCTCCGTGGTAGATAGTGAATATGAAATAATAGTAATCTTTGATCCTGTTATCTTTAGCAACTGAAACAAAATGTCAGCCAATTAGGCTCTCGCGGTGCTCAACAGCATAACGAAAAGGAGCAGATGCTGAAACTGATGGCTCAGACCACGTTGGTTTTGGCAGCTGTGTTGACTCTGTGAATCCCGGTGAATGTTGACTTGGCTGCTCCAAACGATTCCCTATTGAGAGTCAGCTGTGCCACACTTTGATGCTTTGGAGTGAAATTACTCTAGTTAAGCTTTATTATACATGCAGACATCCTGGGGGATTGAAAGGAATTAAAAGCACTTTAAAGTAATTACTCTAGTTGTACAATTGAAGCCTAGCTGCAGTATTTTCTGAACCAAGGGTTGCATTGAAGAGTCCTTGAAATGAACACCCCGCTGACTTTTTGCTTTCAAGTAACTGGAATTCAGCAAGTTTGTTGCAATGACTAATGCAACTGTGCCTTATCCTGTGTACATTTTGCACCCATGCAACCATAGGATGTAATCAAATATACTTATATAACGTTGGTATTGAAAGTAGGCTGACACTTTATAATAGAGGCATCAAACACATGCTTAGTAATGCATAACTGATGCATGACTCATAATGATTTAATTCATGAATTAATATGGGGCCTATTCAATTGGCAGTCTGCAATACAAATCTGGCCCAGAAACTACCTCCGAGTGGCCCAGCAGATAGTATACATCATATATAATATAGGCTATCCTTTATAATGTTTACAACAGATTATGAGTGGGTTTTTCTGCCAAATTTGCTTGTGGCTCATGAAGAAAATAGACCAGATGTTAAAATATCACGAGACAACCCACAGCGTGTCCTATCTGAACAGCCCAAATGGTAAACACGGGTGCTAAAAGTAGATGGGCAGCATTTTGGGGCACCTCCACCTTCAGTCTGCACCTATCCATCCACTGTATTACTTAGAATGGCCTAGTATCACTGCTGTTTGTGTTTTTGAAATGATGTAGTGAGTGAGAAAGAGGCACAACACACACAGACACTCACAGACACACACACACAGACAGACACACACACAAGTTCTATAAAGGCTTCTGAAAATGTGTTGCCCATCTACAACAAGTGGTTTTAAAATCCTGCCTAATTGAATTTATAATTGAATAGCCCTAAATTGATGGATGTATCATGACTTTGCTGACCTATAAGAAAATGACTAGGGGCCCTATCTTAAACCCAGCGTAATGCGGTGCACATATTGTGCAAGCTGCAAATGTACCTGTGCCCATCTGTGCGCCCATGGGAGTGTTCGGCTTAAAAACAGGTATGGTCAGACGGGCTTTCTGGATGTAAGAACACCTGAACAATACGACGATCAGCACGTCTTTACGCTGCTGTGCCTCATGTGTTAATGCACATAGTGTCTCTCCTGGAGACAATTATATAGTTTCTCCAAGAGCCAAAGTCGGACCCGAGCCTAGTCTATAAACAAAAAGTGGCGCCAGCTTAGCCCGAAAATGACTCTGCGTGTCTGGGCCATCAGGTTCCAACAGGCTTGCCGATCTAGAGGATCCACCGGCCAAAGACCGTATACCTGTCCCTCAGCAAAGACATATGTCTCTGTAAACTGTTTATCTCGCTGTAAACTGTTTATCTCGCAAAGCTGTCGCAGACATCTGTATTCTCCTGTCAGATGATTTGGAGACTTATGCCAGCTGTCCCTTTGCACTCCCAGGTGCTGTCAAAGTCACTGTTGCAGTTAGCACACGAGTGGATCAGTTTCCTTAGAAGAAAAACGTTTGCTTCTCCAATTTGCCTAATCTGCCATATAAATAGCAATTTTTAAAAAGTTTGTTAGATTTCACTTTGATTTAAATATTCGTTTTAATTAGACTAAATACCACCTCTTTGCTCCTTGTACCTTACTCTGCACCCAAATTGTGCACCTGCCCTTAATTAGCAAAAGTGAGTTGGACGCAGCCTACATCCAAATAATAGATCGTTTAAAGTCTTATGTCGTATGAAATTTTGCACAAAGAGCTTCTGGTACTGCTGAAAAAGGATCAAGAAGTAGACGAATCTGGTGACGAAGTTTCCGGCGATCACATTCGGAGCCACAAACAATCTGCGCCGATAAATGAGTGACAAATGAACAAATGAAGCTAATCTGTAACACTGATTATCTTTAAAAACTGTAAATATTCACTAAACAAGCTTAATTTGGCAGTGTTTTATTTGGACCTATTGTCTCCTAAGTACATGTATAAATGTATTAATGCATTAGTTCCTACATTCATGGATGATAAATCTTGAGAGGTTCAGTGAGAAATGCCTTGACGACTATTGGAAGGATTACCATTAAATTTGATGCAGATATTCACGTTTCCCTAAGGATGAGTTATAATCACATTGATTATCTGGACTTTTCATCAAGTGGCATTAGGTCAACAAATACTCGCAAAACTAATGACATTCCTTTCAACCTCAGCTGTACTTTGTTCATGCTAACACATGACACTGTGGTAGTGAACATTGGAAAACGTTTTACCAGCTTAAAGAGTGACTTCACTTCAATTCCAATTAAATGTCAAGTTAGAAATTGTATTCCACTATGAATTTATCCTTGTCTCAAAGAAAATGACATTTCAGTCCCATGCATGTGAGCAGTCTCTCTGAAAGCAAAATCCTCATAAAAAACATGAAGTTGTTTTTCATCAAACTGAAAGTCAGACACAGACATCTACACATTGTTGCAGGAGCCAGCGGACCTTGTTAATGTCTCATTTACAAGCTTTTTTTTTTTTCAACAATATTCAGCAGGTGCCAGTTGACAAGTCAGCTTGTTACAGCTAACAGAAGCTCTGCAGACCTTACGACCTACGATAAATTACCTACTTAGTTGATATAAGACACATGAAGCGTTATCATTCATTTACCAACATTTCACACATGAGATGACAATTGCTTACAGGTTAAGTGGACTCTTGTACCTTCAAGTCATTGTGATACTATTTTTTAAAAGAAGCTTATTATAAATTGACTGACATTTATTAAGTAGCTTACTTTACATGCACTAACTGATGACCTTAATGACACAAACTCATAATTAATTAAAGGTGAGAAACTAATTAACACATTGCTTGATTTTTTTGCACCCCTATTATAAAGTATTACCAAATCTGTGTGTCTATAAATGTGGTGCTGATGTGTTTCTGACTGCTGCTGTGGGTCAGTCCCGCCAGGCAACCCAATCATTGAGAGCCGCGAGGATGTGGTCAGCGAGGGGAACGAGACGGAGCTCACCTGCACAGCCATGGGCAGCAAGCCAGCTGCCTCCATCAGATGGATGAAAGGGGAGGAAGAACTGACAGGTCAGTAGAATAACAGCCTCCCCCAGTTTGCTTCACATGCTCCAGGCCTGTCCACTTCCCTACATGTCCCGCTCTCTGAAGGCGCTTCCTCTGCGAACAAAATGTAGTTCTCCTCTAAAACATTAATGTGTGTTGTACTGATTATGATACTGGCATGTGCAAGAAGTGCCGTGGAAAATAATCATGCTTGGCACATACTGCTTTCTCTCTCTCTCCCCCTCTTTTCTTTCCCATGTGTAAAATCCCCTGTCCATACAGCTGCTAGGCTGCTCCTCCGCTACAGAATGTAAAGATCAAACTATGAATTCACAATGCAAGGAGCTGCAATCCAGGATCATGCTGTTTTACATGAATTTTACAAAACATTTGCCTTTAACGCAATAATTTTCACCTCCAAGATGCTTGTTTGTATTTAAAATGGCTTGAATATTTACTGTGAGCACTTAAATTAAATTAAAACCTTGACTACTGATTTAATTCTATTTGTTTAAGACAAGCCTTAATATTTTCTCTTTACTTTAAATCATCATTGCATGGTAAAGACTGTTATGAGCTCGCATCTGCACATTTCATCTTCATTTCCGTGCCTTCAGTCGGATGTTGCAGAGTGGGGTATATAATCTGGGCTGGTGAAAAATCCTTATTACCTCTCAGTTATGATTAGGGGTCATCAATTATTCATTATATACTTACTTTACAGCAATGGGGATATTCATTTTAGTCCTATCGTATTTACACAGAGTGGATATCTCTGGGCTTGTTGTCAAATTATATATGTATTAGAATGGAGAGGATTCATTTGGCTTGTTGAGAGATGAAATATTTAGACAAGAGCGAATCTGAAGCTAAATGCCATCTGTGCCTCCAGTGTTCCCTACAGGAGTCGAAGTCAATTTCTGTTTATGAGTTGTCGAGTGTTGTGTAGGGGGAGGGAGAGACAACAGGATGGTTAGATCAGCGAAATGCCACTGACATGCTGAGCGGGGCTAATCCATAGTGGCAGTGGATACATAAAGAGAGCCAGAGAGTCACGTCCTCCTGTACCCCAGGAAACACAAATCACTACTCATTATGGACGGGCTAAACAATTCATTAGCTCGGGCATGCATTGAGATTAAAAGGCACGCATCACACTGGTTTTAAAGAATCTCTGTGATCATGTTTGTCTTACGTCTGTGTGCAGGCAAGACAGCCGTAATGGCAAGAAAGAAATCTGCTGGCTGATTTAAACACACTTTCAAATTGGCCGAATTGGTTTTGCAACCATTTATCATGCTGGCAGGTAGGGGACTGATGGGCTTCGGCCTGAGAGAGACTCAACACACAAGGCGGCAGAATGCTTGTTAGCATAAATGACAGCTGCAATATTATTTAAATGTAGCGGAGCCTCATGTTCGGCTGCTACAACTGCTCGAGTACAGGAGGCGATTTGTTAAAATTTGTATGCGATCAATTGAAGCTGCATGCAGGAGATATAATAGGAATTTTGGAAAGTTAGGAAAGCTCGTATTTTCTTAAATTAAATTTGAAATATTTAGTTTTTATCTGGTGTTAATAAAACACATTCTGTTTAACAGTTCACTCCACTATTAAAGCTGCTTTTTGAAATTCAGCTGCTAATTATTTTGGATTATGGCAGCAACCAGTATTCATAAAAAAAAATACATAAATATCTTAACAGATCAATAAAGGCTTTTTTATTCCCTTTTTACTATCAGTTTTTATAAAGAATATTATTAGAGCCTGAGCATAGTTCATATTCTTGACCTAAGGGATATTTGCAAACACATATTCTAAACTCCAGGTTCACTTAGTCACTTCTTCCTGAGATTTCTCAGTTTCCCACACTGAAAACTGAACTGAAAACATTCATTTTAGAATATTTTATCAGGTCATAAGAGCTGCTTTTGTAACATCTGAATAAATCGGAGAATTATTTTTTTTTAAAAGTAATATTGCTACCACTTTTCTCATAATGCAACCTTTATAAAGGGTTAATAAGCTATACATTGTTTTTTATAGGTAAAAAATATTTACTAATGATTGACATAAAATAAAAAACCTTTAGGTTGCCATATTGTGAAAAATCCTCCCTCAGCATGACACACTCTTTAATTCGTCAAGATTTTCAACAACCTGGCAACCCCAAAGTGGTTCTTATTGATTATTGTTTTATAATTGATGTGTAAAAAAAATAACAATTAATAACTTTATATTGAAGCGAAAATAACAACGTATAAACCCTCTATAAAAGTTGTTGGAAAGTGGTACCATATTATTGAAGTTTAATATCACACCCAAATTCAAGACAGAGATTAAAATTGTCTAACGGCACAATTGTCCCATACTGATGAAGTGAGTGAAGCGAGTTTAGCATCTATCTTAATGCTGAAGCCAGTTTCAAACAGCTTGATGAGTGGCTGCTTCTCAGTGTTTTGGCAGGCAGAAGACTCGGGTTAGAAACTGACTGAAAGAAAATGTCACCCTGAGAAAAGGCTACGCTTGATTGCGCTGGGATTGATCAGTGGTTGATGCTCACAAGAGCGTTTGATTTGACATCTCTGCAACACTCAAATCTCCTCTGCATTCAGATTCGAGTCCTTCCACGACCTGATCCGCAGTTGTTTTCCTCATCAGAGTTTGGATGACACTGATAATTGACAAGCGTTGGTTGGCCTGTACAATGATAATAGCTCCGTCTGTATGAGTCTGATCTTCAAAACATGACTCGGGACTTTCAGAAGTTTTTTTAAAAACAGTTTTTCATATTCAAATTGTTCTGTAAGAAGAATTATGACCAAAATAATTGATACTAGAAGTCAAATTAAGGACTCGTTCTCTTTCATGACAGCGCTGAGACGAGTGCAAGCAGAGCTATTTTCCTGACCTTGAAATGTGTTTTGCCTGTCTCTTTGGTATTTTGCTTGGTGCAGATTCAAATGAGAGGCACAACATCATGGGACTGTACCACCTTGACATGCAGACCAACTAGCACAAGGCAGGATGGGAAAAAAAGTCTCTTTGGGATTGCCTGGGAGACGCTCTGCTTTTTTGCACAAAATCAGCAATGATGGTAGTGTTGTCCACCGAGAGGCTGAGGTCATGACATGTCATATGAAACAGAACTCCACAAAGATAAATTAAACTTTGGAAGGCAAACAATGCAGCGAGCTGAACACTCTTCCAATAAAGGACAGTGGATAGCCTTTGTACTTTTCCCTGTAAACAGAGTTTGTGCAATGAAGCTCTAATTTAGTCTCATCTGTCCACAGGACATTCTCCCAGAAGGATTTTGGCTTGTTTAGATGTGTTTTGGCAAACTAACCAGGCTTTCTTGTGTCTCTCTCTCTGTTGTGGGGTCCTCCTGGGTCTCCTACCATAGGACTCTGTTACACTGAGTTGGCGAAGAATGGTGTGAGTTGAAATGTCTGTACCCATAGAAAATAAAAAGTCTCCCTAGTGAAGTCACTCTCAAGTCAAGACCAGAGAGATTTTGTGCATTTTCTCATTCATCTCAACAGTCACTCTTGAGAAATATGCATGGTATATAGACTGAGAATTCTCTAAACTTTCTGAAAAATACTGTCGCAAGGTCAGCCTGATACATTTTTTAGTTGTCCGAGGTCTTTTCTGTACTATTCAAACAATCCCTTGCTTCAATCTTTGGTCACCTTTTCTCTCATGACCTTGTACAGAGAGGTTGGCTTCAGTACTATGGTCCTTAAACGCCTTGATAACATTGCACACAGTGGAAACAGGAACATCGGGGTCTCTAGAGATGGACTTGTAGCCTTGAGATTGTCCATGCTTGGCTAAAATCTTCTGTCTAACCCCCTCAGACATTTCTCTGCTTTTCTTTGTCTTTTTTCCATGCTGTACCAATGTGGTACACACAGCGACACAAAACAGCGGAATGATAATTTGCTCCATTTAAGCTGGTTGAATGTGTAATTATTAGGTTGCAGGTGCACAGGTGGGTTCAAGTAAATCACCTGCTTTAAAAGCAATTATTACTTGCTACTTCTAAAAAGGTGCCAATAATAACTCATAATAATTCCATTTGAAGTAAGCAAGGATTATTTATTTATTATTTGTTTTGTTTTTTGTTTAGTTCCCCTGCAAACCAAAGAAATAAATACCAAAAGATGATTTCGTTCCACAATTTTCTGGAAGAAACTGTTTGCTATTTAAAAAGAAATGCAATGTTGCCAATGTTTTTTTCCGGCCATGACTGTAGCAGATCACAGTTCAGTGCTTTGAATATCAGTCTGCTTATTTTCAGTGTGATTTGCCATATCTTGGTTTTATTAGATATGCACAAATATTAGTATTGTGATAATGATTTCAACATTTCATCCAACCCTAACATGTTTGCTCTCTGCCATCTTTTCCTGAGCCATTTTAGTAATGCAGCTCTGTGATTGGTATGAGACAATTATTGTGAATGTCTGAGAGGATAATGACTCATCATCACACCCCTCCAATTCAAACTCCACTTCACCGAACTCTTTGGCGCAGGTGCGCTTGGAAACGCCCTCATTGACCTAACAAATGTGACCTAGTGCTGCGCTTTAGTTTTTGTGATTGCATGATGACAATAGAGCTCTTAATTTGAAATGTGTATTGTTATTTGGCGAGGAACAAGGCGGCATTGTTCTGTGAGTGTTAGCGCTGATCACCGCACTCCACTTTAACTAAAGATGGTTGGGATTAACTCATTTGCCATGAGTCACGTTAATGGGGGCAGAGCGTTTCAGAGTGAAGTCAAATCACTTAGATGTAGGCTATAGTTAACAGCTTACAAGGGGCAAAGAACGGTTTAACTTTAGATATAGATTTTAGACCTACAGTAGATTATGTGCTCTACATTTTACAATTATTCATTTTAGTTTATAAGTGGGCTTTTTACAAAATAGCAAGATAATCACACAAGAAAGCCATTTATTTTTAATGCGTTCCCATCACACTGTCACACTTTTTATTTCTGCTTTTATTATCGTTCTGTTACTTGCTCTTCTCTCACCGTCAGTGTGCTTTTCAAACAGCCTGTTCTCTCACTGCAGTTGGCAGAGTGGTCAAATTTAATGCTCTCATGCGCAATGACCACTTACCTATCCTAGTGCTTTAAATTTTATGTAGGCAGGTCTTGGGTGGGTGGGTGTATGTTACACTGGGTTAATACCCATCAAGAGGCCACATATGTGTGTGTTGGTGATCATCAACTGTGGAACAACAGTGTTTTGCCCTCCCTGAGTCCAGCCGGGCTCCCCTGTGACAAGGCTGAAATGGAAGTGTGCTGCAGGTCAGAGTGGGGCTGTAATTATTTCCTCACTTCATTAAGTGCAAGTAAACCATCACACTCAGCACTGCAGCTAATGCGATGCCCCTGTGGCATTGTAATGCTCTCTAAATGAATGCCCCTCTGACAGCCTAGGGCCTAGTGGGCAGCAGATTACTGCAGGGCTAGCCCCAACAATGCTCAGCCCTCAAGCTGCAGAGGCATTCATTATCAGGCTTATATGACCCAGCCACTCCTCGCTGCTCTCGTCAGAATCGAAGGCCTCCGGCCCGTCTGAATCCTCTAAAGTCTCATTCTGGCGCCGCATCACTGAATCATAAATTAAATGTAAATGCCATTTGAAAGCACTCCACTTTGACAGGTAATGTGCTCTTAATAGCTATGACTATTTGCTCATTATGGTCACTGCGGGTCAGTGCAGCTGCAGGATTTGAGATTTGTTTTTGAACTGTTTGGCTGTTAACTTTTTCCCCTCTCTTGTGCGTGTGATGTTTTTCTAGGTGAGACAACAGTCGAGGAGACGTATGACAGGATGTTTACTGTCACCAGCCGGGTAAGATTTTCTGTCACCAAAGAGGATGATGGAGTGCCAGTGGACTGCATCATTGACCACCCAGCTGTAAAGGACCTCCTGGCTCAAAGACACTTGGAAGTGCTATGTGAGTGGCCTGAAACAGAACTTTTTTTCAAGCCTCTAACAACAAGGCCTCATAAGTCTAATTTATGCTCCCTTTACATACAAAACTAGATACATCCATTTCAAATGATAAGTCAAAAGTTTCTGACACTAAGAAACAAGTTGGACCGCTGGTCTGTGCGGCCATTAACTACATCGTGAAATGGTTTTCACTGTAGCCATTTCCAAAATGTCTTGTGGTCATGTTTGCTACACTGCCCCGCGATTTTCGTAGATACTGCTCTGTTTCATACATTTTCCATTCCAGAAATATGGAGGAGACACAGAGAGAAGGGTCTATGTGTATCTGTAGTAACAATGAGCATAAAAGAGGCCATAGACAATCCTGGAAACTTTCTCTCGCTTGGTTTGGCTGGTTGTGGGTTTCATTATTCAAGGGGTTCCAATACCAACTCCATGCCCAAAACAAGCCTTCTGCAATAACCATACATGACTTTTTGCTATTTAGAAAAAGTCAAATGCATATCAGCACCAGTTGGAAAACAGTGACACCACACACACACACCCACACACACACACCCACACGGAATTGGAGATCAAAAGTTTAACCTTGCCTAACAATACACACAATGAAATGCATGAAAAGTAATAATCAATGCCATCAAATTTATTTAGTAAACTGGCTCACATGAACATAAATCATAAACACCATCGTGGCTGTGAGACACAGAGTCGAACCAAATGTAAACATGGAAAAAAGCCGCCTGGAATGGCCATTATGGCTACCTGCAGTGCATAGGGATCTACAGTTGAAACCAGAAGTTTACATACACGATATAAAAAGACACATGTGCTTTTTTTCTCACTGTCTGACATGAAATCAGACAATCACTTTTCCTGTTTTAGGTTCTGTCATTATTCTGGAATTTAGCAAATAGAAATAATTTTGGTAATCCTAATGGACCTAAAACAGGAAAAGTGATGATGAAAAAAAGCAGATGTGTCTTTTTATATAGTGTATGTAAACTTCTGGTTTCAACTGTACATCCACACAATGCAAAGTTACCATGACCCATAGACACAGTGAGAAATACAAACATGAGAGTACTCTAGGTTCAAATAAACTAGAATTGTCCTTTACAGGGACACACTGCTTCACTGACCTTTATAAGTTGAAAGGTATCAGGATCTTGAACCTAACATCATGCGTTCAAGCAGTGTTAGACCAGGAGCAGGAACTCTTTGAGATGTTTAGGTGGACTCCCAGCTAAAAATCTTAAAGATAACTATCAGATCATACTGTAGATGAGCTCTATGTTTTTTCCACTGTCTCTCTGTTATCTACCGATCCTGCAGTTCTGGCATTATAGTCTCACATAACTGTGCTGTGGCCCCTGGGATACAGACACCACAGGAGATAAATACCAAAAAATATCTTTTGTTCAGGTGTCAAATGATGTTTATGTGTTCTTTAAATGGTGCATTGATTGAAGAGGTAATACAGGCAGCCTTACACTGTTAAACATCAAAGAAAGGTTAAGGTACCCTTTTGTAGTCTGTGTAGAATATTAATTTTTTTTCAGGTAGACTACTGTTTTGTCTGACCTTTCAAGGAAAAAGAGAAAGCTTGACTGAAACCACTTGACATTTTGGTAATCTTTGGCTAGCATTGATAAGAAGAAAAAAAATCTTTTTGCTGTAAGGAACTGCAGTTACCGGATGTCTGTGTAGCACGTAATCATTTCATCCTCCTCTGTAGCTGTAGGTATTAGGGGGGAAATCCAGTTTTGTTATAATTTATGACAATGGAGTATTTATAAATGCTCATCTTTTCTTCACAGATAAACCAGAAGTGAAGATTGTGGTGACGTATCCTGACGGTTTAACCAGAGAGGGTGACAATCTAGATTTGACGTGTATTGCAGAAGGAAAACCACAGTGAGTAACTGTTTCATACTTTCCATTGTGTATCTCTTTTCTGCCAGTCCGAACACCCGCTTAACCTTCACATTTCATTGTACCATTTACATATTACCAGTTGTTTGCATGCTGTATAAAGCACATCATTAGACAGGGCCTGTCGATGGCCCTCCATAGACAATCTCAGATTTGACCTTTATTTCAGATTTCTAGCATGGATAGACAGCGCCTGAGTGATGTGTGTGGTATTTATGCTCTCCAGTCCCCATCAGATCAACTGGCTGAGAGTAGATGAGGATGTGCCGCCTCATGCTGTGGTCACTGGCTCTGATCTGTACATTGAGAACCTCAACAAGTCTTACAACGGCACCTATCGCTGCGTGGCGTCCAACGCTGTGGGAGAGGCCTACGACGACTACATCCTCTATGTATATGGTACGTATTAAGCTTCATTAAATCAGGTGTTTAAAAGCCATCACCACTCCTCTACACCAGGATTCAGTATGTATTGCTGATATTTAAACGGTTTATAGACTTATCTGCACTACAGTAGCTGTGGTAGTCAGGGGATTGTATTGGAACTATAAAGATTTACTACAGCGTTTGAGCAACAAACAGAATCACATTTCAAACGTATATAGATGTAAGCCATTATTCAGAAGAACAGGGAGCTTAAAAACACAGAAGGTGGATACAGTTGACAAATCCACAGAGCTCCGAATTTATGTTGAAGATTCAAGCTGCGGCTGTACTATTAATTCATGATGAGTTTGAACCATACAAAGCAGAAAGTTATGGATAAAGTGTCTGTTAACTTTGCAAGGCTTTCTAGGAGGTTAGATTTTATACAAAAAAATCAATCAGGAGGAACCTGGTGAACAAAAACGGCCTGTTGTCATACTGTGCAGACCCAGAAGAACTGGATTAAGCAAACTGATTATAAACTTATTTGTTAGAGGTTCTGGTAGGCTGATTTTGTTTGTTTGGGCAGAGCCAGGCTAGCTGTTTCCCCCAGTTTCCAGTCTTTACACTAAGCTAAGCCAATTGCCTGCTGGCTGCAGCTTCATATTTACCGTACTGACATGAGAGAGGTGTCAAGAACGCCCTGAATCTCAAACTATTCCTCGACAACAAAAACACTACACTATTGGCTACGACTATTAGTTCTCATATCAGAAATTGAACTTCATATTTCCACCATAAGATGGGCTTTGGTCCTGTTGACTTATATTGAAGTGGGTGGAATTTCAATGTGTTCTCCAGCCAACCAGTAAAGGGCAATAAAGGGACCATCTCCCCAAGGGCTTGACTTTAAATGCAGCAGACAGTTTATTCCCCTCAGTTTGAACCTCAAATGCAGCCACCAGTATGAATTTCTCCTCACTGAAGCTTTTTCTCCTCTTTTACTTTTACATGACTGTCAGTCATATTCTTTATTTGTTTGTTTGTTTCAACACGTCACAATGCTCAATACAACAGTTAATAGAACACAAAATTAAGCTAAAAAAAAATTAAAAAGGGAGTGAATTAACTTGGCAGCAATCCCACATAATCTAAAAAAAACTTCTTTTGCAAACAACTGAACTGTTTAAAGGTGCAACAGGCATCTTTTCAATTGAGTCCCCAATGGGGGACAGCAGGAGGCAACTGTTTGAAGTTTTGAAATCATTTAGAAATCATGGAACGTGACATCACTGAAGTACACACTCCTCGGACCTTAATTTCCTATTTTTGGTGGCTGGCAGGGGTGATGAGAACGGGAGGAAAATAAATTTGCAGCAGGTGCAGCCATTGTTGGTGACTTTAGCTTTCTCTCCTTGGAGCGCTTACTCCCTGCTGTTTAGAAGAGCATTTTGTATTTCGCTCCCAAGTTTCAATTTGTTTCTGCCTGTGTGCCAAGAACATTGCTTGCCAGTGATCATACCCAAAACCAGGAAGGGTGAATCTGTTGTATAGACTATCAAGCAATATGTCCCCAAAAATATCATTTCTATGTTAAAATGGATGTAGTTTTACTTACACATCTAAACCTACGGTGAACGTTAAGTCTCGGTTGCTTGTAAGGCTTTATGTTATCTCAATTTGAGGAAAAGTAATATTTTCTTATGTTAAGCCTAGTTTAGGGTTTCTCTGTCCGTCATACTAACTGACAAAAATATATCTAGGACTCTTTTAACTGCAAATCCACAGTGTACAATCTGAGGATCAGAACTTATAAGTTTTTCTTATTTCAATTTCAATTTGATGTTTGAGCTTTACTGTGCAAAATATATGTGTATGGAGAGTTGGACACTAGGAGGCTGTTTTCATATTCATCTGCTGAAGGGGTTAAATTTTCAGCTTGGTCACAACTACCTTGTAGGCCAATCATCATCCAATAGGTAACGCATACAAGACGTGATTGACTTCAGCCAAGTAGGAGAAACATTACACATCTTGGTCCAGGAGTTAAACTTATGAAATGAAAAATATTTCAATATTCATAGAATATGTATTTTAACTTGATAAATAAAAACAAATAAAACAGGTGTTTGTGTGCAGAAATTGTGTTTTTTAAGTTTAACTCTGATTTTTTTTCCTAAACTTGGCCAAGTGGTTTTGATGCCAAGCTTTAAGCAAGTGTTTGTGGTCTATTTAACCAATGATTTTACAACATTTACGTGTTTAAAACATTGATCATGACATGCTTACATGCTTAGAGCAATTGTCACGTTTACGTGTTGCAATCATCACGTCATATATTGAAGGATATATGAATGACTTTGCACATTTTCATAAGAAATAACATGAACTCGTTCATTAGAATACAATAATTCCATTCATTAACTCCTCCAAAGAGGTTTTGTTTTCAGCTTGGTTTTAGTCTGTCTGTTATTTGTCAGCAGGATTAAGGAAAAACTACAGGCTTGACTTTTTTTTATAAAACTGGATTGGAGGACATAGCATGGGCCAAGAAAGAACCTATTCAATTCTGGAGTTGATCTGAATCACGTGGTGGCTGCAGAAATTACTTTCATCAACATTACATTAACATTTTTGCTGCATTCATGTAGTTCAGGAATAATTGGAAAAATTAGTTTCTGACTGATAAAAATCATGTGAACACCCTCTTGGAACGATCGCATTGCAAGATTGTAGATATTTATAATATTTGAGATATTTATAATATTTTTTGCATGCATTTGCATGCTATCCAACCTGTGGGTGTTGGTTTAGCTGGCCAATAGCTGATTGTTCCTAGTTCATTGTCTGGTGCCATACCCATTGCAGTTACAAGTAAACTTTTAGTTTAGTTTGTGCCAGGTGTGAGGAGTCATGCTGTTTGGAGAACAATGGCAAAAGCTAAATGTTAATATGAATAAATGTCTCTTCTGTCTGTGCACCTTTCACACATTGTCACACCAGAAAGACACAGCACAATTTTTTCTGTTTTAAACATCCAAATCCTGGTGGGTTTTGCTGTGGTGCGATAACAAGTCATGTCATTATATCTGATTCACTAGACAATGATGCAGATTGTTAGATTTGGCCACTGAAACCAACACTCATCTTTCAGCCCAACATGTGCCCAAAGCAGCAGGATCGAGTTGAGGTGTGCAGTGTTATGCTAAAAGCAAAGCTGTTGTTGAAAATGGGCTCATTGTGGATATTGTGAGAGCACCGATTGCAGGTTTCAGAATAGTGATATTGTTTTGATTATTACTCAGTCTGCTTGTTTAGGTCGTGTTGACAGCCATGAACTGTGTGTCAAAAAAACAGCAATGTAACATTGTTGTTTTTGTCTGGCTGGCAAATGTTTATGCCAGTGACTGAAAAATGTGCATTTGTGGAAATGAATGTATTTGTAAAGGTTTTTACGTCAACGCCATTTCACCAATTGTAGGGCAAGCTGTAAATAGGATTTTAATGGAGGGACAAGGTCTTGGGCAGAGGTGTAAAAAAAAAAAAAACTGTCACAGTCAGGAGAAATTAAACAAGGAGAATAGGAAGTGTTGTGGGTGCAGGACTAATGCAGTTTTTTTTACTTTGTAAGAGTAACCCAGGGCTGAATTTATACACCTGGAAACTTTAAAAAGTTTCCTCCTGAATGGTTTAGTGAATAGGTGTTGTTGCAGGAAGAATAACTAATGTCAGGTTTTATGAATGTCGTATAAACTGGGCTTTGAACACAGTAGGACCTCACTCATCCAAATCTTGCATTCAGAGAAGCGCTGATAGTCCAATTTTTCATTGGTGACATATTTCCACTTGCATTGTAAAAAGTGACACCCAGTTAATAGAACATGTACAGTTTTTCACACCATCATACGTCTGATGTTTATGTGTTTATTTCACAAGCTTAAAGACTTCATCACTGTGACATAGGTTTCCTGTGACTCTCACAACACTGCAGCCCCATGGTTATTCATCATTGCGCTCTGCCAGGCAGATGATGGCATCTGCTTGTTCCCAATGGGCCCATAATGATCAGTCCCAAACAAAAGGACAGCATATGCCGGCAAATAGCTCACTCAAGGCAGACTTATTCAAGCTATCACGACTAAATTGCTAATCGTTGTGAAAAGATGCCATTGAAACTTAGATTAACCATGCTTCCTCTCAGATTGTGTTTGTTTACTAAATGTTTTGTCATTTTCAAACACAGATCTCTAAAGATATAATATTCTTATAGTTTTCACCAGAGTGCCTGTGGGCATTTAAGAGCTTGTGAATGACGTGTGTGCTGTTAAATTCATGTATCGTTTGCTTCATGTTACACGCATAACCCTTGCATGAATGAATGAAAAGCAATGGGAGGCAAACGTTCTGTGGTCCAGATTTTTAAAAAACAGCTGTGTTTTTTACCTACAGTATATTTGCTATCAGTGTTTGTGCCTTTGGCTAGGACATCTTCAATTAGTAACTTCCTATCCACATATTTTACCAATTTCCATTAAGCGCCGTTTCTCTGGTGTACAAATGTTGGAAGCCCGATGACTCCAGCTCGCTATAATGAGACACAGGAGATTGGTAAAAGGTGCTCATAACCGCGTATAATTATGTCTGCGACTCCCACTCCTCTTTTCTGGAGGATTTAATGCCAGACAAAATCATGTTGTGGTCCATGTGAGGGTTTGTTGCCCCAGTCTAATCATGCTTGCTACAGTGGTTTAATTAGTGTGTGTTTCTGCAGCACAGATTGGTCTTAGAAAGGAGAAACTTGTGCTATTTTTGTTTAACTTCTCAGCAGCAGTGCACAACTTCAAAAACATCCAGCACTCTTATCCCGCCCAATAACTTCACATTTTTTTTCCCAACAAAATTACCATTTTCTTCTCTTATCTAGCACTTTGTTTTGTAATTTATGAGCTCTTGTTCCTGTTAAAGCCGTCACACACCTGTCAAAAAAAAGCTTTTTTCCAACCAACTGCATGCAACAAATAGCTTTATTTTAATGAGTTGTTTTGTTCTTGATAAATATTTGCTTGTGAGCATTATTGATAGAGCCGAGCTGAATTTTCCATCAATTCTTTTTCATCCCACTGCCACCCTCTACTGCTGCTAGTCCTTCGGGCTCTTCCTATTTCAAAAAGACTAATGACCTTTCACTGTGTGACAGCCCGGACAGGTGTGAGGCCGATGTAAATCCACGTCAAATCAAGTCCTATTGTGCTGCATGTATTGTATGTGGCCGGTCGAAAGGCTTAGAAAGAAGCTTGTCATGCTGTTCGCCACGTGGGTGTGTCTGCGGCAGGCTGTGAATTGTGCCCCCCGGTGGGTGTGTGGTGTGGGAGAGAGCTGACCAGAGAGAGGCCTGTCTCTCTCAGAGGTGACCGGGTGCTATAACTCACACATACTGCCTGTTGGCAGGAGAACAATGCTGCTTTTAGCACCACAGTTTAGCCCACAGTTGACTTTTTGACCTATAAATCTTCCATGGACAAGAAGTCAAAGATTCACAAGCCACTGGAAATACGGGGCTTATCTGGGTTTTGACATAACATGAGCAGACAGGACTCATGGGTCTCCCTGTCCTCATGAAAGGCTGTTGTGAAACTGTCCTTGTGAATCACACTGATTTCATCAAATGTGCAACACAGTGAGGAATAACTTTCAACACATCAGCTCGTACATTAATTTTTCATCAGATAAATTTAACACGGAAGCGACGACAACCTCTTTTACAGACGTATCCCGCTCCCTTTTAAAGAAAACCCATACAAAACTTCATGTAAAACTAACTTTTAAGCAAGAGAAAACAAATAGACGAAAGCAAAAGCAAAATCTCTTCCCTGCTGTCGTGTTGGCAGGCAGGTTTAAGCAGGCATAGATAAACAATTTCTCCTACATTGTTTCACTTTATGGTTAAATTTTCTCATATCAAATTCCTCACTGATACAAATGCTCCCTGAAAATATGGCCTCTCCAAAATACACTCATATTTCAGCTCTCATAATGCTGAGCCCAGAGTCATCCAGGCTGGAAATTGCCCATGGAGAATTCTTGTTCGCCTGGATATTATATGTGCCACATCCTATCCCGGCCTTTGTGAAGACCCTCTTCCCTGAATGGCCAATTTCCCTCTTCCAGACACTGACATTTCAGCTATCAGACTGCCTTCGGTCACAGGGAAAGAAATCTAGCCCACCCCCCTCTTCAAATACTGTCAGAGGAGAATCTCTGCCTGATACCCCGATACCCCCCTACCACCATCAACACCACCTCCGCCATACACTCCATCCCCGGCGGCAACATTATGCTGTCCTTGATGTTTTATCATTAGTTTGGGAGTGTGTGGTCCCCCACTGCTGTCTTTTGATGGAGTGCAGACAGTAAAGGCATGGAGACAGCCAGCCAATTTCCCCTGCTGCGACTCTCCCACAGCAAGGGGTCGTGCTATCTTTCCCCTGCACCACAGCCAGGCATATATTCCCCTGATGAGGAAGCTTTCAGCCCTCCTTAGTACCATAGCCTACCTGAATTGCCCTCCATTTTGTCTTTCTGATTATTTTGTTTGGGGGTTAGTGACAGGCCTAATCAGTACAGTGTGGGGCGGATGATGCTGCTCGGGGCTCTGCTGTGCTGCAGCGGGAGACCACCAGAGTGGTTTAATTTGCAGTTTGACTTAATTATTGCGAGAGACTGGAAAATAGCAATACCTTTCCATGATTGCCAGGCATTATTATTCATAGTTAATTAGAAAATTTATCAAAAAAAGAAATACAATAGCTTGCCATAATAAACTATAATACAACCCCAGCACAGTGAAATATCCGTGTCTATTTCTTTGTGTTATTAGCCACACTAGCAGGCTCGGCTCGGCGCACGGCAATGGCCGTTTGCAGCTCGATCGGTCCAATACTTTGATCGAGACTGAAACTTTTGGGTCGACGACAGACATTTTATACAGACAGACGTTCAAGGTTCCCAGAGGATGTATAAGGGAATGATGCTAGTGCCTCACGTTCTCTCTAGCACCAGCCAGAAGTCGAGATTTTTGTTTTTGAGTGAAATATCTCGACAGCAATTCGATGACTTGTACAACTCGATCACAGCGCTCAATCTTGAAGGACATCACAGTGCCTCAAATGCATATCAAGGAGAGAGGAGGCTTTCCTAGGAGTGAGGGTACATCAGTGTGTCCTTTGCGGAGGTCTTTTAGGCCGTACATGCTAGATCTGGTTAGTGAGGTTGGTTAAGTGTAGTGGAAGAATAACAGGGTAATCGAATCAGAGGTAAGCAAAATAGGGTAAAATAGGGCAGGTCAAACATTCGGCTTCCTCGAAGCTGTTTGGTTGTTCGGATCCAGGATCTACCCCTTTTAACAACTGTGGTTGGCTTTTTAACAACAAAAAATGAGAAGAGTGACAACCGACAGATGATGCAGCTGTGCCATAGATCATTTAATTGATGGTCCTTTAAAGTGTTGTTAAATGCCTGTTGTCCTCCGGTCGCATTTCCCATGGGCAGGCCTCAGACTCAAGGAAAAGAGGACTGGGGATGTACAAACTGGGAATTGAGAAAGGCCTTTGCACCTCATGCACTAGAAATCTTGAAAAATATTGCATTGATTGACAAAAAATTGGAAACATTTTAATAACTTGGTGATCCTGTGAATTCACATTTAGTGGCATCATAAGGACAACACAGTTATTCCCATGAGCCTTAGCTGTAATGTACTACTTTTTAGTGTTTAGTGAATAGCAAATGTTAGCATACTAACACACTAAGCTAACGTGGTGACGGTGATAAACACTATACCTGCTTAACATCAGCATGTTAGCATTGCTGACGTTTAGCTGAAAAGCACCGCTATGGTAGTATGGGCTTTCAGTCTCTTTAATACACCACAGAAGCTTAATCGTGTGATTTTTTTTATAGCACAGCTTCTCATCTTCAATGACTTTTGTCTATTTCTTTACTCTTGTCTTCCTTTATTTCTTATACATGTTCTTTATTTTTTTTACTCTTTTCATCTAGATGCTCCCACTACTATCCCCACACCCACCACCAACCCAGTCAACACGCAAGGTACTGTATGCCCCCACTACTGTCCCTCACAGCAACCATGTGTGTGTATGTGTGTGTATATGTGTGTGTGGGTGCTTGCATGTACGTGTGATCAGGTGACCGGGAAGAGAAAAAACGAGGGCTTCTACCCAAGGCTAAGAGAGACTGTGGATGGCCAGTTTTAATCAGATATTGCTGCTGATAGGTGACATTGAGGACAGGCAGCGTGGGGCTGTCAGAGACACCTGTCATAGCCCTTTCCAGTCACATGTTTGATTTGAGAAAACGTAGAGACCCTGCTTTGCTGTTCTGCTATCTTATCAGCATCTGCAGCTATATCTCAACCGGCCCATCCATCATATTATAATGCCCTTTACATCTCCCCTACAAATGCCAGTCACATCTCGTCTTTGCAAGGCCGAAAAACATCAATAACTATTTTCTCAAAGACATATGAATGAATGAAAGGCCGTTCATTTGGGGTGTTTATAGCGGAGCAACCTTTTGGCATCATCTATTCACACTATTTTATACTTTGATTAAGCTCTGTTGAAAAAGAAATGTTTTTAATATTAACCATTCAAAAAAAGAAAGAAATCGCTATTATTTCAAAAGCACCGCTAAGGCTAGACAGATGGCGAGGCAACCTTGGGAGTTGACATTTGGATATGCCAGAATGTGACATTTCAATACAAAAAAACTATCCTTAAAGAATAGATCGGTTTATCAATAGCTGCTTTAGAGATACGGCAATTTTGGCTCTTTTGTCATGACCACTCTGCATTTCATACAGTTCTAAAAATGTGGAGTGGCAATACACAAAAAAAAAAGTTTGAAACTCAGTGTGAGACTGCATCAAAAGCGCCACTCATCTAATGTGGCAGCTTTCAGATATCATTGATTTATACATTTATTTGATAAAATAATTGGCTTTTTAATAATTTGTTTGAGCATTATGCATTTTTATACAAATTAAATAGAGGGTCAGCAGCCGATGGCACTGTCTGTATTTATATTTGTGAGGTCTCCTGGGTTGTTTTATCAATCACTGTTCACTATGACAGAGCACTTCTCCATTGCATGTTTTAAATTACTCCCCCATTTTTGAAATTCCTACTTCAAACCAGCTTTTTTTCTCTCACTCTCTTTCTCAAATGAAGTTATCAGCAGTATGCCAGGGATCATGCTGCATGGATACAGCCTCATTTCAGCTCTCTGACTCTCTCTGGGTGTGGCTCAGTCAAACAGGAAGTTGCTTTTGCAGAAGTGTGCATTACTCTGCATTTTTTCCCCTATAAGCTCTTCGCCTCGGAGTTACACTGATGCAGCCTTCTGCGTGTTTTCTGCTGTAACATTCCAGTAATTTCCGAAAGACAGGCTTGAAAGAGGATTTACGGTGATTTATGCAGTACATGCTGGGAGGATGTAATTGAGCTTTCTTGCAGTTCACTACTCTTCTAAATACCCTGTCACAGGGGCAATGGTAAGCTGGCTTGCGGTAGATTGCTTTGCACTACCTTAATCAGCATAACAGCACAGTATAGCATTCCCCTCATAAGGAAGTATACAGCACGATTTCTTATTCATTCATTATAACCAGGGGGTGAATTGGCATGGCCACCTCCACCACCAGCTGCGATTTTCTGGTGTAATCAGGGGCCACTGAACTACTTCTCTATCCTGATTTTAAAGGACCAACCCGTACATTTTTCGATGCATAAATTTCTGTTATTGCCATATAAAGATATGAGTTTAAGTTCTCGATTTAAAAATAAAAAAATTTTGTTTGCTAAATGCATAGCTTAAAATCGCTCAAGATGAATATACATCACATCTTAACGGACTTATCAATGGTTGTGTACTTGAAACTAGTTGCATTTTTATAAGCCATATACTATATATGTTCTTGTTTGGAACGATTTTGCTTAGTTTTTCATATCAATGTTGTAATAAAACAATTTGATATTATTGATGGTTGTGTTGCATTGGTATCAGTTGATTTTGTTTCGTCCATTTAAATTTGTTTGTTTAAAGAGAGCTTGGTTCCATTATTGCATTAACTAGCACAATGCCCGTTCTGGCTGTGGCCGTTTGGAGCATTTGGAAATTTGCCTTGTTCCTGGTAATATTGCTTGAATTGTTGTCAGGGAATGTGCCCGTTTGGAGCACGTGGCCATTCAAAACCTTTTATGTTAGAGCTTCTTGACCCCAAGGAAACTATATGACATTAAAAGGTTCTTTGCCTCACTCAAAGAAGATGTGAGTTGCAGCTTTCTCAAGAACTGCTCATCCGATCAACTTCACACTCGACACTGCGCTCCCTTGGGTCCTCAGCAACACACCCACCAAGTGGGAAGTCGATTGGATGAACAGTTCTTGATATATGCGAAGGACTGTCATACATGAACTGACAGAGATTCCTTTCTTTTTGGTTAGGTGATGCTGCTGCAGCGCTACCCATTGGCCAAATTGTAAAAGTCGGTTCGGTTTTACTGTAATTCATTTTGAAGACATAACTTTACTTATCTATTTGATTATCTACGGCAACCAAGGCACTACAATAAACCACAAGAGCATTTGGCTGAAAGTCACAAGTTTAACACCGACCATTCTAGGTTTAGTAGGAGTAGCACCTAAATGTCACTTGCCAGGCAATACTGTCTTCTTTCCCCAACGTTTGTAATGTATTAGCTGAGAAAATGTATATTTCAACATTAAACATCTATGCCACGGTCATCGTCAGCAGGCACACAAAGCAGTCGCAGGATTTGTCTCCAATTAGATGTTTCATTTATCCAATTAAATAATCAAAGTAGACTTTGTTGTTATCTAGTGTTGTGTATTTAAAAATGTCTTGACATTTGGTGGTATAGCTACCCATAATTCTTTTTAAAAATACATCAGGATTACAGATTTTTCTTTTTGAACAATTTTATTGTGCTGTGCTTTGATAGGTCCACAAAGATCTGAGTATTTTTCAGCGTACCCATGACTCAGATGATTGAATAATACAAAAAGCTTTCAAGTTGCGGTCATTCACTAATCCACATAAGCAGCAGGTGCCATATGGGCACAATATTTTCCCCCTGTAGTTTGAAAGAAAACATAAAAGGGGCTTCTCAATATTGTTAGCCCACTGCCCCCTTAATTTGTGTTTCATAATAGACGTAAAAAAAATATATTTTCAACATGTGATTTTACTTGCTGGATTTTCCTCTCTTTGAGTTGTATTTTTCCTCTTGCTGTTGCCTTGCAAACTGAAGCATAGTTCAAGGACTAAATATGGTTTTGTGTAGTGAGGGGGACGTTCAAGCACAGCATCTCACAGTTGTTTGTCTTCTATGCTGTTTCATGTTCAGAAAGTTTCACAAGAGTTCATATCGTCAGGTCTTTCAGGGATGCAGAGAGCGCGCGTGTATGTGTGTGCGTGGACCTCATGGGAGAGATAAGTCACCCTTTCAGAGAAACATTTCTTTCATGTGTTTGAAAGTTTTCAGACCTTGTTTCTCTGCATGTGTTTTTATTGCATATTTACACTAAAGCAAAAAGCTTTTAGTTGACGTCTTAGTTGACAGGTATGCGTGGCCTTCTTTCTCACTGATCTACATACTTGATTTAAACATATCGCACCAAACACAGCAGTATGAAGCCATTTCTGAGAAATAATTCAGAATTTTACTATGACTGAAGCAGAATCCTCAAGATGGTCGGTCAGTCGATGGTTCCAGCATCACAGAAAAAAAAAAAAAACAGCACACCACAAGTTCTTTGTCAGTGGCTGTATTTCTTTTTGGGAAAGAGGGTAGAATTTACCCAGAATCCCCGGCTCTAAAGGAATAAAGAGAGTCTGTGGCGATAATGCTCCAGCTCGTCAGATGCTCAGAGATGATCCAAGGCAGGGACATGATATCCCGGCTAAGCCTTCAGTAACCCCCCTCTCCCCCAGCTTGTTGAGTGGAGCCAGAGGAAAGACACGGAACGAGGAATTATGTTGTAGACTTGATTAAAAAGACCCTATGTTTCTGCAGATCTGCAGTCCATGGTAAATTGTTGTTTAGCATGCTACAGATGACCTTCGCTGAATAATCTTCAAGGAATCTAAAAATTAAACATCACAGAGGCTTTAGGGTGTGGTGAGTTAAAAGGGGTTTTCTGAGGTTAACAGGCTTCTGCTTTACATATAATACAAATTGTGAATTAACTGCCAATAAGAGCTTTGCAAGCAAACATTACACCACACATGCACGTGAGTTTAGCCTCTATACTGCACCCTTAAGACATGATAATACTACTACTAAACATAATATAGTTTTTATTGCTTGCTTGGCTAAGCTGTCAGGGATTTGTAGATCCTTATGACTTTAACATGCAGTGCACAGAATACATACATGACTTCAGGGTTATTCCCTTTTCTTTGTACTGAAAACACATGGATTTTTTTTCCAAGTGAGTAAATCATGTGATTTTGCAGCAGATGGTATTTAGGGAATCCATCCCTGGCAGGTTTTCATACATGTTTTGTTTGCGATTTCCTCCCTCAGCACTAGTACATGTGAGGTGTTGGCAGGTTTCCACTGCTGTTTAGTCTTGGGATTCAAGCCTTAACTCCACGTACGCTATTGACTTCAACAAAGATTGTTATGAGTGGATTTAGTATTCAACATAATTATCCTTTAAACATTTACCAGCGTTGTTTTAACTCTCACATGTATCATTTCTCTTTGAAGTATTTCATTGGAAAAATTAAAGAATCATTTAGAAATGCTAATTACTTTTTTTCCCTCTCACATTTGTTTACTCTGATTCCCAGTTGAAATTGTGTTTTTTCTGACCTGAGGTTTTCCTTTCGTTGCTTTAAATAGTTATTAAAGAAAGAAAATATTGTAATGGTCCATTTTAATTGGTCTCTAGAGAATAGGTTAGTAATGCCAGCCCACCCTGAAGTTAAAAGAGTGTTTCATTGCAGTAATATTGTTTTTTCATGGAGCAGTAGTAAATGATTATGAGAGCCCTACTTAGCACATTAAGCTTTAGAGATTGAACATTATGTACCAATAAACTTGCATTGTGTCCTTATTTTAGACTGATAAGTTGTACTTTTGTGGCAGGTTACTGTGAGCAACTTTGGGAAGCAAGCACAGATTTCTATTATTTTGTCAACCTTTTCTCTTGCCTTGATCTGCACTGCAGAGAAAACACGTTGAAGAGGAAGCATGTAGTGGAGATGTGTGCTCCAGGCTTTTGTGCAGAGAAGTTTGCCAATCTCAAAAGATACAATAAACTGCCATCGACGAGTTCAAGTTCGCTGTCAAAATTTCTATTCATTTGCCAATTTATTAGTTGTAGTCAGACCTTCTCTCATATTTCTGCACCTCCGTTAAATGTCACAGCTGTATTTGCACATCTTCAAATCACTCTTTGGGTTATTACAAAGGACTCAGGAAATCTATTTAGCGAGCGAGCAGTGGCATTGGAATTCAACTGAGGACAATATTGTGCTCTGTTGATGGTCTGCCACAACAGCAATACAAAAATGATTTGGTGGAGATTGCCCATGTATGCTCATCTCATTACGTTCATTTCCTTTTCAAAAGGCAACGAATACAAAAGCCACGGATGTTAGCAGTTCAATGCTGCAAAATGACTATTGACGGTTGATTCTGCAGCAATGCCCGATTGTCCTGCCACTGTCCAGGAAAAGGTTACTGCGAGAATCTATTCAGTGCAAGTGACGGCTTTGCTCTTTCAATGGAAGAGAGTCATTGTTTCAATTATATCCATGTAATTACATCTATAAATTGTAATGCATTTGTGTGTGGGCTAGTGCATGTGTGTGTGACCTGGCTCATTATGTGAGCAGAAAACTATTAAAAGAAGAAGAAAAAAAAAAGATGAGAAAACTGAAATGATGCCCCGTGTTATCGGCCTGGTGACAACTCACAGCTCTGATCTCCAGGCTGACAGAAAGTCTGATAGGATGCTCTGTTGCTGACCAGAGCAGTAATTAGTCATTCCAGTACAGAGACGGAAAGGTGCGACTGTAAAGCATGTGGTACTGGGAGTTCAGCGGAGCAGATTTCACCGCCGTGCAGACACAGGCATCAGTTGCAAATCCTCTTTATTCCCCGATAAATCCCCACGGCTGTGCACATCCTGTCAGGACGCCGGTGTGGGCATGTCAGCACTCCCCCAGCGAGCCGGGAGCAGAGCCGTGCCCGCGGTATGGACACAAGCCACATTACAGACGTAATCAAATTCTACTTATTTCAAGAGTGAGGCCACAAAGGCTGCTGTAATAACACTGTCTGTCATTTGGGTTTTTTTCTATTCTAAGCACAGTGTTGTAATAAGAATGCATATATATTGAACAGGGACAGCCCGAGGGAATCACACTCTTGATCCTGGGTGTGTTAGAGCCCTGAATGACAAAGTAATCTACACAGGAAGAGGCAGGAATGATAGTAATGACACCATATTTAAAAGAAAATCTGTTCTTGAGGTCAGAGATCTGGGTCAGATCAGTACTTTTCACTATGTTAACCACATTAACCTGAACTGAACCTGAACCTCGTGCTTTTCTGATTATATTGTAGGATATTGCCCCTATTTGGTCAACCCTGTCAGAATTTTTTTCTATCTCACAGCAACATAAAGGGATAGTCCTGCACTTTATTGGCCATATAAAGTTGAGGGACTCACAGGTGACAGATTTAGTGGTGGCTGTAAATCAGAAGGGCAACTGGGTTAACTAATAATTGAAGGGCTCGGGGTTCGATCCCCTGCTCCTTCGGTTCTCGAAACTGAACTATAATTGGTCCCCATTGTCAATGTATTTCATTATACAGCACTTTGGACACAATCACCATATAAAATGCAGTCCATATAAAATATATATTATTTTGTACTACAAATTCTCATCTTCCTTCCAAAGTGTTTAGAAAGATAACAACAGATATTGAGGGGGAGACACGACAGGTGAAATGTTTCACAAATGACTGAAGCATTCTCAGTTGATTACTCACATTTAGCCAGTTGTCTTCTGTATTACACGTTTTCTGAAATTTTGTTTAAATTTGCACTGAAATTTGAACACTGAATAAAGCCAGGTTCAAAATTTTTGTTTTTTACTGACTGAATTTTGCAATACAAATCAAATCCACATGCATCAAATTCAGAATTCAGTGAATATTTACAAAAAATTGAATACATCGAAAAGGATTTGTAAATGATCACATTCCGTAACATTTACATTTTAGACAGTGAAGATGTATGTTTTGTAAAATGATTGTCTTGTAACCGCCAGATATTTTTTATATATATAAATAAATAAAACATTGCATCCTACAACCAATTGCATCTTTTTGTTAGACCCTGCCTGCCATCCATAAAGACCCTAAAACCATCCAACTGTATCGTTTCTATTAAAAAAATGAAAATCTGATATAACGCAAATGAAATTCTCAGAGGTGAAAAATTCCTGCTTTAAAGGATATATTTAAATAAATGTTTCACCTCATGACCTTTATGTTTAAAATCAGCTTACAATACGCTTTAGACCTCTGCATTTCATTGCATTATGTAACTGTCTCATAATCTTCTTACAATGTAATGCAGGCTGCAGCAACACCGCAAAATGAATGAAAATGAGCACAGCCGTAATATCTATATGGAATTCGAAATCATGTTTTTGTGGCCCTTCCTTGTAATGAATACAGAACTGACAAACAGAAAACCAGTGTTCAGTAGTGTAGTTAATGCAGGCAACATGATATGCAACCAACCATAACAGTTGATACTGTAGGTGTTATGGGATTTTTTAGTTTGACATTTTTGCGATAGTGTCTCGGTGCTTACACTGGGCGAATTTTTCTACCTGTTAACTGAAACTCTCCCTCAGTGTGCAGAGGCGGCCGAGACCCTGCATGTTTCCTTGCGAATGTGTCAAACGGAAGACAGCGGGGAGCAAGGTGAGGGCAGGAAGGTGTAGGGGGGGGGTGTGTGAAGAGAGGGGAGGAGGAGACAGGACTGTGCACAGGCCATTTAGCATTGAATGTTCATTAGCATGGAGCATGGGCCGTTCCCTCTCCGCGGGGAATGAGCTGTGCTATCTGACATCGGTGGTACAGTAAACAAACGGCGCCTTGCACATCCCCGCTTTCACATACACCGACGCACAACAGTGGCTCGCTCGGTGAAGAGTCCATTTTAAGTGGGCGCTCAACTGAAACAAAACTTTTCTCATTAATTGGTTTCAATGCACTTCCAAGATGTCCTCGTGCTGAACTGAATGCAACTTAAAAAAAAGGTGTTTATTTTTCAGGTTGAGATGTGTGAATGTCACTTGTCTGAGACCCCTCAACTCTGCTTATTACGCCCTCACTGTGTTGAGAAATTCTGCACTCTCTGCTCGTCTTTTATCAAAATCATTCAAGTTCAGAGCATGACTAGTGAGATTGATGGAAAATTGAGCTGCTCTCTCATGCAGCAAAGAACAGTGCAGCCATTCCCTCGCCTGCCACTCCTCCATCAGTCCAAATGTGCACAGATATAGACTATTGATAAATGCCTCTGAACTATTCTGAGACTGGAAATTTAAAGGCTTCAAATTTTGCCTTGTTCTACTGTGGTGCACGGATAAATCTGGCTAAATGCTAGACAGTGATACTCTCTGACACCTGAGGCAGCCACGTATTTCTCTGCATGGGGACACCGAGCGCCAATTTATCTCTAGACTTGTGTCTATTTCTGATGATTGAGCTCTATAACTTCCAGAAATGGCCTCTTAAATCACAATGTATTTTACAGTGTGTGAACTCTCGATGAAATTGCAGACGGTGTCTACTGTTTCATGGTGAAATAACTGTCTTAAAACATTTTTCAACATCTCTCACTCAAGGGGCTAGAGCAACCATTTCAGCTATATGAAGCTCTGAAAACGTTCATATAACGAGCCTGGTTCACCAGCGTAACATCACAAATGTATGGTTTATAACCTAGAGAGACGTCAGACTTGATTTTAAATGTGTCCTAGCATTAGATATGGTTTTACTTTATTGAAGGAATATTTCAATATTTTGGACTTTATTGCCTAGAGATGAGAAGATAGATACCACTTGTGTCTCTATGGTAAAAATGACAGTACAGCCCTCAGCCAGTTAGCTTAGCACAAGACTGGAAACAAGCAAGTTATAGTCTGTTCTATTTCAACCGGGACGTTGAAATTTGAAAAAGAAAAGAAAGTGCAACTTATTATATCCTAACCCTTCTTCATAACTGAAAGAGTTATATCAGATATGACGTATCTATCTATCTATCGTATATTCTTACAGAGTCAATCAAATATATTATATTTAAATCTCTGCATGAAAATGAAAAAAATATATATATATAGATTTATTATTTCCCAATAAATTTAAATTATTCGTTTAAATGTACCAAGAATAGATTTTGTAGACTTAAATGGGTTTTGAATTTCAATTATTTCTTAGACAATTAGATGATTACAATGTAAGTAAGCTGGAAAGGAAATTAGTGAGGAAAAATGTAACCAATTAAACATTTTGGTTAGTAAACAGCCTCATTCTGGGTATTGTCAAACTGGCAGTGGTCTGCAGCATTTCTCAGTAAGTAAGAGTGAAAATGGTTTTTAATAGCCTATTTGTGGAATGTTTAGTTACACATTGTGAACCATTTACCATCCTCCGTGGACCAACTTGTGCCCGTGGTATCATCTCATTTTTTTATTGGTAAACAACATAAGCTGGCATTTTTCCTCAACAGCTTTTTCCTCTGTGGTTAGGTCATGCTAAAATGCTTTAGAGAGAAAACAAGCCAATTTAGTTTATTTTGGAAGCCTAATGATTTAATAGCCACAGCTTCCAGTGTGGTCCATGTCGGTGTGAAGGTATTAGTGACTGGCTGAGACGGTTTACTGATCATGAAATTATTTACGGTTATTGTCCTGTTTTCAGACTCCAGAGCCGGCGAGGGGGCACCGCAGAAAATTGACCATGCTGTCATCGGAGGAGTGGTTGCCGTGGTGATGTTTGCCATCCTCTGTGCACTCATTGTTCTTGGTCGATACTTTGCCAGACACAAAGGTAAGGCATCAACGGTGCAATCATACTTGATCATGAACACGTCTTAGAGTTCTAGTGTTTCTTTGTTGCAAGTGGAGTGCAATAGGATTGAAGTGCACAAGACCTGGAGGAGGTGTGGTGCTAATTTATCTGTACGTTTGCAGGAACTTACTTCACACATGAAGCCAAAGGGGCGGACGACGCAGCCGATGCAGACACGGCCATCATCAATGCGGAGGGCGGACACAACAACACAGACGAGAAGAAGGAGTACTATATCTAAACCGGACAGGCCAGGAGAGACGGGTGGGGATGCTGGTGGTGGTGGTGCTGTAGGAGCATTATGTCTAACTCTGATTGGTTACGAGAAGGCTGGGGGGCGGGGCAGGCGAGATTTAAAGAGGAAGAGAAGAAAGTGGAAAGTAGGACTGGCATGGCCAAATGGTAAGAAGAGGCGTTGCTAAGTCTCCTATCCGACCCTTCCTGGAATGCCGGGGCCTATTCTGTACAGTTCAATTATTTTACAGACAATTTTGTGCCTTGTTCTATTTCTTTTTATTTTATTTTGTTTTTCTCCCCCCTTCACATGCTTGTTGGATTGGATTTCTTTTTCGATGTACTCCACCTGATCCTTTGTTGCTTTTGGCTTTCGGAGATTAAATGGGCCTGGTGTTTGTCTATGTGTGCTGCAGCTAGCTTTTAGCTCATGTACCCAGATCTGAGGAGCCAGCTCATACATTTTTTTTCCAGTTCAGTAACTGGAACACAGAGTCAACACATTTCTCCCTGCTGGGTCAAAGTCCAACAGTCCCTGCAAATTCATCGCAGATTGGTTTCAACATATTTCAGCGCAGATTTCACTCACCCTCCTTCAAGGTCAGGTTCACTGTGTTGATTACTAATGTAACAGTTGTGAGTATTCACACTCATTATAGAATGTATTCGTTTCTGAGAGTGAAGTAGGAGTGCTGTTAAGTATCATTTCACACCAAACCGCGAAGTAAAACTGGTCCCTCGCTGGTTTCAAGAGAACATCTGATGAGTAGTAGATGTGAGGTCAGTTTAGTATTTGTTTAGGATATTGTGGAGTCCAGTAAGACATCCTGACAGCTGTAATGTGCCATGATATAGAGTAAAAGTTTCTATAGAGAATATCAGAAGCACTTCTTCTTTTTTTAAACTCTATCGTTTCTTTCTGCTGATTGAAAGGACAGCAGAAAAAACAGCAAAACAGCATTTTCTGTCATCTGGATTCTTTTGTTTGTTTGTTTTTTTGCAGAACGACTTGTTCTGGAAAAAAAATCTAAAGGAATAGTTTCACATTTTACCTTTCTCGGCCAGAGTGAGTGAGGAAAAAAAAATCGATACCACTATTAACGTTCTCATTTAACTGTTGGTAAGAAATTAAATATGTTTATTTTCAAAAACGCTGACCTTTTCTTTAAAAATACTGCCTCTTTCCAGAGTGATTTTAGTTTATCAGAATTATTTGTCTTTTCATCATTCTGATGGATGGACCGAAAACATGGCAGAAAATGTCTAATACAGTCGTGGTCTAAAATACTGGCATCACTGCATTAAAAAAAACTAAAAATGATAATTGTAAAACAGGTTGAAAATGACAAAAGTACTCCACAATTCTTGATTTCATTGTTAACAGTGCAACTTGTGTCGTGTCCTTTCAACTCACAATTAATCAGAAATGGCCCTGACAAAATTGACAGCCAGATTTAAGACTTCAGTGAGATGAGTAAGAACTTTTAACGGCAGTTTGGCCCACTCAAATGTGGTGGGCACCTTCTTTCTTCTGTTTCAGATTTCTTCACAGGTGCTGAATTGGGTTTAAATCTTAACTCTGGCCAGTGCTGGCTAGTTTAAAACAGGCCAGTGTTTTCTTTTGAACCATCCTGGGTGCTTTTGAATGTTTCCTCTTGGAAAAAAACATGACCTTCGATAGAGAAGCAGCCTTGTGACAATGGGTGAACCATTGTGCTCTAAAATACCTTGAAAATCTGATTTCATGATGCCACGCAAAGATTCATTGGGGTTGCCATGGAAACACACACAAGGTACAGTGGCTCACAATGACCACACAGGACAATCATTGAGCCAAGTGGTCTACAGAAGTCAAAAGTGTTATGTCTAAATGCAGAGGAGAATGCAATGTAGCTGCATTAAAACTGACATAAGCATTAGAGGACTGCATTGGGAATTAAATGGGATCCTTCGGGGAGCCAAAACAAACCTCAGGGGAATATGCAGTTTAAAGTTTGCTGCAGGCTTTGTGAAACACACATATTGCAGGAGTACAGGAGTTATTTCTGTAAACATAGAGGTTATGTGATTTACCACAAAGCTCTAATTTGGTCTCATTAGTCCACAGAACATTTTCCCCAAAGGATTTTGGCTTGCTAGATTTGTTTTGGCAAACTCCATCCAGACTTTTCTTGGGTTTCTCTTTCCACAATGGGATCCTCCTACCAGGGAACGAGTTGGCGACAGATGGTGCCACTTGAAATGGTTGTACCTTGCGTCTGAAGGTCATCCTGAATAGTTTTTGAAGTTGTCCGAGAGCCTTTTTCCACAACTCAAAGATGCTTCGCTGCAATCTTTTGACAGCTCCTTTGCGTTCCCTTCCAGAGATGTTTGCTACAGTACCATGGGTCTTAAACGCCTTGGTAACTTTGTGTACAGAGAACACAGGAACATCAGGGTCTCTGGAGATGGACTTGTAGCCTTGAGATTGTCCATGCTTGGCTTTGATCTTCCTTGACGTCCTTTTCCCCCTCCTTTTCTCAGTGCGGTACACACAGAGACACAAAACAGCGGAGTGAGTAATTTGCTCCATTATAACTGGTTAAATGAAGGATTGTGACATATCTGGTACACAGGGGGGTTCAATGGAAATGACGCGCTTAAAATCCAATTATTTCTTGCAACTTCTAAAAAGGTTCCAAAAAATTGTCCAGGTCATTTGTGTGGAATAAGAAAGGATTTAGTATTTTTTCATCGTTTTTAGTTTTGTTCCACTGCAAACCAAAACAAAACAATAAACAAAAGATGTTTTGTTTCCCCAAATTTCTGAAAGTAGTTTAAGAAAAAAGGGTGCCAATATTTTCAACTACAACTGTACGAGCAAAGCCAAAATACTATCTGTTGGTAGATATTACATTGGTTTTATAGCCACCACTGTTCCTGCTGCATTGATGATAAAATCTAATTAAAATTATGATATGTGGGATATTGGTACAGCCTGCTGTGTGTGCTTTTGGTTTAAACATAAAATTCTTCATATTTTCATGCCTCCCACACAGTCAACCCTGGACCAAATGTAAGAATATAGCGAGTATGCTTATATACAGTGAATATTACTTGTATACAGCAAAGGCTTGAGTGCTCCTCTCTAAATAACAGATTTTATTGATTGGATAATACAGTACATTGACCATTTAACTGGAAATGTTTCCAAAGCATTGGTTCATTTTATTTTTCAAGGTTTTATATTTGTATTTGATTGTACTGTATTAAAGTGGAGAAAGATTGTTACACTTTCAATAGCAAAGTTTCCTTTCAGTCATGTATAAGTCATCAAGGTACGTCTGTGTGAATACCTGTTGCAAGTGGAAAAAAAAAAAAACGGAAAAAAAAACCTTGACTGCTTATTTCCTGGCTAAGAAATCCTTGCTACACATACTTTTTTTGCCCTTGCCCATACTCGAGTATAAAAGACATTCAATCACTGCAAACATGAATCAGTTATATTTCCCTGCTGCCTGTAAAGACATTTTACCTTTGGGCTGTCTTTGATAACTTGTAAGGGCTCTTGGCCTTACAAGTTATCAAAGATTTGCGTAGCTTTAGACTTGGTTTGGGGAAAGATCATTTTCTTACTGTCATCCTGCAGCCTCAAACCTTCACACAGGAGCCGTCTACTGTTACAAATTAATTTTTTTTTCCCCCAACCAACACAAATCAGAAGATCCTGCGCTCACAGACAGAGACGCAGTGTGCATACCGTGCATGCCTCATGCCTCTGAGTCTGTCACAGCTAGAAGAGTAAAAACCTGTTTGGTAATTAGTGAGTGATATCATTGTATTGCCTGAATAAGACAAAAAAATCTGTAAATGTATTATGAAAGAGGATAACCACTGCCTTAAATCCACCTCTTGATACTTATCATTATATAGGAAAAGACTGAAGGACTTAATTTTGTGCCTTCTTTGATTTTTAGGCATATGGTTAGTATCGTACAGTATCCTCATGTACACTCTTACAGTATATATATGTTGTATATTTCTGTCCTTTCTAACTTACAGGGCCAATACTCATCTAGGTTGTCTGTTCTCATGCACCACTGCATCAGCATTACGACCTGGAGCATAAAAAAAAAGATGGAATGAGTGAAGGAAAAAAAAAGTATTTCTATATTTATCAGGGTGGTGTGGCAGCTTCCACTGACTAGAATGTCATATGCCAGGATGTAGTATTTATTGTCTTAATTAGTGATCGCAAAAAAATTTCAATTTGGTCATAATTATTTTCTCTGCTTCACTTCATGTGTTATTTATTTGGATATCTTCAAGGACAAGGCTTGCTAGTAATATCAGAGAGGAATTCAGTGCTTAAAGCTATAATAAGCTACAACAAATTTCTGGATTTTAGAGTTTCGGTGTCATGAAAACAGCTATGTGCATGACATACTTTATTTTGAGGTTTGATATTTATCTTAAATGGTTATAAGTGGCTGCTGCTTTTGATCGAGGAACGTAAAAAGATTGTCGGAAGCGTCATTCTAATCCGATTTTTTGATTTGTTTTAAATATTTGATATTTAGTATGTTTGTTTTCACTCTCTCAGGTTCATGAGTGTTAATAGTTGTGTTTTTTGCATCTCAGGTAGAATGCAAATTAAAGGCCCCAAGTATATACTGTAGTACCACAGCTATTCAAACAGTGAAAAATCACAAGATGTACATGTTTTTTCTCATTTGTACATGTTTATGTGTTCTTAATATGGTGCACTGTTACAGTAAACGTTAAATATTATTTTGCATAGACCTAGTTCACAAAGAAAGAAAACTAGATTTGTTAAACAGACGAAAATTATGTACAGTCAGTGTCAACAAAATCACAATGATGTTCATGAAACTTCTTCTTCTTCTTCTTCTTCCACCGTAACACTTTGCTCATACAGTATTGGTTATTTAGTAATTATAGAATGTGAACAACAGACAGTCAATCACGCATCTGTTTGGATTCAGTCAATTCATGCATACATTTTCATAGATGAAAAGATGGTGTATTTACTGTGACATGGAGTTTTATGAATGATCTGTAACATGTCTTGGATATTTGGATGAAACTCATGTTTAAAGCCTGGGGAGGGAGGGAGGGATGGAGGGAGGGTGGGGGTGGGTTTGTTGTTTGATTACCCCAAAACTGGTTGTTTTTGTTGCTTAAATTTCTCTCTTTACCCAGGTGACATTTTTTTCTTTTGTGTAGTTAAGAGGATGTTTCTCATATGACCATGCATATTTTGTATTGGTTCACACCAACATTTTTACAAAAGAAAAAAAAAATCAGAAGAGTTCTTGTCTTAATAAAAAGATATCAATGTTTAAAGTGCTGTGCTGTTGTGACTTGATCAAAAAAAAACGGGGCTTCACTTTGTAGTCCCGTCCTGCTCGGAGACGCAGGCGGCAGAATTTATTAACTTGCATTTGTTGTCAGATTCCCTCCGCCTGTTTTAACATGCTGAATACATTAGCTGGAGAGAACCTGTTCACTTCATCCTGAGCTGCTGATACTTGTCAAACTCCCAAAGAAGAAAGATCTCAAGCGGAGGCAAAAATACTGTACCGACATATATTCGGTGTGCAGCAGCGGCAATCTGAGCTCCCATCAGTGACTGGCACATGCACTGTGGTACAGATAGAGGCGAGAAACCTTTTAAATGACACTATGACTGACATCGACATGCTGGGGGGCCCCTGTTAAGATTTCCGGCTGAACATGTGGATGTTAGTGATTTGACAAATTGATAGGTATTTCGAGGAACAAGCCCTAGTTCATAACCATAAGCAATTCTGTCATCATAATTCTGTCAGTGCCACCGCTTCCCATTACTTTAAGTGATCCATCCCAGGTAAAGGTCAATAACATTATTCAAACTTTAATGGGAATAGTTTAACCTTAGAAACCAGCCACTTTTCTCCCTTACTCATACAATCATTGAAATATAATGCTTCCCTCAAGGAACATTAAATACCTGCCTTTTGAATTTTTAAAAACATGACAAGTTATGTGATTTTCTCTATATTTATTCATTTTTTGGGAGGTTTAACTCTTGAAAACACTAAATTAAAAGCAGGTACAAGGCTGCTTGGCTGCACCAGCTGTCAGTGCACCATGAATGCATGAATGTAGAAGGGTGATGTTTCAGTTAGATAATACTAATCCTATTTAAATGTTCAATTTTAATTTGGAATGACATGTTTAAGTGTAATTAGCACAATGGGGAAATTGAGAGTGAACGAATGTCTGAGCATGGCTTGTTTAGTTGGCTAATTGATTGATTGAGATTGATGGCATGTAGCACTTGGCTTGGCTGAGGTATAATTAAATGATGTGGGAATAAATAGTGGGTGAACAAAGGCAAACGCAACAAGCTCTGTCTGCACACTTATCTCCCTCTATGTTCCCTCCTGTTCAGCACAAATACTAAAGGACTTGCATAATTCTTATTTACTTATTTATTGGCTGATTTAGTTGTAAACAAGAGGACAAATCCCTCTTGTATGTCACTTTTTAAACAACATTTACATTTCTTACAGCGCACAAAAAGCCTTTACCTGAAATTAAAAATGCCTGGTGGCAGCTTACAGAGGAATTGCTTGTATAGTATTTCACAGCTGCTTCGGTACACTTCAAGGTTGAATTTGCAGAAGTCTGAACAGAACAAAAATTAACCCCACAGCCCAGTCAGATAGACTCAGGGAACAATGAACACATAAAAATGGACATGTTTAAAAATATTTTTTTCATAGTAACTGCTTAGATTTAGAGATGCACCGATGGATTGGTAGCCAGTCAAATTTACACACGTGCTGCATAATGTGTTTACAACATGTACACCAATGCTACAGCCACACAGACACACAACATGCATGCAGTGGCAGCTGCAGCACACAATCCAACCAGACAAACCCGAACACACACACACCTTGTTATCGGTGTTCATTGTGCATCAAAAAGACATAAAGCTGACAATGTTTAACACCTACAAGTCCAAAAAAAGCCATCAAGGAGCAACCTTAAAAATGCCAGATTCACATCATTCAGCATCAGAGGAAGACCAAAGTTTTGTTTTATAAAAAGCCATCATCCCAGTGAACATGGCCACTATGAACAAGCTAGCAAAGCAGCTAAAGCTAGGCAGAGCACAGAGCCAGCCACAAGTTAGCCTCCACTATCTTATCAGTAATGACAATGACATTAGGTGTGTTGTTATATACATAGATGCTGTACCTGTTTCACTCAGCTAAAATATGTTAGCTAAAAGTTTGATATACTAAAATTATTTTTTTTGTTGGATTTTACTTTTATTTTGAGATTTGTTTGAGTTAACGTGAGAGACAGTCCTGTCACTTGTAATGTAATGTGAAAATGACAGGTAAGCAACGTTATTTAAGATTTTCCATGAAAAGATAAGTTACAAAAAGGGTTGTATATTCTGTTAATTATGTCTCTTAGAAAGATAGAATATCTGAATTGGCAGGTCAGACTAAACGAAAAACGAAATCGGACAAGAATAAAAGGTGCATCTCAACATTGATCGTCCGGTCAGCTTTGCTGCTGTACTTCTACCACAAGCCACCCATTTCAACCATGACTTCAGATAATTATTTCAACTGTTTATCCTTAAGACTCCTTTTTTAGAATCAAAATATCATTTTTTTTCCTAATAAGTTCAACTATACTACAGAATGCATCCTAGTACCCTCTGGCAAAAAGCCTCCTGAGACAAATACAGCAGAAGTTAGTTGGAAAGCAACGATGTATGGAAATATATTCATAAAACTTTATTTCATGAATTTGATATATTATTGTAAATATGGATGATGCAGTCTATGGTACAGTATGACTTTACAATATAGTAAATCCTACATTCATACAGAGAAAAATGATTGTAATTGTATTTCATTGCATCAGTTTACCATTTCTGTTCTGTATCAACCCGTCACAATAAATATTTCCATCGTTTTCCATCAGTCTACTAAAAAACGGTAAGCTAGTCATACTGTAATGATGCCTGGAGAGCATAAAACATTACAATAAACCACAATCTGCACTAATGGAACAGTCAATTGCAACAATTTACAGTAACTACAAGAAATTGCACCTGTGTGCTTTGTATTACAGTCAGCCTATTCTGCTAATGCGAGATGACAGCCATTGGTGGATCGGTTAGAGTTTTTACCAAGAAAAAGCAGCGATACATGCTGTGTAAACATTGTGTCAATGGACAAATAAAAAAGTGCAATTTGCAGCAACATCCGGTTTCACAAATGTAATTGGGCTGTTGCTATCAGGACACTGAGTGAGATTGAATTTGCTTCGTTAATACAGAGCAATATCCTTTCATTAATATCGGAATCGTATGTGATGTGGACATGGGACTGACTAATAAAGTGGCTCATTGGCCTGGGTTAACCTATGACTCATTCACATGGAGAAACAGAGATATTGTGCACAGTCTTGAGGCCAGAGTTGTGCGTTGTGTCTGGCTTTTAGGTATGGATGAGTAACCCACAGAGTGCAGAAGAGAGGGACTACTATGTTCACCATTACATGGCATTAAATGGCTGTTGTGAGGTCCTCCAACGAGCTGCTGATGGGCAGTTACCGCTACCATGTTTCCTCAAGCAGAAAACTTAAAACTATACAAGACCCTACTGGAACATGCATCTAAAAACAATAGAAAATGTCACAATTGTTTGGATAAATAAATGGTTAAACACAACTTAAATGCATCTGGTTTTCCCTCTTTTCAATAAAGGCAGTATTAATTACACACCTGGATCGTTCAGTGTGTCTTGCATGGCTGTGTCCTCCTCACCCTCCGGCACTACTGCACTTAGGAGTTACTCGCCTATAATACCGCCAAGATGCTCAAGGGGGTTGAGCTCCGGTGTCCCCTTTCCCCCAGCCCACGGCACAACAATTTGTCTTTGTAAGGATATGCACCTTTTGGCCTCCACTTTTATGTCAGAGCACTTCTTTTTCGCATTTGTAATGCACACACTGTGATCAGCAGACATCTTTTTTCTTGCTTTTACCTCCTCTAGATGAACTTCAGCTTCACACTGTTTGAAATTGCTTTGTTTTGTCGTCATGCAGTCAGTATGAATAGTAATTAGGGGCATTTCACTGACTGTTTATAGACAACTATGAGAGTAAAAAGGGAAGGATTCTGGCTCACAAATGCAAAATTTCACAGTAAATGGTAACATCAACGTGCAGAGATCGGATCAAATCCTTACCTTGACATTCCTTGTGAATCAGTCCTCTGCCTGGACTGACTGATGGCCCTCCACCTTATTCAGCATGGGAAGAATCTGACCACAGACTGCTTTTCCTTCCTGAAGTCATCAGTGCCCAACTTCTCTACCAGTCTGTAATAGTAAATAATTATATTTCATAAGCAAATTAGCACAATCCTTCCATAGGATGACTTTACTAATCCACCAAGTTTTAAATAAGCCATGTTGAAATAGTCACATAATCCCCCTCTTACTTGTCCTTCTCAGTCAGCTTCCTCATCCGTGGGTCTTTGAGCGCAGCCTGAATGGCGGGAACTGCTTGAAGAATCCCTCAATCACCAAATAGAGGGAATTCTACCGTGACTTTACATCTACTGTAGAATGAGTGTGTGCTGGGGCAGGTCTGAAAAACAAGGTTGAAATGCACATCTATACGAGCACGTAGCAGTAAACATTAATCATCATTAGTTTGTTATCATGTATACTGGCCATAATCATTGATCACCATGTTAAATGCATATTGAAATCTACTTAAAGTAGTATTTAATGTATTCGTTCTAAAGAGTCACTGCTTTATTGTGAGGACAATTTATGGCAGCTAGGATCACATCATCCAAACAACCAGTGTGTGTATTCCTACAGCCTAGTTGGAAACAGTTGTTGTCCTTTTTCTGCACTGCAACGTCCAATGTACATGCAAACCCTTACCCTCAGAAAAATATGCTGGCATAAATAAAAGCAACTGTTCAGCTTGGAGGCATACACTTTTGATGAACTGGACAATTAGGAACCATTTAAACTGGAACCACTTCTTGAATCCCCCTTCAATACTGTTGGATAGATGTAGTCCAATAAGAAATACAATGTTTTCCCTCTGAAACATAGTGGAGTAGACTTTGAAAATGGAGTAAAATGGAAATACCCATGTAAAGAACTCTCAAACTGTACTTAAGTACAGTGCTTGGGTAAACATACTTAAGCTTAAGTTTTCATTGCCTGGTCGACTGAATCTTTTTTCTACCATGTCATTTTCAGTTTTGTTTTCCACTGTGGATAGTACCATTCCCGGCTGATTGCCATAGTGCTGCTGTATGAAAATGCCAAGATATCATATTCAAAGTGACACTTGGTGAATCCTTTCATCGGCAACCAAGCAGAGATTCAGCATCTGCACAACTGTACGGCTGCCATTTAAAAAAAAAAAAAATGGGTCTTGTGAATAACGACTGTAGTCACTATTGACTGTTGCTTGGCCATTTAAAAATTTCAAGTTTGAGTAGGATGTGAGGTGTTTGTACTACAGACAATTTTTTTTAAGACCAATTAGCGGTGTGAAGTGTTTTAACTTCACCTTCTAGTATTGGCTCAGATTGCTTGGAAGCTCTACCAAGGTGAAAAAGTAACAGGTATGAACAACTTTTGCTAGTGTAAAACCAAAAACACTAAATTAATTGAGCTGCACGATGTTGCGGAAAAGTGGCATTCGTTATGTTCCACTAGTGGTTACTGCATTCTGAGGACTGAGCCTTTGATCTTGTGTTTTTATACTTTTTATATAAAAAGGACAGCATACTGTAAAAACCGTGCCAAAGCAATTGTAAGTTAATATGCAGGAACACACTCAAGCCAAACCAAGCTAAAAAAGGTTTGGAGAAAACATCACCTGACTTCTTTTGGATAATCAAAGTGTCTTCTTGACTGAACTATAAATGTTGTGGTGGGAAAATGCCAAGTCATTTTCTGTGAACAGATGAGCTAGTTGTTTCAAACAATGATGAAGGACAAGCACCTGAAGCCTGTGATAACCACAACACAATTATCTCCGACTGCTACAGTATGACCCAGAGAAATCTGCATTAATTAAAGCACACACAACCAGCCTGTTAATCCTGTATGAAAGTGTCAGGGAGAAGAGACGTGTGTTTGTGAGGTGATTAACTCCAAACCTGAAAGATGCTGTGAACAGCACTATAGGCTCTAATGTCAGCGATGCTGCTGCTTGATGTTTAATACTCTGATACTTAATCAGAGATTGATGTTTACCAGAGGGAGGAAATGTGCTGGATGTTGATGTGGATGTTTTAGGTGTGATTAATTAGAAAAAGCTATTAAAAAAAATTTGGTTCATCTTACCCTCCCCCCACAAAAAAAAAGGTTAAGTGTTTCAGACAGGAAATCTGTAATTATCTGCTGAGCCTAAGCTTCAAGCAGCATCCTCTGAAGTTCCCTCAACCAAATCTCAAGGTGACTCCTTTCTGCAGAGGCAAAGACAAGTTTTCTTTTGCCAAATTTACATTGATGTTCCGCTTCATAGCCACCACCCAGATACAATAAGCAAGGCAAACATTCCCCAATCTTCTCCTCTCATCTTTTATTCTGCTACGTCTACATGTAATCTTTCTATCATATTTAGCATTGTTGATGCATAATTAATTTTCATTTAAAGTCGATTTTTAATTTGAAACACTTAGATAGCTGTTCCTGATTATCTTTTTTGAGATAGCCGTAAAAATGCTATTGTTGCATTACAAGTTTATTTAGTCACCCAGCTTCTTTCTGATGCACTGCAACGCCTCAATGGATGTGTTTCCACTTATGTTTTTGTGTGCGGTTCTGTTGTCAGCATATGAAAGTGTTCTATTTTTGTGGGACAGCCTGTTATAGTCTTAAAAAATGTCGGTACACAGCCTTGAAGTCAGTCAGACAAGGAGCCTTGGTGAGCCAGTGAGTTGCTGCAGGAACATTGCCACCTCAATAATTTATCACTCTGAGTCTATTTTCACTTATTAAATTAATTAGTTAGGTAATTAAAAGTTACATGTTTTAATTAAATTTGCATTGAATTCAAACACAGGGCCTCCACCTGGAAAGAAAGGCATCATGGGATGAAGTTCATCAGCTTGAATGAGCTTGAACTTAAAATTCAATTCCATTTGGGAAGATGTGGATAAGTTAAAAAATTATCTGTTTAATGCTGTGTGACCATTGCAGTCACTCTCTTTTGAAATAAGAGTTGAAGATAGTAACACTGCACTGCCTTACAAGAAAGAGAGCTAACGACAGACACAGTAAGTTGATTAAAACAAAAGGTGTGAAGGCTCTTAGCCAAACTGTTGAAGTAATAAAACCTTACAATAACTATTGATAATTCTTGCAAAAGTTACATAAAAGCTAAAAAGCATTCGATTATATAGGCGACAGTACTGCAAAACAACATGTACTAAATGTAAACTTTGATACATTATTAAATGAAATAATATATCAAAGGTACTTACTTTAACCAAAACCATGATCTTCTCCAAAACCCAACAAAGTTATCTTGGTGCCTAACCAAACTACAACCATTTCACAACGTTAACCACACATTTAAGTTTGAGGAAGTGTTGATCTCCTCCCCCGGTTGATTTAGAAAAGGCTTGTGTGGGTCTTATAGAGATGATGCATCACACACTGAAAACCACACCCACCAGAGGGGAAAAACTATAAGTGCCACAATGTAAAAGAAGGGCTGGAAAGATAACAGTATCTGTATCTGGCTGAAACCATATTGTAAAAATGCGGTAACACTTTACAATAACCAACTAAGTGATGTTTATAGATGGTTTATAAACCTATTATTAACCATTTTTTAAGTCCTATACATATTTAATCGTGGAATGTTTTTAACCAATTTCCTGCAAGGTATATGAATCATTTCAAAACCATTAACATACTTAATATGGTGTTAAAAATGTCAGAATGAGTGCAACCAAAACTATTAATAAACTATAATTATAATGTAATTGTTTGTTAATGGTATATTAAACTTAAACTCATATGTAAACTTACATTAATATACCATCTATTAGCCATTTATAAATTATTTAATTCGTTTCACATTAATAAATTATGTATTTACCATTCTAAATGGCCTGTATATGGTTTGTAAATGTTGATTAAACATTAATAAACTATCTGTTTACCATATAAATGATGGTTATTGTAAAGTGTTACCAAAAATGCTTTTGCCTAACTTTTAGATATATTGTCATGAAAAAAAATTATTAGACCACCATTGTTTTCTTCAAGTTCTTGTTCATTTAATGCCTGGTACAACTGAAGGTACATTTGTTTGGACAGAAATAATGATATTAACAAAAATAGCTCATAAGACTTTAATTTAAGAGTTGATATCTAGCTATTTTCCATGGTTTTCTTGATAATAACCAAAATCATCACAAGAAAACCATGGAAAATGGCTCGATATCAGCTCTTAAATTAAACTCTTATGAGCTATTTTTGTTGTAATCATTATATTTGTCCAACAAATGTACCTTTAGTTGTACCAGTCTGAACCTGACCTGAACAAGAAATTGAAGAAAACAAAATTTTTTCATGGCTGTATAGTTAGCCAAAAATTGACATTGGTTATACGACTGTGACAAAATGCTTTACGTTAGGCATACCGAATATCAATATCCCACATTTTCCCCCATTCTCAATGCTGATGTCTCACATCTGTATCCACTTTTGTCATCTTAAAAGCTTGTTTTTTTTATCAGCTTATAAAAACACAGTTATGGCTTCTTTACCTGTTGATAGAGCATTTCACCGGACAGCAGCGTTTAGACATTTTTCTGATATTTTCTAGCAGAAGGAATTGACAAGGAAGCACCTTCATTCAATACAAAGTCAATGGAGAGCGATGATTGTTTTACCCTCTGGTGGGGGCGGGGCTTCACTGCCCTCCATCTCTATTAGAGAGTAGGAACAAACGACCTATGTGGTGATATGGGTTGGAAGACTTGAGGAGGAGCTGGAGTGCAGTCACTGTAGGGTTTTTTTAGCTCCGTTTTCTCAGTTTTGTTAATTTTTCATGCTGTTTCTTCGCCAAAATCGACACATTTCTATGATGTAGTAATGTTCATGGTAAGGTAAGATATCAATGAGCCTAGTTACTGTGTTTTGGCTTTGTAGGGCAGCACAGCTTAAGAAAGACTGGATTTAGAGGTTTACAGACAAATACAGAGAAATGTTTGGTATTCATTTCATTTGTTCAGCTGTGCAAAGGATTCAGTTTTTGCTTGGTAAAACAATGCTGAGCAGAGCTGTTTATCCAGTTTGCCTGTGTGGTCATCTCTACACATCTGCAGAGTTAACGTTCACAGTTCAGATTGTACACATACAGAGTGATGAGGAAAGCCATCATCTGAAGCATAATTCTTGTGCTATCACTGGGTATTCATTTTAAGACATGAAAGCCTGAGCCTGTGATTTAGTAAGTACCCAGTGTTAGTGCACTCTTACCATGTCATTGTGATGTGAACAAAAGAAAACTAGGCTATTGAAACAAGAAAAATGTGTACAGAAAAGAACAAAAGAGATGAGTTAATGGAAACAAGATGGAACGCACTTTTCTACAACGGTTAATTAGTATTTTGAGGAATAGTAGTACTACCAAGAATATTGTGTTATTTTAGGAATTTTATTTTAGGCCTTGAGTAATTATAGCGTATGTGAGGGTGAACAACGTCTTCCAATTATGTCGATAATTACCTTTAAACTCATCATTAGGCCCCTATTCAACACAGTTTGTCACTTCCTGCTCCATATGGTTATGGTTGGTTTTGCTCTATATGAAAGAAAACATTCAGTTTCTTATGAAAATTTGCTGCATTTCAGTGTGAAATTGATCCATGTCTGCAACATTTCCCTTTAATTAATAACGGAATAGACTTTCAATTGAAGCTGGGTGGGCTTCTACTAGAGCATTACTTCAAAAGATGAAGTTAAAGACGATGAGCTCACCACAAACTTTAATTTTATCACTTGAATTATAACGAAAAACATGAAACAAACAGAGAGGGGAGGTAATATAATTAATTTACTTTTAACTATAGTGCCTGTTACATGCACTGGCAGAGTGGGTTCAGCGGCTGCTGTGACCTTAAAGACTTTTTTAGAAAACATTTCCGCCTCCCCCCTTAAGCATATTTGATTTAGCCCAATCTAAAAAAAGGCTATGTCAGAGAGAGAGATTATATCCGAGCATGCTGTGTTTCTTAAAGTAGAAATTAAAGCCTTAAATGCATAAATTAAATACTTGTGAAATTACACAAGGTGGAGCCTGGAGCAAGTGAGACTCCCTGTTCTGCTCAGTTAATTGACTGCATTGTAATTACTTTTCTGCTCAGTTCTAAGTTTCCTTTCTAACATATATTTTTAAACCCTCACTATCTGTACCTGTCTGACTTTACCAACCATGAATTAACACAGTGTCTACCTGCAGCAGTGGCAACAACATAAAAAAAACTGAATTCTATGAGTCTGAACAGCAACTGAGCATGAGCTTGTTTACTCTGGCCTCTCATCTGATGGTTACACTAAATGCTCAGTGATCCAGATGGGAGATTTTTTTTTATATTTTTGACAGATAAAAACCACTTTCTGTTGCCTGGAACTGTTTGAATTATGTGGCTTTTGTTCTTATTTCCTCATTAGTAATGCCTTATGGTTTCAAATGTTTGCAAAATTCAAAATCATCGAACTGTAGTCAGCACTGTAGAGCCATGCCCCAAGAAACAACAGATGTATCATTTACAAGTAAATGCCCCAAATGGATCCACATGGCTAAAGCTTATTCAACTGGTGGTTACCTTTTGAACCAACTGTAATGCCTTGGATAATTGCATTCTGTTTCTCCGGCTATTATTCATCAGTTAAAGGTCAAGAGCATTATTTGCAACACAAACTGAACCTGGCATTGTGTGGGCCAGTATTCAGTCTTCTGGTTGCTTAGTCACTTTGATATGCATGTGAATGTCAAATTAAAAAACTGAGCCCTAATAGGCAGCCATTATTGCGAGTCAGGAGCCTTTGTGTAAACCTGAGGTCTAATCACTTATTCAATCACTAAGCATTGCGTCCCTGCTCTCCTGCAGCCGCCACCACTGCTGCCTCTAAAAAGCTGCTGATTTTCTATTTCAAAAACCATGGATACACTTGAATAAAATATATATTTCTGCTCATAGCCAGGGCCTAATTGGTTGTCTGAAGTACTAACAAGGTTCTCTTGGTGGCTGTAATTAAATTAGAATTCATTGTCATGTTAACTAGGTAATTAAGTGAGGCATAGATGATCTCTAAGAACTTTCTTTCTCTCATCGATGGCAACAAATACATCTCACAAACAAGCATTGGAAGGATGCACCTTCGGAAATGAACTGGTGATAGTGACACAGAAAGCTGCAGCTTCCCCTAACTACATAATCAGTGAGATGTTGAAAGGATAACAGGATCGTGCCTAAAAGTAGAAACTGCCATCTACTAGCTCTTCTGAAACTCATCTCTTAACTGTCAACACAGAGGACAATGTGGCACCGTGCCAGACTGTGCAGAGTGCGGATCAGACTTTTTCCTCTGTCACACGATTAAGGAAAGGCAGCAAAATTGGATGCTTTAGCTTGTAATAAGCTGAGGTGCTGCTGTATGTGCTCACTAAAACATCTATTTTAAGGCACAATTTCAGGCCATCACACGGTGCTATCTATTTACAGCGGCAGCATTTTTTAAGACAATACGTCTTTATACATATTCACGAGAAGAAAAAATGATATGAATTCCTAAATAAGCCCCAGCAGGATTCATATCTCTTTTAGAAGTAGAGGCTTCGACTGCACCATTTTACTATTTAAATATGCTCTGCACTTCACAGTCAAGATCCATCAAAGAAACAATGAGGAAGTGTACATTCATAAAGTTCCAATAATGTTTTGTAATGGAACATTAGACTATAATGAACAACCAAAAACGGTTCTTTATGGCAGCACTAAAGTGCCGTGAACCAGAGAAACACAGCTCCTGCCATGTGCTATATTACCACTAGATCTGCAGACTGCACTCACAGAAAGAACCATTAAGGGTTTTAAATTGTTCCTCCAGAATGTAAAGAGTCTATAATGCTCAATTTTGTGCAATTCTGAAGAGTAATCTCAGGTGTGTAGGGCAACTATTATCCTGCAGATCCCCTACCCCTGGAGAGGTGGCAATCCTTTCACCTTGCACCTGCTGGTGTTTGGCATCGCACACCTCACACATCCCATCTCTGCATCTGGACGACACCAGATGTTCTTGAATAATTTCTCATACAGGTGAAAGTTATTTCCCTTTGCAGCTGAATCTCAACTTGCTCACCATTTCTTCCAATTGAGACAAGTCAAGACATGTGCACGCAATTTCTGCTCCGATATTTCTTACTTTAAAACCTTCGCTGCAGTGAGGCGAGGTGAAAACCTGGAGGGAAGGACACCGGAGAGCCGTTTTTCCACTCATTTCATTTGCCCCCTGCTGAAAAATAAGACTTTAACCAGATCCTGAAAGGTAGCATGTCTCAAATGCATCACAATGTCCAAAAAGCAGATGGCTGTCTAGCAGGGCAACAATTCTTTCTCTGAAACGCTGAATAATACATGCATATCTTGCTGTGATCCAGTGAATTCAATAGCCTATAGAAAAGGATTGCTCTCAACGTAAACCATTTTGCTAGAGGCCGTTCTCTTTCCTCAGGTCCAGTCTCCCATAAATAATTTGCCTTCAACCTTCACATGCATAAAAATTGCAACTTGTTGGTTATGAGAGAGAACAGTGAGGATGCACTTTGAATGCCAATGCGGCGATGAATAAACAATGGCTCGCTGACTCCAGGAGCAATGCAGAGCTGCCAGGAGACATTGCTTTGAGTCCACAGGCTCTCCTAATGGTTTTCACCACAGACCAAACCTTTCAGTCAGCTGTGAATGGGAGGCTGTTTTGATCTAGGGGGGGAACACTTTAATAATTTCTAACAAAGCAACAATTCCCGAGGCACTTTGGACAACCTTGGGCGATTCCTTCCGATTATATTCCAGCCACTCGAACACACTTTAAGCCATGATGGCTTTCTACAGCAATAAGCTGATAGTATATAAGGAGTATCCTCATACTCCCTTTCAGAGCCTTCAGAGCCTGTCGTCTACAGCCGAGGTCACTTTACCATTCAACCAAAGGGATCTCTCACTCTCAGTAAATGTATATACATCAAATCCAGGTACTAATCATAATAACCTCCACTGAAAATTCTAAAGCAATACAAACAATAAAATATTCTGGATCATCTGCAAGGTTTCTTAACAGATATGAGGTGTCTGAGAAGAAAATCAAAGTCTGTGATCTCCCCAGAATTCAATGGGGGCTTTGTCATTTCTGCAGTGCTACAGTGCCACCTGGTGGTAACCAGACGCCACTATGGGGCTGCATGTGCTATTTAACAGTATAGTTCCACAGCTGGAGGTCAAGTGGAAAGATGATTAATATGAGCAGAAATTACATTTTTATTTTTACATGTGGAATACCATTAGTTTTGCTTTTTCAGGCGTCCAAAAATATTCAAATTTCAGAGGTTAGAACCACTTTGTCCACTGTCCCTCTCATACAAGTTCATCTTATTTTCATACACTGGAGGTAACATAGGCAACCAGGTAATTGGCTAACCGGCCATACTCAAGGCCGTGAACAACTTAGTGCAACTAGTATTTTGTGAATTTTTTTTTTTGTGAAGACTCTTCTAAACATTTAACTGAAAAAATATCTGTTGGTTGAATGATGGAAAATATTTTGGAACTATTTTCAAAACAGTCACAACTTGGGAAACCAAAAGATTATCGATCAAACTGAATATTTTTTCATCCAGGTAGTTCGAGGATTCTTTGGGAATTCATAAAATACCACAAACGAAATGTATTGATAAACATCGGCGAAAGTTTAAAAAAAAATCAATCAAAACAAATCCCGGGGTCCGGAGTCAGAAGGAAATACTCACCAGAAGTGTGTAGGCCGCTCTTCATCTGTGATTCAGACCAGCAGCTTGAAGCTAAATTAGCCGCTACTGGGTCAACTCTGTCAAACCTGGTAAGAAACGGTGAGCGGTTGAGTTGCATTGTGGGTAACGTAGGCGCCATGTTGTGGCCAGGAAGAAGAATGTGTGAAATTAAAAAAAGAAAAAAAAGATATCAGTTTCTGCTGCATAGATTTTGTAAAGAAGAGGATTCGGGCCAGGTAGGAGAAAAAATAACGAGGAAGGTAAAAAAAAAAGAATTATGCACATCGAGAAAAAAGTCAGAATGCAACCTGGCGAAAAGTCAAATTGTCTTTTTGAGTTCAGTAGACTACAACCTGATTTTCCTCGATATGTTTAATATATGTCTAAAAAAATCACATTAATAACACAAAAGCAGATTTTGCCAAAACAATAGTTATAGTAGCCTTGGCTACTATCAAGTATAGCTCATTATTGTGCAGGGAGATTTTAGTACTACTATACCCTTAAATATTGTGGGTTTATTTTATGACAAGTAATGAAAATGAGGTTGTAGCTTGCAGTCTACCTGTCTTTCCAAAGTTACCGAACACAAAAAAGTTGACTTTATTCTACTTTTTTCTCAAAATCATATTTCGTTTTTCTCAAAGTGCATAATGGACAAAACAAAAAATCCTTCTCTCATTATTTTTTCTCCAACATGGCCCCAATCCCCTTCCATGATTTTGACCTTCTTCTTTCTTTTTTTTCCTGTCTATCGTTAGTCTGATTGTGTTATTTAAGAGCAATGCTGAATAAGCGTAAGTCTAAGGTAAAACACCTGGCTCAAATTTGATTGTTTTTTGTTTGTTTGTTTGTTTGTTTGTTTTTGGAAATATAAATATTCAATGATCATTTTAAGCATGTTAAACTAATTAAAAGTTAGGTTTTTTATCTCCAGAAGTGGGAATAACAGTGTTCTAACAAATATGTTTAGTGTGGCGTACTATCTCTCCTCAATATAAACTACCTGTGACACAAGAGTTCAACAAACTATAATCATTGATAATATATCTTTATTTTTTTAAGACTCTCACTAAAATAACGCATTTAACATGTCTTAACAGAATATCCTCATCTACATGTTCAGATTTGAAACAGCCTCTTTAATGAATAAAACAACATCATATTTTATGTAAAACACCACGTTGTTAAAAGTTCCCTAAAAGAGGAAGGAAATGTTCATTTTTGTGACAAAACCACAATGGCATACAAAATACACTTTTCCACCTAACTGCATGAGCTAATTTGCATTTACTGTGTGTGTGTAGCATATTTCGCCTGGTAGCTTTGACCTCAACAGAAATCATAGCACTCATTGTTATTTTAAGGTTGCATTATACAATGTGTGACAAAGAGAAAAAAAGTAAAAAGTTAGAAACCATGAGGTTATCTTCCATTTTACCCCCCAAAAGTGCTAATTTAGTATTTAACGATGATTCAAAGCAAGCTGTTTTTTACAGAAAAAAATATATACTGTATATCAAGAGGCTTCATGTACACCACGTTAAGACAATGTGTTTCATACACAGTTATCCTCAAAAGTGCTTGTTGAAGTCTGAGCAGACTAGAATAGAAAACAAAATGTACAGTACATTGGCCACATGTTAGCGGTGTGTTATTTATACAAATATAATACATTTAAAATGAATGTTATTGTATACACATTCCTATACTGAAATCATTTTAATAAAACCAGTTACTTTAGCTTGGCATCTCCTGTTGTTTAGACATTAAATAAAATATATAAGCAATCATTTTTTTCTCAAACATGCCTCTCTTATTGTTACTTTCAAATTAATTTAAGACAATATCTGCATACTTGTTCCCTGTGAGCTCCCTCATTGCAAAATATGAATCTACCAGTGATGGTGACAGTATGATCCCCAGCAGCAGCCTCACGTCACACTTTTTAGCAGCTCCTGACGGTTAAAACAAACACAACAGTCTGCTGGTCTGGCAGAGAGGATAAAGTGCTGTTCTCCTTTGGCCCCGATGTGGAATCAGATAAAAACCAGTGGTCAGAATCAGTCGTAGACCCCAGCTTCTGATCTCAGTGCAGCATGATAAAAAGCCTCCTGACCCAGAGCCTTGGACAGCAATCTGTGCCCGCGGGGAGACATGCAGCCCTGGCCAGGCAAATATCCAGCCACGGCTTTTCCAGATCTTGTGGGTTTAGGTCTGGGCGCTGCGTAATACCCCTCTTTGTGGTCATATTGTGTGGGCCTGACTTTAGTGCTCTGAGTCCTTCTGTTGGGCTGAGTGGAAAAGGATCCCAGATGTTCAGGATCCAGAGGGGATTTGGCGTTGTAATGATAGTAGTGACGATTTTCTCTCGTGCTCTGCGACCTCCCCGGCCTCCTGAGGATGCTGGGTTTGGCAACGACAGAGTAGCTGTTGACAGCGTTGGTCATCATGAACCGATCCTGGTCATGACCTCGTGTGTGGCTTCTGTTATTGTGCTCGATGTTCTTGAGGTTAGGACAGCCCCTTTCTGGAAGTGAGGGCACTTTGCGAAGCGGGGGCTGCTGCGAGGAGCTCTCTTTGATCTGAATCCGCCTGGATGCTCCCGGCTGACCGTACTGCAGCCTGGTGACCTCAGGGTCTTCCTGGAGAGACCTCGGGGAGGTTGGGGATGTAGCTACAACAACATTTTGGCTTTCTGTCCTGTTGGCGGAGAGGAGGCATGCGTTTCCAGGGTCTGACTTGCTCCTTGTGTGCATTATGTCTCTGTTTCTTGTGTCAGTCGGCGACACGGGGCTCTCATAAGGAGACTCAGCTGGACATGTACTTTTATGTCTGGATTTATTCTCTTGCTTGACTGGTTGATATAAGACTCGTTCAAACACTTCTGCATCTCTAGCCTCATAAACGACAGTGTCCCTGCTTTCTATGTAAAGCTCCCTGTTCACAGGAGGGGCACGGTGTGGAGAGTAGTTGTAGTAATCCGATTGTCCCCTCGTGGAGCGCACGGTGTAAGACTGACTGTGTCGAATACCACTTTGGCGGCAGGGCTCCACATAATAGCGGGATCCATCTACTGGGTTAACATCAGAATAGGGGCTGTAACGGTAGTCAGCACGTGGAGGTTCAAACTGCTGCCGCACAGGGTGGATGCCGGTCTGAATCAGCCTCTGATAGGGCGCTTCCTGGCCCGACGTCTGCTCGAAATAAAACATGGTGTCAGGGGGCAGGACTTCTGCCTCTGCTAGCTTGTAGTGACTAATCTGAGGGGCGTGGAAGGAGCGAGCCCTCCGGATGGCCGGGTGCTCGACCACTCTATCATCTGACCTCTGCCATTGGCCTTGTTGCCTGTGGCAGCCACTCATAAGCTGCTCATCTCTGTGATATCGTCTGTATTGAGGTGACAAAGGGTGCCTTAACCCTAAAGTGCTGTAGCGGCCTTCAGAGGACTGCCTGTACAGGCCTTTTGGCCCCTTTAGGTGATGTGGCAGAGCATCAGGCCGAGGGCAGTGAGGTGCAGGCATCCGTCCCGTTTGAATCGGCCGATGATGGTGATGATGATGATTGCCGTAAACATCCTCAACCAGGCCGTGAGGTCTGTCCTCCTCTGGGCTGTAGTGATGGCTTGAGGAGGGCTGTAATGGACGTGGAATGACTTCCTCGATTGAGGCAGGCATGGAGGTCTCCGCCAGAACAGCGCGGAAGTTAAATACATTGATAGAGTCGGTGTTCACATATACAGGGGAAGTCGATGGGCTCTGAGCGGAGCACACAGGTTGGGTGGGCGTTGAAACACCAACGCTCTGATAGGTGGGCTCTGCTTGTGTGGGATCTCTAAGCTCCTTTTCCTCCCGGTGGTCCCTCCTGTCTGCACTGCCTTCATCCAAGCTCCCTGACCCCAGCGGGCTGACATTAGGTGTGAAATTGCACATGCTTTCCTGTCCGTCGATGACCTGCAACGGCTCTGAGCCAAGGTGAGCATGAAGGAAATGAACAGGATGAGGGCAGCAGTGGCTCTCCACAGGACCATGCGCTGAGGGTTGCCACTGGGAAACAGAGGGGACACGAGGGTTGCTGTACTCCTGTGGGTACACTTTAAGATCAAGAACAGAGGGCCGGGGCGGTCTGTCTGTCTGGACCCGAGGAGATTCCGGTCTCTGGGGGGGGTGCGGTGGGATGTTGTTTCTTCTCTGGGAACCACTGCTGGCCTTCTGGGCAGATTCAGCCAGAGCCAAAGCCAACTTGCGTGCAGCACTCGTCAAGGAAGGGTGAGGAGGGAGAACAGACACTGAACTCATAAGTCTATCTGTTCCTGGGGAGGGATAAGACAAACAACGCTACAGTATGACAGGACAAACAAAGCTATGGTAAGACATGATGGGAAAAGACACAAAAGCTTTCATAAGAAACTATAGAATGCATTAATATTTAAATAGACACTAACTATATAGAGTAAATATTATGTAAGATGTTAGAAAAAGAGTTGTGCTGACCTGGGTCGGGGAGGTTCTGTGCAGACTGACTGAGGTCAGTCAGGGCTGACGCCTGGCTCGCTGTGCTGAGTGGGCTGCAGTGTGGGTAGGGCGCTCTCAGCTCCTTTCCATCTGCCAGTGGAACTTCACATTTCTCCACCGGGGGAGATGAGAAAGGGAGAGGTGGAGGAGAGGCTGATGCATTCTGAACATCTGCCTGCGTCTTAAATGATTTCTTCCTGAGTTTAGGAGAGAGCGGCTTAGAGATAACCTTTTTTCCACCTTTACCGAGAACAGGGCTAATATCTGGAGACTGATAGCCGCTAATGTTGTTGTTAGGAGAGGAAATGGGCTCTGATTCACTGGAACACCCGGCACTCTTTCTCCATTTATTTCCATCTCTGTTGTGCTGCAGCCCAGGCGTCGCTGCAGGTGGGCTGCACTGGAAAGACATAGGGTCAAAGTCCAAACTATAGATGCCTGCAGCTGGCGGACAAAGATCAAGATCGTCCTCCTGGTGTGGAGGCGAAATATATGCCGCGGTACGGACACGATCAGCACTATTATGGCTCCCATTCAGTGGGTGGGCTCTGTGGTCGTCTTTACTTCTGGTGTTGCGTACATCGTCTCTAGAGATGCCAGACACGGCCTCGCTAGTCGAACGAGGTCTGCGGGGGCGGTAACTCTGGGGTTCTCCTGGGATGGAAGATAGCACATGCACATTTAGACTGAAGCTTCTGTAGTCACAGAAAAACTAAATGTAAGTTTTTAAAAGTATAATTACCTTCCACATTGTGCAAAGAGGTGAGAGATTCCTCACTTTTGGTGGAGCGCAATGTTCCGCTATCTCCTCTTCCACCTGAAAATGTTTTCAGCGCAAAATTTTTTCCTCAATAAAATGAATCCAACCACCTCTAATAAGAACATTTCACATATCAAAGTGTCAAGATTAGTTGAAGACATGTACCAATTTGAGGTTGGTACAGGTACAGGAGATTCATGTTTTCTGGCTGTGTAATAGCAGAAGTGATCTAACCTGGCAGTGCAATGCTCTTTATCTCGTTAGGCTCGCTGGGGTGTCGCTTCAGTTTACGTTTGGACACAGAGTGCGACTTGCCCAAGTGGAAAAAGGAAAGCCAGTTCCCCACAGGAGACTTCTTAGCCTTAACAGGAGGACGCTTGCCGCTACAACACAAGAAACAAATCATCTTCAACACTCCCTGTTTCATCTAATTAAAGTGCCAATTACTTCATACAAGCATAGAAAAATAAACATTACAAAATCCAAACATCAAGGCTGCTACTATTGATTATGTTTATTATATTTGAATTTGAAAAAGACACCTTGAAACTTCTTGGGGTTCTGAGGACTAATAAACTACAAAGATAGTTTTGTGGGTTTTTTTTACATTTTCTGCTGACCTACTATATTAATCGACTAATTGTTCCAGCTTATAAACAGAAGCAGGCAAATTCATATAATTAAAAAAGGAGGACTGATCAGGTGGTCCATTAAACTACCTCTCCATTGGGAGCTCGATGACTGTGTGGAACTTGCCAAGCAGAGCTCCGGGTCCCTCCCCGACCTCGATGTAGTCACTCTGGCTGAGGCAGGGGGTGGTGGCCGGGGAGCTCAGCTGTGCCTGAGTGCGAGCCTGAGCCTCCTCCAGAGACAGTAACTTTGTGGATGGGGAGCACACCAGCAAGGACTTGGGTCTGGATAAGGTGTTGTTACCTGGAAATGAGGTGTTTACAGTGTGTTAGAGATGCCTGTTTAACCCCACAGCAGATCCCGCTTGTCATTTTGTTTCTATTCCACCTACCTGTGCTTTCACGTATGATGGAGTTTAGTTTAGCGCTGAAGAGAGCCTCAGTGTTGTTGAGGATGAACTCCACCACCACCGACTGGATACGCACCTCCATGAACGCTGCTGTGCCGCTAAAACAGGCCGACTCGATCTGTCTGGACCTGAAACACAGTTACAGAACAGGACAGCCTATTTCACAGCTCAGGACCACAGAGACATGCTCCAGTTCACTGTCACAGAAACACGAGAGGGAAACGGCAGTGTTGGCGCTATCGATGCCAACTTAACAGTTTGCATGGAGCCATAAATCTGGAATAATAGTTCAAGAGTCACCTGAGGAGGTTAGGCGCCCAGACAATAGCCAGGTTTTTAGTGTGCATGTTAGTGATGGGGCTGAAGGTGGCAAGGTTGGAGAGGTGTCTCATGAGGTACTCCAGAGTCCTGTAGGGAAAGAAAGGAAGATATTTAATATATATTTCACCTGTTCTTTTAAAAAAATGATTCCTTTTAGCAAGTAGAAAAGGTCAATCCTGCCTCTTGGGAGAGGCTTATATATAGGTCATCTAACACCGTTATCCTCCTTATCACCAGCAAATGGATCAGTGTTCATTTAGTTAATAAAAACTAGACTAAATATGTTCATCAACAACTTTTTTACCATGACCATGAATATAAACTTCACCAAACACCGGCAGCACACAATAAGCACAGTCAGGAGGACTCGGGGTGTCCTTAGAGATTTTTTTCTGATCACAAGCTCCTTTTTTAAAAGTTGTTCCCAATGAAGAGAGAGCATATGTGAAGAGAAAAAGTGCAGCGTCTTTTTAAAGACACATTTTTAAGACTTTTTTGTGCTGCTCCAAGCACTTCTAATTGAAAATCTCCAAAACTTTTCAGAAAAGTGCTGGTGTCGTCTTTGTCGCTCCTTTTCAGACTTGAAGGCGCCCCAGCGCTTTCTCCCGGAGAACAAAGGCTCTGTGGACACACACCCTAACTTAATGTATTCCTTAATTAATACCAGCATCTGCATTTAACCTTTGGTTTTCACCAGATGAGATAAAAATAAATAATGAAGACAAATTATAAGTTCTGGCTAGACTATATCGACTTAAATGTTCGATATAATCCAGTAAATGGGCTAAATAGATAAATAGCTAAATAGCTTTAAATAGCTGATAAAAATAACACTTAGATAGAGCTTGAGAGTTGCCACAGAACAGATGAGTTCAGTGCCTCCAATAACAAGAATGCCTCTTTGCATAAATGCACAGCAGGAATGTGAAGTGATCAGACTGACATGTTTTATTTTAAACGTGTCAAATCTCAGAACATAAATTGGAACATACATATGAAAAAAGGTGTTTGATGGCAGATCATCTTCACACAATTACAATTAGCACCACAGCATTGATAGTTTCTCATGCAGCACTCCCTTTTCCTATAAATCAAACCTTTCCACTTCAGGCCAGCAGGGTGCAACAGTGAGCTTTCAACCTGACCTGTAGTGTGGAGGAGGCAGCTGCTGGATGACATTGTGGATTTTGACCAGCCTCTCCTCGTCTGTGGCTGCAGATACGGCCTCCTGTGGAAACAGAGGATAAAGCACATATCACTGAGAGGCTGATAATCACAGCAGAGGGAGTTGCTTTAACTGTCCCACTCTCTTTTTCCCTTTTATATTCAGAGCAGCCAGTGTTTGGGCTCACTTAATCTGCTATTCTGTTTTAGCGTGCACATCCCCTGCTGTTCCTCGAAAGCTCGGCGTAATGCAGTGACCCCATTTTTGAGCAGCACTTAAAAGTGCACTGGAAATTTTACATTGTCTCTCCAGTTCTTTGATCATCGCTAAGTAACAGAATGTGTCCTCTGAAGCTTTTGCTCCTCACAATGCTTATGCCAGTTTCCATTCCCATATCTATCCCCGGCATAAGTCCCTGCCCCAGTTCCACGGCTCTGATCCTTACTGAGAATCTGTCGTAGAGCTGGTAGGTGAGCAGTGGGTTGGGCAGCTCCCTGAAGTACAGCTTGCAGAGGGAGCCCACTGAATGGATATCCTGTCTGAAGACGTCTCTGCTCAGGTCTGGAATCTGTTCGGAGTCAAACTCGTGCCTGGGTGGAGGCAGAAAGAAGAAGAAGATGAAGAACAGTGTGGGAGTCTTCCTACTGCCCATCTGTCAGCATGACAACAAGAACAAGCAGGATGTTTTTTACACTATAAGCTGCTTTTGATGTGGTATTTTTTCCTGATGAACTAATGATTTATTTTTTTCTAATTCTGATAGCTGGGTATTGTTTAAAAAAATTACAATTAAAATGCCACAAATGAAATACCATCACCACTCCTACCTGTCCAAATTACACAAATACATTACACGCTGCTGACTCAGATCAAATGTGTTGTAGCTGCTTTGGTAGTGGGCCAATTATATGTCACATTAAATTGATTGGCTGTGAGCAAAATTTCTAGATCTGGGTACAAAAAAAGGATCAAATGCAAGTTTTGATTGGAGATTTTTTAAATCTTGGTACTGGATTATTTCACGTATTTTCACGTAGCAATTACCCATCCCTACTGACAGAAAAATACACTATATTTAACAGTAAGAAGTAACAGGTTAAGAACAATAATACCTTTAACACGTACACTCGACAAGAACATCAACAAATCACCACATTTCCTAAGACATCTAAATGTGAGAAATTCCCTTTCGAGTGGCTGTCAACACCTCATCAGATTGTTAGCTTTCCAATTTATTTACAATTGAGAGTTTCATGCATTACTCCTGGCAAACATGGAATAGATGAGAAAATCACTGCAGCCACTCGAAGCCGCACAGCTTGAATCAAATTGTATCTGATGGATTTCAGAGGAAGCAAAGAAATGCATCCATGATGGTGACAGTAAGCTGATTTATAGCGTTTTCATTGATACTTTCTGTATATTTGGGTTACATTTCTAATCAATATAAAGAACAAGATGTGTAGAAACCTCAGTTTCTGGATGTTGGAGGAGATCCCAGACAGTCTGTAGATTCCGTCCACGACTCCATGTTTCTCTATGAAGTCAGCACAGCTCTTAACAACCTGCGGGACTGCAGGACAGAGTAGAGGGTCAGGAGAAACATGAACAAAACATAGTGCTCTGTGATCACTGTGCTTTCATCGATTTAGGATGTTTTAGCAAAGAAAGTTCCTCTCGCTGTGAATTTGGAACATGTCATGATATAACAAGCTATGTATAATCTCCTTTTTTAATCCTGCTCAAATCAGGTTGAGAATATTAATTTAGTTCTTTTTGGTAAAATGCTGCCTTCTTACCCAAAATCTAAGCATCAGATTACAGCTCATTACTTACAGCTTACAGACACCTGAGCCCAGAAAACAGCCTTAGGTAGGATTTTATAAATAACGTTTTAAGTTCAAGTCACAAGTAATTATCTTGTGTACACAAGTTGAAAATACCGGTTGGGATTCCAGGTGCTACATGAAATCCTTTATTTTTTATGGCATAAATGTCCAATTTATATATAAATTCATGAATGTAGAAAAGAGTGGAACAACCTCATTAAACGTCCAATGCATTATGCAGCTAACGATGTATAAACCAATTTCTTCTTATTTTTGTTTGTTTACATTCAATTATTTTTCCATTCCCACCAAGATTAGAAAAAACAATTTTTCACAGTCCACAAATTGTTTGGCTAACACAAAGGAGTTTTAAATTTGAGTAATATAAAACACTACATGAATATCTTATCGTAACATGTTGATTATAATATGCATATATAAGCTTTATAGTTGTGTTGCTCGTGTTTTATTAATATACACAGTTGCTCATAAAGTTGGAATAAAAAATGTTTTTTACCTCTTTCCATGAAATCAATGTGACAATGCCATTTATTCTTGACAGATAAAGTGTATATCTTCTCAAAACTTTATTTACCTATCTCTTCCAAACATATCACAATGAAAATGAAACCACAATTAACAGAAGATTGTGTCTGGAAAAAAAATATTCCAACTTTATGGGCAACCATGTATCTTTTTGATTTTTCTGTCATGCCAGTACTAACACTCTGGAAAAATACTTGACATTTTTTTTAACAATACGCTTTTCATTTCTCTACTGCTGAAGGTCTTTTTCTTTCATCCTTTTTTTGATGGCATCTCTCTGATTCATTGGCACATACCAGAGTATTCACACAGCACACAATAACTGGGGCACGTTCAATGTCAGAACAGTGTGAATCGTTTGGCTTCAGGTTTTTAGTTGAACCTCATCTTTCTTCTAAACTGTGTGAAATAGACTTTAAAGTACATTTTCATTCATGAACTTTATAAAAAGGCGTAACACACAACACACACCACTGTTTCCAGAAAAATTGGATAGTTTTGGTAGGCAGATTTGTTGATTTGCCTGCCTTGCCTGCTCACTTGCCTGTCTTGTTTTTAGTTAATTTATTCTCAGATTTTGTATTTTATTTATTTACTATTATTATTGTATTTTATTTTTTTTTTAGGACCTCCATCATGTCTGGTTTGTTTGATGTTCGTTTATATGTTGTAAAAATGAAAAGATAATAAAAACTTTGAATTATAAAAAAAAAACATACCACTGTTTCCATTCAAATAAACATTTTGCTATGTTTCTGGGAGCCCTGCCTTTATATAGTGTTTACGGGGCGTTACGTGTGTCAATAAACAATTACAGGTGCATCTCAATTAATAAGAATATCGTAGAAAAGTTTATTTATGTCAGAAATTAAATTCAAAAAGTGGAAATAAAACATAATATAGATCCATTATATGGGACTGCTGCCTTCATACATTTGCACCTTAATTACTCTGAGAAATGCTGGATCTTATTCTCTTCGTTCACAAAATCAATTGTTGCTTTCTGTCCCTTTTGCTAGTACAGAGTAGGTAAAAAGGCATTTGTTTACTCTGCACCTTATGCATGGAATATGCTACAGAAAGACTGGAAACTAATTGACTTAATTTCTTTCAATCCCAATCCAATCCCCTTTATTTATATAGCACAATTTTAGCAAACAAGGTTTCCAAAGTGCTGCACAAACAATAAATGCACAACACAATACAAAGAGATGTAGTAAACAATAGAACAGTAAGATGCAATAAGATAAAATAAATTAAAAATGGGATAAAAATAAATAAAATAAAATGTAAAATGTACTGACCGCACAAAATAAAATATGCATGAATACTGCACTTTTAAATCTAAACATAGTTATTGAGGCCAATTCCACAATATGCACTTGTTTCTCACAACGCCTTTAAAGTCTGTGTCTCATCGTAAATATGTAACTGTATTTTGTGTTTGCTGCCTTTTGGCCAGGGCTCCCTTGAAAAAGAGGTTCTTAATCTCACTGGGATATTTCCTGGTTAAATAAAGGTAAAATAAAAAATAAATAAAAGCCCAATTTTAAAAAGTATGTTTAATATGGAAATGTTGGCCTCTGAAAAGTATGCCCATCTACACTGTAATAAATTATTCTGTAGCCATTTCATTTTACTTAATATATTTGATAAAATGTATTAAATATAAATGCGTCCTTGATTTTGAGGCAGTTGTTTAAGTAACTTTAATATAAAAATGTTTGAGATAGAATCTACTTATTTTGATCACATTAAATATAATCTTTATGTGTATGTAATTCTAAATCAAGAGAATTTTGAATGAATCTAACATGATAGATTTAGTCCGCTTTTAAATGACACTTCCTGTTAAGTTATTAACTCAACTTGTAACGTAGTTAGATTTAATTAATAATATTGCGTGCAATCTGTTGCCTCAATTTTATTGAGTAGCTATTGTTTATCTTTTTTTACAGTGTATATGCACTCAATACTTGGTTGGGGCTATTAGACTTTAACTACTGGAAATGGACTTTTCCATCATATTCTAATTTAATGAGATGCACCAGATGATGATCAAATGGGATTCATCATTCAGCACCTGAGTGAGAGCAGATTTGGAAGGTTAAGAAAGTTTTGTGCACCAAAGGTCTCTTTTTGTTTTTACATAAAATGAAGAGAAAATATGAGAAAAGAATGTTTTTGCATGAAGCCGCATGTGTCAGCAGTAGACATGTAGCTTTAATCCAATGATCTGCATATAATGACATGACATAAATGGTTGAAATTAATGTGAGCTTTGCCTCTATCAGACTACGAGCATTTACACTGAAATGAAAAAAAGGCTTTTGGCAAATCTGCAAGAATCTATGCAGACTGTTGGCTGGTTATTCACACCACCAACTCAATTCACATCAAACATCACAGAAATGTATCGCAAATCCCCTATACAGCAGCAGATTCACCGGGTAATCCCTTCCCTGGGTATTTATGATTTGAAAATGTGAAACATTTCCGTGTGAACTGCCAGCAGGTAAGGATTACATGATGAAAAATAGAGAGAAAAAAAGAAGCCATTGTAGGAATAATTTACCCTCATGTCCTGAGTTGTGGAGATGTTCCCCCAGGTCACAGCCAAACACTCTCTCTCTGAGGATGCCGCGCTGCCGCAGCTTCTGAGGCGGCGGTCGAGACTTCATAAAAGTCCTCAGGAATGTCACCAGCTTCCCGTGCTTCTTACACACTGATTAAAATGACACACACACAAACAGCAGCCACTTTAAATCAATCCGTCCCGCATCCTGGGGGAGAGTCTTAAATAAATCATCAAGCAGAAGGACGGACACGCTGAAGAGTACCTGGCTTTGGCACCGAGCTTTGAACACTGGGGGGAATCTTGTCATTTATCAGCTCGACACAGTCGCAGGGGAAGAAACCAACCTGCAGGTAGAGAGCAAAGTCAAGACGAGAGACAGAGCCGGAGATACACTTGTAAGTTCAAAAGGACCACTGGGGGTGTTTAGTGCTGTGGCAGCCTGTAGTAGGGTGAAGGTGCAGAAATAGGTCAGTAAGCATGAGGGTTCACGCTGCCTCAGGGTGAAAATAGCTGGTTTGCATTCTTATTGTGCAAAACATTTCAGGGTTTTACTCAACCGCAATGACAACCTCGCTTCTTCTTGCTATTGTGAGTAAAAAAAACACTTCAACTCACATGTTGAAATATAAAAAACTGCTTTATGTCTTTATCCCTGAAGATGATTTCTCTGGACTCCAAAATGTAATTTGGATGAACGGTTTTACCTAAAGAGACAATTCAGCCCCAAAATCAAAATTACATATTTTTTCTCTTAACTGTAGTGCTATCTATCAATGAATGTTGTTTTGGTGTGAGTTGCAGACTGTTGGGGATATCGACTGAATAAATAAAACTAGGTGGCACACTGTGGTGCTAAATGCACAAATTATAATAATAATAATTATTATTATTAATATAGCAGCTTTAAGAAAATAGTGACAAAGAGACAAAGCAGAACAATAGCAGGATACCCAGAGAAAAACAACAGAAAGCCAACAGAAAGGCCAAACAAAAGCAAAATAAAATAAGGGTAAACATTAAAACAAGAAGACAAAGACAGAAAGAAAAAACATGGTAGAGAGAAGACAAATAAAAGAAAAATAATAAAAACATGTCAATAAAAAGAAGAATAAAAGCAATTAAGGCAATAAAAAGTCAACACTACATAAAAAGCAACTCAATAAATATGGGTCTGAAGAAGAGATTTCAAGAGGGCACTGATTCTCCAACGCTGTTCTCCTCAGGCACGATCACCTTTAGTCCCACATGAGGATCTGAGGCTGTGAACTGCTGTTAAAGGTCAACATTTGGCTTTTTCCAGAAACCATGACCTGGTTACTCAAGATAAACCACAGACCTTGTTGTGAGCAGTTTCATTTAGAAACTTTGGAAGAAAAATAACAGCTCCTATATAGAACTGTTTACAACAAGGGTTGTGGATTATATATATTTTAGGTGCCATTTTTCTGTACAATTACTCATCACGGACATATCTGTAAAAGTGAAAGGTGCTCACAATGTATATAGTGTTTATAATAGTTTATTGTATTTAATTTGTCATATTTAATGTTACTTTATTGCATTTGTATTTTTGCTTTTCTTGGCTTTTTTACATTTCCCCAATATGGGATCAAAAAAGTCGATCTGATGCCATCTTTTTTTGTTTTAGCACTTTGAGCACCATAAGCGAAATACCATTAAGTCAAATAATATTTTTTAAAAAAGGCAGACCTCTTTGGGCCGATATCTCCAACACTCTGCAGCTCACATCACAACTATCAAGACTGATAAATAGCACAACAGGTAAGAGGTAAAATATTGATTTTTGATTTTGGGGTCGAACTGCTCCTTTATAAACAGTGAATTCAATCTAAACTTTCCAAGATCTAATCCTGTGATCCCCGTTTGATAATTCATGTATTGCTTGCTACATATTTAAGCACTTGTTAATATAAAAATCTCTTCTCTTTCCTCTTCCTGTAAAACTAAAAAACTATTCTTGGACTCAGGGAGGGTTACTAACCCCGCCCCTCATCAGTGATTAGCCAGCAGATTAATATCTTAGTAGGAGGTTAGAGTTTGGATTTCAGCTGGCAAAAACTTTGTTATTATCAGCCTTATCCGCCTCCTCCTGGACTAAAAACATGGGATTAGGGAGGTGTGTGTGCAGTTCAACAGTCCTCAGCAAATCCTAAACTCAGTATCTCTCTACAGCTCCTTATCGCACTGCATTTGCCCACTTTTGAACATCCAATCAAATCTATAGGATTTGACTTAAATCCCTCTCGTAACTTAAGCCCATCCACATATTGATTCACTCAAAAATGTTACGTAACAGAAGCTTAAGATGCTCTGACCTCACTGTCAGTTTAATCACTGCTTTATCATGAGTTGAAGAGGAGCCGGCTTGTTCTTTCATTGTTCTCTGTGAAACATCACTGAAGAAGAAGATTTACCTGAAAGCCATGTTTCCCTCTCCACCAGCCTGTGTCTTCTTTAGGAGGCATGTCTATGACTGACACAATGTCCCCCACCTGTGAGTGTGATGATGAGAATAAAGTCAGATTACAGCTGAGTACATTAAGTACATAAAAAGTTAAATTAATAGTTAATTCAACTTTAGACAATAGTTATTTTACTGTTAAACAATGAAATGATAATAAATAATGTTTGATTATTATAAGTAATGCCATTATTTCTTAATTTGTTTTGTTAGTTTAATGTTGTACACAAACCAACTTTTTATACTATTATAAGTATTTGTTAGGACTTCAGGTTCTAGTAATTTGAAGAAGGAAGCAACTGGAAGCTGCTGCAGGAATTTATTGCATTTGTATTTTCTTCTTCTTTTGTTTTTCCTTTTATTATCACTCATTATCACTTTTTTTAACACTTTTTTATTGCTTTTCTTGGCTTTTTTACATTTCCCCAATATGGGATCAAAAAAGTTGATTTTATGCCATCTTTTTTTGTTTTAGCACTTCGAGCAGCATAAAGTCCGATCACAGCTGAGTACATTAAGACCACATTACAACGTGATCAGAAATATGCATATGCAAAACACGCAGTGAATATAATTCAGCTCAGAGATGAAAAAAGATTGATTTGTGTGAGATTATGTCTCTCTTGGTCTTATATAACAGAGGTTACCTCAAAGGTCAGCTCGTCTGTGGCCTGGGCTGTGTAACGCTTGGTGACGTGTGCAGCGGCGATGGCAGGGACGTTGATTGAGGATTCCTCAGACACCAGCAGATGGTTCCCCTTGTTGTCGATCTAGAAAAAGAGATAATGACGAAAGCAACATTTAAAGAAATGTCTTGTCAAGAGTTTGACATGTGGGCCAAGCTTAACTCAAAGACTGGAAGCAGCTGCTCTTGCTTTATTGAATGAAATAACTGTATATTTCAAATGAGGAGCAACACAATATGTTACTGGGGTTTAGTTGCATTTTCCTTATATTTACATTTGGCTTTCTTATCCAAAACCCAACACAATGTAATTGTATAATTGGCTGAAATATTAATATAAATTGATTTAATCTTGGAAAAAATGGGTTTTCTTCTCCATTAAGAGCATTTTTTTGCAGCAGTAATTTCACCAAAGAAGAAAAACAAATAATTAGCCCACATTATTATTTAAAAGTTACCTTTCATACAAGCATGCAGTCTAAAGTGCTTGAAAAAAAAGACAATAAATAGATAAACAAAAAAAATGCAATTTGGAAGGCTAAAAATTACATCAATGAATTGTTAAAAACAAAACAACAGCAACAACAATGATTTAAACTAAGGCTATAACATTACTCCAAATTAAAAGCCAGATGAAAACAACAAGTCTTCTAAGAATAAAAAGAGAGATTGCCATTCTAATATCCAGAGAAGTGAGTTTTACAGTTTAGCAGCACAAAAAGATGGTTGTCAAAAGAATTATACTAAAATATTTTTTTAAAACCACAGATCTACAATTGGATTCCCAACACAAGGCAGCAAAGAGCACATACAAACACAGAAGAATCCAAATGTTGGTGTGTTCAGAGTTTCTGTACCAGCACTGTGTGCAGGTTGTTAATAAAAAATGAAAATCATATTTTGTGTCTCTAGGACTTTATTTACCATGGTATTGAAAAAGGTATCATGTTTTTTTGAACAAGCATTGCATCTAAATGTAACGACAACCTTAAGACACTCCCTAAAGGCACTTTAAGGGGGACAGATTAGGAACTAGCTGATCTATCTGTACCACAAAATAAAAGAAAATATCAGATGTATAAAGGAGCAAGTCCATTTAAAACTTTATAAACAAGTAAAAAGAACATATAGCTAGTGCAGTGTCTTAACCCACTGACGCCGGGAAAGCATTACCGCATTTCTACCATTAAAACCGGGAGCGATGTTGCTGTTGTACCATTAAGGCCGGGACAGCGGATATGTGAAAGTTCGTATGAAAGCCACGGGTATAAGCTCTCAAATACTTTTTGAATTTCATTTTTATCTGCTACAGAGGCTGAAAAATCTATTATTTAGTAGGTGTTGAATTTCCAGAAAAACTTCAGGTTTTAGGGGGTCATTTGAAAATCGCCCATAGGTTTTCCAGGCATTTTTTTCCAGGCACTTTAGGCCTTAATGGGTTAAGCAGTTAAGTAATGTGATCAATTTCTCTTGTTCTAGCTATGAAAACCAAACAAAAAGAAGCCCTTGACAAGAGTTGGCACACCCACACAAACCAACCTCTGCTCAGCATCTCCAGCTGCACAGAGCTGCCACACATTCTCATCTGCTGAGCACGAACCTGGCATCCCTATGAGGACGCCCAGCAGTTGTTCATCCAGAAGTAGAACACAAAGCTATTTTCCTAAACCACAAAAGTCTTGTTTTTACATTTTGATTTCTAAATGTGAGTCTTCCAGTTCAGCCACAATGTCCTGAACCTATTGTCTGAAATAATCAGTGTATTTCCCACCAAAAACGTCTGACTGTTCCTTTAACTTAACTACTTAAATATTAATAGTACATATTAAATATTAAATTCACTCAATGGGGTCATTTCTCGAGAGTGAATAACTAATAAGCAGTGTGAGCAAACAGCTGATAAGAAGATACCTCCATCCATGTCAGCACTGGACCACAGTTGATCTTGTTGTCAGCGATGGCGGAGAAGCGGGACAGGTAGGTGGCCAGCATCTTGGTTACTGACTGAGAGGAGACACAAGATTTTCCAGGTATAACACTTTATAATAGCCATCATTAATGAATGGTACATTTTTTTGTGAATGTAGATTCACGTAGGTATGTATTTATGCGATAGCCCTGACTATGTAAGTGTATACATGTATGTACTATGCATCTACTCCATTTCTTATTTATTTTATTTATTTTTTCCCTCTCCTTTCTTTCGGGATTTCCCAACGTTAATATTATTTTATTAATCTTATTGTTTACTCTGTTTAGTTTACAATGATAAGTTATTCAATATAAAATGTACATTTTGCAGGAATGCTACAAGTATAAAGAATATGATGTGTAAACAAATGCAAATGTTTATTAACTTCTTTAATAAAATTGAAAAAAAAAAGAAAGTTAAATTGATCAACTTTAGACAATAGTTATTTTACTGTTAAACAATGAAATGATAATAATCAATGTTTGATTATTATAAGTGATGCTATTATTTCTTAATTTGTTTTGTTAGTTTAATGTTGTACACAAACCAACTTTTTATACTATTATAAGTATTTGTTAGGACTTCAGGTTCTAGTAATTTGAAGAAGGAAGCAACTGAAAGCTGCTGCAGGAATCTGAGCAGGGAAAAAGAAAAGATAGTTGCATTGGCCGGGAATCGAACCCGGGCCTCCCGCGTGGCAGGCGAGAATTCTACCACTGAACCACCAATGCTTGGGAGGGCCACTGGTTTGACTCCGCCCTTCAGCTCTTCTGTGTAAAGTTTGCATATTCTTCCCGTGTTCTCTGTGGGTCTCCAACTTCCTCCCACAGTCCCTAAAAATGCAGCTTAGGTTTAATTGGCGACTCTTAATTGCCCGTAGGTGTGAATGAGAACGTGATTGTCTGTCTCTATGTGTCAGCCCTGCGATATTCTGGCGACCTGGCCAGGATTTACTAAATGATTTGTAAACTGTCTATAAACATTATTTATATGGATGTTATAAAGTTGCAAATGATTATTATATGTTGTCAAATGTTAAATTAATACCTTGTAAGCATCTATAAAGATTATTTGGATTTGTATCAACTTGCTAATAATAATTAGTAAATGACTAATAAGTGGTTTATAAAGCAGCAAGTAACAGTAATTTGGCCCCATGAAACCTTTTACTAGTAATCTATTAAAGAGTGATTATTTGTGCACCTGTCTAAATAATGTTTATAGATGATTTACAAAGTATTTATCAATCTTTTGATAAAAAGAATTTGTGTGGCGATTGTTAACACATTTTCAGTTTTATAATGTGTGCAACAATAAACTGCTTATTTATTATAGCATTACAATCATCAGTTCATTGTAACAACTAAACTTTCAATTTATAATTTATCAATGATGGTTATTATAAGGTGTTACCCTTAAGGGCAAATTTCCAAACATCCTGCTATAGAAAGGATTTATTTCACTACCAGAACAATCTTAAATGTCAATAAAGCTTCATTTCTAATCTGTGAGTAATTACTCTCACAGATTAGAGAGGCTGGAGTTTTAGCTGTGTGGTACCTCAGCAGTGTCCTTTAATGTGTCGTATCGTGGCAGCTCGGTGAGCTTGGAGTAACGCCGGTCATAGATACACAAGTGCAGGTGTTTGTCCAGCACCCTGAAGTCTTCATAGGATCTCTTTACCAGCCAGTTTCGAGCCTGACAAGAGAGACAGAAAACAAAACACGTTAGATTGAAGGAAGAACGTGTGTTGGGGCTTGGAGGCTATTTTCTGAATGTAGCACGTAATGTTACCTGGCAAGTGATCTGGACCAGAAAGACCAGCTCTTTGGAGTCCAGACCAACCTTCGGCCCTTCACTCTGTCCCTCTGAGAAGTCCAACTATGAGTGAAGAAAAAAAGAGGAGCAAATATTGAGGAGGCCCACATTCTAAATAATGGATGCATGTAGTACAACAACCTCTCTGTATCTGACCTGGTATACAAGAGAAACACTGTGTCCAAAACCCATTTTTACATTAAATAGTAAAACCACTTTTATACTGAGCCGCGGGTTGGAGGGTAAAAACCTTCAAAAGACAAGTAAGACAGACCTATAGGAAGTAATGCCTGGAAAAAAATCATGAAAAACTGGATTTTTTTTATTGAAAGAACATCTTCTTTATGGATAGATTGATTGAATTTGACAGCCTTGTTTGTAAAGATTATTTGTGAAGTTAGTGCAGTATATTTTCTCTGCCACCAGCATAGCACTGATTCATATTCTCACTTCCCTATAAATCCTGCAGTATGACATATATAATACATAAACTGCTAACTTATGAGCGCTTGGAGGCGGTGTAGATTTAGCACAGATTCTTTCCTCCTCGCCAATATTCTATAAGCCCCAAAACTAAGAAGATCAAAGGAATGCAGGAGTTTGGGAATACATTGATAGACATTACTGTAGAAGAGACTTCAAAGGCCTTAGAAGCCGAGGGAAGTTCTGGTTATTTATAACTGTTAGCAGCCACTCATCCAGATACACTGTTACACAACACATGGCGACCTAGTTACTACTCACCAGTAATACAGCAAACCAGAGTGACAAAGAATGCGGAATGAGAAGTGTTTTCTTAAATAAGTCATAATGAAAGAGCCCTCTTTACTGCAAGGATTTGCTTGGAATAGTAGCCCGATCTAAGCGTCTGAATTAAGCACCGATGGGGGTCAGGAGGTCAAATGCATGATGGGAAGCAGGCTCATGCAGATAGTTACAGCTAAACAAATATCCCTTTTTGATGAAACACAACACTAACTTGAAAAAAATAAACAAAAAAATCCGAGAGTTTCCATTGGAGGATGTCTGAGCATCACTTTCCCTATGATGCTCACACCTCTTTCAAAATAAAACGTGCTAACAAAGCTCAGACCTCCACCCTTTGTGCAGAAACATAGCTGCATCATGTCATGTATTTACAAAAAAATACAGCCCCAGAAGCTCAAATGAAGACATAAAAATCCATATGTTCAGGTTACCTGCCACTAAGGCATCTCAGATATCCATCCGCAGCTGGAGGAAGTGTCTCTCCCTTTTGTGTGCAGCCGCAGTCCTGGACATCAATAAGCTCCAACAACAGGCCAAATCTTGGCTGAGGGGCGGCAGAGTTTAAATGCAGCTCCGCACTCGCCTGTTTGTTGTCTTCTGACGCCTTAAGTAAAAAATGCTCCCTCACAGGGCTTTGGATCGCCACACGCTCACTGCCACATTCAGATCAGAAAATATGAAAAGAGGATGCTTCCCACTGAGTGTCTTACCCCCCTTTCTGTCTCCCTCTTTCCATCTCTTCCCCCTCCTCCCTCTCCTGTACTCTGCCTCCGTCGCCCTCCCCCCTCTCTCAACCGCTCTCCTTTTCTCCAGTGACAAAGGGGGTGGGGTAGTGGGGGGGTTGGCAGTAGACGGGCTCAACCGGCACACACAGATGCACGAGCTCATCCATCATACAGAGGCAAAGCTGCACAAGACAGATAGACGACTCTTCTTCATTTCAAAACAATTCTCATTCATTCCACACTCGGGGCGAGTCTGGAGCTAATCTGGAGAGGAATCAGTCGGGCAGGCTGCACACAGAGACAGTCTGCTGTCCTTGTGCTATTCTGCGATTAGGATACATGAGACCAGACCTGTCCCCTCCCTTCCTGCCGCCACAGTCTGTGAATACAGAGGCATGCAAATGCATCATGGGTGACACAGCTAGAACAAAGACTTATCTCTCTGATTAAGTTGAGAATTAATCGAAAATAACACAAAGAAGTAGAAACAAATCAGATTTAACGGTGGCGTGTGTCCAGCGTTTGTTTGCATGGCAGCTTTCAAAGTCAGCATCTCCCCAGACTGATATTTCTCGCCCAGCTCAGCTCGGCTTTTCTTCTCCCTGTGGAGCTTTTCAAGGTCACTGAAACTGTTATGCTGCTTCACTTGCCTCCACTCTGCTGATGGAGCCATCACAGTCATGGCAACCACAGCAGGACGTCTACCCAGCAGACGGAGAGCATCCTGGGATTTAAGTCCCATCCAGCTCGCCGCACTGTAGTCCATTTACGCTACATGCAGGGATTCCATCCCACAGCAGGCTTGCACTGCTCATGCACTCCTTCTGTGTTAAACTCCAGCAGCAGCTTCTGGTTGTGGAGAGATGACTGCTGCTCTCTGCTGGCAACCAACATGAACTGCACCGAGTTAACCAGGCGCTTAACAGGCACTTCTACACATGGCTGAGCAACTCCTTGTGCTTCACTGCTTCTCATCATCGCTGCTGCAAATATACTTAAATATACTTCTCATACGATGAGTCCAAATCATTCGTTGGCTGGTAGGAGTCCATATATCCATAATGATTAAGTCCATGACCTGAATCTTTTGACCTGATGCTGCAACTTTTAGATTTTCTCTAAATTTACTACAGTAATTATGGATGCATTCCAATACCCATACTACCATACTATTTGAAATGCCAAAAAAAAGTGTGTCTCAGTACATAGCAGCTGCATTCCAAATTACAAACTTTTCTTTTTACTTCAGGAAGTACTGCAGCATTCATATCATTGTGACATGCTATTTCATCATAACATTGGGCCTTGAACTTTGACCCTCTGGCTCATATAAATGCTGCGCAGAGGATTACTGGTAGGAATACCAAAAAAAAAGCATGCTGGCTTATATACTGCCTTACATACTGCCAAATATAATAGGATGCAGTAGGTCATCCTGATATTTGTGGCTTACAGCATTTGACATACTGTGTCCTACTGTATCCGGTCACATTTTGCAGGATGCAAGGCTCTTCTTGCTATTCTTAACCACTGCAAAGTGGAAGATACGTCACATCGAATGAGCCACTCAGAGATCACAGATGACAGCTCATTGACAGAAGCCACAGCAGTTATATGAGCAGGAGGGTCAAAGTTCAAGGTCTATGCATACTGCATGCAAATGAACGGACCTGGTAAGAGTCAGTATGCAGTATGCACTAAAAGTAAAAAGTGTGCAATTTGGAATGCAGCACAAGCAATGTGTGCAGTGATGTTTTGAGCAAAATGGTAATGTCTGCATGGTAAAATGCCCACAATGACAATGCTAACATGCTGATGTTTAGTAGGTATAATGTTTACCATGTTTGCCTCCCTAGTTTAGTGTGTTAGCACACAAACAATTGCTTATTAGCACTAAATATAAAGTACAGTTTACCCATAGGAATATCATTAGTTTTGCAGATATTTAGAAAACTTAAAACTTAATGCAATTCATCCTGAGGGGAACATGAATATCTGGAACCAAACTTTTCCACAATCCATCAAATAGTTGGAGACATCTCACTAGTCAGCCTCATGGCACTACAGGAAAAGTCAGGGGATCATCAAAGTCATTAAGATTTATCTTCTGAAGCCAGAGGGAATGTCTGTACAAAATGTAATCCCAATCTATCTGAAACTTGTTAAGATATTGTTAAGTCTACATTAAGGTGGAGGCCCAAATGACAGACAGACAGAGAGATACTGCCATACTGAGAGTTGTGCAGCTTGCATGGCTGAAAAACTCCCCAAAATTTTTGGATAGAATATTATGAAAGCAGCTTTTAATACAGCATTTACCTCCAAATACATGTAACTGTAACCATATACAGTACAGGCCAAAAGTTTGGACACACACCTTCTCATTTTCATGACTATTTACATTGTAGATTCTCACTGAAGGCATCAAAACTATGAATGAACACATATGTAATTATGTACTTAACAAAAAAGTGTGAAATAACTGAAAACATGTCTTGTATTTTAGATTCCTCAAAGTAACCACCCTTTGCTTACTAGAATATAAGACATGTTTTCAGTTATTTCACACTTTTTTGTTAAGTACATAATTCCACATGTGTTCATTAATAGTTTTGATGAATCTACAATATAGATTCAATATATATATATAATATATATACAATATATTTTATAAAATAAAGGAAATGCATTGAATGAGAAGGTGTGTCCAAACTTTTGGCCTGTACTGTATATTCAAAAACCACCTGCACTGTAGTTTTGTCATAACAGTTCTTGGCATTTAAAATGACTCATCCCAACAGTTCCTGGATAGACTCAGCTGTCTATCCAGGAAACTGATGCATCTCATTTACTCACTGGTTGACATCATGTAGTTAAGTCACACTAATAAGGCTGGATTACAGGTTTACAGGTCAGACAAGTCTGACATTAATATACTATAATGCAGAGGATTAAATGCTACTGGAATCGGATCACGGCTTTAATAGGAATGGGACTAAGAAAATCTGTAACTGTGATCATTTTATGCATGATGGAATATTATTTTGGAAAAAATATATTTTATAGATCTTATAAAAATGATGTGTAATAGCTGTGATGTGATATTTTTGGGGTTAAAAGGGGAAAAAAGGGAAAATACCATAGAGAGGGCTGAAGTATATTGATTCAACTGCCACATTGCATTTCAAGAATGATGCATTTCTGGAGCAATTCACCAAAATGGCCACTGAACTTGAGCCAAAGACACAATTACTTAACACAGTAACTTTCTCTCACAGAAGTCACAGTGTAAGTATTTTCAGGGCTCACCTGAACGTTGCCAAAGTCAACAGTCTCGTAGTGGAAATGGGCACACTCTGCCAACCTGGGGAAGTGACCTCTGGGGAACGTCAGCCTATAAAAAACACACAGCACACCAGCTCCTCATCAGTATTCAACACACTGACACTGTGATGGAGAGAAAAGCAAAGCAAAAGAAGGAAAGAAAGAGAGATCAGTGCCATGTGTCAGGGAGCAGGGATAGAGATGCAGCAGGCGGACTCGTCTGTCGGTGCCGCGCCCGTCATTTTATAGCACTGGCCTGGATAACAGCCCTGCTTTACAGCCCATAATAGCAGCAACACTGTCACACAGGAAGCACCTACTTCTTCATGTTCTTGACCTTCATGCTAGCCGTGCTGACGCAGGAGCGCAGGAGGGGCTCGGCTGGGAGCTCTGTGATGTCATCACTCCTCACCTGCCAAGCAGAGAAAGCAGAAATCAATAAGTGTCAGTCAGGGACAGGACGGCTGACAGAGAAGCGATTACAGTCAAGAACGATGATGTTGATCACTATGAAACAGTGGTTGTGCAGCAAAAAACACAGGACACAAACTTTCAACTTAAACATCTGTTCTAAGAATAAAGTAGTGAGTTATACACCTGTGTTCATGTTTTGGTGATATTATTATTACAATTGGTAACATAAAAATGGGTAACACTTTATAAATGGTAAACAGATAGTTTATTAAAGTTTAATCATTATTTATAAACCGTATGTAGGCCATTTAGAATGTTTAATAGATAATTTATTAATGTTTTATTAATTTATTAAACTATCATTTAAAAATGGTAAATAGATGGTATATTAATGTAGGTTGATTTACCATTAACGAACAATTAAATTATAATGATTAGTTTATTAATAGTTTTGCACTCATTATAACATTTTTAACACCATATTAAGTAAATCATTTCGAAATTATTCATATACCTTTTAGAAATTGGTTGAAAACATTTTTATATTACATTACATTACATGTCATTTAGCAGACGCTTTTGTCCAAAGCGACTTACAATAAGTGCATTCAACCTGATGGTACTAGACATAGACCATAGGAATCAAGTAAATACATAACTTTAAGAGCCAACTGTCATCGCTAACGGAGTGCTATGTGTTAAAGAATAAATATGTATAGCACTTTGTAAAGGTTTAATAATTGGTTTATAAACCATCTATAAACATCACTTACATGGTTATTGTAAAGTGTAACCTAAAAATGGTATGCTAATGTTATGTAGTGCTTATGGTATAATATGTTTTACTATGTTTTACTATTATATAATGTTATGTTTTGCTATCTCATGCTACTGTAGGACTACTCTTCGGGTTCTCCTGCTTCCTCCCACAGTCCAAAAACACAGCTTAGGTTTAACTGGTGACTCTAAAAATGCCCATAGGAGTGAATAAGAGTGTTTGCAGTTGTCTATCGGAGTTTGAATAAGCAGTTAAGGATAATGAATGAATGAATGAATGAATGTTATTGTAAGCTATTGTAATGTTGCTATGCAATCCTATGATGTGCTGTCATGTCCATTTTATACGATAATATGCTATTGGTGTTCAAATTGTGTTATGTCATGCTATGCTACGCTATATTGCTGTTATGTTATACTATGCTATGCTTTGTTAATTTATGCTGTGTTTTGCTTATGAAATGCAAATGTTATTATGCTATACTATGTTGTGCAATTTCATGCTGATGTTTATTTATGTCTCTGGAATATTTTGTTATGCTTTGCTTTGTTAATAGAAAACTGTTCTGTCACTGCAGCACAATAGCACATGCAAAATAAACGGCACACCCCCCCTTTTGAGTCTTAAAGTTTTCCCTTTAAGCTATATTTTGTTATACTTATGCTGCGTTAGGTCATAGGTATATATAATATAAATATTATTAATGTTGGTTATGTTTGTGTCTTGTACTGTTTGGTTTGTCCAGTTAATAACTGGATCAGTTTGTTTGTGGACATGTGACAGTTGTGCAGGATGATGCAAAGTTTAAAAAATTAAACCTATAAAGAAAAAAATATATGTATAAAAACAAAACCCATCACTTTATTTCTTGTACCTCACTGCCTATTACTATTGTATTGTCTTTTTTAACATATAATGTTTTAGTGTCAATTGTATATTATGCTTTTGTTAGGTATTTTGTTTTGTATTTTGTGTTGTCAGGACTGAGCATCTGGGGGTTTGGTCCAACAGCATTTCAGTGCACATGTATAGTGACAATAAAGTTATTTTGTCGAATATGAGCTTATCTTAAAGTACAACTGAAAAGCTGTATGTGTTTTGTAACTCATCCAAGAGATTCAGCTTTTAAATACAGGAGGGAAATTCCCACACAGGGATGAAGTTGTAAAGAAACTATTTGCATAAAACTGGAGTAACCAGAAGTAAACAGAAAGGGAGGAGCGATGACATCACTTGTGTGTGACAATATTGTCACAGCACCTTTACCCCTCAATTTCTCAAACACACTACTTCACTCTCAACCTCAAGGTGAGACATGCTTAAATGCAGTTTAACACCTGTTTGCATTATGACTGCTGACTCTTACATGACTGCCACATGAAGTGACATCATGTTGTGGTGACATCATGCTGTGAATCACCCACATAACCAATGCAGCCTCATAGAAGGGCACAGAATGTATTGATGTGTGTTGATGCATTTGTTTTTTTAATAAGTGATGAGTCAGAGTCGTGTGTGTGTGTGTGTGTGTGTGTGTGTGTGGGCGTGTACCATGGCAGTGGATGTCTCCTGTGGCTGTTTCTCTTCTGGAGGATTATTGTTGGTGGCTTGAGGTAAGGCATCGTCTTTGTCCAGGTCAGTAGATGGTAGGACATCTCTGCAGAAACACACAGACAGGAATTAAAACACAAGAAAAGGGAAAAAACATGGCATGACATAATAACATCCATGTAGTCATATGAGATTTGCAGTTTTTTGAAAAATTCACCAGAGGGAGCAAGTGAGGGATAAGGATTCACAATATGTGGTTTGGGCTCAAATCATGACATTGCACCAGCATGCCCTAAAAACACATGTTGTACTATGTCTGTGGTGTCTGAATCTGTAATATTTAGAAGGAAATGCATTAATAAAACATAAGAAAATAATTCTCTTTTGAAAACCTGATCTAGATGGGAACAAATCCTTCATACAGATGAAAAATGGAAGCATCTCTCACTGTGGTAGGGTCAACAAAAAGCCATGGTGTCTTTTGTTAATGCGCTCAGGAAAGCAAAGCTTGTCTATTCAGAGAGCCATAAAGGCAATCCACCCACAAGGGAGTGCTTCACAAAACCTTCACTTGAAATGTGACTCAGTGTATTCGGGAGTGGAGGGTGAGGTTCATTCAGCTCAACTTTTATGAGCAACAAAGCGAGGAGAGAGGAGTGAGACAGGCCTTGGATTTGTCACAGTGATTCAGCCAGATGAGATCAGGACATGAGGCGAAGAACGCGGACACAGTGTCATTTTCATGTGAGCCACAGTGACAGAGCTAATAACATAGACACAGTGTAAAATCAGAGTGAGCTTTGGATCTAACGCAGCGACTGTTTTCCTCTCTGTGTCTCACAGGGTCATGATTTAGCCTCAATATTACACATTACATTTATACTCATTTAAATGCAATTCTAAATGGTTTGCATAATTCTGTTCAGCCTACATGAAATGCAGAAAGACTCACCCCTCAAGGACGTCACTACTTCCTGGTTCACCCTGGGGTCCTGAGGCAGCATTCTCAATCACCGCGGCAACCACACATCCAGCCTCCATGATGCTGCCTGACTGCAACAGCCCGCTGTAGAGAGTGAGAGGCAGAGGAGAGAGGGAAGGAGAGAGAGAGAGCGAGGGTGGGTGGTTTTTAGACGAAGAATATGGGAGGATGGGAAGAAGAGTGCGATGCAATGAAGCCGCCAGACGACAACCCACTTGAGGCTGCAGCGTGCGCGACTCTCAAGGCTGCGATCCACAGAGCCCAGACTGTAATCTACGATGACATCATGCTACAGCGCCGGGAGCTGCCTCAGTGATAATGCATGTCAGGCTGCACATTCATAGGATGGTTTCAGGAGGACATCAGCGTCTTTTTAACGTGAAAGGTTTTAGCTGGAAACAAAAACATTTCCTCCTCAGGGAAATGTCAAGATCGTCAGAGCAGCTTGAGTACATGTCTCTGAACAACAAACGCAGATTTATGGTTCTTTCAGAATGCATTTCTTTCTATTGCACAGCTGTTCTGCAACTGTTTTTCTTCGTCAAACTGTAATTTACTCCCCTTTTATTGCTGCCTCTGTGTTCTACTTTAACTGTAATTGATGAATATTGTTTTTAGACTTTCTTCACACCTGGCCAGCCTCCTGTCTAATTCTGGCATATTTACAGAAATGTTTATTAGTTCACACTGTCACTGAAATAAACTGAATTAATAAATCATATATACTCACTGAAGTTCATATTTAACCAAACACAAAGAGTTAGCACTCCTTGTTGTAATTTTCTTACTCTTTCAATAACAGCAAAACAAAAATCCCTCCATACAAATTGAATACTCCAAACATGGGTCAGATCTAGGGGTGCAAGATAATATCGATGCTTGAGTATCATGATATTATGTTTTGTGGTACTGTGCCGTTTCAAAAAACACTATCGATTTTAAAAATCATATTTTAGATGTGAATATTGGTAGCAGATATGAGAGTTGTGCTATAATATTGGCATGTTGATATACCAGTATTGACGATAACTGCAATATTTAAAAAATGAAATATTGATATTGTGTTAATAGTGCATAAACGATAAGACTCTTAATAATCCATTGCCTCTTGAATACTTTTTTCTATTTTTTTTTACTAAACTTTTCCATGTTTTTGTACAGTTATAGTTAACAACCCCTTTCTCCCCCTTCATCACTCGTATTTTAAGTGTAGTTTATTCACTAATTAATTAATTTATTATCCATATCTGCTTATCCTTATTAGAGTCGTGGGGAGGCTAGTGATGAGTCACAATAAACACAAGTTAAAGATGAATTTGACTGAAAGCATAATGTTTTTGTTTTGTTTCAAATTTTCTATAAGCTATGCAATATTGTTGTCATGTAATCTTTTGGCCACAATAATCATATTAGTGAAAATCTAATATTGTGACAGTCCTACTACATGTGCAATATATTACATCACAACCCGTCTCCCCTGTATCATGATACGGATTGTATCACCAAATTCTTACCAATACACAGTTTCTGCACTCTGGCAGATGTGAGAAGCTTTTTATCTATACATGGTAACAAGGCCCAAAAAAAACCTGTTCATTGTGTGTCAGACTGTTTTACATAAGCTGATTAACTTCAAATCTGCCCCATTTGATTACAATATCAGCTAAGATGGGTCCTGCATTGTTACAAAAATATTTTGGCCCTCTCTGTTGGGTAGAAAAATAGATAAGAATTTGTGCTTATATGCATAAATCCATTACCTATACATTATCTAAGGTTATCCATCCTGGGACTGATTCTGCCTGAGCTCACATTGGGCAGATTGCGGCCTGGACAGGTTGCCAGCCAGTCACAGCGCTAACACATAAATAAAACAGACAAATCAGCATAACCTGCATGTATTTGGACTGTGGGAGGAAACTAAAAACACCTGTAAGAACGTGTTTACTCCTCACAGAAAAGGCTCAGCCAGCTGGTAGGTTTCAAACAGGTCCACAACAGTGCTAACCACTGCTAACATGAAACATATTCCTAAATAATTTTGCATTTAATCAAGTTGCTGTAAACTAACTGTCCATCACATGGAATACCACAGACTGCTTAAGCTGGGGGGTCAGGGGGGCCCGGGAAACTTCTGGAATTTTACATAATATTTTTTAAACAAAAACCTAAATTATAGATGTCATAATGTTTGTGGGCTGCACGATGGCTCCCAGCAAGAGGGTCGCCGGTTCGACCCTCCTGCGGCTCTTCTGTGTGGAGTTTGCATGTGTGTAAGTGTGGGTTCTCACCAGGTACTCCAGCTTCCTCCACAGTCCAAAAACATGCACTTAGGTTTAATTGGTGATTCTAAAAATTGTCCGTAGGTGTGAATGAGAGCTTGATTGTCTGTATCTATGTGTCTGCCCGGTGATAGTCTTTACCCCGCCTCTTGGCTGGGATCGGCTCCAGCCCCCCGCGACCCGAGTGCGGATAAGTGGATAAGGATAATGAATAAATTTATAATATTTGTCATCCTGAGTTGGTAAATCATTAGCAAAACCAGACATGTACATGATTTAACATGCATATGTCTGGTTACACACAAAATTAAGAGACAGCAGGGTGTGTTTTTGTCGTGAACTGGATGTTCGCTATTGTTTTATTGTATGTGAATTTTTGTGTCAGATCAATATGTGAGCGTTCTTCATGCACGTAGATGTGACGGTATGTGGTATTATACATCTGTTAAAAAGGTTTTTCTGTTCTTTTTCAGGAATAAAAATTACAAAACAGAACAAATACAGACGACATTGAAATCCAGCCATATTGAAATATCCCTTTAAATACCATTTAAAAAATAGTCCAGTATAATGCAAAAAATAAATAAAACAGTTGCCTCCCCTTCTGTTTTAATGAATATATTTATATATTTGTTAGACCATCAGTCTATGAGAAGACTGGGGCAGCCACTATAACTCTCACTCTGAGCCAGACTCCTGTCTTTATGTACTGTAAACAAACTGAAGGAATGTCCTGATGAAGCGAAACTACACTCTTCCTAACGTTCCAATACAATCTTCCCATAACTAATTTCCAAGCGTATGTGGGTGCTTAGCATTAAACAATGACTTTGGGGCATGTGGGCACAAAAACAAGCCTCTCCTTACAACTCACAGGTCCTGCCACATCATTAAAAAAGCCCTCCAATTAACAGAAGGCAGTTTTACCTCTTCCCTAAGCAGGTTTGCTAATCAACATACAAATGTTTGGAGTAACAAGTAGATTAATCAGCCTCGGGCTGCTGCTGCTGCTGCTGTAGTAGCAGTTTCCCACCAGCCCCTCTGGCTCGTAGCCTCACTGAGTTGCTGTTGACTGACTTCCACAAAACCTCCTGACTCAGCAGAATGTGAGCAGGCGGGAACACAGGCCAGACCGGACTCCACTCTATCCACATCTCATGCTGTATCTCCTCTCTAATAGACAGCATAACCTTGCCAGAGGAGAGCCAACATATTACACAGACAGCAAGCTATTTTACTGTTGAGAAGTGTTTCATCGAACGCTATTTGAATTTTAAAGGGTCACTTGGGGAAAAACTGTTTGGAAAGTCATATGAATGAGCAGTGCATCACCAAAATACTTATAAGGAGTACATCAGGAAGCATATAAAGCATACATAAAATATATTTAGTGCCAGACACACAGCTGTGCAGCACAATCATCATGATATGATGATTAGCTTTATCTTATTTACAATATTTTGGCAAAGGGATTCTTTGCAACTGCAAAAGTTACACATTACAATGCCTGACCTTGCTGATTGTAGCACATCAGACATCAGTGAGTCTTTTCAAGTGTAGGAACATGTTGTACTTCACTTTGCAGAGAATGCCGGCTATCTGTGTGCATGCTTTAAAAGAGGTCTGCCTGGTAAAAGGAGACATGCTTTTGTTTTCATGTGAAAGACTTTTTGTGAGACGAGCTGAAGCCAGCAGAGAGCAACATATGAACAAGTGAGTGCTCTTATAGCACCACAATACATGAAAAGTAGACTATTTTGGACATGCCCCAAATAGATGGCGCTATAAAAAGATAAAGGCTGTCATGGTTGTTGTATTTTAAAAAGGTCATGATTTTAAGAGGTGATCTTGCTCTGTGTGTGTCTTTGTCCATGGCAGAGAAAACATACCGACACTGTGCTGCATCACCGGCGAGAAAAATAGAACAATGTCAAACCAGCCGCCACAAAACCCCCCTGAAACAGTAAATCAGGCAGAAATCATCTCTCCACCACTCCTCTATCAGTCACATTTAAAAATATTACACAAAACTATTCATCTACCTGTCACAGTTAAAGGGAGAGACGTTGCTCTGATGTCAGGAGACTGGAGCAGCACAGGAGGATGTTGCCCTGGTATCTGATGGCCTACATGGCGGTTTTTAAAGAAAAATAGGGCAGCCTACACACACTGTTTATGAAACCGGTACCAGCAAGTGCGTTTGAAGAATAGCTGCCTACATATTTGTCGCTACAAACACACAGCAGATGCCTCAAAGTGAGTCACAGCTACTTCTTCAAATATGAGAGGAGGGAGGATGCAGAGAAACTGCCATTTCACTTTTTTTCTGTATCACACATGAATTCAGAAACAGCTCATATGTGGCTCATATGGACCTCTACACGCGATAACAGAGGCCTCTGGTACGCTCTTTAAGATGTAATTGACATATATAAACAGACACATTGTCATAAAGGAAGCATTAGCTGGCTAATTAGAGCAGGTATTATGGAGAGTAATAATAAGGTTCCTATGTCATTATCTCTGACGGCTGTCCTCTTTTATAACGCAGCTGCAAATGCAAATACGCAGAGGGAGAGATCAGGAATGTAGTCGCAACCTAAAGCACAGAACGAGCAGCAGGCCAGACTTTTCTATGCAACTTTAGCAGCAGGACGATTCATCTTATTCTATTTTCTATTACAATTTGAAAACAAGTTAACTGCAATAAAACTATTATGTCACATTCCTTTTCACAATAATGCTCCAGTTTTGTGACTTACTAACTGGAATATATTGAATATATGTTTAGTTGCCTTCAGTAAGTTATTTATTTTTATTTATTTATTATACATCTATATTTTGTTGCCTATGTTCATTGTTTTTTAGTAGGTTTTGGAAGTGCTTTTTAAAAAAATAAAATCTAATGTTTGGTTATTTATTGTTTTTGATATTATTTATTTAAATGTATACATATTAATGTATCATATTTAGTATATACATATTATATTTATTATTTTATTTATTCATCCAATTGTGAAAAAATAAATTATAATTTCAGTTGAATTAGAGATTAAGAAAAAGTCTTAAAGAGGTATTTTAAAAAACTGTACAATGTTTCCAAAATTAATTAGTAATATTAGATAACTGTGATCTCAATAATGGCCAAAATAATCGTCACAATGATTTTTGCCCTATTGAAACAGCCCTTCTTAGCATTTAAATCCTGCAGCTGACTTGCAGTCTTTTTATACTACAGTATGTAAAAACAAAACCCTATAATAACTACTGTTTGAGCCACCTGGGGGAAACACTTGCCAAAAAACAAATGCCTATTTACAGTTACAGAGAAAAATCATCATTCATTTAGAGTGATCGAGTCATAGTTGTGTACAAATGATGAATTTAAATCCAACATTCATTCTGTTTTTAGCTCCATTTTTGCCAACTCATGAGGGAAATGTCCGGCTCTTTGGCTGCTTAATGCTTCACTATGATCACCAGCTTGTTGCCAACTGTGCCTGCCTGCTGTTTGAGGCTGGGAAAGTAGCGATCAGTCGGTTTACAAAGATTTTAGCTGACAATGCCAGTGAGAGCCGTGAGAGTGAACTCAAACAGTGAAGTTGCAGGCTGGAAGACCAAAACAACGAGCTGAAAGATGCTATAAAGCCCCATAGAACTGAGGGTAGCTACAGAATCAGGTGATGATGACCAGCGGTGGAATGTAACTAAGTACAGTACAGGCCAAAAGTTTGGACACACACCTTCTCATTCAATGCGCTCTCTTTATTTTCATGACTATTTACATTGTAGATTCTCACTGAAGGCATCAAAACTATGAATGAACACATATGGAATTATGTACTTAACAAAAAAGTGTGAAATAACTGAAAACATGTCTTGTATTTTAGATTCCTCAAAGTAACCACCCTTTGCTTACTAGAATATAAGACATGTTTTCAGTTATTTCACACTTTTTTGTTAAGTACATAATTCCACATGTGTTCATTCATAGTTTTGATAAATCTACAATGTAAATAGTCATGAAAATAAAGGAAACGCTTTGAATGAGAAGGTGTGTCCAAACTTCTGGCCTGTACTGTACATTTACTCAAGTACTGTACTTAAGTAACATTTTATGTACTTGTACTTAAATTGAGTATTTCCATTTGTGTAACATTATGCTTTCACTCCACTACATTTTAGAAGCATATATTGCACTTTTTACTCCACTACATGTAACTGCAAGCTTTAGATACTTTTCGGGTTCAGATTTAACGTGAAAACATATGATCAATTTAAAATGAAAATGCAATTTTTATACATTAAAGCACATAACAATATATTAAGGAGTTAAAATTAGGCCTTAGGTCTTTAATTTTTGATCTATTCTTAAAATTGTTAAAGCATAGCATAAAGCCGTGCCCGTTTCTTGCCGTTTTCCAGAACACCTGCAGAGCCCCTCCCTTGTACCTGTAATAAAGTTGACATAATTGCTTTTACAACACTTTTAGCCAGGAGAAGGATACTTCTGTCTTGGAAGTCGCCCACTCACCCTGCATTCTCAGCCTGGCTGAAAGACGTAGATGTAGATGTAGAAGATGTAATTCTTGCAACTAGAAAAGATAAAGTTTACACTAAGAGGATCTAGCGAGCGTTTTTTTGTTAAATGGCAACCTTTTGTCTCATACTTTAATGATTTAACTGTTCTTTCTCCTGAGTGATACATTTTTATATTTTATTTTTTCTCTCCTTGTGTTTTTCATCTCCTTTTTTATTTATTACTTTTTTTAAATCATGATTTTATTTTATCTTATTTTACTATTTTATTTTACTATTAAATTAAACTAATAGTTTACTATTATTCTTTCTTTTTTTTCTCTAATTTTCTTTATTTTTGGCTATTAATGTGCTGTTTGTTGTTGTTTTTTGGTTGTTCTGAGGATTAGTTAGGGGTTGCGGGAAGGGGGGTACAAAAATGTGGAGAAAAAAACGGTGAACTGTATATCAAGCACTGTGTTTGTGTATGCATGCTTCTCACCAATAAAATTTTTTTAAAAAGGAGTTAAAATTAGCTCTACCTTGACAAATGCTGCTGACATATATGCATAAAAAATCCAATAATATATTTAATTATATGAGTGAGTCCATTCTGCATAATGAGTATTTTTACTTGATATTTAAATACATTTTGATGCTGATACTTTTGCACTTTTACTCGTACAGGGATAGTTTGGATTTCTTGAAGGGAGGTTATATGAGGTACTTACCCACAGTAATTGTAGCAGATGATGCTCTGTGGAGGAAAAACAGACAATCCGCGGTGCTTATGTGTAGGAACATGGAAGTTCTACGGTTGACAAAAAGTAGTGCCAAATGAAATAGCTGTGGACAGCAACAAAAATTTGTGTATATAGCGTACACATAAACAGGTATAACATTTTTTGGATGGGCTTTTGTTTAGGTGGTTAAAATATGTTTTGTGACAAGCCACGTCTGCAGTCTGTTTCCTGCCTGGGGCTTGTGTCTAGATCTCAATGCACAGACCATCATCTAGTACACTGACTGTGGGTAAGTACCTCATACAACCCCACTGCAAAAAATCCAAACTATCCCTTTAAGTAAGGTCTCGAATGCAGGACTTTTACTTGTAGTGGAGTAATTTCACAGTATGGTATTAGTACTTTTACTTAAATAAGGGATCTTAATACTTCTTCCACCACTGATGATGACACGTAGTCATGTGATGCCAATCGTCAATGTAAATAAAAACGATCGCAGCAGTGTCCCTGGTTTTGATGCACACAAACACAAACACCCTCGCCCTCAGAGGATGAGACAGGTCCGTGTAAAGTTGGTTTCATGCTCTCATTCTCCGCTCTGGAATGCAGTCAAACACAAGCGAGAGAGAGAGAGAGACGCAGTGGAGAAAGGCCCGCGTTGCCATGGTAACCTCTCTCCCGTCCATCGTGACTTGAAGCTCCTCCAGACTGAGGATGAGTTAGCACGGGGAGGAGGGAAAATGAAGCCTCAGAGGAACCTCTGACCACAGGCTTTGACACATCGCCATCGTCATCGTCACCACCGTCGGTCAATCTGTCTGAGGTGATGACATGTCACTCCTTCAATCCTGCAGGATTTAAACAGCCTGTGTGCTGCACTCTCAGTGAGCCACAATGCAGAAAAAATGTTTTAAATCAACCATCTTTACTCAAGCTTTGTCCCTCTTTTCCCTATTTTAACAGAGGAGGAGGAGGAGGAGGTGGGGTCATATGATCCCATAATCTTCTTGAAATCTACCAGAGTGAGATTAACTTTATTTCATCTCACACTGAGTCGGTGTCAGAGCTCAATCTTTGTCCTGTAGCCATCAGAGTCACAGATGAAGGGCAGAAAGCGGGGTGAACAGCCGGGCGATTAAGTTGTAGACAACAAAGACCCAAATATTTAATCGACAAGCCGATCTGTCACCTAAGCCTCACAGTGGAGTCCGGGCCTTTCTGTTTTTAAGCACATGTTTACTCCCTCTAAAAACAGACAAATGACAAATAAAGATTAAGAGGACATTTTTTTTACAGAGTGGGACAAATAGTTCAGGAATACAACAGTGATTTTTAAGGATAAAGCCGTGCCACGATGCTGCTGACACTGACAAAATATCAGGTGTCGCAGAAACACAGTGATACAAGATCACAGTCATCTGCAATCTGATACAACATCGCTGCAACAACCTTTGTGAAGCTCATGTTGGACTCTGTGGTTAAACATTTGGAGGCTGTGATTGTGTTGTAGTATGGTGCTGCATTACATCATGAAATACCCAACACATACCTATTATTTTGTCCCTGCCCACTCCTACACATGCTGCACACTGTAGGTACAAGCTTCACAATCAATGTCAGGATGAATCATTTGGTTTATAAACAGTCAGAAATATTGAGAATGTCCATGAAAATATCATAAAGCTTAAGATAATGAGGGCTGTTTATGGGTATGCTCACAGCCAATCACTGCAAGACTTCTTTGATTTCAAACGGCGTGTGATTGGCCGACTACTCCAGCAGATACAATGCATACAGTCTGCAGAGAGTTGGATTGTGCATTTGACAGAATTGGCAGTTCAGTAGCTGAATGCTTCCATTCACTTGATGGGTTTCGAATGAATTTTAAAAAAAGAGCTATCAAGTGATGTATATAATTGGTGTCAATGGTAGTGGTAGCTTAATTCTTTCAACAATTCCCCGCCCTAAATGTCATCAAATAGCTCATTTAGTTGGACACCACAAATATTTTCTGTTTACTGTCCTCAACACATTCAAGTTTTGTTTATTTAGGGAATTGGCTTCACAATTTGTCAGGGTGCAACACATTTTCTCCCTTAATTCCTCTGTAGATTTTTTTCTTAATAATTGATTGACAACTTAGTCTTTAAAATGGCTTAATATCCTCAAAAAGGGACAAAACTATTAAACCTAAAGATCTTCAGGTAAAGAAAAAAGAGGATCAAAATTGTTGCTTTCTAATCAATAAATTCCCTAATTGTTTCAGGTCCAGATGAATAACCTAACGTATCTATTATTTTGTCCCCATATCCTCCCACACACTATGTATAACAGGCCTGCTGTATGTGTGGGTGCAGGCTGTTATAAAGCTCCAACTGATGATTGACAATTCATCTGCTGATTATTTTCTTGTTTAGCCATCAAATTGGTTGGTCCATGAAATGGCAGAAACATAGGCCAAGTGTTATTTTTGGTTAAAAAACATGACCAAGATCTTCAATCAATTCACAAAACAGATTCTCATTCATTTGCTGTAGATCGTCTAACCGATTAATCGACGGATACTTTCAAGTCTGCATGAATTGAATAAAGATTTTTTTTGTCATGAAATCTTCAAACACACTACTTCACGTTATACAGCAATACAATTGAAAGAAGTCCCCATGCCTTCTCACATCTTGCTAAGCCTTGACTACTGTCAAGACAAGAGTGTAGCCTACACATTTATGAATTGTGTGTGTGTGTGTGTGTGTGTGTGTGTGTGTGTGTGTCCTGTCGAATCTGCTTCAATGTTTCTATTTATCTATTTTATATTTTGTCTCTTTGCCTTGTTCTGTTATTTTACTTAATCATTTTCTTTTTCTATACTCATTTTCTAAGTACTGTTCCATCAACCTGCCCAGGGACTACAGGTGGAAAATAGCAATCTGCTAAAACCTGGCACAATGCATATTCTCTTATTGCACAAGATTAATGTCTTATTGTGCGCTGTCCCTGTCTTGAAATAAATAAATTACAAATTCCATTTCAAAGCAACACAACAATGTAGAGGCGGAAAAGTTAACCACCGGTGTACTCTGACCTGTTGGGCCTGACAGATCACCGGTCAGCTTCATGACACACGGTAGGCTACATGTACCGACTACATGTTGATTGGCTGATCGATTAAAAAAAACAACTGGATCAGGTGTTCAGATGACACATCCAGGGCAGTGGCAGCAGTTAATGTCAGTGCAGTAGGTGGTGTTGAGAGACGGGCAGCCTACCTGTAGGTCCTGTGCACGCTGCTCCACTCCGCTGCCTCCTCTATGCTGCACAGCGCTGAGCTTCTCGACGAGGAAACATGTTGTCAGCATCGCACTGCAGAAACGCCTATCTCGGACACGCACACGAGCTCACAGCCGATCATCTGAGGTAGATGGTTTTTTTTAGGATAAAAACTATGCTCGGGCGCTACATCGCTGAGGCAGCGTGGGAGTCATTCCGCGGCTGGCCGTGCTGCCTGATGACTGCTCTGAATCTGCACTCGCCACCGGGAGCGCGCACTCGTGCCCGCGCCTTGGATATTTTAGCCCCAGGGGTTCCCAGACCTTTTTCAATGTCAGGGACCTGAATATGAAGCAGGCGTGAGAGTGTATGCATGAAGCCCCCCACCCTCCTCCTCCCGGTTTGATGATATTCACCAGCCCGAGGAGCCCCATCTGGCAAGTTTTGTGGTGTTAGGTAATGCTTGGTACAGAATTACATAACCATGTAGTGTAGGTGGGGTGGTAACAGTGAGAGGAGTGAAACCTGGAGTGCAAATCATTTCATCCTAATACATCATCTTATTGTGCCTGTCCACTGAAGGAGATACTGTGAAAATACAGATTTTCTGGGGGGCCATTTAAGGTCTGTGGATGGAGCATGTACTGACATTTTTAGGGCCCTTTCAAAAATTAATTGACAGAAAATTGATCTATAATTATTATTGACCAGCTTATTAAATATACACTTTGCAGGGTTTCCCCCAAAAAACTATGTATAGACTCAGAGAAATAAAAAACTAGAAATCTGTGTCATGTATTTTCATTTCGCTGTGTTCAGGATGTTTCTGGGCATCTCTCTTTGGACATGAATCGATTGAAATTAGCCGACACAGTGCTGAAAATAATACTAATATAGTGAGGCGAAAAACATCAAGCAGACAAACCTCACTGTTGTTTGGGGACCAGGACCCAAGTCTGAATGTTGTGTTTACAAACAGTATAGCAATAACTCCTGTATTATATGTCTTTAATGCAGTAGTATGGATTTTTTGCAGTGGTGCAAATTAAGTACATTTACTCAAGTACTGATATAAGTACAATTTTGAGGTAAGTGTAGACCACTTTGCTTGAGTGATTTCATTTTTACTTTACACCTTTACTTCACCACATCTCGGAGGGAAATATGGTATATAGCAGCAGTATAAAGAGTAAATAATAAATTATGACTTAACTTAAATTAGTTATTACTTTTACTTGTAGGGGATATTGCTGCTTTTACTTAAAGGAGCAGTGTGTTAGGCGGACCTAATGGCAGAAATATAATACAATATAATGTTCATGATTATTTCTTCATTAGTGTACAATCATATTGTGAAGAATCATATTTTCGTTAGCTTAGAATTAGCTTTTTGATGTGGTTTCAATGTCTATGGCTCTAGAATATTACTCAATATTTCCTGTTTGTTTCAAAATAAAAGCCCAGGAGGATTTTGTGGATAAAAATCCATTCATTTTCTAATACCAGGCTTTTATTCTGAAATATTTACAGAGCCGTGTTGTGGTAAAATGCAGATGATTGCACCTATAAATGAGTAGAGTATGGCCTCTTATATGTAGGCCACTGTACTGTGGGTTCTCCTACATGCTTGGAAAGGGGAGGGGTATCCAGTTGGTCGCAATCTGCAACCTCACAGCTGGATGCCATTAAATCCTACACACTGAAGAGATGTTAAATTGTGATGGACATTTTTCACTGTTTTGTGCCATCTTGCAGATAAAATGATGAACTGATTAATAAAAAAAACAGACAAATCATTTGATAATGACAATAATCGTGAGTTGTGGCCTTCAACATACTTAAAGGGATGCTTTTTTTAAACTTCAAATATGTAATATAACAGCTGGTAACAATGAAATGTATTTTAAAAAAGACTGCAGATAATGCAGCATTAATGAGACTATAGCCTCTGAAGGCCTGTGTGTTTGGTCAGTGGATTAACTGCAGTCCTCAGGTGTATGCAGATGGCTGCTCATTTGTTTGTAGAATGTGAGCCTGCCAGGGGAATGTGAACAAAAGCCCAAAGGTCACTTTGACAGGCCTCATCCTCTTTCAACCTGTTTGTTTTCCTTGTTCTGGTCGCTCCTCACAATTCCTTCCTTAACATTTGGGTGGAGACGGCTGAGCCAGGGTCAGAATATTAATAATTGAACAACAGGCATGCATTTAAACACAACCTTTGATCTGACTTGAAGTTGCATTTGTCACATTTAAGACTAACTTCAAAGGTTGATTGTGACAAAAACTTCAGAAAAATTGAATATGAAACCTGGCACTTTAACTCATGTGCTGCTGCGAGTGTGGCCTAGAATTAAAATGCAAAAAAATCTTGACCTGATTAAGCTGCTCTTGCATGTATCTCCACACTCTCTTGCCCAACACCTACACCCTGTGTCCAGCATGTGAACTACACCTTCTTTCTGAAGGATCAGAGGAGCTTTTAGAAAACAGAACCACAGGAAAAATAAAACCTCTTTTGATTTTTTTATTATATCAAAATACAAAAATTTGAGAGGAAAATTTCATATGGGACTAAGCATTTGAAATGATATGGTGACATGAATACAACACTGCTTTCATATTCTCATTGACATGCCATATACAGAGCATAGATCATGTGCTAGGCCCATGTCTACGTCATGATGAGCCACCAGGAGTGAGCCTGTGCGTTTTTCCCTATAAAGGCTGTTGATGGCAACTGTCACTATATATCCAGGCCAGTTGGTTACAGGCCAGAGTGTTTTTACATCATAGTTCGTTCAGGTTTCTGTTTACTCAATAAAGAAACGAGATCCATGGCAGTTGAACATGAAGAGTGAGTAAGACATGATCTCAGACGATACAGAATTCACTGGACAGCAGTGGCAAACAAGAGAGAAAGTAATACAAATATTATACATAAGGCTTTGGTACAGCACCATACAGTATGAGTTAATTGCTCACAAAAAGTTAAGTGAAGCGTAATACCTGATGTAGTGACAGAACAGAATGACAAGTCTAAAAAACTGACAACGAAAAAGAGAAAACATCAGGTTATTGTTTTTAAAGTAAATTAAAAAAAGTTTTTGCTTTGAAATATTTACATATGAACAATACAACTTATGGAGACAAATTATGTAAAAAAAACAAAAAAAAAACAATAAACAACATATAATACAGAATGTAAACATGTGATGTACAGCACAGAGTTCAGTGGATGAAAATGAAATGAAATGTAGTAAATTTTCTTCCTTTTTAAGCACTACTTGGTTTGCTTGAGTATGAGCATTAGCTAAAACAGTCAACGATGTAGTGCTTATTGTAGCCTACGATAATAATACATTCTAGTTTCCCAGTGCTGGTACACATGAAAAAACAGAGAATATAGAAAATACTACATATTTCTATTTTCCGTCCAATAACAACCAGCTCGGATGTCCATGAATGATTGCTAAATAGGCGTTTTTTTTGTATTGTCTCTACATGCAAGATTAATACAATAAAAAATCAAATTGGTTCTAAGTATCATCCTACCAGCACCTAGTGATGCACTAAAAGCTGTAAGCAGTAAAACAAAAAACAAAACAAAGAAATTGAGCTAACAGTACGTCCAAAGCAGCCCTCTTAAACGCTGTACATGTGTCTGTTGAATATGCAAAAAAGAGCCCGGAAGACGACATCCATTCGTTTAAAACCCCACGGATAGGATGTATGAGCTTTCCCAATACCTTTCTGCCAGGAGAATCAGCAATAAATACAAATGTGTTCTGATGACTACTCATGGCCATACTGTACAGTACTAGAAGGAATTCTACCGTCAAAAAGGTGGCGAGATGACGTGAGACGGCTACGCCCCTGCAGTAGTGTGCTTGAAAAACAGTGCTGTTAACCAAAGATGGTGGTAGACCTACAGGAAGTGTGTAGAAAAAGATCCCCTCGTGACCTGACGATGCTCTCAGATTCCCTCCCATGTGTCCTGTGGTTGTGTACTAATCTAAAAATCAGGTTATGTTCCTCCTTTTAGGCTGGGTTAATATTGTCAATATCATCACAAATATACTTTAGAGAGGGTACCTTGGAAGCACAGACAGACATTGCAAACACACGATAGAAAACAGGTCATCTTGAGTTCATTTGAATGTCACAAGTCTCTATTATTTGAGGTTATACTACTATTTTTCCAGTATTGTCTATTACACCATGATACTGTAATGATAAGGACCTATTGTGTCTACCGGAGCTAGTTTAGTTGCTCAAACACACAGGGCCGAAAGAGTTGCTTGTGGAAAACGGAAAAAAAAGAAAAAAATCTTTAGACCTCTATTCTACAGCACCACAAAGTTAAACATAGCACCAAGTCGTAATGTTCAAAGCAACTATGCCCTAACACACTTTTTCTTTATCAAACTAATGTAAACACAATTTCCTCCACAGCACATATTGTACATGACTAGAGCATGTCTGTGACTCTTAGAAAAAAGTTTCCTTCAGTTTATTTGCTTTGGACACCTGAAGGCGACAGATCTGGAGTGAATCTACATGTGTGCTCATGAACGGGCGAAATACAGTATTACTTTGTTCCAGGAGTATTATTATTATTATTATTATTATAGAGGGCAACACACTTCTGCTTCTAAAGCTTTTTCCAATGGGCATTCACGTACTATACATCAGAGAAAATACTACTTAACTTGTGCAGCCAGCGGGCTATGGCAATAATACATTGTACGGTACTAACATTAAGGTTTCTTTTCTTCTCAGATAAAATAATGTCTGCTAAAGTATGACAAATGAGGCACCTTAAAATGTTTTAGAAACATTATCCACTTAAAGCCGTACTGTAAGCAAATACTTTTATATATAATCTAATTTCTTTTAGCTTGGGATCCTTTCCCGTCTTTTCATATATCCTCATACAAGAACGTCTTCCTGTAAAACATGGTTTGATTTATCTTTACAAATACAATACATACCATGTACAGTACATAACAAATATAGATTTGTTTTTTCTTTTCTTTTTTTTTTCTTTTTTACTTGTATCTTACATGAAACCAATTTGTTTAAAGTAGAATATGCACTTTCACTTTCAGGCAATCATATCACTCTCTCACTTGTCAAAAGAGATTTCAATAAGCAGACATTGAGTCGATTCATTCACGTGGACATTTGCCGGAAAACCTCTGATTTGTTTGTAGCAGATGGAAATATATCTGATATGTCTTTCAGTGATTGAAGTAGCATTAGCAGGAAAAAGGAAGTTGTTTTTGTAGCCGTCAGAAGAAAGGGAGCTCGGCTCAGAGCCTGTGTGGGGGGCCTGTTAGTTATTACCGCATACAGAGAAGTTAAACAATTTGGACTTAATGTTCCAACTGGTCACCAATCGCAGCTGCACTGTCAACAACGTAATGGGTCATTCAATGTACTGTGACATCGGGACATTCATTTCCTGTACAGCAAAACATACATTCATTATCGGTTAGTGTCGAAAAATTAACAAACATACAGAGAAGTAGCTAGCAAGTAAGTAATATACAGTTGTTAAGATAAACAGTCAGGGTGGCCATTGTTTGAATATTATCTCATTGCTTGTTAACAGCTTTATGAAGCAATCACATTCTCCTCTAACAGCTGTCGTTAAACATTAACATCCTTACTCTACTGGTTTGTTCTTTCCGCATGAAAGCTCATGCATTTGTACTTTTCCACTCAAGTTATTGGATTTATTTGCCTTTTTTTTAATCTAAACTTTTTTTTATGGGTATTGTGGTTCTGTCCTATTACTTGGATATACACAGTTGAAGCAGGTACCCATTTAAAACATAAATGTAAATAAAAAGAAATAAAAAAAATGCATCCTCCGAAGCATTTTCTCTCATGTGTCCTTGGCAGAGAAAGTAAAAACACACATAATATCAGAGCCCCTCACTCCTCCCCTTCCCCGTAGTAGATACAAATGTGAGAAGGCGAAGAAAAAGGCAGTTTATGTTAGAAAAAACAAGAGAGAAAAGGCAAAAAAAGGCACCTGGACACGTGCCACGTTTCACAAATGATTCCTTAATAATGAAATACATACTACAGTACACTTCACAATTCATCACCCTGTTCTTCTAAGCCTACGAGTCCAACCTCTGTGGAGCACCCAAATTATTTTGAGAGTTCTCATGAAGGCTATGATGTTTATCTTAACACGGTGCCATAATGAAGAGTGTAAACACACTGAGCCATCACGCACTACGATTAAGACAGTCCTCTAATGGTTGGCATTGGATTGTAAAATGAAAATAAACACAAGATGCCAGCTGATAGTAAAAAGCTTCTAAATAAGATAAAGTTAGGCCATATTATCCGTTTGAATGAGTGCGGAGTGTGAAATAAACCTTTTTATCCATACTTTTCATATGTAAAAAGGTCAAGTACGTACAGTATACCACAAGAATTACAGCAACTCTGCGTTTACTCTGAGGTATATTTTGCGGTAAGAACCCTGTGTTTGAATACTGACACTATTTGTATTGTAGGAAAGGTAGACTCATGTCCATGTCCGAGGACGCACCAGGCTTCACAGTACACTGTATCACTGAAAAACCTAAAGATATGGACCCCTCAATGACCAGTGAGTGAAAAATCTTTAAACGTGTTGTGACATACTCAACCAACACATTTTTATTACTGTAGGAGGAAGCTTAATTCCCTTGTTTTTACTATTTATATACATTATATATTTTCAGAGCATTTTCAAGTGAAATTAGTGGTGACAACTCAGAAAAGCCATTGTTCTTGTCTTCAAATAAGATTCCCAACCCCCGGAGTATTCAGCTGGATGTTTCCCGCTCCCCGAAACACTGATGAACTTTTAGAGATGATAAGAAATGTATTAGCTAAAGACCGGAGAGAGGTGGAGCAGGGAGGGCTGAGGTGGTTTTCCTTTTTTTAGGGGAGGTCAGTCTAGTCGAGTCCAATGGCTTGTTGGGCACACAGGTCAGCGAAGAGTCCCATAATTTGGGCCCTCGGAGTCTGCACTGGCCAGTATGCCTGTCTGGTCCTCCTCAGACTGCCTGCGGCGCAGGAAGGAGGTCAAATAGAGATAGGGGTTCTTCTTGTTTTGCCTTTTCCTCTTTCTGTGGAGATCCTCTCCCTCTTGGGGTGTCTGAGATTGCTGCTGGGTCTGAGAGGGACACATACCTGAAAGACAGGCGGAGAGAAGCACAGGAGTAACACACCACCAGTGGTGGAAGAAGTATTCAGATCCCGTACTTAAGTAAAACTACTAATACAACATTATCAAATTACTCCACTACAAGTAAAAGTCCTGCATTCAAAACTTACTGAAGTAAAAGTACAAAAGTATCAGCATCAAAATGTACTTAAAACATCAAAAGTAAAAGTACTTGTTATGCCGAATGGACCCACTCAGATTGTTTTATATATTCTAAATATCTTATTACATTATTTGAATTGATGATTTTATGTAAGCAGGGTTTTAATTTTGTAAAGATATGGCTCATTTAAGTACTTAATATACTGTTATAAGATTTGATAAAATAAAAAAAAGTCTAATCACCTTAAATTGATCATATGTTTTATGTTGAATCTTGACCTGAAAAGTAACTAAAGCTGTCAGCTAAATGTAGTGGAGTAAAAAGTACAGTATTTGCCTCAAAATGTAGTGGAGTAGAAGTATACATTTAGAGAAAATAGAAACACTCAAGTAAAGTACAAGTACCTCAAAATTGTACTTAAGTACAGTACTTGAGTGAATGTTCTTAGTTACTTTCCACCACTGTACACCACCCACATATTTCTACCATTAATCTTTCCCTAATCGTCAGACGAACCTGTTTTACTTCCGGAGGTTGTGTTGTTATTGTTGTTGGCAGCCACTCCCTTGGCTTTAGTAATACAATGGTGTAGCAGTGCTGGTAAGCTCTCAGACCCGGCAGGATCACTAGACGCACCTAGAGGTTCCCTGAGGAGAAGAGAGACAGCACAGCACACGTCGTTCTGCATTAATTCAACAGCCGTGTTCGTCCCGTCTCAGATGTGTAAAAGACAGAATGGCACTTTGCATTGCTATTTCCAGTATCATATGATCTGATGAGCTCTTGTACTTCTACTGAGAGCCCTTTCACTAAGATGATGAATTTCCACTTTCTATCTGCAGTGATGGATGATAAAAGTTAGACTCAAAGACAGAAAGAGGGAAAGAAAAGAGAAAGAAAGAAAGAAAGAATAGTTGACATAAGGTGGATTTGGTGAATTTATTGGCTATTAAGTTTCTTCTAAAACAATCATTACATTAAAGACCCAGTCCAGAATATAAAGGAGTTACACTTATGCACACTACACTTTAAGTGTAGTTAAAGGGTTCTTTAACTTTAGGTCCCATAATTATAATTTAAAATCAGGGACGTTTTGTCGTCTTAGTGACAGTGGTGAAAATGGAAACAGACACATTTCAGGTTAAGAAAATGATTTTTAATCACTGTGCTCACTCAGGTTTGGGTCTTTAAAAAGTGACTGCTTCAGAAATGCGGGCAAGATTGTTTTCTTTGCTGTATAAAACTCATAAAATGAAAATAATTTCTGGAACCATAAAAAGACTGTTCCCATAACAACAAAATTTTCTTTTAAATATCTTCCAATAAAGCTCTTTAGTGTAAAGTAAATACATGAACATTTCTCCGACAGTTTGCTAAATGTGTTACTTTGAAGGGATAGTGAGATTTATTGAAGCGGGGTTGTATGAGGTACTTATTCATAGTCAGTGTGTTACCTACAGTAGATGGTGGTCAGTAGGGCCCCGGTTTGGCCCCAGTGTACTGCTATGGACCCCAAAGTCACAGAATAACACAAACACACTAATCGATCGAGGCAGCGCCAGACCAGCCACTCCAGTGTTCTGCAACTTTTTAAAATACCGTTTTTGTCAATGGAGTCTGCTTTGAAGAGAGCACAGAACGTATTTTAGTTCCCCTCCAGTCAACTTGAACAGAGCTGTCCGGCGGCAAGGTAAAGTCATGAAAATATTCTACATATGTTTTGTTTTTTTAGGTCTATCTCTTCTTAGGTGGCTAAAATAAGATTTGCTTTTGCCCCCATTTAAAGCCGTACATTTCTTAGCTTCCGTGTCGGTACTCTTAGCTCCTTCTCCAAACTGCAGCCTACTGTAGGTAATAGACTGACTATGGGTAAAAACATCATACAACCCGCTTCAATGAATCCAAACTACTCCTTTAATATTTAGAATGTGTGCTGGTGTGGAAATAAACTGCCCTTTTTTTTTAAACCCTGAAGAACTATTTTCATTTCATGAGTGATACATGCTAAGTTGAATGAAAAATAATCAATGTATAATCACATCAAGTTAAAGTGGCTTCACTGTCATAGTATGCAGTTTTACCTCATACCGAATAGTCTGGTTTTGTTGTCCATCTCTCAAAGAAAGATGCAATAAAATGAAATGAAATTAACCTCACAAACTGTTAGCATTAAAGTTCAGGTTCATGAGGCTCACTGTTGGCTCAATGTCTTTGCCTTTCAAAGAACTGAATACAAACAGCGTCAAAACCTGACTTAATGATTCATTAAGTCAAGTTGCTGTGCCAGACATGTATTGTTTCAAAAGGCATAGGAACACAAAGCTTTAGAGATGCTTGTCCATCATTTGTCACTGTGGAGAGAGAGATTGAGAGCCATTAGCAGAGAGGGGGAGACAAATCTGAGAAACAGTCCTGGACAGATAGAGAACATTTCCATTATCACAAAAACTGTGTGCAGAGGCCACAGTGTGTTAAATATAGTACATTTCCATAGACATGAACACTGTACAGCACACTTTCATAAACATGAACACTGCGTACAGAGGCTTCACCATGCTGACGGGAGGAGATGGCAGGAAGAGGAAATGGCCGTTAAAGAACAAGTCACATGACAGGAAGAGGAAATGGCCATTAAAAAACAGTCACATGACAGAAAAACGAAAGCACTTAGGACAACAAATGTGACAAAGAATTTAGTTGGAGAATTGTTGTTATTTGTTTGGTCGTAGAGAGAAGTTTAGAGAATGCATGCATGGCATTTTGCACATGGAACAAAACTTTAAAGGGGAATACTCCAGTCTATCATTCATGTGCGTCCTCTATTGATTCAAGGCTTTTTTTTCTTTTTGGTGCAGGGAAACATGTCTGTATTCAAAAGACAATCCAAAGACAAAAATGCTTCTCCACAGTCCAAAACCGCTCCTCCTGCTTGCTCACAAGCCTAATTACTGCAGCCTACGCCACAGCAGGCTTACTGTGCCTGGGAAGTGTATTGACAAATGTGTCCTGCAGTCATTATTACCATTAGTTGTACTTCACTTGAATCCAGCACAGAGGCACAACCCAAAGCGATTCCCCTTTAAAGGAGAGAGTGATTAGAGCCCTCCCCCTGCTGACCCCTCCCCTCTCAGACATGGGTCCGACCCTTACCTATTGCGGCGTAGGGGACCGGGTCACAACGCTGCCCAGATAGCTGAGATCAATCAAAAACAAATCACGTAAGACCCTTACCCTCTATAAAGCAGCAGCCCTATAAGCTACCTTCCCTTATAGGCCAGTGATGGTGCAGGAGCAAGTCTCTGCTTCATGGCTGTAGCTACTGTATGACTGTAGCTTCTAGGGGTGTGAGGTGGGTGTGAGGGGGCGCAGGAATGTGTGCAGTAAAGAAGTAACTGTGGGGCATAAAAGTATATGAGTCTCAGCTTTTTTTATGTAGGTGTAAAAGCCTGAAACCTCCTACATAATGTCTGACTGTCACTCTGTGTGCAGGGGCGCTGACCTGTTAGATTATTTGGGAAATAATCCCCTCTAATGGTATTTAATTGTCATATTTCTTCATGAAAACCCTGTTTAACCTCAGAGATTTAATCTTTAAACAGGAGATTCCAATTTCTAATAAGACACCCTTTATAACAGCTTTAATAATGGTTATTACATTACTTACTAATGCTATTATAAGCCATACTATCTTCTCTTGGTTGCCAGGTTGTGGTTGGCTTTTATCCTCCTCCAGCAGTTGATTTGTCTTTTTAAGTTCATGCAACAGTTTGAACTCTAGCAGATAATAGATAACATATATCCCGATAACTTATGATATTTAGTCCAAAATGTATGCATGAAAAACTCACAGTGGAGGCAAATAACTAAGTGCATTTACACAAGCGCACGGGCATATGCACAAGTTACCCATAGGATCATAAATGTCATCCGATGCTGTTATATGGCAGCAATTCTATGAATTACCATCTTGTTTTCTTTGCAGGTTTGCAGCCTTTTAAGATGACAGACTGTGATTTGAGGCTCTAGCAAGCTACATAAACATGAACTAGAATTAGCCACAACATTTCCTCTCCACCTCTGAAATGATTTGCTGACACATGTTTTATTGGGTTAATAATCTCTCCTTTAGACTTTTTGAAAAGTCAATTTTTGCAGTATTTGCCACCACTTAATCAGGCTTTCCACATCTGAGGGACATGCATGCACAGGCATAAAAAATGCCTACCCCAGCTTTCTGGGGTCTAATCTGTATGTGATTACTTTCAGATTAATAATAGGAAATACAATTAACAAATAAATTATGATAGTTAATTATAGACTGTATTGATCTCCTGGGGGCAAATTCAGAAACTACCCTGCAGTTTGAGTAATTAAAATTAGCCACCAATGATGAACACATAACTGCAAAATAATACAATTTATAACCTGTGAGCACCTGTAAGATTTCTTACAACCCGGCAACCAAAAAAGTTGTTCTGATTAATCAGTTTTCATTTTCTATAAATGATCAGCTAATAACCATTAATAAAGCCTTTAATTGTAGCTTATACATGTTTAATAAAGAGTGCATTGTCAGAAAGTGGTACCTCCCTCTTTGTGTGCAATATAATGCAATAAAATATATGTAAATGTTCATCACATATACAGTTTATTGTTGAAGTTAAGCATGAAAATAACTTTTACTAGTGATTCACATGTTAAGTTTTTACTTTCAATAATTAATCTGGTCAAATTGAATTTAACTCCAGCTGCGGAAAATACTTCAATTCAATGTTTCAATATGGGGGACAGAAAAAATATAACAGTTTTAAAACAGTAAACTTTCGGCTTTCTGTAGATTGTAGCTTAGTGTTTCATCTATATGTTCCTGTAGTCATTATTTTGACTTCAAATTGCATTGTGATGAATATTTTATGAGATCAAATATGAGCTATCAAGTGATAAAGACAGTAATACATTATCTTAAAATCAAATTGAGCTTTCACATGCCATTAAGTTTAGTTAAATGTCATTTTTATGAACTGATACAATGTGTGCTAAATGCAATTACATGCCTTCTGCATATTAAAGTACAATATGCATCTTAATTATGCCTAAATGGAAACATCAAAGTAAAACTGTGGATAAATAACCGAGGAAATTTGGAATAGAGAGCAGACGAGGAGACAAGTCTCCCCTTTAAATAAATATGTGACTATTCTCTACTGGAATGGATCACCTACCCTGAGGCTGATATCTGGAGCTGAGAGGGCTCTGAGGGTAGCATCTCCTCCTCTGTCCTTCTCTGGGATGGCCTCTGCCCGAAAACATCCCTGCCCTCCAGAGGGGGAGAGGGGGACTGGGAGGGGTAACTGGCTGCAGTGGAGGCATAGGACATGTGGGCGTGGTAACTGGGGCTGGGTTGCCTGGCGCCCTGGCTCTGAGTGGGTGAGGCGGTCAGGGAGGACCTTCGGGAGAAACTGACAGTGGCCGAGGGCTGCAGGGTGATTTCAGGCATCTCCAGAGACCGAGAGGTGCGGAGGATGCTGGGGCGCGGAGGGGGCCGCACTAAAATATCCGGGGAACCCGGCTGGGTGCTAAGGGGGCTTTGGGAGAGCGGAGAGAGGCGGGAGGGCTGGAGTACTAGCGGGGGTAGGCTGGGGTCTGCCCGGCGCCCCGCCCTCGGGCTGAGCCAGGACTGAGGGCTACTACTGGGGGCTGTGCTTGGGCTCCCTGCGCGGGCTGCCGGGTCAGGGTAAGGCAACACTGGTACACCCACACCGTGGGCCGTGTGTCTGAGCTGGCCGAGACTCTGGGCCTGTTGCATAGCTAAACGCCTAACCGGAGGCCCCAGGGGCCTGTCTCTGCCTGGGGGAGCCACAGGGACCTCCAGCTGCAGGAGTCCAGGGCTTGTTGGATCCTTTAGGGGAGGGAGGTGCAGGCGACTGGGGGGGAGAGAGTGAGGAGGGTATGGGGGTGGATCAGGGAGGTCCTGGGGATGATGTAAGGGATGGTGAGGTGGGTATATGAACCGTGGACCCTCTAGACCCAGGAAGGGTAACTCATGAGGCTGCCAGCTTTCAGGAGAGCGAGGAGGAGGGCTGTGTGTGTGAGACAGAGAATGGCCAGAGGCAGTGTACTGATGGTGCTCCATCTCTCCACTCTCCTCGGGGATGGAGGGGTAACCAAAGGGCCCCTCGGCCGTGCCTGGGGGGGAGGACAGAGCAGAGCTACGCGGGCTGATGTCAGGCATGTAGAATGGTGGTGGAATCCCTGATTCAATGCGGCTGCCTAGATACCCATAGAATGGGCCCTGGGGAAAGCCCCTGTAGCGGGAGGCCGGGGCCTGCCCTGAGGCGTGAAGTGCACTGCCCTCTGCAAAGCTCATACCTTCCATGGCCCTGTGTAGGCGGGGGCTGTAGGTGGGGGGTTGCGTTGACTCCAGGCTGGAGGACGTTGGGGAGAGCTGGGGCCGCAGCGTGGGCATGATGGGCGGCAGAGGCCCGGGGTCAAAATCATTCTCCTCATCAGACTGCCGGAACTCAGGGTACATGTCAGACTCCTCTGCGAAGGGGAAGCCCTGGATGCGGCGGGGCGGTGGGCTCTCCATGACGAAGCGGCCGTCGGGGCCGCGGCTTATCAGCTCAATAGGCGTGGTGACCTCTGCCTCATACTTGGACACACTGTATTTCTTGCTGGCTATGGCACGCTTGGTTTTCTTGTAGAAGGAGAGCTCTTTTTCTCGTTCTCTCAGAGGGCTGGGCAGCTTCCTGACGTACAGGCCGGGACCGTGGGAACCCTCTGAAGAAAGAGAGCGGGGCCGAGATGGAGGAGAGCTCTCTGGACTTATCTTTCCCGATGATAACCTGATAACAAAATGCAAACACAAGACGCTGGCTTAGTGTAATATATACAAAATGAAACCCAAAGATAAAGGCGTAAAGTTTTTTTCGAAACAAAAGAAAAATTGCTGATGCTGTAAATTAATAGGCATGATTGTGGATTCATTTTGAAACAGATGACACAATACAAAGCCAGAGTACTCTATCAAGGCGGCCATAATGAACTGCATTATGATAATGACCAGTTTATGGCGACGGCAGCATCCTGATAGGACAGCAGCTAATGAACCAAGCTAGGATGACAGGATGAGAGGAGAACCAACGACGAAACCATGACAACTGTATCACAGATCTATTGAATCTACAGCAGACGTGAGACCAATTTCCATATGCTGCACCAAATGGTGATGTGAGGAAAGCAGATGACAGCTAACCAGGCCTCATTTGCCCACACCAGGAGCAGCATAGTCGACACTTACTGGGTCAGTGAATGCATCAGGTAGACATACAGTATAAAGAGTGCATATACACAGTACTGAACTGTACATGCAGCTGAGCTAATGCAATCTAATCCCAGTATGGTGCGTGAGAGTCTGTGCATGCAAAAAAAATAGGCCAGCGGTAGGCTTCACTACAACAAATAGTCATTGTCAAGTTGATCATTTCTATGCAATGCATTAACCATGCAGCCAAGCCAGTGCAGTGCAGCACACTCTGTATTTTGGTGCAGGCAGGCACTCACAGGGGGCTGGCGGGCGGGGGCAAGAAACTGCTCCTGGCAGGCTCGTCCCAGCAGGGCTCTACCCCTGGCAAGGGGGTGAGAGGAGGCCTGCGATGGGAGACAAACGACATGGGCCTGGTTCATCTCTGACTATGCTACTAGCAGGAAGGACTAAGTGTGAACTCCCTGACCTGCCTGGACCATTTCATTGAAAAATTAAACAAAACTGATACTGACGGTTTACCTAAAGTCTCAGGCAAACAAACATTTATTCTGGAATGGGATTTACACAGATTATTGTCACAAATGAGCTTCTTTTGAGATTGAAATGTAGTCATACATGTACACAAGATTTACAGACAGACAGACAAATACACACATGTAGCGGATACTCTACATTTGATGTGCGGCTAAACATAAAAATAGCATTATTAAACACTTAGGATCATGCAGAAAGCAGACAGCGTTTGAGGTTAAAGAATACAGATGGATCAAAAATCAATACACATACTGCAGCTTGGGCACTCTGGGTAATGTGCTTAAAATGCTGACTCTGCTGCTTTGAACTTTCTTTAATCTGCCCATGATCCGCTAGAGGCTGCTACTGTACATGTTCTTCCACACCCGGATTTTTTTTTTTTTAATCATCCATCATCAAGTTTTGCCTCTTTAATGCACAGGAGAGAGCATGCTGTGTGTAATAATCAGCTCCATTAACAAGGCTCTGAGAATATTGTATTGTATTGTAGGTTTTTGTTTATTGTTTAAATGTATGCCTTGTCACAGCATGCATAGGAAGAGTTTTCTTTTAAAAAGGTGCATTAGAAGATGCACAGTAGTAGCCACCTCTGGCAGACGACAAGGGGCTCCGGCGTTGACTTTACTTACGGTGACTCAATGCTTTTCCTGAAGTGTGTCACCGACAAGGGAGGATCTGAGAGGACAAAAACATTTAAATTGAGCTTTTTCTCTGTTGAACACCACGAGTAGAAGTCAGACACATGGGTGGATTATGAGACAGCAGGCCCCTGGGGACACACAGAGCAAGAGACCCACAGGGTTCCTACACCTTTTCCAAAATCAAATTCAAGCTCTTTCAACGTTCATTTTCAAGCTTTTCCAGAACTTACATTACCTAATTATATACAGTAAATTAGATGTAAATGTGCCATAAACAACCAGAAGCATGACAGCATCTTGCAGTGTCAAGTGACAAATTAGAGGAAAACACAACAAAGTTTCATGTTTCAAAATGTGTCACCTGTTTATAAGTAGATTTGGGATCCTATATAACCTAAATTTCAAGCACTTTCTTTAAAATCCCTGATGAAGACCTTGTGGGGGAAAAAATATTTAGCTGCTAGAAATAAGGGCTTCTCCTTCCTCATTTGTTCATTTATTTTAGTTTCAAGCACTGTATTCAAAGTCTAAGCATTTCTCCAAGTCCAAACCCTGAAAATATCACATGAATAAATACCACAAATTAAAAATATTTTCCAGCACATGTAGGAACCCTGCACCCAGACTGAAATAACACGAAACAACCAACAAGCAACACTGCAGAATTGTTTTCTTAGGGGGTGTTTTTTTTTACATGTCTGTGTCCTTTTAATCATTTTTTTATATCTCTAAGTGGTCTTTTTGCGTCTCTCTGTGGTCGTTTTGTGTGTCTTTTTGGCCATTTGAAATATCAAATATCAACATTCACCCCAGGGCTCCCTGTGCGCGGCACAGTAATCCATCCATGGTGCAACATGTCCAACATTTATTACATGTAAAGTAAGCAGAGAAGGACACCGACCTGGTTTACGCTTGAGTTTGCGACGATGTTGCTTATTGACAAAGCAAGCTGCTAGAGTGCTGAACAGTACTGCCGCCGCCAGAAAACAGATAGTCGCCACAACACCCGCCACCACCGGCCGCGCCAGCCCCTCATCAGGCAACTCCGCAGGGGGGAAAGGATCTGATGGAGCAGACCAGTGGGTGAAAGGGAGAGGGTTAGAAACACAAGAAACCTCACAGATCTATTCCTCACAAGGGCTGAGAATGTCCGTGTGTTGCTTCTTATGCTTCTTTGTAATAAACGAACCTGTACTCGACACTCCCACTACGTTGCTGCTCTCACTGATCAGGTCATCCATGACGGCCATCACTCGAAACTCGTACCAGGACTCCTGTCACAGAGGCAGAAATAGAAACATTTTTTATATGATCGGATTTTTGTGTATAGCTTACTGGTTCATGTAAAAAAGCATTTTATGACTTTCTTTTTAAAACATGCGACAATTCTTCTTTTGTATGTGTCATCATAAGAGAATAAGGATTTGCAGCAGTTTTGTTTTGCATATTATTATTTTAGTGACTGATGTCAAGATTGTACTAAAAAATAACTTTTGTAAGGTTTGTACTATCCGCTTTTAAAAGAAATCTTAAAACCCATTTTTATTCACTGGCTTTTAACTCATCATGACCCTTTGCTCTGTTTTTATTTGTTCTTTGTGGGGGTTTTTTAATTAAGATTAATTTTAAAATTGAGATTCATTTAAAAACACACTTTTATTTACTGGTTTTTACCCAGCATGAGACTCGCTTTGTTTTAGTTGTTTTTGCTTGTTCTCTGTTTTTATTGTTGGTCGGTCCTGCCATGTACAGCACTTTGTATCAGTTAACGCTGTCTTAAAGGGCTCTATAAATAAAGTTGATTTTGATTTGATTTGTAAGGTTTTGTAGATTATTAAAATGCTCTTAAATGCATAAAAAAAGAAGTTGATTTTTGAAGATGATAGTCTTTATATCGATGTCAGTCGAAAAAATGTGGACTGTATAGAAACGGAATGATCATTAAATTTTATTGAAAATAATGTTATTTCTAGATTATGCTTGTCACTATGACATAGACTGAGCCAAAAAGGATTCTGTTAATTCTCTTTTCAGTCAATAATTCTTGCCCCACACATCACACAGCTGTGTTTCTGCATCAACATGTGTATCTGACTGACCTGAACGAGGTCTCTCGCTATGAGCTCAGTCTCCGTGGACGGGATCAGGTCATCCAGAACCTCCCACCTCTCCCCGAGGCGGAACTCCATGATATATCGGTCGATGGGTGAGGAGTGGTTGGCTGGAGGGAGCCATGTGAGGAGGACACCGTGCTGCGTGCGGTTGGCTGTGAGGCACCGTGGTGGAGTAAGAAGCACCAGTGGTTCTGGGGTACCCAGAGGAGAGCCTGCGGACCAGAAACGTTGCGCATAAAAGTTAACATAGAGGAAAGTAATTCAGACGTGACCCAGATAAAAAAGGAAAAAAAAAGAAAAACATCCAGAATGATCCTTTGCATTGAAATACACCAAGCACTAAAGACAAAGTACAGCTGAGTGGGGCAGGAAATTAATTTTCTTTTAATTTCAATTCTGATTTTGGCTTCCAACGATAATGAACACTATAATCGAGATAAAACAACCATTGTGCTTATTCTCGCACCCATGCTCTCATTATGTCTTGTATATATATTATAATTATTATTATTAATAATTATTATTCTTTTAACATTTATTTGTTTTTGTAAATTGAAATTTTTACATTTTTTGCGTAAATCCACTATTAAACAGAAAAATGTTTTGCAAAATAAGTCAATGAATAATCTCAATATTGATCAAAGTAATTGTTATTATGCTTTTATGCCATAGTCAAGCAGTCCTACAGTTGATGGTAATAAGAATGCACTTTTTTTGCACGTATTTAGTCTTTAAAAAATAACTTTTTTTATTGCAATTCATCCTGAGGCAGCCATGAATCTCTACACCAAATAGGGCAATCTTTCAGATAGTTATCAAGACATTTAATTTAAAATCAGAATTGTCAACTTCAGGATAAGTAGAAACTTTGACTCGTTGGTGGAGCAAGAGGTAAAGTCAGGGAATCGCTGAGATCAGCAGGAATCATCCTCTGGGAACTATGAATGTCTATGCAAAATTTCATGGTACTCCAGCCAACAGTTTGTTGAGATATGTCAGTCAAGGTGGTGGAGTAACAGACTGACAAACCCCCAGCATGACTGCACTAAATGAGTTTTACAAAGCACAATGGTTGCTTGAAATATGTTGTATGCCTTCAGAGAGCAGAGTGGTTTAGTTCCCTGAATATATAACCTCACAAGAGCTCCACTCGACCTCAGATTGAATACTGTGAGAGCTTTTGAAGAGTCTCCCCTCTATAACCCCGATGGCTGAATGAAGGCTGACAATGCTTCATGTGTGGTTACCTTTGAATATTACCTCATGGAAAAAATCTTTGAGAGCTGACACAGTTTTTCTAACTACACTAAAAAACCCACTAAATATATCTATAAAAAAAAAAAATAGATACACACTACTCATAGATATGCATGGAGAAAAAGAATAGTCTGCTGAGGAGTAGAAAAATGGAAATATAATGTAAGAATTGAAAGCTAAATTGATTTATTGCATGTCAAAAGTGACAGACACTCAAACCATCCTATCTGTGGTTTGTTAACAAAACAACATAACAAACCACAATAATGCAAAAACAATACAGCGCATTTATCCTGGTTTTCTGAGAGGAAAGAACAGAAGATACTGTATGATACAGTAATAATTAATGATTTCTTTTTAAACCTAAATCTAGGTCTTAAAAACAGTTTTCCTTTCTGACAAAGCTAAGAAAACCTTTAGAAAAAAATAATATTACATATATGAGAAAAATAATGCTGTGTACACAAAACACACTGTACATTAAAAACCAAAGCCTCCTGCCATTCATCTGCTGGTTGCTATCAGAGTGTGTGAACTAGGTCAGAACTTTGCAAGCCTCATTTAGCCTTTGTTGAATGAAGGTAAGCTTTCCAACTCATTGTTTGTTGGCACAGGGTAGCAGACTCTGGGTTTGTACTGTACAGAACAAAGTCAGTATTGTGAGGATGTTCCTGTCATCAAGTCTTTGAGGGGAAAACTCAGTGGTTTTTTATAATTGAGATCTTTATATTTTTATCAGTAAACAGGTCAGTTAATGTATCGATTTCCATAGTTAAGGAAATGCGATACAGCCTGATTTGTAAGTGAGTCTTCAGGGATTTATTTGTATGTATAGATGCTGTTTCTTACTCAATGCACACACACACACACACACACACACAGAGGACTCTGGGTGTGACCGTGTCCGTGCATGCTTTTATTCAACACCTTCACTTCTTTGTCCTTCCCACTGTATGGTGGAAAATCCAGCAGTGCACTTTTCACCCTTCATGCTTTCTCTTTTCTTTTCTTTTTTTTTGCTGAGACATTGATTTTAAATACCATACACCTTTAATTCAGTTTCAGTTCAGGTGGCAACACACAAAGACTGAATACTGGCAGCGTGCCCTTGAGGCATGAGTTGGATTACAACAAATGGGATGTAAAAAAAAAAAAAAAAGAAAAGAGAGAGAGAGAGAGAGAGAGAGAGAGAGAGAGTTGTAAATCTACATTTCTAATAATAAAAAAATTCAACCCTGATTCCAAAAAAAGTAGCGATTATGTGTAAAAACTTGAATTTGAATTCAGAATTAAGAGTGTGTGTATACAAATTATTTATTTTATCAGTTTGAAAAATATATAAAATAGTGTCTTTGTCAGTTATCAGTTGAATATATGTCACAAAAATTGCCTTGTACATTTCTAAACATAAATTTGTTAACAGCAGCGACATTCAGCTGACTCACTGACATCTTTCTCACGGCAAACATGTTGACTTGTCAAACACAGGTGGAACTAATAACATTAATAATGACTCTGGTATTGTGCATGCAGGCTCATTGGCACGCCTAAATGGAACAGCGCCATCATTACTGTCATTAGTTACACCTCCGCTTCTTCGGCTGTGACAGTTAAAAGTGTTTGCAGAGACAATTATCTGTTGCATTACTCAGCACATTAAATTGTATCTACTGTTTGAAGAATATCAGCCAGTCCCAACTCCTTGTAATTTTAACTTCAGTGCATTTTAATGGTTTCCTGACATGGTGTGCATTCACTCGCATTTTTTTCACTCAGGTTTGGTGTCAGAGCAGTGGTTAAAGACCTGAAATATATGGTATCTATATATCATATGGGTATACAGTTAGCCTCTTAAAATTCACATGCCTGGGTAGGAGTGGATCAAAAAGCAAAGACTCTAAGCTTAAAATGCATAAGACGTTTCATTTGAAAGGTAAAATGTCCCAGTTTCTGTTAATGTGCTAAACTACATAATTGCAAACATAGTGTTCATGCACTAATCTTCCAAAAATTATGTCAAATTACCTTGTTAGAGATTATTTATAATACTAATATTAATATTTGCAGCTTTACTCCATAAAGCTGTTTCAATTATTGTATTATTTTTGATTGGCACTCTTTAACATGTCTTTAACCCATTGACGCCTGGAAAGCGGATACGTCATTTTGTAGTATTTGTATAAGCTCTCAAATACCTTTTTGAATTTCATTTCTATCTGCTACAGAGGCTGAAAAATCTATTATTTAGTAGAAGAGTTGGCACTTTTTTTTCCAGAATTTTCCAGAATTTCCAGAAAATTAGAGACTTATTTTAAAATCGCCCAGCAATTTTTCAGGCCTCAATGGGTTAAGGGAGATTTTAAACTGTACCTAACTAAAATGTTGATTACATTATATTTGTTTTATCCAAGAAACATGCAGATGAGGTGAAAGTACTGTTTCTGCCCTGAAAAGCATTTCTAGTTATTTCCTCCAGGCTCCACCAAGAAGGTAGGGCAAACCCTCTCATTCATTCTGACTGCAGTGTAATAATTTATAGTTTTTTGTTGTTGATAATCACCCTGACATAATAAGTGAGGGGGTTAAGAGCAGGATTTGGAATTGAAGGGGACATGTCAGCTCTGTCCCCAGTAGAGATGAAACCCTTATATACATTAATTTAAACATCACTAGAGGGCAGTATGTGATGATAGGCATCTCATTATATTCTAAAATAAATAGTGCAACTCAGTGGGTTGATTCTGAACCTTGATTAAGAACCCACCTGCAGTGTTGACTGTCACAACTTCGCTGAATGGACCCGTGCCCAGTTTGTTCTGAGCCAACACACTGAACTGGTACTCTGTCCCAGGCTCCAGCCCTGGCACCACCAACCAGGTCTGAGCACCAGAAACTGGCATCGAATGCCAGTCATGAGGACCGAAGTCTGTTCTCTTTGACCTGAGAACAGAAATGACACAGAAAAACAGAGATTATATGTGATTTTACAGCCTGAATAATGAAGTGGTGAAGTCTCCATGTGGTGTTGTTCACTAGGTGGGTGCTGAAAAAAGATTTTCAAGTTACAAAGTTTAAAAAAAAAATATTTAGTATTAAAGCACTTTAATTTAAATAATTTCCCATTCGGATGTATCTATTGTTTAAAATAATTTGGTATTGTTTTATATGTTTTGATAAATATGTTTTATTATGTTTTTAAATATAATTATTTTATCACCCATATAGTTTATTTTCATTTGCATTCTTGTTGTTTATTTGTACTATTTTATTATCATCTTTAAAGCATATTATTTTATTTGAATATATCATGTCCAAAATAAGATATAAAAATAATATTTGACTGATCTATTGAAAAATGTAAAAAAGAAACTAATAATTCTAGTAATTCTACTAGAAAATCTAACTAGTAATTCAGTACCTTCACTGTATAAAACGTTTGTCTCTATCCTTCATAATAACTGACTATAAGTATTTTACTTTTCACTTTTATCACATAATGCAGCTGCCATATAAAGTATATACTCTTACTTGCAGTCTGCATACATTTGGGACATTCTACGAACATTGCACCTTAAACTTTGACCTCTCATATCCAGAAAGGCATGCCGGTTTGCATACTGTAAAAGGCGACCAGATGTCTTCAGACATCGTGGGTTTTTTTGCATTCTGCATTTCACATTCTATGTAAAAAGACATACTAAACCTATTTCTGTCATACTGAACAGTGTTGTAGTATCAGTATTAGAATGCACAGATAGTCTGCAACTAGAATAAAATGCCTGCATGAGCACAAAAAGGACCAATAACCATGTGAAATGTATAGTTTGGTATTGTCTGAAACAAGTACAACTGACCAGTTAGCCTCACACTGAAAAGGGAACATTTTGTTCTTTTTGGTTCCTTGCCAGAAGAAAGTGTAAAGCCAATTCCTGAAATGCGAGTATTTGATGAAGTTTGATTTTCCACTTTAAACACTGACGACTAGTGAACCTTTAAGACTACTCAAAGGATCCAAGTCACTCTAAACTAAGCGTCTTAACGTCTTAATCTTAAATGCACTTGATTTATATTTACTTATTGTAAACTGCAATTTTATTTTATTTTAAAAATGGGGCAAACCAACACTTTACCTCATTAGACTTACAAGCTTCTGTCAGCGATCACTGTTATTTTGTTGTGTGTGTATTGTGTTGGGCTCTACAATGTATTAAGCATATAATTACTTCTTACCAAGATAATTACAGGGCTTACACTTAAATTTATAGTTTCAACTTCACATGGAACGTTATTCCACATATGAAGACTGCATCAGTACATCTGGGAATGTCTCGTTGTCACACATGATTTGCCTCAAGAAATTTAAAATGTTTTTTGTACACTTGGTTAGTGCTTCAATAGTTCATGCAGCTTGGGCCCTATATACAAGCATCAGAACATAAAGCATCGTCTAAATTACCTAAATATTGCTGTGATGTAGCTCTGCTGTTGTTATTTATCACAATAGAGAGTATATATATATATATATATATAGATACAATATATCACAAGTGAACTCTTGACCATAGCCTCACTGTTTTTTCATTCAGGGATGCAGTAAAAAAATTCAAATGCCCCCTTTTATTTATTTTAAAGATATTTTTATTTATTTATATATATATATATATATATATATATATATATATATATATATATATTGCAAAAATGAAAATTCCCTTTCATATTGTGAATCATATCGCAAGTTCAATATCAGTCAAACATAATTGTAATTAGATACTATTTCCATATATACATATAACAACACATCATAATCTATGTGTTGATATACCATGTGTCATTAATCTGAACATGCAAAGTAACTAAAGTTCTCAAATAAATCTAGTGAAGTAAAAACTGTAATATTTGCCACTGATTGTGGTACAGTTAAGTATAAAGAAGCAGAAAACACAAGTACTCATGTCAAGTACCTCAAACTTGTATCCACCACTGGCAAACACGTCTCTTCTGAGTACTATAAGCTGCATGTTCATGTGTGCTGCTGAGTGAGACGCTCCTGCAGTTACTTTCCCAACACACACCATGAATTATGCACATGCACGTCTACTGAACACCCCGAGAAATATGCTGTCAAAACAATTCTGCGTCGGATTGAATTTCTGACATATTTTATCATCATCATCACTGAAGGCAGGAGAAGAAGAAAATGTATGTCAAACCCGGCCCTCAACCTCCAGGTAATGTTTCTACATATGCACACTGCTGCCATTGACTTGAAAGTTTAATAAGAGCACTCACACTGGACCGTACCACACAGAGAACGTCTGTTCGAAGCCGCCGTCATATCCTGGTTCCCAGGACACATTAGCAGAGGTTGTTGAGGGCAATACATGGATATTGCCAGGAGCGTGTGGGCTGGTGCCTGAGAGACCGACAGACAGAGGGAATATATTAAAAGAGCATATATAACTGCTTGCAATTATCATTTAATATCACTTGCAGTAATGAAACTAAAGATATCCTAGAGATATAGCATTTTATTCACATTTAAAGTTCATCCTACTGATTGAGCTCGAGTCTAGGTCAAAAAGAGAAGCATTTTCTTGTGGTTTTCACCCCCAAACTGCTGTGCTGCATCCTGTATCCGCCCGCCCTCTCTGTAATAATGTGAAGCTGGCTGAGGTGGTGACCAGTGTGAGGTCAAGTTCAAGAGCAGCAGCGCTGTCTGCAGCTCTGCTCATCCCACCCACGTAACAGCTGTGCCGTGTGGCCCGAAGCCAGTTACTTCTCACTGGGATAAAAGAGAGACCTGAGCGTGGTCTAAGGAGCACAGCTGTCTCCGGTGCCCCGCGACACCTGTCAGCTGAGAGGCGGTCACACGGAGGCAGGCGGAGCACTGCCAGCTGTGCCAGAGTAGAACCACTCCTCAGGCACTGGGGCAATGGGCCACTGGGGCAGACTGACTGACTCGCTCACGTGTCAAAGACCAGCAGGCGGTACATAAACAGACCTAAAGGAAAAGTTCTACATTCTGAGAAACAGGTTTATTCACTTTCTTGTCAGGTTTGATGAAAAGTATCTATATCAGGGGTGTCAAACTCTGGCCCGCAGTGTAATTTTATTTGGCCCGCAAGGCAATACCAAATTATTATATTATTATTGTACTATAAAAGCTGACCCGCCGGTATTATACGGCGCATTTACAGCTAATACTAGATTTATTATTGTTATTTTATTTTTAAATGTATTAACCTGTTGAAAAACTTTATTTTGATATTTAAATCAGAAGGATGCAAATAGAAAAGAGGCATACAATTTTTATTACATTTTTATTTAATAAATTAATGACATTGATGTGTTTTTTATTTGAAATTTGATTTTGCATGTCTGCACTATTTAGTTATATATTGTATGTTTATAAGCGTTGCTGGTTCCATATTTAATGTTAAAGCAAAATATGTTTGGTATATATTAAAAGGTTTATTTGTTCAATTAAAGTTTTAAATTTTGGCCCATTGTGTATTTGAGTTTGACACCCCTGATCTATATGGTAAATATTAAGCTATAGCCCGAAGACGGTCAGCTTAGTAAAAAGTTGGAACACAACTGTCATAACTAGTTTTCGGACCAACACGCTCGTCATTGTCACGCTAAGCACCCATGTTATTTAAGTAACAAATGTAAAGTTGTTACTATCTACAGGGCATATGAGATACTCTAATAAGATTTGTCAACAAAGGAGGTATACACCTGGTAAGTGAAATGCCTTAAACCTGCATGCTTTGTAATGGCCAGCAGGGGCGACACCACCGGTTGTAAAAAGAGATCTAATTGCATTAATGTCAAAAAACAAGCCTACTTTTGATTTGATTTATGCCTCAGTTAACATTCTCATAAATATTTTATGGCCTCTATTGCTAGTTTCAAGTCAACTCAATACAGCGTGGTGTTCATTTTATAAATGATGTTCACATTTACAGTAAAATAGATGATAAAGCCAGGTATCCTTGAGCTAATCTTTTTTACCTTTGGACAGAGCCAGGCTAGCTGTTTCTCCCCGTTTCCAATCTTTATGCTGAGCTAAGCTATCTGGCTGCAGCTTTATATTCAGCCCACGAACACAAGTGGTATCAATCTTGTCATCAAACTCCAAGCAAGAAAGTGATTAAGCATATATTCCCAAAAAGGCAAACTATTTCCACAACACCTAAAGTCATTCAATATACTGTAAGATCTTGTTTTTAAGGAATTTTAAAGTCAAAAACAGACCTCTTTTCTGTGCAACTATTAAATAAAATTGGGCCCTTATTTTACAGTCATACATATGAACCATATGCTGTATATAAATCCATCTTTCTAAGATATAAGGGTTGAAAATTTGGTCAATACCAGGTACATTTTAGGTGTTTTTGTTACTTTAAAGGCCTGGAATATAATCTTAAAAATAAGAAGGGAAGAGCATGTGTGAACAGTGCGTGAAAAGAATAAACCATGCCCCAAAAACACTAATTCTGTACCTCTCATTGCTATGCATACGTATATTTTACATAAGTCATTTGGCATAATAATATCTCAACAAGACTGATTTACAACTTTAACTTTTAAAAATGGCTGCTACGGTTTGTATGATTGGTATTAAAGATGACTTTCTATGATGAACCACAACCTTTTATTTATCTGAGTGAATAACAATGCAATCTTTGTGCATCTGGACCTTCACAGCCCTGTTTAAACTTCATAACCCTGCTTGCCTTTGTGGAGACTTCAGTCACTTTATCTAAGAGTGAAAAGATGTCCTTGGTCCACGGACTCAACAGACAAAGGGCTGTAGTGGCAGTGTTTTAGCAGAGGGGTGGATAACACACTGTAGTCACACATTCAGGCTTTTAAATTAACTGTATAAAGCTATTACAGATAAGATCTGATGAAATTTTAATGATGCCCAAGGGGAAATTGGGCAGAGGCGAGGTGTTTGAGGAATGAGGGTCTTATCATGCAAATCACTCAAACTGCACACAGCAAAGTGGGATCACAATGAACTCAAAATAACTAGCAAAGGTCAGTTGGTTGAGGAAATTGAGCAAGCTCTGGTGAGCTGAGAGCACTGTGTGGACTTTTCTGTACCGATGACTAGGATACGCGTGCTGGCAGTGATGCTTGTGACCACATTGGTGGCTACACACTCCCATTCTCCGTGGTCCTCCTTGCTGAGAGACAGAAACTGTAGGCTGCCACTGGGTAGGATGTTGTGCTTACTCTTGCTTGGCTTCCCCACCTTCAATGGACACGGAAATGACACGGTTGGGAAGTGGAACAAACAACATTTCAGCACATAAAACTGATTTAGTAGGATATTTGTGATATGTGTGTTGTGCACCTTTCTCCAGGTGATGGATGGTATATCAGGGTCTCCAGAAGCAGCACAGGGGATAACTAGTTCTCTCCCAGCCTCCTGACGGTACTCCCCCCCAGGCCTCACATTAAAGTAAGGGGGATCCTGGAGAAAACACACAACCACCAGACCCATAATGCAGTCTTCTGTACGCTAAAACATGCAGCAGACAAAACCAAACATGAGCAGTGACGTACCTTTAGCACCAAAGTGGCAGGGGGGGACATGCCCATGGTACCCAGGGCGTTGTAAGGCACACAGGTGTAGGTGCCCAGGGAGTCTTCTGTGGCCTCCGCCACCCGGATACTTCCATCTGGCATCATGCTCCAACCGGGGTACTACAAGACAAGGGGGCATCTGAAACGCCTGATTCAGGGTTTTTTTTCCTGAAGTTAATGTTTATTTAACAGCAGTACAACCGGTGGTGGAAAAAGTATTCCCTGACTTGAGTAAAAGTACTAATACCACACTGCGAAAATACTCCACTACTACTTACTAAAGTAAAAGTACAAAAGTATCAGAATCAAAAGTACAGTTCAAAAATAAAATTACCTATTATGCAGAATGGCCCCACTCAGATTGTTATATATATAATTTAAATATATTATTTGATAATTTGTATTTATATATTTATTTAACCAGCGTTTTTAATTTTGGAAAGAAGGCTCATTTTAACAATTTCATAAACTGTTATGACGTTCAATTTTTAAAAATTATCTAATTGCTTTAAATTGATCATGACCTGAAAAGTAACTAAAGCTGGCAGCTTAATGTAGTGGAGTAAAAAGTACAATATTTTCCTCAGAATTTTATGTTACATAAAATGTAATACTCAAGAAAAGTACAAGTACCATCAAAATTGTACTTAAGTACAGTACTTGAGTAAATATGTAAATAGAGCGACAGAAGAGCTAGATACTTTATCTACTTGACACTTGGCTTGAAAATGAATGAATGAATATTTATACTGACAGGATAATGCTGAAATTATGCAAATAAATTGACGAAAACACATAAATCCAGTGAATGAATATGTGATGCTGGACTGAAGAACATGTAAAAGATTGGGAAATAGAGTGCACACACTAAACAATTTAACTTCTATTTAGTTGCTAACAACTCAAAAACATCTGTTCCTAAATAAGATCTTGGGAGGAACATTTGACCTTTCTCACCCACGGCAACTTAAATGTAAAAATGTGGCAGTAAATGTAGGAAACCGAGGCAGACTTACCTTCTCCACTCTAAGAGGATATCCGTCTTTCTCCCACTTCACTGATGTCACAGGTGGGTTGGCGTCCACCGGGCAGCGGATGATGCCTGGCAGTTTCCGTGGGACGTAGATGACAGGTGGCATGTTGATCACTCGGGCAGGGTCTGCACATAAAGGAAAGATCAATGTTAGCAATGCTGCGTACATTATTAGTTTCGTTTGATGTAACCTAATGTGTAAAGAAATGGATAGATGGTGCATTGCTTGATGCAGACCAGGGCTCATATTTATCAAGCCTCTTAGAGAAATACTGTTGTTCCTACTTTCAGGACTAGAAGTAAAGGCATTTTATGTGTGCTCCAAATGTGTCCTTACCTTCTGGGAGCATTGAGATGTTTTACATTAGCCCACTTCGGATCGTGAAAATACAGCTGTGCAGCAATGACGATCTGTCATCAAACTCAATGATAATGGGCTATGTCATCTGCATAATGAAGGATATTTCAATTGAATTACAAAAATAAAATTTGAATATATAGTCTCTAGACATTTTTTTAAAAATTCACTTCCAATCATAGCAGAGCTAGAATATTTCAGAGATTTGTCCATATTCTTATTGTGCATTTCCCGAAACTGGTTGACGTTACCGAAAAAAAAAAAAAATCTTCGGTTGTAGGGAACATAAAAAATGTAGTTGAAAGGAGAATTAGTGGAAGAGAAGATCAGGAAACCGCATTGCTACACAAGCTACCAATTACTTCACACTAGAAGCTGAACTACAGGAGGGGTGTAAGTCATGAATTTCCTTACCACAAATAATGCTGCTATCTGTCGCTGCCAGATTCAGCAGCATTACTGGGCTCCACCTTCAGTAATTTTCATGTTTTTAGTTTAATTGCTCTTTCTTTATGTGTATTTTCCCACAAATCTAATCAAATTTAGAACTAGAAATCAAGATTTTTGGATCTAAAAGTATTAATCTTTTCCTCTATTAACAAACACACTTTTTCTTTTAAATAAAGGGGTTTAATCTGACAGCATTTTTATAAACAAATCTGGCTTTTGTATTATCTCACCCCAACTAGAAGAGTTAAGAAAAAATATTTACCTGACCATTCGACCTACGAATAACTTTACACAAAGTTCAAGTGTGGTTGTAGCTGTCTGACGAATGCCATTGCCTTCACTACGGTCAGGATGAAAGAAAAAGGGGGTGGGGGCAGTCACATGGGGTTCAATTACAGTAGAAAAGCAATGGTAAAATAATAATAATAAAAAAAACATTCCTTTCCTTTAATGGCCCCATTTATAGCTTGTAGTTTCGACCAAAAAATGGCAAAAAAAGTAATTTAACTCATCGAATCACTACACAAATATAAATGCAGTTGAACTACCAGCAAGCTACTGCAAGATGTAATTAAACTGTGAGGTCAATTACATGTAGTTCACTACTCCCCAACACTGGTAACAGTCAGCCGGAGAGTTTTAAACATCATTGTTACTTGCATGCAGCTTCTGCAAGATGCTGCAGGATTATAGTCTTTAAAAGGTTGTGGTGGTTTGGTGTGGACATGGCTCATAGGATCATTTAATGGAGCTGACTACTTTTAAAATTCAAATACATGGTCGCCCATAAAGTTGGAATAATTTTGTTTTCAGACACATCCTCTTTTAATTGTGGTTTCATTTTCATTGTGATATGTTTGGAAGGGATTGATAAATAAAGTTTTGAAAAGATACACTTTGTCAATAATAAATCACATTGTCACAATAATTTTATGGTAAAAAATATTTTATTCCAACTTTATGGGCGACTGTGTATATACTACATCCATTCTTTAAGTCAGGTGAGTGGCTTTATGGTGTTTACTTGTTGTCTAAGTAAGTTTGTAAATATTGATGTTTCCATGAATTTTGTCATCATATTTTTGCATTTTAGAAGAAGTTGTTTGTCACAATAAACCGGTATTCGGGACAATAACTGATATATAAAAGATGAAAATGTTTAAGGTTTAAAATATTAATATGATGATATAGTATAAACAATCCACTGCCTCTTAAATAATTTCTGTTTCTTTCCATTCTTGCTTTCTGTCAATTTTTTTGGCATTCATTTGCCAAAAAGAGACAAAACACATTAGATATAAATCATTATTATTATTGTCTATTAATACTATTTATAATATTATTATGTATTTACTTTAATGTATGTAATATATTTGATATTGTAATAATATCAATATTGTAAATTGTGACAGCCTTTAAAAAGTAGTGCTATTTTCTGCATTTTAATCTGTCTTTATATATATATATATATATATATACACATATATATATAGCTCTGAGTGTGGTACCACAGTGACGTCACACTCTCCTCAGAGTCTCCTTGCTGTGAGTAACTGCAGGACTCTTAATAAATTACTCTCAAGTCCTACTCTGAGTATTTTTAGTGCTCGGTTAAGCTTAGCTCCTGGGAGTGATTCTGAGATGTTATAGATTTTAAAAAATACAGACCCAGAGTTTGTTTTGCATGAAGCATCCAGGACGCTGGTTAAATTCTGGCCGGTGTATTTGAGGCCAGTGATGAAATCAGTGGCTGCAGTGCCAGTGAATCCCCCGGCTCTCCCTCATACTGTAGCACAGTAATCAATGACCGGCGGCAAGTTGGGAGCAAATTAGCTCAACACACAAGGGCTTGACGAGGAAACGTCAGATGGCCAGGAGTGACTGTCTCTCATCAGTCAGAGCTGATGAACAGGAAGGTCACGCTTTCATTTTTTAAGGGGAACCAGATTTAAAAGAGGAGGGGGAAAAATGGAGTCTGAGGACGAGCCTGTCTCCATCTTTGAGCACAGGAATGAGGCTGGAGTCGGGATGGATGATAATTGTATCATTAAAATCCACTCAAAATATGAAAATGGTGGAAAAAGGCTCAGTCAAAACACGCTGTGTGACTCTCTGTTAGTCTGACCTTGAAATTCAAGAAGGTTACTTTGCATTACAGTGGTAGAGCAGCGCTGCCAAATACTAGAGCAGCCTCCATACTGCTGCTGCTGCTCCCTTCTCCTCCTCGCACGGCTCCCCGCCCCTCCCCCATCCACTTTGTTGCCACGGTAACACTCACACTGAACAGTCAGGTAGGCTGATGCCGAGGGCGAGATACCGAGGCTGTTGCTCGGACTGCAGGTGTATTTCCCAGCATCCTCCGGCTTGACCCGGAAGATGATAAGGGTGCCGTCGATGAGAATGCGCACTCGGAGCTTCAGATCACTGCAAGGAGACACACACACACACACACACACACAGACACAGACACAGACACACACCGTGTTACTGAAACACACTAGCAGGACAGGGCACACATCTATTCTTTCTTTTGCTGAGTTGCATCGATGTGCCATAAGAGAGCAGCAGAGAGTCAAACAGCAGCTCTCCGAGGAAGAACACAGAGTACAGAGCAAGAGATTTCAAATAAATCTGCTAATTGCCATAATCGCCAAATGGTACAGCCTTCATGTTTTCCCCCCTGACACCATTTAAAATTAAACACAGTAATGATGGAGCACATATTCAGATTTTTAAAAGAAAACATTTTTTAATTGAGCTTCTTTCCTTTATCATGCAGCAGAGCTAAATAAAATGGTACCACTTTTAGCATGACCCCCTTTTATTAAGGGTTTATTAAGGCTTCATTAATCAATTTCAGGCCATTAATAAGAATAATCTTTGTGTTGCCAGGTTGTAAAACTACACTTTGAGTGACTGGACAATAAGAATAACCAAAATCCATTTATTTAGCATTGATTAATAGATTACCAACATTTGCAACTGCATTATTAACAAAGAGATACGTTTCACAACTTGAACATCCAACTGTTGTTTTTATTAATGGCTTTGTTAGTGATTTGCTGGGTATTATTAAAGCCAAAGGTTACAACACAAGATAAAATAAGATAATGTCATGTGCTACCTCCATGTCTTTAGTGCTGTATTAAAAAAAAAATATCATTACTATGAGATAAGATATGAAAAGAAAAGAGATTCTTAATCTTAAAAGCCAATCACACCAATCATTATTTTAAAGAAGGTTTGCAGTGATTTTGTTGTGATCAAAAGAATACAAATAGTTTCTCTTTTTCTAGATCTTGGGCCACATAATGCTCATTTTCAGATTGCTGATACTTATATTTTGTGTTTCTACTAAAACCCTCTGTCTCTTTAAGCCCTGCTCCCAATCTGCTCTGATTGGTCGGCACGTTTTTCCTGTCTGTGCTCTCAGCGTTTCCTTAAAGTCACAATTCTGAATATGGACTATGTGCATATCTCTGTGGATCAAGCATCTTGTATTTATATAATAGTACCTAGAACTGCCTAAATTTTTCTAGGTCTAAATAAAAATTTGATCAAATGCAGGTATCGTTTAACTAGATAAGTTTCATTACTATCTGGTTTTGAATTATTTTGATTGATAGGGTATCATGTATGGATAACCAGCCCCAATTAAATGTAATATACACACATTATACATGAATGCTATATATACACTACCACTCAAAAGTTTTGGTTCACTTAGAAATGTCCTATGAAATATCTATATATATTGTCGGCAACCATCACTCCTGTGTTCCAGTGGCACATTGTGTTAATCCATGTTTATAGTGTTGAAAGGCTCATTGATCATTAAAACACCTGAGCATTATGTTAGCGCAGCTGAAAACTGTTTTGTGCTGACTTGAGAAGCAATAAAATGACCCTTCCTCAGGCTGGTTGAATATCTAGAGGTAAAGCTGGAGATTTGTACAGGTTAAAATTATTATTTCTACCCTTGTCAATGTCTTTACTATATTTTCGATTCATTTTGTAAATCATTTAATGAATAAAAGTTTGTTTAATGGAAAACAACGCAGACATTTTCTGGGTGACCCCATACTTTTGAGAAGTAGTGTATGTACAAGAAATGGAAGAAAATACCATGATAAAGCATATAATATAACAATATAATACATATAATATAACTCACATATGTTACTACTTCATAAAAGACTACTACTCTGATAGTTATACCTTATATTAGGGTTGTCAAAAGTATCGATACTCAAAAAAGTATCTATACTAAAAGGTTGTATCCGGATACAATACTCATTTTCAAAAGTATCAAGTATCTGAAGCTTGTTATCATAGTTGCAGTTTCTTTTTGCACAACTGTTTTTTTTATTATAAATATTTAACCTGTGGTTCTGTTAATTTTTACATGTTGCATTTTTCTTGTTAATAAAAATATTTCTGTTTATATACAGAATACAATACAATACTTTGTTTTTATCCTTGTGGTATCGAAAATGGTATCGAGTATCAAATATTTTCCTGAGTATCGGTATCGAGTTAAAAATCTTAGTATCGTGACAACCCTACCTTATATACCTTCTTATCTGTCCTAACCTGCAAAACTAAGAAAACAAACCAAGATTGACGCCATGAAAGCTGTTTAAAATTAGATAGGACACTTCAGTGCACTTCCTCTGTGGAAGTCCTTCACACTCTTGTTTTCACTGCCAGTCAAACTCCCGTTCACTTGTTCTTCCTTCCCACTTGTTCTGTCTGTCACTTGTTCCCTGTAAAGCCCTCTCAGGCTCTAAAGACCTGCTCTGCGGAGCCCGCGGAGGTCCTGGCTACGCTTCAGAGCATCACTGCATGAGAGGCATATGATGACACAAGGGCTGAGTCATGTGATATTGTCATCAGAGCGCACTAACTCGCCCGTCCAGACAGACCCCCGCCAGGCGCACTCTTATTGCCTCTGGGGCCGCAGTAGGACAGGACACCAGCACACACACACACACAGATATATCGACACACGCATTCAATATACAGCACAGGGACACACAATGTCACTCACATCACAAAAGCTTTAGGATAAAAGCGGCCTGTGTGGTGTGATTTAAACGCCTCTGAGTGAGAGGCCTTTAAGTCTTAACCTCACCCAAGTGCTTAACTAAGTTTTCCCTGCAGCTACAGTACAGAAGTGAACTTGATCATAACTTTACTTCTTGAAGTAGACGTTGTCCTCCTCCCAGAACCAGGTGTAGGTCAGGTTTCCGGGATATGCCTCCGCTTGGCAGGTGAAGAGTGCATTCTGGGATATGTTTACAGTGACGTTTTCTGGTGGAGAGACGATGTATGGAGGCCCTGAGAGAAGCACAAACAAGTTTCAGTTAGCTGTCGTTTGCTGGTTTAACCCTTTAAATCAGCAGCAATGCCTGATTTTTGGTACGCTTTAAAAAGTTGCATATTTACACATTAAACAAACATGAAACAACATTCACTGAGACTTGTATTTCAAGTCACCTGCTGAATGAAAATCCAATATTGACTCTGTTTTTGGCGCTTTTTTTGGTCTCCATGAACTCCTGAGGGAAACATTTACCTCTTTCGAATCTAAATGCTCCACTATGTTCGCCAGGTAGTTGCTAACTGTGTCTGTGTGTCTTTTGTTTTTGGGTAGGTAGTATACAGTGACATTTTAAAGCTTTTATCATGAAAACAGATACTGGTTACCTCTCAAAAAGGCTAAATACTGAACAAATAAATACTGAAAATTTCCTAGGAGTTGAGGGAAAATGCAGAATCTGGTATTAATTGTCTGAGAGACCCTGTTAACATTACACATTGTCATCTGAGCAAATGTTATTATATAACAATATTTAAAAATGAAATTATATATATTTATGTGCTGTATTTTTTTAATGAATGGCCTTTACAGTCTGCATAGATTTGTCTTTTATGAAGTGAATTTAAAAAAAACCTTTTTATTTACATATCTGTTTTTATGGGCATTTTTACAATAACAATAAATATATAAAATTTACATAAAATGTAAGCACAAAACATCAAAACAATTGATACATAGAATAAAACTAGACGGACACTTAGAGTGCAGATCTTTGCCAAGACCATGCCCAATATCACAATGTTAACGAAAATGAAAAATAATTTTTGAGTTCTTCCTTGGCCTGTTTCATCTTTCCACCAAATTTCATGTAAATTGGAACGATAGTTTTTCTGTAATTCTGATAACAAACGAACAAACTGAACGAACTGAAAGCCTAACGTCCTCCTCCTAACAGTCATGTGAAAAAACAAAAAATGTCAAATTATAAGCAGTGCATTTCTTCATTAAACTACCTGCACTTCTGGTTCTCTTCAGTCTGAATGTACCCTTTGTGCAGAAGTTGCACGCCTCCTTTTATCAGAGTTTAGCAACCATCACATCTACAAGTATAACCCTGGATTAACCTCATCACTTTATAAAAAACAATGACAAAAAAACGCATCATGAAAATTAAACTAAAATAATAATTTTAACAAATCTACAATGGAGTTGCATTAGATTTTAACGTAGTGGTGACTGACTTAAACTGAGTGCTATAGAGCAGCTATTCTCAACCTTGGGGTCCCGACCCCAATTGGGGTCGCGAGATGATTTCTGGTGGTCGTCAAGTCATTTTGGAAGTCAGCTCTGTCCCCACTGTGTTAAAGTGTTCATGTGTTTTAGTCTTTTTGGTCATTTTGTGTCTTTTTTGGTCATTTTGTGTCTTTTTTGGGTCATTTTGTGTCTTTTTTTATTATTTTGTGGTCAATTTGTGCCTTATTTTGGTCATTTTGTGTATTTTTTTGGTCATTTTGTGTCATTTTTGGTCATTTTGTGTCGTTTTTTGTCATTTCGTGTCTTTTTTTAGTCATTTTGTGTCTTTCTTTGGTCATTTTGTTTCTTTTTTGGGTGATCTGAACTGTGCGTGTGAGATTGTGTTCAGTGAGCGGGGGTCGCGGACAACATGAATGTAAAATTGGGGGTCGCGACTCAAAAAGGTTGAGAACTACTGCTATAGAGGACAGTAAACTACTGCTAAAGGGATACAAAGAATTATTACTGGAGCATATACAGGGCCACTCTGTCTCCACTTTAGGATTGTGGACATTTTCTTTTCAGGAACAGAGTGAGAAAGAGCACACACTATGTATTATTTACACTATATCACCACCGTGTGATGTAAAATACAGTGAGCAGGCAGATGCTGTAACCTTAATAGTAGTGAGTGCTGGAGCTTATGCATGCTTCACATTGTAACCTTTTCATCCCCCGAGGTGCTCGAGGTTTGCTCTCAACTCTCAATAAAACAGCAGAAGCCATGAAAGGTAAGCTGTCTTTTATGAGTGGGCCCAGATACAAGCCTCCTGGTTATTTTCCTGTCAGCGTGCACGACTTTTAATGCATCAGGTGGGACTGCTGACGGCGCTGCGCGGCTGTCTCACACAACAATTAAAAACAGATCACAGGAGTGATTATCATGACTCCTCAGATATCTGTTTGTTATTGCTGTGAGTCATAATCATACCCCGCATTTTATTCCACGGCGCTTTTCCTGCCAAATATTCTACCAACTCCAGCGCAAATATTTTATTTTTGTGGCTTTCTTATTTTATCTCACTGTGGATTTTTACCATGTTAGTGAAGCGTTTCAAACACTGATAAAAGGTTTTATGAGGTGAAACGTGACACCATCAGCAGTGTAGCATATCATACACTGTGGAAAAAGTTTAATCAAATCAAGTAGCCCTACAAATGCATCTAGCTTTATTGGTTTTGATATTTAAAAGTCTATTACACTCATTTTATCCTGCTTAGTCTACATTTAGCAATTGACATCAAACTAAAGGAGAAACCCAGTTACATTAATTTTGGGCTCATATTTTCAACCTGTTTAACAATGTATAGAAACGAGCTAGCCTTCCTAACAGAGACTCATATACAGTACAATCAGCTTTGATGGTGGTACTTTCCCCTTGTTTTCAATGATGCCGCAACACGACAATGCTTAATAATTTGAAATAAAGGAAAAATCTTCATTAGTATCTTAGGCAAGAAACTTTTTAAATTAAAAAAATACATTACAGCAGAAACCATTTTTATTAATAAAAATAAAATATTATATAATACCTAATATAATAGGAGAAATAAATAAAATAAAAACATAAAAAATACATTTGACTTTTTTATTTTTTTGTAATTTATTTTTTTGTAATATATAAAGAACAGAAGTTGAACATTTTGAAGAAAATTAGTTTTTATTTTTTAGTAGCTGTGCAAAATAGACCAAACAAGTGTATTTTTATCATCCCAGTCGAAACATAATAGACATTATTTAGCTGTTTATCAACCTTTTTCTTAAAATACTGCACTGGACTTTTTTTCTCTCCTGATATTATAACTTTATTCTCCAAATAATGTTTTTTTGTTCTTCTTGTGTCAGTACAAATTACTTAAATCACAATAATTTTCATGTTTTTTTGTATAATGAAAATATTCTTATTGCTTTACAACACTGACAACAATGGTCAAATACACCAGGAAATAATATGTGAAGACAGTTTACAAATGTAATGTATCTTTTATTACAATAGGTTTGGTCATCTCATAAAAAAAACCTTTTAGATTTTAATTGCATGACTCTTTTATAGCCTGTTTGACAGTGTCAGTGACTTCCTATATGCAGAAGATGAATGTACAGGTAGTATTGATTCGACATGACGGAGGCCTCTGACATGAAAAACAAGAAGTCCACATGGAACCAGCACTGCTGCAGCATGACCGTAGTATTAGCGGCTCAAATGGAGGCCTGCAGACTTAATGCAGTTGCATCACACGCACCACTGGTTACACTATCCACCGGGCTGCAACGCAATGATTTTTTAATGCGTGTTTGCAGTGAGCGTGCACATGCATTTACTATACAGTGAACAAAGGGGAGAGTATTTCCTCTGCTACTGTTTGCACCTACAGAAGTCGGGCATTAAAAATAGACCTTATGCTAACTCGACCATAAAAGCGAGATGCTCAGTTGCTTGTTAAATACACACTGTTAACTCCCTGCTGTATCAGGAGACTGAGAGAGAGAGAGAGAGAGAGAGAGAGAGAGAGAGAGAGAGAGACTGGAGGCTGGTATCACAACCATCTATCTGATCTGTGTCTAGCAGAGAGCCTAGTTAATGGACCGGAGACAGACAGTGACGCTCTCACAGACAGATCCTGTTGTACACACATGGCTGTGCACAAGAGCATGCACACACACACACACACACACACACACACACACACACACACACACACACGCCCCAGACTGAGCTATTGACTGACTGATACAGACTCAGAAGGTATGTTACATACATCAGTACACCGGAGAGTTGCATGGCTCTGCTTTTATATGCTGCTACAGTAAATGCCTTCCAGTATAAATAATAAAACTACTTTAGCGATGCAAATGCAATATTAGGCCCGAGGTAGAGACCAAGAAACATGTTTTTCATTTTTTAAATCTGGCGATGCGTGCAGATACATTTGTGAACAACTCCTATTTCATGGATAGAGTACCTTGAACCAGCAGACGGGTAGTGTGGAGCACCTCTCCCTGGTCACTGTAGGCTCGGCAGGTGTACGCCCCTCTGTCATCTCTGGTGATGCCAAGGATGGTCAGACTGCCATCATGCACCTGGCAACATGCAGGAGGAACAGAGATTACTGGATGATTTCAATGATTCAATAAGCAGCGAGTTTCAGGTTGTCAAAGACCGTAATGGAGGAAATATTTAGTTCACTGATAGAAAATGAATCATCAACAATTTTTGGTCAATTGAAAAATCATTTAAATTCTTCTTTTTTTATAAGCAGAACTGTTGAAACACTGATTCCAGCTTCTAAAATATAAATATTTGCTTGTTTTCTTGGATACACTATACAATATGACATTGGACTCTGAAACTAGTGTGTTGTGGATATTTTTTTACATTTTATTACATTGTATAGGCTATAAACGAACAATCCATTAATTAATCTGATCAACTGATAATGGAAATGATTGTTGGTTGCAACCGTTACTCAGATCATTTACTTTACCAAGTAAAAGTACTAATACCACATTGTATGTTGAAAAGATACCTTAATATCTCTGTTGGTTCTAGTGAAGCTGCTTTTAATTAAACATATTTTATAGGTATTTTATTTTATAGGTCTGCACCCAATGATTATTTTCATTATTAGCTGATATTTTTTCTTTCAGGTAATGGTTCACTCTGCAAATTGTCAGAAAATAAAAATAGTCATCTTCTAATTGTTTTTTGCAACATTTTGTTTATTATTCAATGAATTACAATTAATTAATTCAAATGCAATTATTATTAAATATGATTTAAAAAAGGAGAGGCGGCAAATGCTCACATTATTGCATGAAAAATGAAAAAACATGTAATCAAAATAAGAGCATTTTTATAAATTTTCTGTTGGTGTACTAATTGATCAGTTGACAAATCATGTATACACTGCTAGTTTTATCTAAAACAATGTTTTGTACGTAAAATCTGAATATAGTGGAGTAGAAAGAACAATATTTCCCTCTGACATGTAGTGGAAGCAAAGTGGCATAAAAAAGTTCAAATTTGTACTTTCTTAAATGGACTTTCTTAAACTCCACCACTGACCAACAGCCCCTACTCTTACGTTAGTATGTTTGTGGTGAGAAAGAAAACAAATTAAACACTTAAAGCCGTGAATGTGTCATGCTTTAATTAACTCCAGGTCTGATTCCTGCATGTTGTATCCTTGGAAACGTCCAACTCCATGTTGCTGCGCGTCCCCGTGTGCAGCCACTGATGAGAACCAATAAGTGGTGAAGAAACACATTAACCAAACCTAATAGAAAAACCCTCATAAATTATGCAACAGGTTGCGAGAGGCTCTGTCCATTCAAGTCACACACAGCTGTAGTCTGTCCATTCATGCAGCTGAGGGGGAATCTGCTACGCCTGCAGAATTATTCCTATTCATCTGTCTTTCAAAGGTTTTATAGCCCAAAGATGTGGCTAGTAGATCAACAAGAGCAACATTAACTTCTGTCAGTCTGTTGGCAAACTGTGTAATCATGATCACAGGATAACACTTTGTGCATCACTGCTGTGTCACATACAACACGTGTGGCGTGCTGAGAGAGCGTAAACTAAACACTGATGTGTTGTGAAGCATCGATTTTAGGCTCTGAAAGCAGTTTGTATTGATTTTAAAAAAAGTTGAAAGTGATTAAAATTGATTTAAAATTTTCTTTATTTTAATTACAAGCTTGCAGTGAATACTGTCGTGCTGATTTGGCATGTTTTCTTTTCCTTCACATATCAGTAAGTTTTACTGAGCTGCTCTCATTTCAGGCACATGTTTGCCTTAATAATAAATATGTTTTCATTCCAGTTGACCCTTGTATAGAATTCATAACTGTAGAACTGTAAAGGTAAATCGTGGCTTGCAAGCTCACAAGCTTCCTCCACTTTCTTCAACAATTACGTCATGTACCAAGTAGTACTTTGCTTTTGCTTGCAGGCCACGGATCACAAAGAGTACAATAATGATTATCCTGCATAAAGACTAAGCTTCCTGGCCAACCACTGCATTGCTCTTTAGTTGTTTTATGGCAAAATACTGCAAAGCCTGCAAGCTATTCACAGCCTAATTCGCATAAATGTAAATTTTTTCAACCCTTTTTTCCTCATTGCTGGTAGGTCCCACATCGCCTGGAATCCCACAATGCTTTGCAAAGCAATTTGCCCATGTCCTATGGGATGGGGGCAAACTTCACATTGCATTGCACTAGTGGGGGTCTTATCTTTCATATGCATGGTTTGCCTCAAAAGATTTTAAGGGATAGATTTTTTTTTTTTTCAAAGAAGTCTGGTTGCTTTGAAAATAGCATTGTGGGACATTACGGCTTCAGTGTTACAGTCAAGGCAAAGCAGTGAAAAAAAATCAAAATATAGCAAAAACTTGAATTGATACTGATTTTCTTTAAAATATATTTTCCTGCTGCCCCCTACCACAGCAGTGCATTGCTTCTGTGCCAATACTCCTGCCCTTTTCTCCAAACTGGTGGCTGACGACCACCACTACTGTAGGTAACACACCGACTATGGATAAGCACCTCATACAACCCCACTTCAAAAAAATCCGAACTGTCCCTTTAATGTACCATCTGTACAGATGTTAGCTGTGAGAGCTCACTAGAGACTCCAGTTCTTTCCGTTCTCTTTTTTTCCCGCTCATCTCTGGATGTTTATCAGTTCACTGAAAGTCACGTGGATGCACCTTCACGTCAGGTTGCTACACCAGAGGTCGAGTAATGGCATCTTTCCATAAACTTTCCATTTCCATACACCTTCCTTTCTGTCCATGCACTTCTTTTTTTAATCCTGGGATTTTATGTTGCACTGAATCTATTTAAATCAAATCAATACACTCCTGCAGCACATGCAGCAGTGACTGTAGCAGACAGTAAACCTAACAGGACCTGATGATATTCAGCGGTCATCAGCAATACTTTCAGCTGTACTCAATCCAAGGTGAGGGGGAGAGGATTAAATAAGAGGAGGAGGAGGAGGAGATGAGGGGGAAATGGGGACAGAGGAGAGAAGAAGCGGTAGATAAGCAGAGGCATGAGATGAAGGCAGAATCTCAATTTGTGTCACACTTCAGTTAGACAGATATTGGCTGCTGAAACAGCAGGAGGCTGTTGTTGTTTTACTGCTTGCTTGTCATCTGAGTGTACGTTGGGGAAGACCCTTATAATCCCACCAAGGTTTCTATCCTCTCCTGCACGACTGTTTTGTTAAGCGTCTTTGTTTTATGGCTCTTTTTTGTCTCTGCAAATAAATAAAGTAATAAAAGTAGAGTAAAGAGAGGAGGAGGATAAGGATTCCTCCTCCTCCTCCTTCTCTCTATCCCTGTCTGTTACATTCCTGGCTTTCTCCATGACGTCTCCTTGGATCTGATCATGTGGGTGAGCAAATTTACCCTCACACACATACAGACACAAACACACACACACACTCTCTTCTCACCACCAGAAGGAGCTTTCCCAAGTCTGAAGTTTTTGCTTGAACGTACTCTCCGAGCAGCCAAAGCGATGACGACGGCTGATAAATGCTCTGCTCTTTAGATTTTCTCAGTACATAACGGAGGAGCTGGTGAAGCGAGGCATTTGGCTCTCACTCGCGATTTTCATTTTTAGTGTAACATTCATATTAAGACTAATGTAATATTGATGCAGGAGAAGGAGATTAATAATGCATCAGAATGTTGTCTAATCATTTACTGAGGGGATGGTGTTAAAAAGAGCCGACTACAGGGGGAAAAAAGGAGGGAAATCAAAGAGAAAAGAAGAAGAGGCCCCTAACAGACACTCTTATATGCTCCTGTCACTTTCTCTGTCACGCAGGCGGCTGTTAAGAGCAGCAGACTGCAATATCAGTGACATATGAGAATGTGAAGGCATGCAGAAAAAATGAAGGAGGCATCCAGATTTCAAAAAAGTTACAAAAAGAATTACAAGATGCATGAAATATACCCTTTGACGCTGTTGTATTTGTTATGTCTGCTGTGATTTAATTTTCTGTTTCCCTTGACCTCCCTCATTTACTTCTAAGTATTTTGCTGGAACAGCAATCGTCAGAGTACTGACGTGAACTTGTTGCATTCAAGCACCCTCTCCAGCTACACATGTAGGTGGAGAGAGTACTTGTGGTTGTATAGTGAGAGCAAGAGTGCAAGAGCTTCTCCACTTGAGAAAAAGTGACATTTGCACCTTTTATTCAAGATGCAAAACATCTTGTGGCTGATGCATCATCCTCCTCTGAAGCTTCTGGTGTTTGTGAGTCATCGCTACTGAAACGATGTGTTAAATGGCTTTGATTCTGTGCACGACAATCCACCACCTGATGTTTTATTGTCGATGGTTTATGTAGCTTGAGACAATTCAGCAGCTATCAGACCACACCGAGGCTGTGCCAGAAATATCTCGTCATGACATCAGACTGTCTGCTTTCGGGAGTTATAAAAAAAAAAAAATCATGCATCACTACACAACAAAGAGGGCTCGGGATTTGTGTGAGGAGCGCTGCCATTCTTAACATTGTTTAGGTGATTCAACATCCATGAAACAGATGTTTTTTCTTTTAAATAAAATCAAAACAAGTAGATATTTTGTTTCTCAAGCTATTAGAATGTGTAACATGCAGCTTAATAGACATGTATATTCTGTCTAGATGTGATCAAAAGTGTTTGATTATGATTATATTGTGGGCTTATTTGTAATGCTAAGTCATTGTTTTACTGTAGATTGTATTATGTCCTAATGTCTAGAGCCCTGGATCAAACAAATCTCCCTGTTTGGGTAAGTAAAGTATGTGAATCTGATTCAGTTTTACAGAGGAGGGAGAGCCTGACTTACAGTTCCCACTGCAATTATTGACCATCTTCATTAATTATGAAAAAGACCACAACTTTAAACTCATTTTCACCTGAAAAGATGTAGAGATCAGTGTAAAAACTGTAATAAACACTCTAATTGAGAATTACCTGTTAAGTAACTGCATGTATGATTGTTTCTTGACCAGCAACATATCACCAACTAAAGCCTCATCACCACAGATTTCAAAACAATAACTAGTACTGAGGTTTTATCACAAAACAATATGATTTTTTTGCAGCACAATAACACAACAAGCTGATATTAGCGAGCGAGACAGAGTCCCGAACATACTTCCAGTACAGATGGACTCAGCGGATGACACCATCTGTGCACAAGCCCTGCTTCTATATTTGCACACAATAATAAATCATAATTATGCCCCTTATTCAACATCATTCTTACCGAATATTTTGCGTTGGTGGCGAGCTCCTCCCCCTCCCTCAGCCAGCTGATCATTGGTTTTGGATTTCCCTGGGCAGAGCAGCTAAGCAGAGTGCTTCCCCCTTCCTTCGCCTCCACATACTGCGGCGGCGTCGCTGTAAATGAAGGTGGGGCTGTGGAGAAAAAGGAAAACAGGAATCAGCACTTGAACTCAAACAGTAATCATGATACTTCATTAAAACGTCCTGTCTGGTGTTGTCTTCAGTGTGGAAATGTTTCTGTTTTCACACAGACGTTTACAATGATTGTTCGCTCTGTCTGTAGGTTAATCTCTCCACGTACAAAATGAAAAATATATGCAACTGTCGGATGGATAAGCATGAACTCATGATCCACAGAGGATGGATCATGAGGCAGCTGTGGCTCAGTTGGTGGAGCGGTCGCCCACTGATTGGAAAGTCGGTCAGCCTACATGTCGAAGTATCCTTGGGCAAGATACTGAACCCCAAATGGCTCCCGATGCTGCGTTCATCGGTGTGTGATTGAATTCCCAATGGTGGCAGGTGGCACTGTTTAGGGCAGCCTCCAGTATGAATGTAATGAGTATGTAATGAGTATGAATGTGCGTGAATGGGTGAATGAGTGCAGTCTGTAGTGTAAATCGCTTTGAGTGGTTGCGATATAAGAGCGCTAAAATAGTGCAGGTCCATTTACCATTAATAACTTTGGTGATTCCTTAATTTTTTATATCAGGGCCAATACTTTAATACCCAATACTTTTATTTTTATTCATAAATACCTACTAAAACTAAAACCTGGGAACCAGACAAATCTGGTTGTTTTATTGTTATGGCAGATACCTCTCGTCATGCCTTCTTGAGACAATTCACATGCATTCACAAGATAAAGTGCTAACAAAGTTCAGATAAACATATGATCCCATCTCCAGCTCATTATAGTTTAGGATAAGGATTGGCTGGCCAATCAGATTTCAGAGATGGCCTGAACAATCTGAAATCACTCCCTGGTACAACAAGCAACGGCAACTTTTACTTTCTGTATGGTGTATTTTAAATGGAGGTTTTGTATTAATTTTTGTATTAGTTTTTTCTGGAGCTTCTAAGACCTAGAAGCATGTTTATGTGCTGTTCTTATTATGCATTCATGGCTAGAACAGTTTGCCAGTCCTTTGTCAAAACATGTGATTATGAAGTTAAAAATAAATAATATGAATGAATCACTTTCTGCTAAGATGGTGAGCTTGGTAAACTGTACACCTGCAAAACATTTCTATACTAGCATTGTGTTTGCATGGCTGTAGACTCCTGATCTTGTTTACTTCCGTGTATGTTTTTGTAGATTACATTTATAAACCCTTCATGGGTAAAATAATTGATGCATATGATTTATTTGTTTACGTAAAAATCATGTTTTAACAAAAGACCTGTCTGACTGTTCTGGCCATGAATGCATAATAAGAACTGCACATAAACACACTTTCTATTCTTGAGAAGAAAAAACTAATATAAATCATCCATGCTTTCAAAATAAATAATACATAAAGTAATAGTTGCAATTACTTATTGTTCCAGGTGTCCTGTTAAAGTTTTTACAAACTTTTATAATGGTGGTCTGTGAGGAAAATGGTTTTTGGGTCACAGGGGATTTTTCCTTGCAGTACCGCTGTTGGCCAGCGGGACAAAGTGGCAGCAGAGATGACCAACAGTATTCATCTCTTATATCACATGCATGATTCAGGCCCAGAGATGTTCCCCGGGTGGATATCAGAGTGAACAGGAAACAGGAATGGAGACAATCATCCCTCCATGTTGCCCTTTTATTCTTCAAGACCTGCAGAAACCACTTAGTGGCTTCACTGCATTTCCACCTGATGTTTCAGAGCTTTACTAACAGCCACGAGGGAGCTCTTCGCCACCTACTGCAGGCCAATAAACTGCAGTTTCCTCCGCCACCTGCTTCCAGTGTTTCCACATAATATTTTGATTATAAATAGTGGCACAGTGTTTAGTTAAAGAGAAAAAAGGCGCTGCTATACAAGTGGGTCACCACTCGCCGCTGGGAGTGCTGCCATGCTCCAGACTGCACACCAGCACCTGGCATGGAGTAAACAAATCGCCCAATTAGCACGTTTAGACATCTGCCCGTCCATACTGCCCTCTCACTCGCTAACACTCATTACATTAGATGATACAGTAGATTAATAGAGATGAAATGCATCACTGGTTTATGTATCGCTTGCTCATATAGTTGCCGGGTCAGCGGCTCCATTAAACGGATCATTACAGTGATCAGCGGGAAAACTGCTCCACTGTGAGCTTGTGCTTTTATCTGAAGATGCGTTAATGATTCTCATTATAGATTTGACCAAGAGTAATCGTTTAGCTGCTCATACAGACAAGTTATTCTGCAGTTTGAGATTTAACTGAAAAAACACATTATACACTTATTAAACACAATAAACTGCACAGTGGTTCTCAACCTTTTTGGCTCATGATGACTTGAATTAAATCAGTGTCTAGTTGTGGCTCCGTGTCACGTTTCAGATGTCTCTGAGTTGTCAGTAGGAAGAGATTTCCCCTCTAAACCTCTCACATGGCTTCATTTAAATAAGTGTTTGAGGCCCTGCGATGGCTGCACCTGCTGCCACACAACTGATTTAAATGTCAGTAACCCTCCTGCTCTCATCTTTAGAGTTTATTTTCTCCTCATCTTGTTTGTTGACCTCAATTCACATTACATCCACACTGCACAAATATCAGAAAACAGACAAATGACGACACACAGATTTGGTTTCACATATCATACTCATACTCGTACTTTCCGTCCCTACACTTTAGTTTGTCTTTAGATAATAAAGATTACAATTTATATTTCCTGGAGTTACCAGTGCAGATGGTGCTGCAGCTGCTGGAGGGACATCTTGTCAGGTCGGAGCAAAAGACGTGCCCCCTAAAGCAGAACCCTTAAATACAGGAAGTGGCCAACCTGAATATACCAAAGGTTAAGATTTCAGCTTTACAGATTTATTTATACTATATAATTATCTAATGGGGCTTTTCTTTTATTCAAATTCTAAAATATTTATACTAATGGACTGATTGTCCTGTTTTGTTTATTTATAGTTCAGGTGGTAGAGTCTGTCTTTGTGGTGATATTTTTAACGTACACGGTTAAAACGATATACGGTTTTAAAATAAGAAGTTAGACTTTAGTTTCACACCACTTCATCAATTGGAAACATTACATGATCATTTATATTAGTAGTTAATGTGAAATTTTCTCATAGTGCGACTGGTGTCAGATTTACAAATCCTGTATGCACACCTTGTTGCTCAGAGCTCAAAGGTTGATGGACCTTCTTCTCTTAGTAACAGTTGCTAAGGCTATGATTGGACGAGGAGCGTTTGGGGGAGGAGTTGTGTGAAAGGTCAATTCGTATACAGACATTAATTCATTGATGCACATGATTTAACATCAGTCGGAATTCATTTTAGCTCCATGTAAAGTAAATAAACCTGATGTTCACACATCATCTGCCTTAACCATCTAGAGTCCATGAAAGCACCGGCACATTACTTCTTCATGACGTGAAGACATAAAAATGAAGCAAAAAAGTTCTGGCATGAAACTCCATACCAGAATTTCTTTGATAATATTCGGCCAAGTAAAACTGGAGTTATTATCAAATATATTTAGTATAAAAATATAGAACTAAAGATTATCCTCATTTTACCTGTTATATGTTATATATGCAACCTGTATTAATATTTGCAACATTTAAAATTCTGTTTTGAAACATAATTTTCAAGATCAGATTTCATGTTTCCTTAGTTTCTTTTGGTAAGCCAAAGTTAAGAATTAATTATCAGGACATGTAGGTGAGGTAACGCTGAAAAAACTGATACCAACATGGCATGGTAAAGATTTCTCAACAGATTTTTAACGGACATAATAGCCAAAGATTTCAGAGGGTTAATGTCAAACTTTACATATTTTTATAACTGCTGATATGTTTATTATTATTTAGTCATTTTTATTGGACTTCTAGTGAATGAAACATGATGCAAAATTAAGCAGAAAAACTCTGTAATGAAGAAAAAATCTTTTTTTTTCTTCAGTCATAGCATTGCATGAGAAAAGGGGCGAAAGTTAATGTTCAGCCTCATGTTACTATCAAATGGTAGCTAATAAACACCTGCAACTCCTGGGAATGAAAGATGATTTTAACCTTTGCCACTAAAGACAAAAGCCAGATGTCTTTGGTGGGTTTTATGTCCAGTGGGAAAGGGGCGCGTGTTTTACATTTTACATCACTAAAGGATCTTCTACCACCACTGTAAGTGCTGTTATTAATTCTTATCCTAATTCAGATTTTTCTCCAGGGATTAAAGCGTCAGTTGACAGGAAGTAGGTGGCACACATGGCGATGACGACAGCTGGTACACTGGTCAACCTGGGAGTTGTTTCACACCGTCAGGTACAGCTCGTCACACAGGAAGTGTCACTGTGGCGGGGAAACCTGGGAGTTGCTCTACAAAGAAAGTATCACAATCACGCCCTACTTACTGCAGCTCTTCATCAATTATATACATTAAAAGATGCTTGAAGATGCTGCACTCCCACTGTTCTTCTTTGTAGACCACACAGCACATCAGCAGGCGGCCTGGATGCGACAGTACGACGCAGGCTTCGGCCTGTTCTGTGAAGGCAAGTTATTTCCTCACTAACTCAAGAGTGTGTCTGCATCATTTTATTCCCTCGCCTGGTCTTTCTTTTCTTGTCTCTGCTCTTCAGAGAATGCAGCTACATAGAGTACACAGTTTCCATTGATTTCACATCATGAGCCTCAAACGTGTAACATGTGTTACAGTGTAAACTATTGCAGAGAGAAGAGGAGAGTTTCCTCCCTCTACTAACGTCAGCATACGGAAAGTACTCCGCAGAATCTGGATTATAATATTTTGGTGTGAAGCTTCAAGCAGCAGGATCTTCGGCGCTGGCAGTTCAAAGTCTAGACGCTTTCAGTAATATATTAGTATAATAACACATATATATATATATATATATATATTTACAAAATATGATTTTATAACTGCATTAATTGCAGTACAATACAAGCGGCGGCATCTGTGGTGGGATCAGGTTGATCAGACCTCACAAGAGAAGCGATGCTGCTTCTTGACAAACGAGATAAATCAATAGTAAATAAATAAATACGTTTTCTCATAAATTTGTGATGCGTTTCTAGTGGAAAATCTTTAATATTATAATATCGATATTATATTAATATTATAATATTATATTTTATATTTAAAATGTAAAAAAATGCAAAATGAGCATTAATAAAGCATAAATAAATATACATGCAAAATATTTTCTGAGGAATTTGAGTTAGTATGGGCATTTTTATTAACAATTTAGTTGACGTAATTTGTATTACAATATATCATTATGATATCATTCTATTTAAGAACGATAAATTATTGTATTGAAATATCATCCAGCCCTTGTGATAATGGCCCAAAACACACCACTGTAGGTCACTGTGTCATATTAGGTTATCATAGAAAAAAACAACCCAAAATAAACATCATTATAGAGCCATAAATTCTTAGAAAAATATAAAACATTTTTTTTAAAACACAACACATGGATCCCTCTTGGACTGACATTTGGACCCTGGTGAGCAATTTGGAAATGGATGTAATGAAAAAATAATGTCCACTTATTATTTAAATCTGCATCTTTGGGTCCCATATCGGCCTGAGGATGATTGTTCACATGGGCTGCATTTGTTGCCACAATGGGCCCATTAGTGACAACAGCAGACACACATGGGGGATATATGGAGCCGTTGGACAAACGAGCTGGCATTTGGGTCCCAGTTGGGTCAACCAAATGGGTCCTAAATGCCAGCCCATCACTAACCCAGTGACACAGTGGCAGGGCCTGCCTTTTTTAATGTTTCATTGTGGACGATTAAGTTAAAATGATGTGAAAAGACTGGTGCACTGGTGAATTTTCCATCCCTGTAAAGCTTGCTGATGCTTGAAAGAGAAGGGAAGGACAGACGAGACAAGACTAGAGAAAAAAGAGGAGGAGGAGGGAGGGCAGAGAGAGAGAGTGGCCTTAGTGTCTTTTGCGGGCACAAGGCCTTGCCATCTGACACCTGCCACTGAGTGGGCACGAATTCCCTGTCCGTTTGGCAGGAAGTTAAGGCCTGCAGACAGGAACTCAAAGGAGGAGTGTATGCAAATACCAACAGCCAAAGGAAATGGGTGCCCTTAGTGTCTGTGTGGAGGCCAGACGAAAATGGCACCTGCTTCCCTCACAGACACCCATTTAGAGGACAACAGTAGCATAAAGTCTTCATATGAATTCCTCTTTCAGATACACTACACTCTGGAACAACTGCTGCTTTTGCATGAATGTCTGTCTTTAAAAGGCCCAGAAAAATGAAATATTTGTACCATTTAAACACATCTTACCCAAGCACATGAATCTGTACAGCTAGACATACATGAGGTCATGTAAAATGCCATCACTTAATATGCTAAATATAATGACATTGAGGGGTATTATTAGTTCTGCTACAACCCGAGGAGCTCAGTTTCTGTTGAAAGGCCTGACAGGAGTGGAGAGCAGCAGGAGAGGGAGGGAGCGAGCAGTTGAAGTTAAGAGTGAATACTGATGAGGAAAGCTACAGAGATGCAGTATGCCTACACAACAAGACATTGATACACACACACACACACACACACAGACACACACACGCACGCCCACAGACATTCCCAAACTCCAAACATCACAAGAGTGTGCAGGTGACGGCAGAGTACGACCTATTCACTCTTCAACTACAACTTCAACCGGCAGACAGAGATCTCATTTAGCCGCATACAGACAATACAATGAGACGCTCTCATGTCAATGTTGATGTAATGCGCTGCACACACAAACACAGTGCAAAAAAGTAATTTGCCGTGCGTGTGCTGTGCTAACACACAGACACGCACAAAAGAAAACATTATGTTCTGCATTGATAATAACCATTTATACACATCAGCATTTTTCATTCCAGAGTGATTATGCCATGCAATGGACTTTATAAATGGTTCTTTACACAGTATTTTGCATACGGCGCGTTGTAATCATTATTCAAACACGAGAATTGCATCCATTGTAAAACATATGCATGATCGAATCGAATATGCATGAGTTTCACACAGCGCCAAAAATATACATGTGAATGAGCTTGACAGTTTGCTCGCAAAGTCTCTCTAGCAGCACAGAGGATTACAGCTCTCTGAAGTTAGAGACCTGTGAAGCTTTAACACAAGAGAATCACCGCTTTTGGCTTGAACTATTTTTTCAAAAACACCTTTTTAGGAAATATTCACCCACTCGGTTACAGCAAAGCCAACTTAGAAACGCAAGTATGCCACATATGTATTTGCTGCATTAACTCCACTGCATCTTTGCTGCATCATGCATTTACTCAGTTAGATCTGCTACAAAACATATGAAGCAGCTTAATATAATATCTGTCAAAAAAGCATTCGTCACGTGAAACAGATACAGGCCTTTAAAGAAAAAACGGGGGAAAAAACACAAAGGCGTCGTCGTCTCTGTAGTCTCTGCAACAATGTGAAGACACACTTCACATAGGATTCTCTAAAGCCACTGGGGCATTCCTGGGAAATGCAAAGGTGCAGATTTTTTTTCCGCCTGGTCATCAGTTTGATAGCTCTCAGACTATCACAGACGATCCCTGCCGGAACCGCCTTAAACAGGCCGCAATCAATTCTCTTCTAACCAGCCTCTCTCTCTTTTTTTTTTACAAGGGCCTTCTGAAAAAGAGCTGCAGGAATGATCTAAAGTCTAATTCACTTGTTCAAATGTGACTGGTAAAGAAAAACAAAAAACATTGAAGCTGTCACCAGCAGATAACTGGACACAGTTAAGAACGACTGTGATTGAAGAGCTGCAATTCATGATGAGTGTCTATATTTTTTACATTTTTCTTATAACAGTAAAAAGAGACAAAAGGAGTGCATTATGGTGCAACTCCAGCAAGTACAAGAGGAGTTTGCAAACAAAAATCAATCAGACTGCCCTTTCAAATCTCCCCTTTCAGTTTCTATGTTCAGCACAGGGGAGTGTTATTTAAAATATTTGTAAATTAAAATGTTAAAAGCCAAGGGGAGTAAAATTAATTACCGGCATACATATTTTTCTATATAACATGTTAGGAAATAGTGATAAATATGCAGTCCACAGATTCAATTTACAATGAAAAGCAGCAAAGTCTAACATATGAAGACTCTTGCTTTGAGAAAATTGCAGCAATTATTAATCAATCATCAAAACAGTTGAAAATAACTTTCCTGTCGGCCAATTTATAGATTAATAAACTAATCAGTTGACAGAAAGCTTTAAAGACATTTTGTACTAAACCCTGACATACCAAAACAAAACCAAAAAATCAAGGTTTTATATGTTGACTCAAACTAAATAAAGGATTATAACCTGTAGTTAAAAACAGACTGTGTGTACAGATGATTATATCTGATGCAAACTAAGTCAGTGTCACTGTTTGAAAATACAAAAACTGCAGCATTTAATCAAAATTCAAAATTACAATCAACTGCAGACGGAAAAGAAGCTTAAGTAATTATAAAATCTGAAAAGGAATGTGTCATTACATTTAATGTGTCTAAAGTATTGATGCTTCCATATATTACACATACTTCCACACAATATGACTTGTTTCAACAATATGATTTCTGTTAATGCATTGGAAAAATAAGAAAGTACCAAAGCCAGAAAAAAAGGTCTACAATCAGATTTTCAACCTAAAGCTGCACAATTCTTCAACAGGGAATGAAATCAATGTGTGTTCATATGTGTTCAGTAGCAGGTTATTATTATTTATATATGCTCATAATCAGGTGTGTTGATAGACAACTACTATCAGTGTTTGTACTTTTGATCTTGAGAGGCCTTTTTAAACAGTTTTTTTTTTTTTTTTTTTAACATAATGAGTCTTGAGTGTATGACGCAGCTTTTCTATTTTTTCCCCTTCACGCCCACCAACACATGTTCCTGGGTTAGAGTGCAGGTGACTCACCGTTGACTGTGAGGTGCACCCAGCTGCCGTTGTGGAAGGTGTCGTACTGTTGCTCCAGCATCAGGACCCTGCACTCGTACCAGCCCTGGTCCTCAGAGCGCACTGGGTCAATCTGTAGGGAGGCCTTCCCGTGCAGAGAGGCTCTACCTGCAGACAGAGAGGGATAAAGAAGAAAAATACCATGCATTTGTCTTTTCCTGCTTTTCAAATGGTCAGCTTTTCCTTTCAAACTCCCACCTAGTACAGCTTTGCTGGTTACCACAGAGATCCATCTTAGCAGCTGGGGGTTAAGTGCCTTACAACCTTTCTTCTTCTTGCAGCATGAAATGGATTTATGATGCACTGGGTTTGCATCAAAAGTAGCGTCAGAGTTATCGTCTAAATGCTTATTTTCGTCTAAAAAAGACGATTCCAATAAAGTTGGGAATCTGTGTAAAAAATAAATAAAAAAAGATTGCATTAAAATTCAGAATTTGATTTATTTACATAAAACAAAAGATATGTTGTCTTAACTGTTTTCAGATTAATTTTAGGTCGCAAAGGATTTTTATTGGCATTCTGTTCTTACATTTTTCAAAGCATCCCAACTTTTTTTGGATTTGTTGTTGCATGTAAACAGCATTAAGTGCAATATTACATGTCTGTGATTTGTGATTTTGGGCTATATAAATAAAATTTATTTAAAAAAATTTATTTGATGACTCTCTGCTTCTCCCATGTTCTTTTTCTCTGCAAGGGGCTCCATAAACTCAGACATTGAGCTACTAGTTATTAAAATAAGCACATGCACAAGCCTATTTAAGTCCAAGTGTGACAAACAGATTCATTCTTATTCCTGTTCGGGGAGTGCAGCAGTCTGGAGGCTTTCCAAGCTCTGGATGGAAGGCAAGAAAACACCGTGGACAGGCTGCCAGTCTCTCACAGAGTTAACCGAGACAGGCAATCCCAAACACTTACTGTACCTTCATAGCGACGGGGCAATTTAGAGCCTTCAATCAGCCTGACTCCCAAGTCTTTGGACTGTCGGAGGAAACGCAGAATGGATGTAAAGAGCAAGCACACTCAAAACTCAAAGGATTATGAGCAAAGTAATTGTTTGTTTTTAGATTTAAAAAGATTTTGACATTTTAGGAAATACCCTTTTATGCCAAGAGAAGAAGAGAAGATCGATTCCATTCTCATATAAACAGTAAATATGAAGCTACAGCCAGTAGATGGTTAAATTAGTTTAAAAACTGGAAACAGTTAACCTGGCGCTGGCCAACCAGCACGTCTAAAGTTTAACCTGAAGCAGCAGTTGACTTTTTTTTTTCACAGAACCATCTGAGAAGTCGTCACCAGAAACGTTTTGTAAGGGAGTAGACACTTTAAAAAAAATACAATTTTCCACTGAGAAGAGCTTTTGCTGTGCAAGTTAATCCAAAGATCTATAATTAACACAAAATATTATGTCTGTATGTAATCTTTACAAAAACTGAATTGTCAGGTGACCTGGCTCTGTAGGACTATAAAAAGACGCGTTATTAACATGTTTATTAATATGCTGTACCTCAGTGCTGATGGGCAGATGTTGTTATACTTATCTAGGCATGCCCTTTCCCCATTTCTAGTCTTTATGCTAAGCTAACGTAAAGCAAACCATCTCCTGGCTTTAGCTCCATATCTAAAGGACAGACATGAGAGCGAATAAATCTATTCCTCAAAATGTTTGAACTTAAACCGATTAAACGTCACAATATTTAACCAAAAATGTTGCTTGAAAACAAACCAACTACATTCCAGTTTTGGGATTTATGCATGAAATCACCTCAGAGCCGTACCTTTAGCTGAATTAAAATAAAATATTTGCTATCACTGTGGGAAAAGACCAGCCTTCCACCTCAAAGAAATCATCTATTTCTTATAAAACTTCTCCATCCCCACCACTTTTTTTTCTTCAAGGCGGAGGATAAATTGGAATTCTAAAAGGAGGAAATCACAAGGGATGAGAGAAGTTCAGGAAAGCAGGCATGGTGAAATCTTCAGCTGCTAAGCTGTCTGTCTTCAAGCCTCCAGCCCGCTGCTCACATGGCTGCCTCTGACAGCCCAACAGACTAAAACATTCGCTGCTGCTGTCTGACGAGTGTTCGGAGATGGAGCATTTTTCCAAACTTTGATGTGTAGATGTTCTGTAAGCACTGTTTCCTGTTACTTCAAACTGTCAGGCAAACATATTGACGTTGAAGGCGGGCTGGATTGCTCTAGCAGCACTGTACATAAATGCAATAGATAGATAGATACCCCGACCCTGGTGTTGCTGCCATAGTTAGGGTAAAAAACTGACGGTTTTTTTTTTTGTTAGCAGAAAATCAATGCAGCAGAGGAAGAGGGAAGAGTCTGCAGTCTTGCAGTAAAAAAAAGGTGGCTTGTCTTTAAAAAGTCAAGTCTATTTTTGCCTGGGCATTGAAGTGCTGAGTGGGGTGGGTGGTGGCGTGAAGGGTAGGGATCAGCCTCGGCTCCCATTTGTCAAAGAGTGAGAAGGTGCTGCTGTAAACAGAGTTAACAGCACTGTATCCACGTCAGGACCAGCCCCCCCGGGCATACACCACTTACACGGTGCAGGGCTCTGTCTACTGCGAAAACAGACGAGCTAACACCTTGTTCAGATCACATCACAAGCTTTGTCAGATAGGAAAGCTTTGAAGAGGAAACACTAAAGATCCAAAGTGACAAAGTTGGTAGACAAAAAAAAACGACTTTAAGCCCAAAAGAGCTCCAAGTGAAAGAGGGGAAATATATAACAAAGTCCACATGGAAGCTACCAGTAAATTAGCACTAAATATATACTACCAACTATAAACACCTGAAAGTTAGACCATTACAAAACCTTTTCACAACTGACATTTTGACTCATTTTTATCAATCTCAATGTTGCTGTTTTTTATTTTGCCAAATGTCAGAAATTGTAGTTGTCAGAAATTCCCAATATTTCTGATTTGGAATTACAACGTGGGAGAGTTTTTTGGGGTTTTTTTTTGCCTTGCAGCTGTTTGCAATAACAGTCCAGCAATATCATGAACAAATAATTTTTCCATCCTTTGATGTGTTAAAATGTCTTCCATGAAAAATGTCTTTTGCAACTACTTTTACTTTTCTAGAAATTGAAAATGACAAAGCCACAAAAGGCCTATGTTAATACAATCTACTGGATTTAAAGTCATCAAATAAAACATATATCGGTATGTGAGAATACATATATCGAGCTACATGAACTCCATCTTTTAGCACTTTACATCATTTTCCCGTAGCTTACTGTGCAGACTGGTCTACCCTCAAAAAACGACCCCTTAGGTCGTTTCTACAGGCAACGAACAAACACCGGACTTTTGTCCAGGAGAACGGGGTTCCTGTCCCATGTGAAAACATGTAAAGTAAAGTAAAGTAAACAATGTGGTTTAAACATAATGGAACTTCCATGTATTAAGTTTTTATGTAACTACTTCACTTCTGGTAGTCACATACATTTATTTACTGATTTAACTGTCTTTTATGACACCTAACCAGGAAGTTTTTTGCACTAAACCTACATCAATGGTTTTGTAGCCTTTCTTATAGCATAGAAGAATAGAATAGAATGCCTTTATCACCCTATTCTCCTGTCAAAAGGTCAATATAGGTTGTGTGTTCAGGAAGCGAAATACAAGCTATATTTACAAATGTCCACTGTAGTGCGTCTGCCGCCATCTTGTTGTAATAGTGATTGACAGCCAAGCAAAGTTTAAAAAGCCGGATTCCTGCATTTGGTTGGAGGTTGGGGTGCTTGGATGGGTCAAACAAGAGAGCGGGGTTCGCGTCATGTCTGGTGTGAAAACAAAAGTAAACCATTTTTAACTTCAGTTATGTTCGTCATGTTAGTTATTTGAATCACATTTTTAACGTTTTTTTACGTGAATTGCGGCAGTCACGTGACCCTTGTAACTACTTCATTTCTGGCATTTACGTACATTTACTTACTGTTTAAACTGTCTTATAAAACGCCTTACCAGAATTTTTTTGCCCTAAACCTAAGGTCAGTGGTATGACAACATAAATCCACAGAAACTGCAGCCTTTTTTACAACCGTAGACCGTATGTGTGTGGTTTTTTAGAATGCGCCGTTGTACCACGAGCCTGCGAGCCGCGTCGTGATACCTTAATATGTGCCTTGAAACCCAAGCCACGGTACGTGCCTACGTGCCGTAATTTGAGGTTCTGACACACAATCTCTCCTGCTGTTTATGCTGGAGAACTTGTTATTTTTTATACAACCGCGAACTGTACCTGTACGTATGATGACGCATACACTGTTTTTATAACGCTTCACTCTGTACCGCGAACCGGAACAGGTCATTATGTGGTATTGACAAGCGATCTATTGTGTCGTCTCGGTTGGAGATCTTGTTGTACTCTTGTTGTGGGTACATGTAGGAAAACTGGTCCTGAGAGGATGACACTGTGTTCCATATAGTGTACATATCCAAATAATACATTTGCAGAGATGTGATTTAGTTTTCCAACAGCTTGCAAAACAATCTGACACTAAAATTTCACAAGCTGCACATCTGAATTATTGATTGCGTCATTGCTTGAGTGGGCACAAAAATAGATGTTTTTAAATGTTGTAATTTCCATATAGCTGCAGGACAAACTGGCAGGGATGATTTTAGTCTGCGAGGAGATATGAGCAAGTTCTCATTTAGCAGCGAATTAGCAGGGAAGAAATACACATTTGTTATGAGGATTTTAGAGTTACATGTTAAAATGATTTTAAAAAATTACAAAATCTCTTAGCTAGCCTGAAAAGTATAAAGTGGCAATGCTCACTGACTCAGACAACATGAATGACCCATAGATAGATTTAATGTCTGCACAGTGAAAACATTTGGGTTTACTGTCAGTGCGGCATTCATAGATAATCTGCTCTGTTTTTGTAGCAGCTGTGTGATAGAAAAATATCACATTTAGTCTATTCACCAGTTTTATTCATATCAAGTGATAACTATTTATGGGAATAGCCTAAATGAGCTGTGAGACCGCACAGACCCGAAGAGCATCTCATAAACTACAGTCCAGTGTCATTATCACACTGTGGCCCTGCACATGCAATCCCCAGAACAAACTTTAATCTATGTAATGAGACTGGCTATATTCATGTTGCATCTGTTCGTTGGTAATTCCTCAGCAGTGGACTTGACGCCACATGGCAGAGGCCCGCTGGAGCCTGAGCGAGCACAGCGGAGTGTGATGCTGTTTGAAAAGCGCCGGTCGTTCATACCCTGCTGCTGGTCAGGAGGTTAAAGTAAGCAATGAAACGCTCCAGCGGCTGCAGTACAGTACAGCAGCCACTACAAAACAAAAAAAAGAGGGTTCCCCAGACAGTGAGTCACTGCCATTAGTCTTCTTTGCAGTGATGACCCTGCTTAAAAACACCACAGGGATGAATTTCAATAATTTAATATTATTCACACCATTTTCTTGAACACAAAAAACATTTAGGACACTCACACTAGGGAGATGAATCCTCCAGCCTTATGACAATCCATGTTTTGCCTTTATTTCACAGCATATTACCAGGTCAGGCGGGGGTTTTGTACTTGGTAAAGAGGTGGGAACAGGAAGGGATAATTCTGACCCCATTCTGACAGCTCACCATCTTGTCACAGACGCCGGAGCGACATCAGAGGAACCAATTTCCTGCTGCAAGTAGTCTGTGTGAAGGCAGCGGCAAACATATTGTCTAAGCCAGGAGAGGGAGATTTTAAGGTTGTGTGAAGCTGTAATGAATGCTGAGAAAATAACATATTTAGTGTTATAGTATACATAGCTGTATCCTAATTTTAAAGCTGCTATGATCAATATTTTTAGTTGAACCTTGGATCTACTGGGACAAAACAAGAAAGAAATATCATCCAGTTGTTGCAGTTATGTTTAAATTATCTTTCAGTTTGTTATGTTGGTTTTACAGCCCGTTACTTTACCCTTTCGGCCACTCACGTCTGCTTTTTTGTCAAAAAAAAAAAAAAGTCAATTAATATAAAAGATTCATTTTTATAAGATGTTTCTATTATTTTGTCCACCCCATTTATATAAATGAAGGTGGGCTAATAATATGAGGGCTTTTTTCAATCAAATTCCATTTACTTGGTGGTCATAACTTCATTAAAACTAAGATTTTCATGCATTATTTTCACAACTTCACATTTCATTACAATTATGTTTCTTTGTTCTTCGTTCTGCATGTACTGCATGTAGGGTTTTTTAATGTACTGTCTCCATTGTACCTTATATATGATCCGTGCTGCATTGTCACTTTAGTGTGTAGGAAAGAATGTATGTACAATGCAGTCGTAAATTGCTGAGACACAGTTATTTCCCTCTATGCACTCAGAGGCAGCAGATGCCCCTGCACAGCTCCGAACGCCATGTTAGAACAGAAGGAAGTGCATTTCAAGAACCAGAACGCTTTGCAGAGGCAGCCGAGACTTTCTCTTTGTACTTAAAGGCCTCAGTGTACTGCACCATGCCTTATACTTAAATCCCAAACAGCTGAAGTACTATTCTGAGGGAAAAACACACTGGATCACGCTGAGATTGCAGGTCAATCTTCTCAATGAAATAGGATTGGTAGGTACATGTACACAGCACATTTGCACTGCAATATATTTAACCGGCTGTCAGAAATGTCTCTGCTCTGAGCCAGAAGCTCATAATTAGATCTGCAGCAGTGTAGGGAAATCTATATATGCTGTATAATCATATAAATGTTTACAGAATGATTATAGTTTAAAGCAAAAAAAATGTAATGTGTTTGAAGTGATATATTATTACTAAATCCATCAGTTTGATTGACTCACAAAGTTACATTTACCGTGTTCGGAGTCACGCTTCATATTCTACTATAGGGGAAATATTGGTCATGTTACATATGGCCGAATAACAGTACAGATGCCATCTGACTTTAGTAAATATTATGTGTTCATGTTACATGGTTGGTCGATAACATGTTCACTGAAACAAGTCTCAACACCTCATCAATGCAAAATTATATTCTGTTTTCTTTGCTTTAGTTTCAATAGAAAAGCCTGACATTTTGGGAAACAGTTGATAAGAATTAGATGTTGACATTGATACCACATCTGTACAGTGTCTGTACAGATAGATAGATAGATAGATAGATAGATAGATAGATAGATAGATAGATAGATAGATAGATAGATAGATAGATAGATATGAAGCTACATGCAGAAAACAGTTAGCTTAGCTTAGCATAAAGACTGGAAACGAGGAAACAACTAGCCTGGTTCTGTTCAATAGTGACAAAATCCACCTATCAGCGAGAGCTCAGTAATTAACACAGCGGCACACAGCTCAGCAAAACTTTCACAGATAGTTCCGCACCAACGCAGTTATCATGTTAATGCCCAGTGCCCATGTTGTGGAAGCACCAAATGTACTTGTGGTCATCTTTGCATAAAAATTTAAATCAGGTGTGGTCTGGTGCATTGTTGGTGCATTGCTATATTCGAAACAGCAGAAAGCGACCAACAAAAAACCTGGTTTAAAGTCAATGGTGCAGTATTTTCCTGCTATTTAAAGGGCGCATAAAGCAGATAGTAATGAGCCGATCAAGGCGAGATCAACGTGAAACAGTCCCATTTCTCTGCTTCACTGTCTTCTAATGGAAGTCTTAGAGCACAAGTGCAGGACTTATAAATAAAGACAAAAGACACTCATGAAGCCTAGTATAATTTGGTATCTAACACCTCTGGTCAGGTGTGTTTCCCTATCACGCATTTGCTTACATTTCAAATGCAATCAAATAGAGTTGCTGATGGGACAGAGGATTGGGAGGCAGCAGAGGCACAGGGGATGCTCGCTTCTACTATTTGCTGAATCTGCCATTTAATTAGAAATGCAGATGTATTTGTCTTTTAATGGGAATCGAATAGAACACAGTAATCGGTTTAATTCAAGTTACGCTCAAAACACACCTATGAATAATTAAATACAACCCCTGTGCCCTCTGCGCCCAGATTATGTGCAGTTTAACTTGCAAGACAGGAGTTGGACATGCCCAAAATACACTTGCACCGTGCACTTTAGACTGTGCACTAGAGATAGTTTAAATAGGACTGATTATATATAACCTACTATAAAACCATGAGGTGTCTTTTTTACTCTCTGGTTTGGTAAGTTTTAATGTGTTAACAAGTGAGCATAAAAGGTGCTGGTAGGTGGAATTTTGAGCCAGGAGCTGCAGCAAAGCAAAGCTAACCTACTGCTGGCTGTAGCTTCATATTTAGTGCATAGACATTAGAGTCAACTATTCCTTTAAATCTGAAAAGGAATTTTTGCACCTTTAATTCTCATTTTATCTGCATGCCACCACTTTCACATGCAGTTTAAAATGTCATGTAGTCCTCCTGTCTTTTATGGACATTGTTTAGCGTGTTTAGCGTTTAGTGTGTATTGTGAAACTCTTGTTGTAAACTTTGTATCTTCTGCAGTGTCAACAAGATAAAGTCCTGTGGCTTTAATGTACTTGGCAACTAAAAAGATCTTGATCCTGACTCATCCCAGGATGCATCAAAATGCTTATTAAGTTTTAAATTGAATCTGTTACAGATAAAACACAGCAGGGGTTACTATATCAAAAGACATCTTACCAGTGTACTCTGGATCCACATGAGGAGGGTAGAAGCGGAAGTTGATGAAGAAGGGGATAGGCACTCCAAACTTGAACCACTCCACCACATAGGGGGGCTGCTGGCCGTCCAGGGGAGGGGACACGTCACACCCCAGGATCACGCTCTCTCCGGCGCGCGCCGTCACAAACCGGGGCTCCTCTCTCACTCCGTGGGCACCTGAGAGGAAGAAGAGGCAGCGGCTTTTAGCACAAACAAGGAATTTTAATGTTTATCTCATCGGTGGTGGAGTCTGACATGAAGGAGAACAAGGTGCAGGCATATTCTTCTGCACAGAATTCCTGCAGACAAAGCAGAAAAATCTCATTGCACCCAAGTCATCCAAGACTAATTTACAAGCAATAATTGGGTGGCAATTAAAAGTGATCGACTAGACTACCGCACAATGTATGTGCATTTTACTTCGGATACATTGAAAACTCATGACTTACTGTACATCTGAATGGTCACCATGCACATGGGTAAACCCTATCATCATCTGTCACCTGCGTCTGTTGGTGAGTGCCATACTGTACTATAAATGAGCTGCCAAGGGGTTCCATTGATCATAGCTGGCTGCTGCTCAGATAAGCTTTACTATGAGCACCACCAGGCCTGGCGTTTAGCCACGAATGTCCAGGCACGCTGCCGAGCGTTGACCTATCAGATGACTGAAAGGTCGGCATACCTGCCTCAGCAGAACGCTCACTCTGGGAATGGATTTTCTCCAGCTGCCACCCCCGCTTTCATTGAACCGGCTGTATCTCCACCGTCAGAGCAAGCATGACTACCCGCCCTCGCCCAGGGGGAAAATCGCTTCAGGGATCAGGAGACATGCTGACGTATCACTCCAGAGAAACACCAGCTGAATAACTTAACGCTTTCATTGGCAGCATCATTTGCATTAGCAGGGCTAATTTCTTACATGAAGAGCAAATACGTTGGGACCTGGAGGTATTATGGGCTCAAGCAGCGCTGGTGTAACTATCTGTAATAACGTTTCCCTGCTTCATGTCCCACTGTCGTCACTGTTGTATGAAATGGAAAATGTTTTATTATCCGGGCCTTTTCAGCTGTGCACACTGCAATTAAAACACAAATATTTTCACCCAGTTCTTCTGTCTGAAAAATAAAGCTTTAACTCCACCCCTACAGGCCATATGCATCACTTAGTGATTGTGTTTACCAGTTTAATCTGCATTATCCTGTGATAGAGTTAATCCACTTTATTCCTTTCAGCCAGCACAGATTCTGGACTGAAACAGAGCAGATTTAATCAAATTACACTTTTTAAAGTGGAGATGTGGTCTGCCAGTTACGGGCCCTCAGCCCTGGAATCTGCTTTGCTGTTGTGCTTCTCTGTTAAGAAGGGAAAAATAGCTATGCTATGCTACTCTGAGCTCTAATGAGTGACACAAACCTAATTAAAGGCATGTGCATGACTCAGTGAACCTCACGTGACCGTGCAGATCTCGGATAGACCAGCACAAGAATACAGAAAGCTGCACGAGCCTGAACAATAACCTAAAACAGAATTAATACCCAACAAATAAGCTGTAAATGTTACAAGTCAGAACTCTCATAGGGGAGCAGTCTGACAACAACAAGCCACAGAGGCTGTGCATCAATGAAAGAACAAAAGTTCAGGTACTAATTTGGAGCATCTAAATCATGACGGTAATGAAACAGCATTTTTCATTAAGATGAAACTGAGGGGGAGTAAGTGTTTGATGAGGCACAGTGTAGCGTGTCAACATGCATAGAGATTGCGGAGACTGAACGAGAGGGGAGTTGATTGTTGCAGAGAGCGTCTGTGGGCATGACGCTCTGCCCCGCAACCCGTACACAACATGACCTTTTAATGCGTTTCTGAGGAAACCTGTCCCATCCAGTTATAAGCGAAACAAAAATCAGAAATCTGCTAAACTAATCCTTTCAGGCTTGCCAAAAGCCTGAAATTCACACCTGAGCACGCTCCATTGCAGCCTCATTTATAACACCTTTAAAAACGATTATTATAACCCCCTTCAACACCCCATACAGGGCTTGGGCCGAAGCATATGCTACAAATTTTCTTGATAACTGCTCTTTAGACAACTTCACTATTTGAATTATACATCAGTGAATCCCAACATGGAATCCTTAAAGCAGCTTCAAGGAGTTTTTAACTGGTTATGAAACAGTCTTAGTTAAATACTCGTGCCTCTATATGACCTAAATAAACATACGAGACCATAAAACAACAGATGTCTATATACTTATTATAATGCCTTTCACCAGGTCAGATTCCTAGAGAAATCAGAAGAAATAATTTACAGCAAAGTTTCACAGTGAATAGTATGTAATCCAGTTAAATGAAGCAGGAGGATATTTTTCTAGAGATAATTTTCTTTTTGATGTTACATTTTGTGCTTTGGCTACTACTGGGGCAGGATCAGCAAAGAAAAAAAAAAGGAAGAATTGACCGAAGAACAAAAAAAAGCTAAAAGAGGCGAGTCAACTTTGGTTTCTCGGAAGGCTTCAAACAGTCCATTCAGCAAAAAATGTTGGCATGGCATTGTACATTTTAGCAAACAACAGATACTCTAATCTGCTACATTTCTTATTGTCTGGTGATGAAGCTGTTAAAAGCAGTTTGATCAGTCAACTAGGAGACAAGTGTCCGCACACCATTGTTGGACACTTTGTACAGAAGTTTTGTGTGAAGTGTTTTTGTGTCCCGTTGTTTGGAGCTATGGCTGGAATATGTGTTTTATAAGCTTAACCCTGTTATTTCTGTTATTTTTAACCTTAACCAAGTGGTTTTGGTGTCCAACGTAATCAAAGTATTGTGGTGAAAAGTGGCGAAAACAACCATCATCAAATTTAAAAAATGTTGTGGTTATCATGTAATGTCATGCAGCCATTCAGAGAAGGTCCTATTCAAAATATTCAAATTTAAGAGATTTGTAAAATGCAAAACTTTATTGTTGCAACTGTTTTTTTCAAAACGGATCCTGATTTGATCTGCTTTCTACTAGACAGGTATGTAATATATCTATTTTATTTATAAACTGCATTAGAAGATGTGGTTTTACACCAACACAAAGAAAGAAAGAACACATTTCATAAATTAAATAAAAATAGTATTTAAAATAATTCAAGTCTTTCTTTCACTCACTTCCAGAGCAAATGCAGGTGCAGACAGATTGAGATATCACTACCACTTTTGTCCACAGGTGGCGCCAAAATTCAACACGGTGTGAGACAGCTGTTGTAGATTTTCAGGAAACACACCTGACCAGAGGTGCTCTAGAGATTTTATGAGTGTCTTTTGTCTTTATTTATGAGTCCTGCACTTGTTCTCTATGGCTTCCGTTAGAAAGCAGAGATCAGGCTGCCATCCATAATGTAACACACTGGATATATTGTTTGGTTTGAGTAAGTAGAGTCACTTGACATGAAGCAGGCTCAAACCATGTGGCACAACCGTGCATGCTGCTGAAATCCATTGTTTTCTCTGCAGACGCTTCGGGTTGCAGAAGTGTAGCGGCTCGGGTTTCTGGCTGGCATTATTTTTGGATGCTTGTGGTGGTGTGGGAGCGCGTCTTGGACAGAGAGCAGACTTTAAAGACTTGAGATAATATATTGGAGGTGCTAATAATTCTCCAATTCCTTTATGAGATCCTCATGAGGGGACAATCAGCAGAGCTTTGGTCACCGCTTTTGCCTTTTTCATTTGCTTAATGGAAACACGGTGACCCTGTCGGGTTTATGGGGGCTTATTCAGGGGAAAATATTTATGCTCTCAACAACACATAAACGTGATACAAGCGTCCGAGCTTAAGATCTTCAGAATAAACAGCACTGTAGATATAATGGGATCAATACAGTTAAGAGATGATGGCAATTCATGATTGCTTTGGCACTGTAAATGTCAACTGGAGCTGAAGCCCTCCAGATACACAGAGGTAGAAATCTGTTGAGTAAGATCTGCATAAATCAGACAGCTAATAAATCCAGGAGACCAATATGTTTTATGTATCTATACTGGGCACATAGTGGATTTACTGCCATTATCATGAATTCCTAAAGGCTATCAATTCAGTCAGCTGTCAGATAAATCCTCTATACAACAGGCAGTTCATGTACAAAAGCAAAATAAAGTCCTCATTGTTTCATAGGTTAACCGTGCGAGGGCACAGTGAGTCTGATTATTAAGTGATTATTTTCTATTTAATTGTTGGGTCTATCAAATGTCAGAAAATTGTGAAAAACACAGCCAATAGTCCAAATCCCGCAAATTTAAAATACACTTAAGACTTTTTGCCTCTAAAGTTCTCAGCTTGTATCATTTTCATTCGCTTTAAGAAGTAAAATGATCAGATATCTCACAAAAAAGCAAAGAAAGCACAAAATTCTAATTAGCGTAATAGACCTTTTTATTCATATCTATTCCATTGAGCATTTTATGAACCCCCTAATGTGAATTAAGGGGCTTCAATTATTTCCTTTTTTTGTTATTATGTCTTGTATGTAACTATGTCCTCTAATGGGTCTACAGGATACCATCAATTAATAAAGGCAGAGTGCAGCGTATACATTTCCAAAAAGAGAAAGTCCAAAAATAAAGAAGCAACTTCAGCATCTTTTACAATAAAATCTCCAGATCAAACATGTACTATAGAGTACTGAAGAAATCAGAATAAATGGTAATGAAATAATCCCTCCTTCCCTCTTTTCCTGTTTTTTGATACAAACTTAAACACATAAAAAAATTAAACAGCCTTTCCAATTTTTCATCAACTGCACTTCAGGGTTTGTCGTGCCATTTCATGGGAAATAAAGTCTCTCATATCATCATAATTTCTACAACACAAAGGAAATGGGACTCACTTTCTATTTCACATAAATCACACAGACCAACATTAGTGGTCTGAGGAAGAATGCCAGCTCTCAAATATGCAACTACAAATCTTTGGCTTCTAAAACATTGCAGATTCAGGGAAAATCTTTTGTTTGATATGCATTGGCCTATATATATATATATATATATTCAAACATCAATAAAACCTTAAGAAAGTTACCATTACAACCAAATCATTCCTTTAGATATAAAACATATCCACCTCCTCAAATAATGAGTAAAGCTCTTTTGCCCACAGAGAAGAATGTGTTTTCTTCACATAAACACCTTCTTTTTTTATTTCATCCTGTATTTGATTAGATGGATAATTTCCCATTTGAAGGACACAAATCCAACATCATAAGTCACAACCCATGAGAAAAACCCACGTATTTATATGCACTAACAATATCTAAAGCGTCACTGCTCAGAAACATGACATACTGTATAAATGCATGGATTGTATTTTAATTATCCATGCCCATTTCATTGTGAGTGCTGTTACGTAAAGTTAGCGATTTCAACTGACAACTCATGCTGCATTTTTCTGTGCAGCCCTCAATAATATGCTGATAAGCTAAATTGGCACCCTGAAGTGATAAAGCACAAACTAATTCCTGTGTACTTTTTACCATACCTTTCTTTCTGAAATGCATTATTTCCATTTTTCTGTTACACCACAAACTAACCACATTTAACATATGCTGTATTGAAGGTAAGACTCAACCAGTAAAATTATATAAGGCATAATGCCTTTATCTAAGTTATTTAGAGATATGGCAAAAAATGAGCTGGAGAAGAGATATCGACTTCTTTTATTCAACTACTGCAACTGCAACTTGCTGCAAATTGCTTTATAAAATCTAACATCCACCCCCGCTTCCATAAATTTAAAGGCAAGCAAATCTCCATTAATCCAGCCAAAAGCCAAAAGTCAACAAAACATGTGAAAGTGGATTTGCCTTTGTCGATTCAAGTTCTAATAATAGATCAATACAGGCTTGTTTCTTCCTAAATCTGTTCGGCTCATCACAAGATACTGTATCAGTTCGAAACAACTTCAGGATATTAGTTAGATTTAATTTGTGTCTCAATCCCGCAGGTTTTGAATCACTGAAAAAATCATTTCAAAGGAGGTTGGAATAATAAAGAATATTCAGTGTTTTAGCTCAAAAATTACTTAACCCTCCTGTTATGTTCATTTTTTTCATAAACAGCAATAACCTGAGGCATTTTTAATTACCTAAAGGTCCAGAAACTAAAAAAAAACAATAAACATTGTGTATATTTAATAAATAACACCATTACTAACAATTTCAATCGATATTTAGTGCAATGGTCTTCCTTACCTCACAAAGATCATGGTTCAATGAGGAGAATTCGCTCTTTTTTCATAAAAAAATGCAAGTTAAAAAATGTTTAATGTACGTTGGAAAGACCTACATATAAAATACAATGGTTTTATATGAGATTGTTTTTTTTCTTTTTCTTTTACTTTTTTTGATTATAATTTTTTTATATTTAAACTTTGAAATGGGTCAATTTGACCCAATTATTTGCTGTCGATCAACTGTATTGATTACTGCAGAAATCATTACAGCTCTAGTGAAGATTTGATTTTCTAACAATCACTTTGTCAGTAATCATGTGTATTTACAGAACACTTATCAAGATGTGTTTTGCTTTATGAGATAAATAGCAGATATTTACAAAGCATAAAACAAGAACAAAACACAGAGTTGAGAGAAGCAGCCAAAGATGATTCACACAATGTGATGTAACAACATCATAAACCAATAAGAGACATCTGTTGAGGTCAATCAACAGCTGCGCGCACCAGCACATGAGTCATCACAGCAGAACAGCCAAGGGGGCACGTGGGGTTAAAACCCGCAAGAGATTTTAACTCTGAGCCTTTTTCAAGTGGCAGTGGATTGAAAATGGCTCTCACACCACACTGTACTTTCAGTAATGATCACAGATTTGTACAGTAAATAGATTCTCAAGGCAATTTTGGGCAATAATCAGGCAGAGCAGAGCCTGCGAAATGTTTTGTCAGTAATAACGTCCAAAAACACACTCAACAGTATTGTGGAATAATATGAAAACTGAGGGAGTTCAATGAGAGACAATTTTAGACGAGCAGTGCTTGGATTTTCTGGTCTAGGGTGTTTTTTTATTTATTTATTTTTTTTTACAATATTTCAACCACTAAAATCTAATATTTACCTCATGCTAGGATTTGATTCAACGTACAAGCGAGGAAAACCATTGCTCACTGCAGTTAGATATTTTGTAAAGGATCAAGCTGTGTGTGTGCGCCTTCACAGGGATGAGGATGTGAGCGCTGCTTTATGCCGGACAGAGCTCCCGATGTGGAGGATGTAATGGAATATAGACTGGACGGAGGCTGGAGAGAGACTCTCAAGGACGTGCAGCCACTGGGCTGGATGGGCCACTGACAGGGCGGTAATTGAATGCCAGCCTGCATGTGCTGAAGGTCACATCAAAGAATGGCCTGTGTGTGTGTGTGTGTGTGTGTGTGTGTGTGTGTGTGTGTGTGTATAAGCCTGTGTGCAGTGATTGAAGAAGTATTGAGATCCTTTACTTAAGTAAAAGTATCAATACCACACAGTGAAAAAACTTCAGTACAAGAGTAAGTTCTGCAGGAAACGACTCCCTGTCAGCTTTTTACTATTAAATATTGTTTTTTAATTAATATTTCTGTTGCATTAATGTGTATGTTGCAATTCACTGCTGTAGCTGTTTAAGGTTGTGCTACTTTTAACTACTTTATACACTGTTGGGTAGTTTAATCTACAGCAATGCATTATATTCTATAAGATTATTAGTGGTAGGAAAAGCACTCACATCTTACACTTAAGTAAAAGTAAAAGTAGCAACACCACAGCATAGTTGTCTTGGACAGACAGATCTATCTTCACAGCCCTAGAGAAAGGTCTGGCTGCATCCATTCTCATTCTCCTATAATTCTCCTGCTTGGGCTTGTTTGTATTTCTTTAAACCAGTCACAATTGTCTTGAGCTAAGCTAAGGATGCAGTGGCCCTGCAAAATAGATAGCGGATAAACAGTCTAGATTCGGTGAGTACAGTACTAGTAAAAGTGCAAAATTGTTAGCATTAGAATAAACTTAAAGTGCATTCGGTAAAAGTACTCATTATGCAGACTGGCTATTTCACAATAAAATATATTATTAGCAGCCGCTGAGCATGTTGCTAGTATTGTTTTAACCTTGTGAATCTGTGTGTGTGTGTGTGTGTGTGTGTGTGTGTGTGTGTGTGTGTGTGTGCAACGTATCCTTCCCTACACAACGGATAATATGATATCTTACAAAATATGTCCATACTATTTAACGTGGTGAAATGTTTTTAAGGGTGTTGTTTAAAATACGTGACTGCTGCAGTTTTAAATACCTGGTTAATGCTGTGAAACATAATTACTTTAAGGCTAAGTTGAGGAAACAAAACTGCTTAGTTAACTCTACAGTTTGCGTTAAAAAAAATTCCATTTGTTACTAGATGACCCAGTAATGTGGGTATGTTAACTTACAAGTTAACTTGCATCGTAACTTAAAATGACAAAACTTTTGGTTTAACTTTTGGGGACTCCGTGTTTGTTGAACCATCCATCCACCCCAATCTTCTCCCTTCACGGGCTTTTTTGCTCTTTATACTACAACCTGTGACTTCTTCCTTTCCTTTAACCATGCACTGTAAATAAAACAGGCTGGTCTGTGTATATCATCCCAGAAAAATGTGATCCTGGAGACGTCTACTGTAGCAAGAACTACCAAATAAGTGGTTTTAAGTACTTTACCAGGAGTTTAATGTCTGTCACATCCATGCAGATGCAGTCACATCGTCAGAAAATTCAAATCTTTATCCATAATAACTCATGATAACTTATTTGTTATTTATATTTTCTATGTTGAATCTTAATGACATGACAAAAACTAGACCAAAAAATAAAATAAAAGTGGTTATTTAGGGCACGTGCACTGCAAAAAAAGAAAAGTTGGGTGAACTCAATATTTCAAGGCAACAAACTTCGATAAAATTTTAAGTTGGACAAATAAACTAAATATTTTAAGTTTTGTTTTTGAGTTTGCTCAACTCTGAATTGCAGATATTTAAACTTATAATTTTACATTGTAATAACTTTTAATCCTTACTTCTGCTAACTTCTGCAATGTGCTGAATTGGCACGATTGGAACGCCGCTATGAAATGTCAGCTAATGTTGCGACTAAAATTTTGAGTCAGCATTGATACGCTAATGGCTACTCTTGTAGCTGTAACAAGCAGCTCCGCTAGCATCAGTTAGCCGCTAGCTTTCGCTAATGACCGAAACACCGCTTTCCCGCATTTCACAACAAAGAAATAAGAGTTAGCAGAACTATTGTCCCTTGTTTTGAACCCCAACTTAAAGATATAAGTAACAACAACTCACCAACTTGTTTTTGAGCAGACAACTGGCTTTCCTTCGTTGTACTAACTTACATTATTGCCCTAAATGTCAATAATTTATATTTCCAAGTTTTACCTACTTAAATCACTGTTTTAGGCAAAAAATACAAGTTGGCTTTTATTGCAGTGTGTGTGTTTTTATAACTGAAAGAAAAAAGTCAGAAGAGAGAAGATAGACTAAAAATAGACAAAGAAAAAAGAAAACCTCTGGGCACAGTGCATGGCACCGCAGGGCTGCTGAGGCTCAGGCAGAGGTCAGCCGGGTTTGGCCTGCTGGTCACACAGTTATATACAGCTGATGTGCTCTGGACCCACAGCCAGACCCCTGGGAAAGTCCTGAATCCTAAAACACACACACACAGCTCTGCAGGTTTACAGGAGGTGTTATTGTTGCTCTCATACAGTGAAGCTTTGGTAGATCTTTTCTCTCATATTCTGCTTTTATTAACTTGCTCACAATGATTTTATATTGCCGGTGAGCATCAAGAATCTGATCTCCAGCAAAAGGAGTTTGTTTTTACTGGTTGTCCTGTTATTCAGACTGGCAACAGGTCCAGGGTTAGGGTTCTCTCTTACATATAGTGGTGGGACGTTACTGATGACATTTACTCAGATGCTGTATTTAAATACAGTTTTGTAACACTTGGAGTTAACTTGAGAACTTCAATTTAATGTTATTTTATGCTACTACTCCACTACATTTTAGAGGAAACATTTGTATTTTTTACTCAACCACATTAATTTCCTAACTTCAGTTATTTTGGAGATTCAGATAAATAACACAGGTTAAGATAACAGTTTATTGAGCCTCAGAGGAAAATTTACAAGCTAACCAGCAAAGCTAATTAAAGTGATGAACACATGAATGATCAATAAATATAATCCAATGATATAACACAACCCGAACGTTGTCTAAAACGTAAATAAAACAATAATTTGCTAATTGTTTGTGACATATATTCAATTAAAAACCTGTACAAAGACACTACATTTTGATTTACGTTTTACACAGCATCCCAACTTTTATTTTAAATGGACTGGGTCATTCTGCATAAGAAGTTATTTTCCTTTTGGTACTTTAAGTGCTTTTTTTTAATGCTAGTTTTGAGTATTTCAACACTGCAGTATCGCTAAGTAAAAGATCATCTCTGCTTAGTTAAACATCTAGCTGGAAATGTGCACATAACTGTTAACTGTTATGTTTAATTAACTATTGCAAAATGAATGTTATTATTTTACTTTATACTGAACACATTTCACATTTAACCCTATAGATCAAAGGGTATTTTTCGGTCCACAGGGTTGCCTTCAGCGGACAAGACAATGACCTCAGTGTCTCCGCCTTTACTTTTGTGCTGAGGGGACAATCCAAGATGGATCTGGTCTCTTCATTATTTAGCTCTCTTTAATGGCAAAGTTCCCCCTTTTGGACAAGCAATGCTCAGTCAGGGATGCAATAGATGTGCTGACACCTGCTCGAACACACGGCGAGGAGAGATGTGTGAAACGGGCAGGGCTTGCCAGAGACACAAAGGGCGAACCAACATCGCCGGGCACTGTGCTGCCAGAGATGCACGTTACAGCATCGTTGGCAGCAGCTGTAAGTCACAGAAATCTGCTGTCCTGCCATGATTCAGTCATTTATTACAGAGTTATTAATACTTTAGCCAAGGTGTTTTAAATTAATTACACAAAGAGGAATGTTGCTGCTTACAGTGCTTATTAGTGCTTTTCATGTCTAGTTACAGCTGTTTATGAGATTGCATTTATTCAGCATTAATAAATCTAACATGGTCTCACAGGAATCCGTGAAATAGCCACGGATTTTCTTAACTCAAAATCCGTGGAATAGCCACGGAATCGCTCAAATTTCCGTGAAACTGACACGGATTTAGCTACAACGCAAGTTAATGACAGTCATATCCCGTGGCTATTCCAACATACAAAGTGATTATGTACATTCGCTGAGTGAATATTTAGAAAATAAAACGTATATTTCTCGCTAGAAATGTGATCAAAATCCATTTTTATGCAGAAACAAAGTCAAAATATTGATTTTTTTCAATAAAAATGAGAGAACTGTCTGCCATGTTTTTTGTTCTGACCGCCGGGACCTTGAAAGTCACGTGACTTGGAACAAACCAATAGCCAAGGGATATGACTGTCATTAACTTGCATTGTAGCGAAATCCGTGTCAGTTTCACGGAAATATGAGTGATTCCGTGGCTATTCCACGGATTTTGAGTCAAGCGAATCCGTGGCTATTTCACGGATTCCTGTGAGACCAGGTTCAATAAATCATATATAACAGAGTGTGTGTGAAAGATTCAAAGCAACGTTGACTTTCTATATTGTATGTGAGCTGCTCCACATATATTCCAGTCAACGTATCCACTTCCATATAATTCTCATTCTCTCGCTCGCTCGCTCTCTCTCTCTCACGCTCACTTCCTCTTTCTGTGACTCTCACACAAACACTCGAGCTGCAGTTCAGAGCCACATGAGTGTGCTCAGTGTGGATTCAACACTTATCTCTAGAAATAAGTGCTGCTTGGGCAGATGCATGGATGTGTTTCCCCCAAAATAGAGGAAAGGCATGACATATTCAGGAGTGAAACGTTCCTTTCAGACACATTAAATGTGTTCTGATTGAAGATGGAGCCGGTCTAGCAAACGTGATGGTGTTTTTATGAAGGACAAAACTAGTATGAACATTATGAATACTGCAATGAATCAGTATATTCTGACTTGGAGTTTTTCTGCTGTTATTTTTTGCAACATGAGGAATCTTTGTCACTGCTCATGATGTTAAATTTACCTTAAAAACAAGTTTATTATATCTGGTTTATTTCAAACATTTTCACTACCATTTGCATAATTTCCTTTTGTCCTTTAAGCAATGTTTTGCTACTTTTGAACATAACACTATTAAGTGGGCGTTTATCTATAGGCTTATCATCCCGTAAGTATGGGCTCTACCTTATAATAGATTGTTATTGCGTTACCATGGATTCCACTGCATTACTGAACAAGACCCGCCCTGTCTTTGTCTTTGTGGCTTAACGTTAATGTAAAAAAGAGTATGGAGGCTACATTTCATAACTAGCTGGTTAGCTCTAGTTGGAAGTCATGGGGCCATCAAACCTGGGGCTGTGGGTTAGACTCCAAGCTGTGCAGAAGACAAACATGTTTTATTCAGTTTAGTGTAGATTGGTGGGAAAATAGTAAAGGTTGTTGATCTGTTGGTTAGTGAACACAACGAAAGTCTAACGGGTTAGGGCTCACTTATAATTATGTGAGGTCTCATGTAGATTTAATGGCGTGGTTAAGTGTAATATTCGGTTAATTAACAACTTCTTACGAACGCTACAGTTGCATTTTACAAGCTTCTTCCAAAGGTGACAAGGTGACCCATTGCAAAGACACGACAGTGTGTGATACAGGACGTAAGGCACGGCCCTGACCAATCCGAGCATCGCAGGGCGGGACTTCTTCTGAAATGCAGTGGGATCCATAATGACATGTTGATATCAGTCCATTCAATGGCCACACGCTGTTTTGTTACCTTTGACTTTCAGTTAGGTTAGGGCTAAAACGTTCCTAGTTATGCATTATAAAAAATAGTTTAAGTAGTAAAATAAATGCATGTAAATGCTGAAAGTTAAGTAGTGATGAGGATGACATTAATACCAGGTGACATAGTAACATTGATTATGTAAAAAAATGCGGTAAAGTTAAGCAATGTTCCTTCAAATAACATCATTTACTCTCCTGGGTGAAGTACTTTTGGTGCTTTCTGTACATATTCTCATGCTTTAACTTTTGTACTTTTACTTAAAACAGAATATTTTTATACAGAAGTAGAAGATCCAAATACTTCTTCCACCACTGAGTAGAAGATAGCATGTGCACTGCAGTTTGTACAAATAAACATCCCAACCAACCTCCTCCATATGACTTTTTATGGCAGAATAACAATATGGGGCATTCCCTGTGGCACACCTGGTAGAGCACATACCACAGAGACCCAGTCCTCGTCAGCGGGTGGCCTGGGTTCAAATCCGGCTCGGAGCCCTTTTCCCCTATGTCTTTCCCTCTGTCTCCCCCTTTCACTCTCAATATCTCTACTGTCAATAAAGCTACAAAATGCCCAAAACAAATCTTTTAAAAAAAGAATAACAATTTGACACCACCTTAATTCATTATTTGCAAACAGGACAAACGTCAGGGAAATGGAAATATATGTGCAGTTTGCATTATTTAAACAAACAACCAATGCTTTCATTTTTTCCTTAGATGTCTGAGTCCTTCTGGACGTGCAAGAGAAATCAAAGTTCATCATCCAAATACAAGTGGGAATACACTCTGTGGAGCAGGTACTATATATAATGTGGGGAATTTAAACCAAATTGGCACTGAAAATATCATTTTATTTTCAATATTTCCCACATATTTTCTCTTTTTTCCCTACCTGAATGGCAGCAGGATAAAAGTGTAATTATGTGAGAAAAATTGGCTTGACTCATACCAACTGGACTTTCTATCACTCTGTGGGGAAAAATAAATACTAAAATAGAAGTAAAATTATCAATGTGAGTCCCAGACACAGTGATAGGCCCAGACCTGTGCATAACTCATGCAATTGCTGGTTTTGTATTACTGTACTTAAACTTCAAAAGAAAACTTTATAGTCTGAATCCTGACCTCAGTAAATTGCACTACATAACCTGAATTACATTATGCCAAACTATTGACTATTGTTTTTTTCTCTTAGTTTAAATAATTGGAATCCCCTCTGTAGTCATTAAGTTCATTTAGCGGTTGACTGCCTGATTAATCGCAGATCTATATTTATTTATTTTTCCAGCTGCATGATAAGACAGACAGACTTTACTGTGCAAATCATGTAACTGGACCCGCATCAGTGTAACATCAACACAGTGTCATATTCTACTTCTATCATCATAAGCAGCACTACACGCTCTCAGAGAGATGATGATGATGTAGCGGCTGGTAGAGCGAGTCCATCCAACCAGAACCACATGATCTGAAAAAAACTGGCTTTCCCAGAATGCTGCAGGCTTTGTTTGCAAGGAGACTCCGCTGGGACTGGACTGGCGGAGGGAGGAGGAGAGGGGGAGGGGGCACCACCAGAAAGAGCTGGCACATGCCCAGTACTGAGAGTCTGCCATCCACAGCTTGAGCGCAGGCCCTTTCCTGAGCTCATTACTGAGCTTTACTCTTATGATTGTGAGCGAGAAAGTACAGCAGTGAAAAAATATGATGGCGACCTGGTTGGACCAAATCAGGAGATTGTCATTTCAGAACAGCTTGGCAGGCATGTTAAAGCATCAGTCAAGCACATATGTTAGCTACACATACTAATACTGAACAGGTGACACAGGGACAAAACAATGCTGCTAAAAATGAAGATGAACTGTGTTACTTTTGGACAGACACAGGCTTGCTGTTTCCTCACTAAGCTAAGCTACTAGTTTAGCATACAGACATGATCCATGGATGTGTACTACATCTATAGAAACACATAGTAATGTCAGCACAGCACAAAAGAACACCGCAGTATATGACTTTTGCTGATCCCTGGTTTTATAAATTTAGCATTAAATTTGAATGATAATCTTAAAAAAACAAGATTTGTGTAAAGGTTTTCAGGTTCGCTGATTCGAAGCCCAAGATTAAACACAACTGGAGTAAAAAGTTTGGTCTCAATGCAGGCTTTATTTAGGTCACAGGTAAAGTTATGCAGCGCTGGACTCTGACATAGCTCTCGCAGGATCTCAGTCCCGATTTCTGTAATAATTCACAATTCATCTTTTTGGGCTGCGCCTGCCTTGTACTGAATGGACGGTCACGCAACTGAGTTCTATTGGCCAGTGACCAAAGACGTGGACAGGCCAACAGCTGTCCAAGTCTTGTTAGATTGTTGTGATGTACAGTGGCGCTCATTTAACAAACAAACGTATAAACGAGTGCAAGTCTGAGCGTATATGTCGTCTTACGACAGGGTTCACGTGGGATTCATCAAACGTTCGTATCTCTCCAATCACATCGCAAGAATGATCGGGCGTTTATAAAGGTGTGGGCTGGAAACGAGCGTTATTTAAATATTATGCTCCACTATAGACTGGCTTCAGAGGCCTCACCCTGAAAGTTTATGACATTGAAGGATGCAATACGGCCAAAAAGAGGATTTTTTTTAAAATCCTTTTCTTATTTTTTAAGTCACCTTTATTAGCAATGTGCACCATTACAAATAACAACACAGGAGCGAAATAGACACATAACCACCTCAAGCTAGAGTTAGAATAATACTTCATCCTTTAAGTTTTTTCCCTGTATTCATTATCAGAATTGATCGCTTTTAAACAGAACTGACCCTGAACCCCGTGGCACCGTATCATTTAGTGCCCATCACCAACCAGACTGCAAACACTCCTCCAACACTGCCAGGACCTACAAGAGCTCTTATAGAGGTCAAGAGGGCTTCGATTCTTATAGATTTTGAGGGCCAAATAACTTGACATGAACTGAGAAATGTCAACATCTATTAAAAAGAAAACATGACTGTTTGTCACAAAGAGTGGCAACTTCACAAACATGAACTGTTCTCTTCTAAAATGTCAGTTTTATGAGATTCATATTACCATTTTTAACAAATAAAGAAAAGCAGTCACAACACAGAACATCACTAAATAGCACAGAGGCGGATATCATTAAAACTTTTGAAAACACTTGAGATGCTAGACAAATTAAAACGCTGCTGTCAAAACACTTCTTCAACCATCTCGTGGAAAAGCAGCCTCACACAATGTCCCAGACATCCAGACAAAAAGTGAAGACAGCCCAGTTTATCTGAACCACAATCTGAAGCTGGACTCCAGAGACAGTAGGAGGGCTTTCAGACGCCGCCTCAGCGCTACTGGGAGGCCTCAGATATGTGTGGCAGTTCTGACACCTTCACAAATGCTGTCTGCTGCTATATATCTCTGTCTTTGAAGAAGCGTGCCTTCAGAAGAAACCCTGCGACAAGAACAAGTGTGCCAAGCCACGGTTCACAAGGGAGTGCCTGTGAAACATCAAGGAGCGGGCTCACGAGAAGGGAATTACAGATGAATACCATCTGGCCAAAAGCCAGTCCAACAAACGCTTAAAACACACCAAGTCCCAGCACAGGACCTGAGAGGAGAGTCGGTCTGCCATCAGTGACTCAGGCTGAAAATAGTCCTTCAAATATACCACTCCCCGACACTTGCCAATGACACTTAATTACTTCTACATTGCCATCAGCGTCCCTCTTGCATCACCTTGATTGGTTGCCAAGTCATCGTTGACTTTGTTGAACTAACCTCAGGTCTCCCTGACCATATGCTGCCTCCCCAATGGACACTTGGCACAAAGAAACTTCTTTGACCGTCCATTTGTGGTGACTGATTGCTCATACCTGAGCTATTCTGTGGAGAACTGACTGATGTGGCTAACTGGTTGTTAAAAGATTCCCGCCATATGAGGTAAACATCAACTTAATTTATCTAAATATATTTTCTGGAGGAGTTTTTTAATCTCCGCCAGGCACAAGCCTGAAAGAGGATCATGCATTTGGTTGCATGTGTGAGTGCCTGAATCTGTCTGTATGTCCGCAGCTAATCTCTCCTATCACTGAACCAATCCTTAAATTTGGTTTGCACATAATGACTCATGTATGCTCATCTCCTGTTTTTCATTTTGGCGCTCTGCGAGTTTGACTGCAGGATCATATTTGTGTTTATTTGTGTTACTCGTCGCCGGAACTGCTTTCCGTCATCAACCCTTAACGAAATAACTACAATTGTTGCTTTGTACCTGTTGTGGAAGACCCAGATACATCGTAAAAACAAACAGCGTCATGTCTGGATTAATTATATCTTCTGATGCACAGAGCTTGGTGAATTTCATCACCTTCTCCAGGAACTGTGTCTGGATGACTGCCAGTACAGGCAGGAATACATCGGTATGTACCTAAAATAAACAAGTCCCTGTGACTTAATTGCAATAAATGGATCACAACTATAATGAAATAAGTACAACATGATGCAGATTTGTAAAGCGTCTGAATTCAAGCTGTATCAGGTCAGTCTGCAAGACGACAAGCAGACAACTTATAAAATGCTGTTTTTTGAATGGAATTCCGTAGGATCGGGGCTATGCTAACTGCCACTAAATTTGGATCCCAAATAAACTGATTTTGCAAAACACAGACATCAAAAGGATGCTGAAATATCTACAACATGTTACAAATATGTAAAAAGTCTGAATTCATACTCTGTCAGGTCTGACTGCAGGGCGACAAACAACGAACTTTTAAAATGCTAGTTTTCTGAATGGAGTTCAGTTAGTCAAAGCTACGCTATGCAGAAGATTCTCAACACCTGGCGGAGATCCGCACTCTACTGAGTGCACTTTTCGAGTTATATTTATGTTTTATTATTATTTAATTAATTGTTATTTCATAAAGTTCTGGGCTGCACTTTTCAAAGTTTGTGAAGCTGGATTAATTGTTTAATTGAATTAATATTCACTTTACAAAGTTGCAACCGATTTGCATTCTTTAAAGTCTATTTCATTATTTAATTAAACAGCTAATCCACAGGCTAATACAACAGCTCACTGCAAAGCTCAACACTTCCAACGCTCGCCAAGAATAAGAAGACTGCCAAATTCATGAGATTGTCAACAAGGTGCAGGCGAGTTTATTGGGTGCAGGGAACAAGACTGTTTACCACACGTTTGGACTGAAAACAGCCCTGTACTTAAAAAATGCAACGAGGTAGGAGTGAGACGAGGCCGGTTTAACTGATACTAGATCCATGAGTTTGAAGGCTTATCGGGCGCCAAAACATTGCACAGTGGTTTACAGTATGTGCTAGGGTCTTACATCCCTTAAAAATGTTTTACAGTACAAAGTAATTCTCCAGGAATGTGTGCCTGCCTGTATTTGATTACCCAATGCAGCACCGAACATTGTGTTGTCGTAAAGGTCGTGCTAGGTTACATTTCTTTGCCAGACTACCTTGCGTTTTAGTGGATGAGCCTCTGCATCGACACCCACACTGTGCCAGAGTAGTGGATTTATTTAACACATTAAGGAATTTCCTGTTATTACGCAGTGCTGTTGTGAGTCTGACCACGGCTGGACAACTCTCAGCAATCACAAGAATAAGTGGTGTTTCATTCTGTTGCAATTCAGCATTTTGGTGTTGAATAGAACAGCAGCAAAACAATAAAAAAAGCCAGAAGGTTTGTGTTTTACAGTTATACTTCTCATGTGCATCTGGCGATACATGAGAAGTACATAGATATTTATAGATATTTTTACACTTGTCTGTTTTCTTCTGTTTTTTTTGTGTGTTGGGCTCCGAATGCTGCCAAAACACGGGTGACCTACACTCACTACTGTGCCTGAACGCATCACACAGAGAACAGAAGCTGCTGCTGCTCACACTACGCCTCCCGTATAGACACGGTGTAGCACAATTTCCAAGCTAATCATCATGTAAACCTCTAAGCATATCTTACTTTCCATATGACATGCATAGCACAGCTTCACATCGGTTTTCTTTATCAGGCAGATTTGTCGATGAGGGGCACAGTCCACACAGACGACATCCTGTCTCTTAAAATCTTGACACTCTGCGCTTTTATGTCTGGATTCTGTTCGCTCATTTCACCTTCCACTTTCAACAGCATCCTGCCAGCCACGAATAATCCCAGCTAAACTTGACCCATTTAGGCTTTCAGTTTCCCTTTAAGATGAAAACATTTCATGCATCTGGGACTTTGCTTGTCAGACAGCCTCTCTATGAACACACAACTCAGTATAGGGCTCAATGTTTTAAATGGCATTTTTTTTTCGCCAGATGGAAATGTATTTAATTTTTAATAACAGAAAAGAGAGGTAAAGGAAGCAAATTGCTGTTGTATGACCAAAACACGACCCGCGTCAGATCATAAAGTGCTACAATTAAGTCTTACTTTGAAATGAGAACTGATTTCCAGTGAAGTGTCTACTCGTCTCACCATTCAGAACATCTTACAATATCTGGCTGCAACACAACATCCTGCTGGTCTTGTATCCTGTGTGTCACTATAAAGTTTTACTGTTTCAGCAGGACTGTATTATATAAGGGAAATATGTCATTACGATATTAATCTTTACAAAATAGTAAGTCCACGCAAATTAAAAACACCTATTCTTCTCCTACTAGAAATTTATATCCAGGAATAGTATGATCTGATGGTGTTCAGCCTTTTAAGTTGAAATTATATTAATTAATTAATTAATTAATTAATTAATTAAGACTTTCTTAGCAGTAAAACTGTAATTTTGCAGCCTTTATCCACATTTTAGTTTGGAATTATATGTAAATTTAATTAAAACAAATCTTGTATTTGTTGTACAATGTACATTGTTTTAGGAAATGTAGTGTTTATTAAAAGGGAAAATAAAACATTTCTTGCTGCAGACTCATTGGCCCTTTGTTCATCCTTAATACTGAGCAAAGTGCACATATAACAAAATACCATTCAAGAGAAAGGAGCCAAGCCTCAGCTCTACTGATTCGGATCGGATCTGTCAGCCATCTGTTTTCATTTATGTTCATTGGTACCTTGAAATCTGACCAGTATCTCTCGTGCATGAGGCAGTGGAACATTAATGAAATCATGATATTCGAGCTTTAGGTCTGACAAATTAAAAAGAAAAACCATCATACTTTCTTTAACAAATATTTTATAATTGGTAGCATTAGGGTCTCGTTTGGACCACCATTTTGTTAGCATGACATCCTTTCCAGCAGCATGGTTCATACTGGCTCTCAGTGGAGAGGGCATGTGCTAAATACGAGTTTAAACATGGCAGCTAATTTAATCACCAAATGAATAGTTTGACATCTTGAAAAATCTCATAATTCACTCTCTCACTGACAGTTAGATGACAACAGCAGCAGGTTAGTTTAGCTTAGCACAGCGAAAAAACTCAAATTTATTGACTTCCTAGAATCTCTGCTGGTTGTGGCATTCGAGGACAACACGGAGAGTGAAAAGTTATTCACGTATTTATTCACATGTATTTCATTGCAGAGAGCATTTAACAACACGTCGATAGCTGTTTCCAGAATTTATGTGACAATGAAAAAAAGAGCAAAGGAATCAGGTGAGCTATGATACATGACCAGGAAGTCACCAATTATTCCAGTGCCACATGAATGCAGCACAAATGCCAAATCTTGTATCTGAAATTTGTGTAACTATTCCATGATACGAATCAGCTCCAATTTAATGAGTTCTTTCTATCTTCTCTATGAACTTTGGGCCAGTAGTTTTTCAGTATTTTTGCTGACAAACAGGACCAAAAACATAACCTCCAGGATGCTCTTTCAGCCTTTCATTCCCAACAGACTAGTATTCAAACACCACAGCCTGAGTTGCAGCTATTTGCAACTGGACACTGGATTTTCATTCCAGCTGCCCCCAGACTGCCGCGTTAGGAAAGCATACATCCTCCACCCTCGCCCCAAAACACTGGTGTTCCACAGGGATGTGTGTTGGGCCCTTTCCTATACGCCCTCTTCACCTATGACTGACTACATGTCCATGCAACAAACACCATCATCAAGTATAGAAACAACATGACAGTCATGGGCCTGATCTCTAACAGCGATGAGTCAGCATACAGGGAGTTTAAATACTTAGAACAATGAATAGATAGGAAACTTCTTCCATAGATTTTTGCTGTGGACCAAACACATCAGTGGGCTGAACGAAGATGATGATTGTCTGTGTGGCTGGCTTACGTTATCATCAGGACTAAACCCAAAATACTCCCAAACAGGGGCCATAGTGTTTGCAAATCCTGTAACGTTATCAGCTTCCTGTTCCACCAGTGGAGACTGACCTCTGGTGGCACGTGCTGTGCACTTCAATACATCACATCAATACAGCACCTCCGTATTAGTTTAATTGAAAGAGGAGCATCTTTTTTTGACAGTATTGGAAATCATATATTTGGCATTTCCAAATACCCTGGTATACCTCATTACTGCCCAAACCTACTGCATCACAGCATGGTAAACCAGTTACACCATGATTTACTAGATGTCTCTACAGAGGGTCATTAAGACATCACTGGGACACGGCTGCTGGCAGTCGCAGACATCTACCAGGTCCGATGTCAGGGCAGGTAGTCCAACATCATCCATGACCCAACTCACTCTGCTCGCCACCTCTTCAAACTACTCCGCTCTGGCAGGCGTTACAGGACAATCCGTGCACGCGCCACAAGATTGAAAAACAGCTTCTTCCCCCATAGCTGTTAAATTGTTGAACATGGCCAGATACTCTACCACCCACCCACCCACCCATACACCCACTACAACAGACACAAATAATCATGTATTATGTCAAAATATCATACTTGTTTATACTATTCTTACACTGCTACTGATACTTGTTTGCATCTGTAGTTGCTGCTAGACTTAATACTGCCAATTGTTTGTTGTTTATTTCCACACCCGATAGCACTTTGAGTCCAGTTCTTTCTTTCTTTTGATATTGTTTTTTTTTTTATATCAGGGACTGGAATTACAATTTTTCTTGTGCTGTTGACTTGCACATCAGAGTAATGACAATAAAGTTTCCCTATCTTATTGTGACAACATGACATGAAGAAATAACTTGGAACATAGAACCCTGTACCCACCCATAATCTGTTTTACAGAGGTTCTGCTGTGTGGATTTCTGCACGTTCAAACTGAGCCAGGCTAAATGTTTCCCAGTGTTTCCAGTCTTTATGCTAAGCTAAGCTAACCAGCTGCTTGTTGTAGCTTAGTATTGAACAGAGAGCAGCATCAATCCTCTCTTCTAACACTGCAAAAACTAATAAGGAAATATCAAGTTAAGCATTTCTTTCTTTTTAAAATCTTAAAAGATGCTAAGTCACCTTAGTTAACATTTTATCTTCATGCAACTTCTTTTCTAGCGTACTTAACACATTTGGTAGGCTATCTATCTCGAACAACAGCCTGTCATTTGATTATGCTGCAAATGCATATAACTGAACATTTATGACAATAAAACACCCTTCAACAATGATGGCAGGTTGGTGTTCTGATTAAAATAAGCCAGAGTTTGTGTTAACATGCATTTCAGTGGTTTTGTAAAGCACCAGACTGGGTCCAGACACTATATTCTGGGACACTGTCAGAGAAGAAGTAGACCAGCTCTCATTTGTAATTACTGGTAGACCACGCTGTGATTTGTGACTCTGGTGTGGCCTGTATGCCTTTTCAAAAGTAAATCACCTTCAGTGCAGTGCCGATACCAGACAACACCTTTGAGTCGATATTATTAGGCTACATCTATGCCTTCATGAAATGGAGAATTTCTGCTTTAGAAACAATCACACCCATGAGATGTTCTCTGCTACTAAATCAAATGTTTTATTAGAGGAAGTTTTCACAGTGTGCTCGCCTTGGACCTGGCTGTCATTACAGGAGGAGCCAGACCTGTGAGCAGACCAGTTTTGACTGGGTATGTGGGGTCATTGGGATCAGTTACCAAGCGACAGCTTGGCACATGTCTCCCTCATCTGGACACGAGTGGAAAAGCAAGGTTAAGTAAGTACATGGGTCAATACAGAGTGCTCAGGGAAAAAATTTGAACAAAAGGGATATTGTGCAGTTTGTTGCTCTAGGAATGATTAGTATTAAGAGCCACTTAGATCAGCAGTAGGCGAGCCTTGCAGCTTGTGTGTGCTCAGTGCATCACACACAGCACTGTGACCGTGTCCATGTGCAGTGTGGATTTCACCATGTGAATCCCATGCATGCAGCAATGGGCTCTATCAATTCAAGAGTGCATTTTATCTGACACGCAATGCATTATTTAGTTACTTTTCCATTTTGAAGGCTGAGACGGTCACACCCCTCTCTGGAGAACTCAAATGGGACTGCTTGCTATGATACAATGCACACATTTCCCCCCAGCAGCGAGGGACGTTATTTCCAATTTGCTCGTTGTTTTATCACACAAATGAGCCTCATGGATCTCTCACACTACAGGCCTGAACCCACACAGCCATATCAATCAACCCATCTTTGTCATGGTCAATCATTGTGGAGCGTTTGTACCACTGGCATGTGAACCCTCACACATCATATGAGCCAGGCCGTTTTCAAGACAATTGTTGTTTCCTCTGATACGATTTAACCAGGGCTGAACTTTCACGTGACATATGCAGCCATTTGTTAGGATGAATTAGCCCCACAGTTCATATGACCTAACGTACGGAAAAAAATGCCATGCGATTGCAAAAAAGCAGCACCAAGCGCACACGGAGACAGCAGAAATCATATGTGCGGCACAAGATATATTGCACTTCAACTCACCTTGAGCGGCCGTTCCTCTGGTGCTGAATACACTTGCTATCAGAGTGGCCACATACCAAATCATAGTACTATTGCCGACCAGCTATTACCACGCAAAGTGCCCCGTTCAACCAATCTCTCATATTCGACCTTGCACCTCACGGTCTCTTAGCAAAAGCCCCTTTTCATATCCTATTTTCTTTCCTCGTGGCGTTTCCCTTCATCCCTTCCCTCCCCCGTCCTTCCATCCGCATCCTCTCCCGAAGAGACAGAGCACCTGCACCGCCGCGTTTGTAGTAGACGGAGCCGTTTTACGAGCGCATAGTGAAACCAAGTGTGAGAATGCAGCCACAGGTCCGCCTCTTCTGTCATTGGATTGGCTGCTGATTGAGGCTTTGGGGCGTGTATTGGTTCTCCATACGCCCCAGCACCCGAATGACAGGAGCGCTGCCGTGCGCCGATTCAAGGTGAGTTGGAGCGTGCCATAGTAGTGGAACCGCAGTATCATGCGCATTGACAGAGAGACGTGTCCACATCTTTAAATACCTCTCCTAAACTGGCCCCACGTGCACCATCACCGCCCATCATCCATTCATCCACGCAGTCTTTTTTTTTCTTTTTTGCGGGGCATATCAATATTGGCACCATCCAGCTATTTATGGCGCAGGTTTACTGTATGTGTAATGAAAAAAGGGGGGAAGCTGGTGGATGTGTGTGTGTGTGACTCATCTGTCGCTCACCCATAGCCCTCGGCTGTTGTCATGTCGCTGTCACCGACATAAAACGCTCTCTTTCCCCGCTACCGCGCCGTGTCTGGGCTTTATGTGATGGGTGTGGCGACAGATACAATACCGTTCGCCCTGTTTTTTCCTCGACGGCCGCGAGCGCGAGGATGCAGCTCCATCACGCTTGCCCACTGCGCACACATGGTTACCACTGATAAGGCTGCCTCACTTTCACTCCCTCTGTTTTCTACATGCATGACCACGGAGGGATCATAACGCCTGTGCGCCTCTGGCTGCTCGACATCAGCTCACATCTTACCTAAATAATAACGCGCACGCCGGCTGCTGCTGTGTGTTACAGGAAGATAAACATACATGTGATCTATCGTTTGGGAGGAATTCGGTGAAGATTAGTCTTGCAAATCGTGGTCTTTCAGCAGAATTTGTCACAGTTTTGTCTTGGCATCTGTCTGTCTGACAGCGTCTGCCCCCCCCCCGCCTCCCCCCCTTTTTTTGGAGGCTGTCATATTCCTGTCTGAAATCAAAGAAAATATAAAAAAGGTGACTAAAAATCAAAGACAGTCTCCATTTTGTCTGCAGACCTTTTTACTCCTGCAGTGAAATACTGCTGAGTAATATTTTCACAACACATTTGAACATTTTTATCACTATTTTGACTGGAATTCAATGTGCAGTCTTTCTTCTTGACTTGAATACAGTCTGATGTTACTAATCTTTAGCTATATACTAAAACCTAAATATATGTAGCCTATAAAGAATATTTTTTAAAGACCTTAACGACTTGCAACTTTGCTTGTATGTAATGTCATGAGTATACATCACATAAGGCCTCTGCATGATAATTAAAGGGACAGTTCCCCCCCAGATCAAATATACACATTAACTGTAGTGGTATTTACCAGTCTGGGTTGTTTTGGTGTGAGTTACAAGGTGTTGGAGATATCAGCCATAGTGATGTCTGACTTCTTTCAAGTTTCTTTATATTTTTGCATTTTGAAAGAAGGCAGATATCTCTACAGCTGATATCTGCAACACTCTGCAACTCACACCAAAGCAGTATGGATTTATATAACACTATAAGTAAGAGGAAATATATGCATATTTGATTTGGGGGTGAAATGTTCCTTAAAGTCTGTTCATAAGCCACGAGCTGCCAGAACAGCCTCAGTGCGTCTTGGCTCAGAAGTCTTTGCAAGTGTACTGAAGTGGTGAACGCTGTTATTCCAAAGAAATATTTGCTCATTGGTAGTTGTCACTCTCATACGTGCCGGATTGTGATCTGGTTGTTGTGAAAGCTGTATCAAGTAATTCACATCATTTTCGTCCTCATCAAACCACTCAGTGTGGGCTGTATGAAAGAGACTGCCCCAAATAATGACACCATGTGGCGTTTGTACAGGAGCTTAAAACGCACCATATTTACGTTTGTAGTTAGTGGTGCCCTCTAGTGAAATGATGTTACAGTGTGAAAGCAAACAGGGAAGCAAGAAAACCACAAGTCAATGTTGTTATATTGAACAATTTAGGCAATTTAGAGTCATGCTTTTTATTGCATGTTTACTTTACTTTACCTTATCATGTGCTTTTTTCCCCTAACCTTAAGGAAGTTGTTTTATTGCCTACCAAACTGTGAATATTTCGCTATATTTACCATGTGTTAAAAAAAATGGCAACCACTATATTAAGCTATGAGGCCGCCGGTAGGGGCACTAAATTTGGAAATGTTCCTGGAGGTCATATAAAAGGGTAGGAACAAACGACTTAGGCAGTCATGGTTTGGAGGACTTGCTGGTATTGAGGCATTTGAATTTGTTATGTTACTTCATTAATTTCTCTAAAACGTTGAATCCCCAGAGGAAACATAATGGATAAATCTGAGGGGCCGCCAGATGATTAACAAGCTTTGAAATAGCTAACTCTTAAGTTGTCAATTGCAAGTCCCAATAATATCTAGAGTCTGAGAGGGGGAACATCACGATGTAATTAACCTGTTAAAAGGGATCGCATGTAAATATTGCTTCTCTAAAAGATTTCAAGCTAAAAGTTGTTGAGAAGGACTTCTCTAAAACAACCCCAGCTTCTTACAGAAGAGAGTAATGATTATATTTGGAGCCGAGCAGCATCAGAGTGATGCTCTCTGAGCTCCTCCCTCACAGCTGGGCACGCCATGCCTCATACATACATACAGTCATGTATGTGTTTCAGTGAAAGCACACATATATATATATATATATATATATATATATATAGAGAGAGAGAGAGAGAGAGAGAGAGAGAGAGAGAGAGAGAGAGAGAGGTGTGAGATCCAGTGTTGGAAGCTGGAGAGAACTAACCTCCTCTAAGAAATGTTGTTCCTGTAAGAAACCAGCATGACTTCAGCTGGAGGGGAAGTTTTACACAGTGGCATTTACAACTGAAGCTATGAGTCATAAGTTATGGATCCTAATTATCAATAGCTGTGTGGCAGGGAGTCCTTGTTTAGTCATACAGCCGTATACAGGAAAAACGGAGTGGTTCACATTTTAACTCCACAGAGAAGGCTGCATGGAGGAATTGTTACCGTCAATGACCAAGCCATTTTGAAGGTGGAGCATCCGTCAGATTCACACAATTACTGTCAGGGGAGGTGTGCAAGAGTGTGCTGTGACTGCTGCATGGCAAAACAAGGTCACATTACCTACACAGCCCCCTCCAACCCTCACCTAAAGTTACAGAAGTGCTGACACAACATCAGAACATACTGGAGGCCTATAGCTTCTTCAGCAGGAGCCTTGATCATATAAAGACTGAAGTGGAAAGCCTGTTTCCACAGTGACACACACATCATATAATGGCATCTGCTTCAGGCCGCAGGAGAGCTTGTTTTTTTTCCCTCCATGATATAATTTGATTTCCTACAAGCCAGAGCAGAGAAAAGATAAGTGCAGTTAAGATAATCTCTTACGCAACAAAACTATTCGTTTTCCAGGCCTGTTAAGGGAGACTGCGTGTCTGTGTTTTAGGATTTGTTTTTACCAAAGGGCAGGGAGGGAACATGAAATGTTTCTAAATTTTGAATGCAGCAGGGACTAGCTTCGCTGCCCAGAAAAACAACTTTAGGATTATTTTCTGCAGAAAACGGACATATCCCTTGTTACATGCATGATTCATCAGATTCCACTTTTATTGAGTTTCATGTGGATGTTTGTGCATGTTTTTAAGCCTCTGAGTGATCAAAAGAAGTATATTCCCATTAACAGTTACAGGGATGCAATGCATGGATCTAAAACTAAAGAATTAAGATGTTAACTTGAATCATTTTCTGGAAAAGTTAAAGGCTACTTTGACTTATTTTAAGAAGCAATCAACACAATTTGTCTTCTGACAGATGCTGGAACAAAGTAAGATCAGAATCTCTGTATCTGTCAGATGCCCTGCCAAAAATAATGGAATGAAAAATTAATAGATATTTGTCTTCAAGTATAGCACATTTAGTTTATTTTTAGGGTCACTGTCCGGTGGGATCTTCTCAGTCTGTCACTGCTGTAAGCAAGCAACCTTTTGATGTCTGCGCTGCCTTATTTCAACAAACAAAGAGTACAATTATGGCATTCCTAATCCATATTGCTCAATCAAAACCAAAGAAAATTCTCGCACTGCTCCTTTATTCCCATGTTCTGTGAATCCGTGCACCAGTAGTGTGACTAAGCATAGACCCAAAAGCGTCCACAGATGCTTTAGTGACAGAGACATATGGATGTGTACACTGAGGGCCCCACGCAGCATCAGTCAGTCAGCCTGCAGCTGACTAACCTGCTGAACAGATGTTCTGCTGCATGTCTGTTTATGGTGTTTTATAAGCCGTCTATGTCCCTATAGTCTCACACTCACACTGAGGATAATTCATGCTTTTGTCCAGTAGTGGTCAGCAGTGTTTTACACAAGAGACCAGCCTCACTTTAAATTTGTCATATTTGTAGGTTTATTATTAAAAATGTGATTCAGGACGACCTAGAGTAATGTAAAAGCAATCATTTTCACTTTTAAAATCCTTTAGGCAAACAAGTTTAATAAGCTTTATTAACAAAAATAAAGAAAATGAATTTGAAAATGACCCTAAGTGTGCACAAACACTTCGGCAATACAGTTAAATGAATCTTTAATTCTAATCAATAGATTTTTTTCAATTATTTCTGGTGATATTTAAATTAAAGCTGAAATGATCAAGAAATAATTTATTCGTTTTTTAATCAATTAACATTTTCAGTCATTTTTCAAGCATAAATGGGAAGCATTTGCTGATTCCAGCTTCTCAAATGAGATTTTCTTTGTCATTTATAATGGTGAACTAAATATATTTAAGTTTAGGAATGTAGATCACATAAAACAAGCATGATGCCATCAGGACATTTTAAACAATTTCTGACATTATATGGATATGATTGATAATACCGTAAAATATAATGAATTTAATGGTTAAATGTAGCCCTTATAACAGAAGCTGAATCACAGTTTGATAGTAAATAAGTGGATGTTTTCAATGTGGCAGATGTAAATTCCTCATGTGTGAGGCTGTACTGTCAGAAGAATCGATGAATTATAGATAACAGAATCTAATCTGGCTGATTTCAATCGTCTCTTTGGCTTTGAAGGACGTGCAGCGGAGGGCAGGGGAAAAAACACAAGTTTTGGAAGCCAACATATGTAGTCTGTGCAATAAAGAAATTGTATGCTATAGTGAAATCTGACGGCATACTTAAGTTTAACTTTAAGGTAGGTTTGTAATTTGTTTGTAATTGTAAAATGACTGAGAACCCTTGATCTCTGATAGCCACCACATACAATACAATATGTCTCTGGTCCACTGCTCTTATACTGGATATGTTCGCCTCTGATATAAAAAGCAAATGCTGATTTTTTTCCTCTCTCTGTAATTGACGCTGATGTCATCCAGCTGTGACACATTTCACTTTTACAAAGCAATCAACAGCCTCACTTCATCCAAGCGCAATGTGCAAGGTTGTATAAGATGAGTTTATGTGAGATCTAATTGATAATCAAGTCTCATTTCATTAAAAAATAGTGTTAAATTACAATATAACACACAATCTTAATGTTCCCTGAATGTGCTGATAGAGAAGGCACCATCCTGTGACTTAAATTCAAATATCAGGACTGAAACAAATCGACTTCACTGTTTCTTTTTGTCTCTATTTGTCTATGAAGGGGCAGATTTGACACATACATGCATTGGCATGAGGGCTTAAGGCCTCAAAGTCACTTTCATTCTCCGCACTGTTCCTCAGATGAGAATCACTTGTCATGTTCAGTGGTCATCAACGGAGTCTGTGGGCGGCCCACCTAAACGCTCGATCTGTGCAGGAAATTTGGGAATAGTGAAGTGCCACACTTGTATTGTTTAGTGTACTGAGCTGCAGCATCTATCTGCATGCCGTTTCTCCTCAGAAAGTGACATTTTGAAGGCTGAGTTAACTTATTCACACAATATGTTCCCTCCCATTATAGGCACTGCCACTTAGTTTTCAGTCTCACACTTTAAATCCTGCTGGTAAAGCCAATTAAGCTAAAGCTAGCATGTATAGTTTCAATGGTTTCACATCACTCTACAGTTTTAATACTGCAAGAAATAGAGCTCCTTATTAGTTAACCTCATTAAAACACACCCAGTTAATTCATATTCCAAGCTAAATTAAAGTTAAGCGTTAAAATGAAGCCAAAATTTTAATCTAAAGCTGCCTTCACGGCCTTATCACACTGAAGTCATCAAGTCTCTAAACATTTTTTCTCCCTTACATCATGTCATCTCTCAGCTAACTTGTTAAAGCTATTAATACCACAGTGCTAATTGAGCTGCAGATGCAGCGCCTGCTAATTTCTGACTTTTGATTTGTTCTGTATAGCAGCACAGCGCCATTTAGCCTCTCTGAAAGCGATGAAATTCACTAAGGGTGAAAGTCTGTCGACAGCGTCTCTTTACCGAGAAAGAACAAGGAGTTCAATTACTGTTGCTTCGAGGCGAAAGAAAGACAGAGAGGGCATATTTAGTCAGTTATTGTTTTTCGACTTGTGATAACTTTTGGAGAGTTAATCCCATTGCGACCAATATAGAAACTTTCTGCAGTGCTTGGCAACACAAACTGATTCCGCCTGCCAGCCAGATCAGTACACTCTATTCCCAAATGATTAATACTACTGTAGCTACTGAGGGTACACTGCTTCTTGGGATATAGTAGAGTGTGTTTGTTTATTTGATAGGAACAATGCACAGTTTCTTAGCTGTACTAGAGTTAGCTATAAGCTAATTTTCATATAGTCCGTGGGCAGGAAGCAAAGAATAACACAAAATGTAGAATGTGCAGAAAAGTTTGAACCCTGATGACCTACTAACATTTGTACTCAGTGATTACTGCCTTAAGCCAAATCACATCTAAATTAATTTCAGTCAGAGATGGCACTATGATGAGAAAAGGGTGAGGAGCTATGCTATTTTGTATTCAGCAGTGTTCAAACTCACAGAAATGTGTAATTTATTCAAGGTAACGGTGCATTTCATCTGGTTGCATGTCAGTGGAGTCATATAACTTTTACCCCCCTCTAGATGCTCTAACATCCGGGGAATCACCAGGTGCTCATTCAGTCTGAAAAGTGAGCCATTTGGTTTCATGTTTCCTTAAAACGGCAACAGACCTTTAGGTACAATATGTACGTACAGGTACCACAATAGTTACCGGCTATGTATTATATTAAGATTGTCCCTAAAATTTATTATAAAAGATTGCACATGATTATAGATTTAACTCAACACATTGTGAATTGTAGGGCTGTCACAATATCACATTTTTACTAAACAATTATCAAAGCCAAAAGAGATCACAATAACAATATCATCTATAGAAATGCCATCAGTCAAATTCATCTTTAACTTTGTTTATTGTGCGTTTCATCTCTTTTTTTCCTCAAAAAATAAATTACACTCAGAATACGAGTCGAGTGAGAGTAGAGGGTGGAAAGACAGTTTGTAACCACAACTGTACAAGTGTACAAAGAGAACAGTTGGATAGTAAACAGGCAACCAAAAGAACTATTTTAAAAATAAATAAATCTCATTTTGAATGCAGGACTTGTGGTTTATACTGTGGCATTACTAAGTGATTTGAATACTTCTTCCACCCCTGAGTGCTGGTCATGACATGTTACATAATCCAGCTCTCATGTTCTGAGATATTATTGCTCCTTACTGAGCATAAACTAATACAGAGTTAAGCTGCGCATTACTGGATGTCTCTTTCACTCTATATTTACTTATAATTTGCAGTTTCAGCAGATAATTAATTATTGTGCATAAGTGGAAGCTTGACTCTCACTGAAGCTTGATCTGTATATTTAAAAGCAAATAAAAGCATTCAAAATGAGGTGACTGCAGGGTCAGAATATTTTAAACATATAAAAATATTGTTGGAGGGAGAAGTAGGTCTATACATAAAAGTAACAATTCCACAGTGTAAAAATACTTCACTACGAGGAAAAGACACCCATGTTATGCCACATTATATGAAGCATTTTACTGTTGTAGCTGGTCAAGGTGGTTATATTTTAGCAAGGCTACTTAATAAACTTTTGAAGAGTTTAACCTGTATTAATCAATCATATTTTATAAAGTGATCACAACTTTTCATTATGTACAATATCAATCTGCAAGGTAGCAATAGCTGTGAAATTAATGCAGTGGAGTAAAAAGTAATGTTTACATTTTTAAAGAGAGTGTTTAATAACTACGGTTAATTGTTTTAGACCTGGCAGGCCTACAAAATATTTGTCTATTGTTTAATTTGATCAAAAATATTTGAATAATGAGCTTTGGAAAATAAAGAATTTTTTGACTACTGATAACTGAAATAAACTCAGCCTCTGGGGCTCATTGTTGTGAAATTGCAAGATTTATTTGAAACAGTGTAGTAATGCCTATTCCTGACTGAATGCAGAAAAAGATGACATATCCCCACAACTCCCCAGACTCTAACTGCATAACTGCAACATCCAGAGAATAGATACACTGTAAGACACACAACATTTTAAGTTCAAACAACAAAGTTGTCTCCCACTGACCCCCCACTTCTTTCTTCTGACCAATTTCAACATTTTTCCAAGTAACTTTTTGACCTGTAGTATTGTTCTAAAGATGTTTAGTGATAGAAAACTTGGTAACGCCTTATAATAAGGTACTTAATAACCATTAATTAACAAGTAATAAGGCATTGTTCTCGCTTTAGATCCGGTAGTTGCAAAAAGCATAGTTAACTTAAAGTTAACTTATAACAGATGAGCAATAAAATATATTTTAATATCGATAAACAAACAAAATAAGATTAATAAAGGCATGGCAAAGACATAATGGGTGGGTCATGGGTGTTTGTAATGCCATTATTAACACTTATATAAGCTTATAAACACACAATAATGTTGATAAGTATCTTGTAAGGACTTACAAGCGCCTTATTACTTGTTAATTAATGGTTATTACGAGGACCTTAATATAAAGCGTTACCAAAAACTTTAATAATTTAAAAAGAATAATGATTTGGAAAGGGTTTTTTTTAGTGTTACAATAATGCATGAGTGGGTTTTAATGGCTGGCTTCCACCAAATAATAAATAATCCTTAAAAAAACATTTACATAAATAAACATCAGTGCCCGGGTTTTGGAGAGTTAAACTGTTTTCAGAACATACATCTTTGATAATTGTCATAAAAGTATTTTAAAGTAAAGTATTTTAAATCCTCCATATATAAATCGGTCCTGCCTGCTTTACTCAGCTTACTTAGTTAGCATTTCCCATCTGATCGTAATGTCTGGAAGAGTGGAGCTATCTGAACCTCAAGCTCTCTCTTAAAGTCCCACTCCTGCTCTGAGGAGACACTTTCTGTCTGCTGCTTTTTAATGAAAGCTATAGCTGAATATGTGTCAGCTGCAATCTTCAATATGTAAAATAAAAGTCTCAAGAGCAGAGGCCCAAAATAGCACACATACATCCTGAGAAATCTCTACAGTTTTAAGGTTGAAATGCAGACTGCAGCTTAAAGAGGGAATTCAATTTCAGAGTTAGTGGGAAAAGAACAATAAGTAGCAGAAATATAAGCAGGAAAAAAAATGTCTTACCTTCACACTAATAAAAGCTGCAAGAAGGGGTTCGGGAGCTCTAAAGGAAGCTTCAAAGAGCAGGTTTTTGACACTCACAGAAGGTTACTTAGAGATAAGAATATCCATCAGAGAAAGTGTGACAGTTATGACCAATATACGGCCATATATAGTATACATTAGCATTTCTTTGAATCACTTAAGACCTGCAGAGCCATTACCAATGCCACCCATGTATCATTTATCTTCAAGTGTAGAGATCGTGTACTATAATAGCTCACATTAACATGCACCACTATGAGCCAAATGTATTGCTTTTGTGTAACACTTTGCTCTGGATCACATATTATTATTAATGATTTTTAAAACAGCTGTGTTTTTTGGAATCTGTGTTACCTCTACTTGGCACACTGTACCTGAATAGGTTTATAATGATCTCAATACACTGTACCACTGTATTATTAGGAGTCTGCATTGCCATTTTGCTTTATATCTCCCCTAATGTTTAAAATTGAGATACACATGAAATAGTAATGTGGGTGCACTGTAGAAGTCTTTGCAATAATAAAAGCAGACTGTGTGCTCTGTATTCTGCTATAAACTAAGAGATGTTTGTCTGCAGATGACTGAAGCATTAGAGGCCTGTCCTTTTAACTACTGCTTGTTTTTTAGAGCTTTTATTTTTGGGAAATGGTTTTTAATAACAAAATTTCAAGGAAATGCTTGAGTTAATGGAAGACATTCCTGAGATGAAACAGATGTTCGGTCACAGTGAACTTGACTTTTGACCAAAATCAAATTAGTTCATCCTTTTGTCCAAGTGTACTAGTCTAACAAATTTTAAGAAATTTCCTTACAGGCAGACAACTGGAAAACACGAAGCCTTCAGGCCATCAGTGCCTTTGACCATATGGAAATAGTGGATGTTGTCACCGTGATGTCACCCATTGAAGCCTCAAGTTTGCCATTTCGGCTGTCGCCATATTGTTTTTTTGCAACCAGCGCATGTGCAGATTGGGAGCCAGATCAACACCACATCATCAGCTTACGCTAGTGCTAGCTAGCTTGGTTAGCAAAGGACAATTGTTATTCAAAATGAACAGCCTACTCCTTAGAGTGTCTTTTTATCAAACCAAACACTGAACAAGACATTTTTAAGTGCACAAAGTGTTATAATTAACTTTGATGAACTGAAAACACACTGTAGCAAGGTGATAGTTCTAAGAAGAAAATGCAAAGCTCATTGTGATAGTGACCTGTCAATCATAAGGTAACCCCACCTTAAAGCATGCCCTGCTTTATAGTCTATTTTACTCTAAATGGAAGCATCATTTACAAAATGAACATCGTGCTGTATTGGAAAAGACTTGATACTCACGATTGAGACTTTATATTCATCATGAAAATATTTACTGAAGTGATAAATCAAATGAAAAGTAGGTCTGTTTCCTATTGACTGACATATAAACAGACTCTTTTTTGCAACCAGTGGAGTCACCCCCTGCTGGCCATTAGAAAGAATGCCGATTCAAGGCACTTTTGCATTGGCTTCAGTTTCCCAGGTATTTAAAACACAGAATGTACCGTATGTTGTTGTGATCATCTGAAAATTCCTCCTTGTTTATGAGTCCACATTATGAACAAATAAAGCCCAACAACAGTTGTTTTATTGATAGTCTAACACAGTGGCAATCTCTCTTTTATGTTTCTTAATATACTGCAGGTGTCAATGCTTATTGGAAAGAATATAAAACATAAACTTATTTCATTTCTTCCACCTGCAGCACTGTTATAATCTTCTTTTATGCAAAAGAAAATTTGCAGTTTCATTTCACTGTAGATTTTGCATAATAATGCAGGCTGATACGCTTTCATATCCTGTGCTTATTTCAACACAGTGCACACCTTAAATAGCTTGCTTGGTGTTAGACCCGTCTGTCAAGCTTACAGGAACAGGGCTCACAGGTTTGAGGCTGGATAGACGAGTGGAAATTAAATCCAAAACCAACGGTGCTGCATTCTTCATCTCGTGAGAGATATATACATTCACATCGCTAAATGATGCGCTGAGGCACAAACAACAACGCATTGCAGGAAATGAAGGTGTCTATAAGAAACACCTGTAATATGACTTGCTTTGTTAGAGTGATGGTGCCATTAATTTGGTTTACAGTGCAAACAAGTTGAAGATCACCATTTCCTCCACATATTTTACACAGTTGTAATGCAACAAGGTCCTTACTTCTTTTCCCAGGGAGGAAAAACTGTTTCCTATGAGATGCTACAAAGGCCAGGTATAATTCTTAGCAACATATATTATCTAAATCTGTCTATATTGTATATGTTGTTCCTCATTTTTACATTTCTTGTTTAAATTGTTAATACTTTTAAATATCTTGTTAATATTGCTTGTTAACTATTTATTGTTCTTTTATTGATGTTTATTTATATTTTTGCTGTACACCGTTGCTGCTGTAACACTGAATATTTCCCAGTTGTGGGACGAATAAAGGAATATCTTATCCTATCTTATTAACACTAAAAATTAATTTTGTGATAAATTTATAATATTAATGTTCATATGTTTTACATAAGATGAAGCACTTATTTGGATGGTTCAGTATTGCCTGCTGCTTCAATGTCTGGTTTTACACTGCCACCTGCTGTTTGTTTGGAGGAATAGAAGCAGCTGCTATATTTAATCCATGGAAATAATATGGATAGGCTACAACTTGAAGATGAATTCCATTAATTGAATGTTAAAAGGACCAGCAGTATAAATCTACTGCTATTTTCATGCAAAAGTCAGGTATTACAAAATATTCTGCTTAGATTTTCATTTAATGTATGACCAGTGATTTTTTTGGATGCCTTGGTATTATGTTTTGGTGAAAGACTGGGAAAGAGTGCTGGTCCAAAGCAGAAACTGGTGTTTAGAAATCAATGTCCGACAATATGATGTGCAGGCATTTCCTGTCTGAACGCTCCACCTTCCGCCCTGATGCCCTTGTAGTGATTGTAAAACCTGCCCTTTCCCTCAGCAGTGACTTACAGGCAACAACCTTGTGCCACAGTGATAGTATATATCTCTTCTACTTCACTACATTGTAAAAGGTGTACATTTTACCCTTTCACTACATTTATTTGGCAGCTTAACCCATAAGAACCCAGACCCAGTTATCCATATAGGAACGATATGGGGGATATATCGCAGACCAAGTGAACCACGCAGAACATATTTATGATGTGGGGTTTTTTTTGGTCATTCTGTGTCTTTTTTTAGTAATTTTGTGGGTTTTTTTGTGTCTTTTTTAAGTAATTTAGTTTTTTCTGTCATTTTGTGTCTTTTTTGGTCATTTTTTGTGTCTTTTTTAAGTAATTTAGTGTTTTTTCAGTCATTTTGTGTCTTTTTTGGTCATTTTGTGTCTCTTTTTTTAGTCATTTTGTGTCTTTTTAAGTAATTTAGTTTTTTTCTGTCATTTTGTGTCCTTTTTTTTTTAGTAATTTTGTGTCTTTTTTGGTCATTTTGTGTCTTTTTAAGTCATTTTGTCTTTCTTTTTTGTGTCTTTTTTAAGTAATTTAGATTTTTTTGGTCATTTTGATACTGCCTCCAGCGGCCCCCAGGTAATTTGAGTTTGAGACCCCTGTTCTAGAATATTTAAAGTGTTTGTTACATGGGTGTCACCGTGGGTTCTTATGGGTTAAGTTACCTGTTATTAAAAAATGTCCATGCACAAAACACAATAACATAATTGGTTGAATAATGAAAAAATAGAAAAATAATTGGCAAACATTTTTTAAAATAATTTCATCATTTTTTATTTTTTATTAAACATAGGAATGTCATGGCTGCTTTCCATTTTAATAATTGTATCTATTCGTTTTTATTATTTTTCAGGTGTGCACTGTAGAATGTTTCTCTTTGGGATCTCTGGAAATTGTGACAGCATTTCTCACTGTTTTTCAGACTTTTTACAAACCAACCAATCAATCAATAGAGACAGTAATTAGCAAAATACTTTTTTCACCTACTGCAAATAGCCTGTCACACTGTAAACATACTCTATTACAAATAAAAGTCCTGCATTGAAAAAGGTTTCTTAAGTAAAAGTGTGTAACTTTAATCAGGAATATATATCTAAAGTACTGAAAGTAAAAGTAATTAATGCTGAAAAATGTTTCCTGGTATTATATTATATAGTTACTCATGCATTAATGTAAGAGCAGGATTTTATGCTTATAGTTGGTTGATACTATTTTGATACTATTTATACTATTTTGTAGCTTAAAATAAATTAAAGATGATGTAATGAGTCCATGGCAGCAAGAGAGACCCCCACTTTTTCTATTCTTTATTTTTTTTCTATTTATGCTGCTTTTTTTAAGTGCTTGTATTTTAAGATATATTTATATTTGGTACTTTGTTCATTTGCACCAATACACAACAGCAAATTATAAAAACCTACTTGGCAATAAAAAATATTCTGATTCTGAAAAAAGAAGCATTACATTTTTTTTTTATAATTTCAAATAAAATCAGTACACTGTCACATCTGAGAGCTTGGAACCACAAATTGTTCATGTATGAAAAATGAAGATTAACCAAAAAGTCTTAACCCATGTTAATTTGTAAAGTAACTAGTAGTGTAACTAAAGCTGTCAGACAAATGAAGAGGAGTCAAAAGTGCAATATTTTCCTCTGAAGTGTAGTGGGGTCGATAGGTAGACATGAACAGATCGTGAACAGATCGTCACCCTGTTAAAATAATCGCCTAACTAATTTTTTCAAGTTTTGCAGGAAACACAAAAAACTTCACCAAAAGTGTAACATTTATTGATCATTTCACTCAAAAAGGATGTAACAAAGGATGGCTATTGGCATAGTAATAACACTGTGTGTAAATTATGTAACTTAAGAGAAATAAATGACTTAGGCAATTTTTTGAACATGCCTTTGTGACTTAAGCAAGATATGGTAACACTTTATTTTGTTTATAGGTGTCCGGCATCATGAGGAGATGTTTTAGGCAAAAAAAAACAATTTTGACAAAAAATGACTTTCATTTTAACAGTGTGACAAGATTTGACTGAAGTTTAGGTAGAGTAGGTTTTTTATTTTTTTAAATTTTAGGTTTATTTTATTTGCACAGTTAGAATTACATAAAATGACAAAGATAACATATAGTGTAAAGTGCAGGGAGAGGCAGAAAACCCAGATGGGCTTATTTAAAGCCTCCACCTAATATCTAAGTAAATAAGTAATAAACTGATAAAAGAAAAAACATATGTATAACATCAACAAGTTATAATGACAACAAAAACAAAAATGAACATGTTATAAAAGTGTATTTCTGTGTGAATTAGAATTTTAAAACCGCAGTTTAATGAGCTTTTAGACATCTTTTGAAACATGTTAAAGAGATGGAGCCCTTTGCCAGATGGGAAAAGGTATTCCATAATTTGGTCCCCCTAAATTGAAAAATAAATTGACCTCTGCATGTAAGAAATCTTGGAGGATGAAGATCTAAAGACTGACACGTTGGATAAGACTGAACCTGAGAATTAAATTAAAAATAAGTCTTAAAGTGCTTTGGAAAGTTTTCATGATCTGAATACACCTTAACCCTATAAAGCCTGAACCATGAAATAATTGCCAGAAAATTCAATTTTTGTAAAAACTGAGTGCTTATTAACCTGCTGACGAATTTTAAGAAATAAATAAATTGCATATATGAATTCTAATTTGTATCATATTTGATACATCAGGTCTTTTTGTGCAATTTGTTGCTCACAGTTTGTTTTTCTCAAACTAACAAAAACATATAAACCCTAACATTTTTAACCTATTAAGACTTTGACTTTTCCTTTTTCCTCAAACATGCAAAATACATATTTTTTCCATATAACACAACATCATACATCTGCTGATATGAAGTTTTTTAATGCAGCAATGACTGATTCATTCGTGGAACCTGCATATCATTTTTGCTACATCTGGTATTTTTGTGCAATTTGTTGCTCAGTTTGTTTATCTTCAACACATGTATACATCAGGTTTTTGATGATGTAGAGGTCTCAAAAATAACTGTATCTAATATGATACACTTGGCTTTATAGGGTTAAAAATAAAAACACATATTTGAGCAATATTGATGTCATGGACAGAGTACTTGAGTAAATGTACTTAGTTACATTCCACCACTGCTGGAAGGAGGAGCTGACGGCTGGCACCGCCTCTCGCCTGTCAGGCAGCGTGGAGGGCTGCACCCCCACAGTAACGCTTGTAGCTATGGAAACTCGTCGATGGCAACATCCACCAGTGTGTTCTGCCTCCATCCCCGGACCTCTCAGAGGTGCTGAGTGTGTGCGACTGTAACCGAGAAATGGGCTGCAAGATGGCGATTCCACGGCTCATTGCTTGTTTTGTCCTGTACAGCAGCTTAGGTAAGTTATTCTTCCTCCCACCACACACACAACGCTGTTACGAAAACATCGCTGGCGCTTAACGAAGTGCGGTTATAGTTAAAATCACAGCTGTAAAGGCGCAGTCAATGCTAAGCACACAGACGGTAGCTTGACATAAACAGGTTGTGAATGGCCAAGAGAGCATTGTGAAATGCATTGTTATATGTGGGCTGTTTTTATTCTCATTAACATATTTCCCCGGTGAGGGTAACATTACGTTGCCGTTGTGCGAGTGAAACCTGAAAAATGACGTAGTTGTCACAGCATCTTTCACGTTTAAAATGTATATTGCCGCTTGCTAACAAGCATACTGTTAGCATAAGTGTCGCTTTATTTCGTTATTGTAGTAATACCTCCCACAAAAAAGCATATGCAGTAGTTCGTGTGTTCATTTGTTAATGGCGAGCAATCATAAAGGAAATTCCAGAATAAAAACAAAGCAAAACGGTACTTAGGGCGAAACAAAACAGCCACCACTTGGTATCATTAAAGGGACCTGTCGTGTCAGCAGTGAGATACCATATTACAGGAGCATCACAAACATGCATCTACCGTACTGTAGGCATGCAGTAAAACAACGAGTTTTGTGCAGTTAAATCCAGTGTTCATATGCCATCTCTCCAACCAGCTTCAATCTAATCTAAGAGTATGTGGGTATTGACCTTTAGTGATCACGTGATGAGGACGAATGTGGTGTTATTAGTGTGCTGAAAATGAAGAATAAGGCATGGTGTGTTAGAGATGACATGCCTCATCATCATCCCTGCCCAACAACAACAGCAGCTGGAGCTTGGAGTTGATCAATGCAGTTAATGCTGGGTGATATGTTGTATCCACCCCTGGTGTGTTTGCACTTGGTGTTGAGGTCACCCTGCTGCTGGGTGACAATTGGCAGTGGAGTGGGATATATTCAAAAAGGCAGCTTCCATTAGTAAGTGCTGAACTTTTGACCCAGCTCCTCTGCAAGTGCGAATCAAATGACTAAGGGACTGACAAGGCAAAGCGTCACTTTTTGAAAATGTTCTTGACAGTGTGCTTTGGTTCTGAAACTCTAACTACGATAGTAGCAGCAGAAATGATTCAAGTTTTTTTAGATTAATGTTAATAGTCTGAAATTCTACCCTCAAGTTTTAGACTGCCTTAAGGCGTAGATAATGAATATTAATCAGTTTCTGTTTAATTCATGCTTCGTATAACTTGCACGCATTGGTGCATAAATTAAAATTTAAGTATGACAAAATGAATGTTTTTGCCTGAAGATGATCTTAATCCCTTAACAGCCAGTTTCCTCAAATTGCCCCTTTAAGTGGCTTTAAGGTTGGAAAAATGACGTTATTCTAAACAGTATCATAAATACTGTATTGGCTTGTTCCTGCTGTTAATTGGAATCATAGGATGTTTACACTACTCTTGACTGATAGATCAATCTTTCTGTCAATAAAATGTCCGAAAAAAAGGTAAATACGCATTATAGTTTCCCAAAGAGGTAGGAAATGTGTTCAGGTTGCTTGTTATACTTGACCAACAGTCCAATCAAAGGAGCCAAGCTTTCAATTAAAGAATCACTGAATGGTTGGTACTTTTGTTTCTTAAAATGACTAAAATCATTCATCAGTTGTACAAATTCTTGCTGAGTCAAATAACCTGTTAATCAACTAATTGTTACAGCTCTTGTTTACACTCAGTGAAATATTCAAAGCCTAGACTGCACGTACTGGACAGCACATTTCTCTAAATGTCAGCCTGACATATATGGTATCTTGGAAAATTTGAGTGTTTATTCACTCTGGGATCCTGCGGTGGGGGGACTTTTTTTTCAACCAGTGTCACTCGTGTCGCCTATGAAAACAAAACAGATCTTGTGTCCCTTTCTTAAATTTTTCTAAAGTGCTTAAGACAACATGACTGTCTCATTCTGATTAGTTGTTCCTGCAGAGTCACTCCAGTATGCTGTGAATCCCAGTGGTCCCTGGTTCGTACACCTCTCCATGTTTCTTTCAGCTAACTCTGCCTTCAGCATATTTGCAGCGACTGCACTGGAATGTCTGGGAAAAAGCTTTTTATAGATGCACGGGTTCAACTATTCTTTGTTTTTTGTGTTACAGGGACTGGGATGGGTAGTTCTTTCATTTTTTGTGCATAAGAGGATTGCAGAATGTGGCCATTTAAGAACGCATTTCTCTCAGAACAGGCTATAGACCTACTTTGCCTATGCATGACAAAAACACAGGGATTAAAAATGAGCCTGTGTTCGCTTTCCAGCAAGCGCTGAGATTATTTTTGTAATTCTGAAATATTGTCTTCTCTTCAGCCTGCATTGTGTCACAGGGGGGACAAACCATTGTTGTGTGGATGCTTTTATTCTTAGCTTGTATTAGTAATTTGCTACACATTGTCATGTTAATTGACTGTGGTTATACTTTCCCACGGCCTACTTTTTTTTTTAAAGAATCATGTCAACACTGTGTCTGGTTGTGCAGTTTGTATACAATTTTTGACTCCAGTGTGCATATAATAAACTCCAACTTCTTAATATCAGGTTTACAGTATAATTAAAACAGAACACTGTGTCTATGGAACATTTTCTAGTTTTTGGGAAAAGAAAATTGGCCAAAGGGAAAAGGGCGGAAGGTGACATGTAGCAATAATCGCCCCCATGGAGCTTTTATCAGTGTTACAGATCGCTTCAGCCAAACTTAATTATTAAAATATAATTCCCTGACAACTCAGAATGACATATTACATACACACGTGTTGTAACTCATAAAGTGATGAGTTTTTTTGTTATGCGATTGTGTCCACCATCTAGTATTTGATGGCACTGCAGTTTTTCTTTTGTCTCCCTTTTTTCTATATGTAAACTTGCAGTATGAGGAAATCTTTTGCCTCTATTGTAGATTTAGCCCACAACTCTTCCCTCTGTCTCACATATGCCGAGGGAGCGTTTGTTGGACGAGCTCTCCTTGTGTCTCTCGGGATGTCCAGTCACAGCTGGGCTATAAATAGCCACTTGATGTACAGGGTGGGAAAGTCAGCAACAGAGACGGAAGCTGAGACCTGGGGAGTCAGATCTCATCAGTGTCCGCAGCTGGGCTTATATGACCGGATGCTTTGGCAGGACCCACGTTTTCATTACTTTCAGGCTGAATGCCGGCTATATGCTAGCTAGCTAACTGCACATTTCAGGGTCACTCATGTGCTAACGAGGCCGCTTTGAATAAATAGTTACTCAGAGTGCACAGCGCCTCGGGCAAACAGGAGGGGATGTCTCGTAGTATTCAAGGCCTGCTCAGATAGTTATTGTTATCCAATTTCAGCCTTCATTGGAAACCCCTCACATTGCCCCCGCTGGGAGTCGTAACGCCTTCATTACTCAGCACGGGTGCTATTAGTTGCATGTGTACCCAGCAATTATTGCATTTGGAAAAGGCACAGACACAATAGGTTGAGGGTAGGGTACCAGCGGAAGGTGGAAACCTGCTTATTTATCCTCAGCGTGTTAAATCAGACACATTTGTTCATTTGAAATTGTAATTTTCACATTTACTTAATTTGTTGTTGCACACCCCTCGCTCCCTGCTCACTTATTTTCCGCTTAAATTGGCATGCTGCTGGCCCAACTTTGACAAAACTTGTGAATTATGCCCCTTGCCATTAAAATCTGACATTTACAAAATAACACAAATTGCTTAAAGGAGTGCACTCAAGCAAGGAACTTAAAATAAGTACATCTCATGTGTTGTTTGTGCCGAAGGGAAACAAGACGGTTGATTAAATATGCTTCAGATTCAAGCACATTCCCACTGTCAAGTTATTTTTGTGCTCCTGATTTGTTTTGTTTAGGGATTTTGATACATTATTTATCCAGTAAACCTCAGCGTAAATTAGTGTCACAATTTAGCGAAGAAGCTCTTTCACTAAACCTAAAATATGAAACAGATTTCTTGTAATGTTTTGCAATGTTCTGCTCTAATGAGTAACACATCATTGACCAATTCCTCAGCTTTTCCTTAGAGGCACATTGTCACCCAAACACTGCTGAGATCTAGTGAACGATGCAGATGCTCAAACTCTAATGTCAGATTTGTTTCTGACAGAAATCAGAAAACCACATCCACTTTGTGTCTGAAAGCATTGTCTCTATTGTTACTTCTTTTTTGGCAGTTTTTGTTTCTTCTTCTTAATATAGGAGTCTGTGGTTACTTCAATTGATACCCTCATGTATGTAAAGCATATCAAGTTATGCATAACTGATAACATAAATCCAAATTAAGTTATCATAGATATTAAGGAAGTCCCTGGTTTATAAATTACTCTACTGAAATACCATGTTGACTTTGACTTATTTAGGAGCTAGTCAGGTGATTTACATACTTTGGCCTATAAAAACTCCTTGGTTACTTTCTCTATATTCTTATGGTTATTGTCCTGCTGCTGCATTGTCCTAAAACTGGAGGGACTTTGTTTTAAAGTCTTCCCACACTGGCTCTCCAGGGTGTGTCAAACAAAAAGCTGAAAGTCAGCACTTTAACTTCTGTCAGCGTTTCATTTTAAATGCAGTGCACAGGGAGTAAACAAACAAAAACATTTCTACTGCAGCAATTTAACATTTAAAACTTGCTCTCTCATTCGATGGTTCATCATCAGCCAAATTATTGTCCAATTAATCTCTATAAAAGGACCAAAATCAAATACTGTCCGAAAATGTATTTGGCCTTAAGTCAATACTGTGCATCACACGCGTTTATAAAAAATGCAAGTGAAAACTTACACATTTCGCCTCAGGTGTTCTTCTTCTTAAACAGAAATGCGAAGTGATTAATAAGAAATGTTTACTCTAAATCAGAACCCAAGGCTTTCTGAGAACTTCTATATTTATCACTCTAATCCACATTTATTAGGCAACATGCCCAGTTGATAATGTCTGCTAATGAAAATGTGTGCCATCAGGGTTACTCAGCATTTAGTATCTTCCTTTTTTTTTTTTTTGCAGGTCACATCCCATCATCACTCGGGGTAATCCTCCGAACCACGGACAAGATTGTGTGGGCAAATGAGTTTGAGCGTAAGTTGCTGGAAAATCACTCTAACCTATTTAGCGAAAGTAGCTTTTCTTTTCCTGATGCATTCTGTCTCTCCCACAGCCATTGAACTGACCTGTTTAATAGAGTCCATCTCAACAAACAACCCGAGGATTGAGTGGAAAAAGATTAAGAACGGTGTCCCCAGTTATGTGTACTTTCAAAACAAGATAGCAGGTAAACCGCTTGCAATCTCTCTCTTTTTAAAAAGCCCATCATCCAGTGGGCTGCAGCATTTCAAAGTAGTGTCTCAGGACTCAGAGCTTAGCTGAATGAATGCTACCTTTAAAGAACTTGGCATTGAATTCTGTTTTTCTGAACTGTGAAGTCACGCTGTGTATGTGAATGAGCAATTGTAAAGTGCTTTTTTCCTCTCTTAAAAGGGGACTTGGAGCACAGAGCTCAGCTCAGAGAGCCAGCCAACATCCTGATCTTCAACTCCACCCGGTCAGACACGGCAGAGTACCGCTGCGAGGTGGCCGCCATCGATGATCAAAGAGACTTTGATGAGATACTTATTAGTCTCGCAGTAAGAGGTATGGCACTCGGGTATCACTGACTGGTCCACGACTGAAGACTTACAGCACATCTACATTTACATTCTTGTGGGTTAATAGATTAAAAAAAAATTACAGTTTCTATTCATTCATTCATTCACCTTTATTTGACCAGGCAGGTCACTGAGAACAAATTCTTATTTACAATGGCGGCCTGACAAGCGACAAGGGCCACTTGAGGGAAGGGGAGGTGGGCTTGGGAGTAAAACACAGTAAGGATCGTAAAGACACAACAACAACAACAACAGTAACAACAATAACAAATAACAAAATATATATATATACACACACACACACACACACACACATATATATAAAATTACAACAATATCACAGACAGACAAACAGCAGTCAACAAAAGAAATATGGAGAAAAAATGGTGAGGTGGTATTACATGGTAGAAAAACAGTTGCAGGAGTCAGTGAGAATGTCTGAGAGAGCAGCTTTGAAGGCAGGGATGGAGATGAGTATATTAAAGGATTATTAATTTCTCTTATATTTATTTAAGGGATAGTTTAACTGATTACCCACTTCCCTGCCAAGACTGAGATGAGAAACTCAACACCAGTCTAAAAATACAAAACTACAGCCAGCAGCTGATTAGCTTAGCTGCGCATAAAGGCTGGAAACAGGTAAAAACAGTTAGCCTAACTGTCTCCAAAGCTAACAAAACCTGCCTACCAGCAAATCTAAAGCTTACCAGTTAACACAGTACATCTAATTTCTTTATTATGTGCCAAAACTGAAAAGTTAAAATATAAATCTGCTGCTGTACAAGAAGTTATGTGCCAGGCTAATTGTGGGCCGAGTGCAGTGACTTCCTTGAGTCTTGTTGTCACGGCGAGACTGGTGGCAACTTCATGAGGATGGATGTCTAGTAGAGTTTAGGATTCAATATAAAACCATAGTTATTAGCTTTCAAACTCATGCCTGCACTCCATGAGACGTTCAGGGGCTGCACTTTGAACAACCGTCCAATAGATTAATGAATGGGAAATAAATAGCTGCAGTTCGACTGATGTGTTTCTTTGTCTGTGTGCAGTGAAACCTGTTGTACCACGGTGCAGCGTGCCAGAGGCAGTCACAGTTGGAACATCAACGGAGCTGCGATGTCTGGAGAACGAGGGCTTCCCAGCTTCTCAGTACCGCTGGTTCCACAACAACGAGGAGCTTCCTCAGGACCCCAAAATCAGCCCCAAGTTGGTCAACTCTTCCTACAGCATCAACCCTGACACTGGAGGCCTGGTAAGAAAGAGTGCACACTTTAAGGAGCCTTGAATGCTATTGGTACATTTATTACTTGTTTATTTTAGTTTTCATTGCCAGCACAAACTGCACAAACATCAATAAAAGCAAGGTAACAAGCAATAATTGTCATTACTACTACTATTTATCTCTCTTTATTAGAATCTGCTTCAGTAAAATGGGGAAGAAGTAGTTGACTGACTGTTCTATTTGTGTTTGTGACTCTTTAGCATCAAGGATACTCAATTACAGCTTATCTAATGTAAATGTGAACAGCTTAATCTGAATAAAACCTTAAACCGTCGTATGACTAATAGCAGGATTAATCTGTGCGTGTAAAGATAGCCAGAGAGGAAGCTAAACCTAGAACTGGCATATGAAAGAAGGATAATGTCGCATTCAAAGCCACGGTGATGTGTTTATGGTCTACTTCAAAGACAAAATAACAATGTTACTAAAGATATTTCCATATATTAAAATGTTACAGACAATCAGTCTTTAGAGAGTGTCATAAGAAGTTATCCACAGCCAAACACCCTTCAGCATATTGTTGACAATGCAGCTGTCATGTCACTGAAAGATCTCTAAAAATGTCTCCTCAGAAATTTCGAAGAGTGAGGAAGGAGGACGCAGGGGAGTACTACTGCCAGGCGAAGAATGATGCCGGACACGCAAAGTGCCCTTCACAAATGATGGAAGTCTGTGAGTGTCTAAATGTCTGAGTCAATATTTTCTGTCCATCACAAAATATCTGAGTTTTATCAACAGTTGTAAAGCTGTATTACTTAATACGATTAGCTACTGAAAGAGGTTTTATTTAAAAATGTTATGGAATCTAGATTCAGGATATTAGGATTTCAGTTTGCTCGGTTTCTTTAAAAGCTACCTGCATTGGCACAACAGTTAAAGTATAAGATTCACAGATGATAGCAACAATTTATTTTATTTTCAGAGGATTTTCATTCAAGTAGTTGACTGACACAGATGAGCACATGGCTACAAGGCAAATGAAAACAGTAAATCAGTTAAGAATGGTATTTTAATAAATCTTAAAATAATTAAAGCACTCATTTACTATAAATCAAAGAAACAGCAGCTCAGTCCTTAATACAAATATAGAGATGCAATATATTTATTTACATTTTTTAAATAAATGTATACATAAATAAGTAATAAATAATTGATGATTAATGTGTGATCAACTAAATGAAAGTTGATATGGCTGATAAGTATAATTATTCTTATTAAACAAATTATAATTAAATAGGACATAAATGTATATCATGAATTATATTCTAAACATTCCTTTCCTTTATTCTTCCTTATCTATTCTTCTTGTCTATTTTTACTGTAAAATAGTCAACTTTTCATGTCAGAAAAACAGAAACCCTTTTTCAGCTTTGCGAGGGGCATTTTGTGGCGTCTTCTCTTCTTTTTTTTTTTTTTTCCATCACAAACCACTGCACACACAAACATTGCATGGTAGGTAAAAAATGCTAAAGAAAATCTAGTTGTAGTCTTGTAAATAGTGACCCTGCAAGATTCACAGTCTTTGTAGAATCTCAGTCTGAGACTAGGCTGGGGCTAAAAACTCTAAACACTTGTCTTTAGATGTGAGCTGATAGTCTTGCAGGAGTCTTTCCAAATCTTTTCAAAGTCTTCTGGTGTATAGGTAGCATTACTCAAATAATGCATCTCGTGCACAGTCACTGGAGATGTCACATGCAGACTTGCATGCAGCAAACAGGAAGAGACTGAATCAAGGCTTCTTGTCATTTCAGGTGTGGCCTGATAGGTTGAGGCTAAGTCCCGCCCCCTAGAAAAGGGCAGGGGGGAGGATTTTCAAAACTGATATCAGCAGTAAATGTTTGATATCTTTACTTGATACCTGGCTGATCAGCTAAACTATTAATCAAGTGATGATTTTAGCATATCAATAAAAAGAAAAGGCCACAATACTCAAGCCACCTAACTGTGTAAAATTAAAATATATAATTTTATATTATGTCTGTGTCCTGTTGCAGATGACGTCGACATCCTCGGGATTTTCCTCAAATCGTTCGGTGCGGTGACTGTTTTCTTTTGTTTGGCTGCTTCCATTTGTCATTCCCTTAAACGTGGATGCTTCTCCAAAAAAGGTCACCATGAAAATAAGTGAGTATAAACTCAACTTTATTTAATTCAACACTACCTAGAAGATTTTGTATTTTATAATGTCTTTTTGATGTATTTATTTCAGCTACAACTGGCCAGCACAGAATGAAGGCGTTGAATATGGCGATGCAGATGAGGTAAAAACAATCTAGAGAATACACACAGTATTCATTGCATTTCTTAGTCTGAAAAAAATTAAATAAATTAAGGATCAGTTCTGCATAGTAATAATATAATTCTTGTTTTTCCACAGGGCCATTTTCGCCACAAGTCTTCATTCATCATTTGACAACTGAGACAAAGAACAAGATGGAACCAAGAAAAAAGCAAAAACTCTTGAGGTTAGCTTGCTACAATGATGGTAAAGTTTGAGGTGAAATATGGCACATTATTCTCTGATGCACATCTAAATCAAATTAACCAACTTGCCAAAGTAATTTTAATATCGTTTTGTGGCACTGTTACATGTTTTTTATAACGTGATAGCATTTTTTTTTCGTGTTCCATTTAAAACTTTACTTTTTTACTTCTTATTTCGTTTCATTTAACTAATTTGCTACCATGTTTTTATTATACAAGAACCATTTCAAAGCTGTGGAATTTGATATTTAGCCCACAGTGTCATCGCAAAAGATGCTGGAAGCTACATTCCTTCACTGTTTTACGGACAAATCCTCTTTTATAACTCTTAAACTTTTTACTGAGTACACTGAAATTGTTTTACAAAACTCCTTTACATTATCTTTGTTCATAAGATAAACATGTTCTTTGTTTGTTTGACGTGGGGAAGAGTTGAAACTTGTTTTTGTATATACTGTAGTTATACAGGCAATAAGCAGCAAACTATAAAAGGCTGATGAGCTCAGATTCAGAAGGCACAATTTATCAGCCTTTCTTATATTCACAGATGATAACAAGTATGTACGAGTAACCCGTGAGTTTGAATACCATATATCCCACTATGCTGCAGAGTCAATATGTACTATAAAGGTGGTGAAGTATGATTTTTAGAGTGCTGTTTCTGTGTATAAGTGACCTTCTGTGCTTTACTAATTATTTTGAGTATTGGACATATTGTCCAGTTTCGACTCAGTATTTAATGTACATAAATACATACTTTTTTTGATCATTTCATTTTCATACATGGCACTCCATACCTTATTGTAAATACTGCAATAAAACTGTTTGTTGGAAATAAATTTACAGTATTTACTGTTCAGTGTGTATCTGCAGTGTTGAGCCTGTCATTTCAAACATTAGTGTCAATGATTTGTGTAACAACTCAGGAACTGTTGTAAAATGTCCACTGTTCATTTGATATTATTGCTATTTGTTCTTGTTATTTTGTTACTATTAAATACGTTTGAACTGTAAATGTTGTGGAGACTCAAATGTTTCATGTGTATTGTCAGACTGATTCTGAGAAAGGACTAGAATATAATCATACAGCAGCAAGACACAATAAAAATGTGTGAGAATATGACAATTGACAAAAAAAACAACTTTTTTGTAGGCTACTGCAAAAGTACTTTGTCAACTATGTTTTTTTCCACAGTATCTGCAGCTTAAAGCATTATATTATTACCATGTGTCTTACTCAGTGCTAGAGAAAGTTTTCACACACTTGACTAAAAAATGAAGCAATACCTCAATGTAGAAATACCCCATTACAAGTATAGTGATCATAAGTGGAGCAAAAAGTACAATATATCCCTCTGAAATGTAGAGTGGAGTAGAAGAGAAATAGAGAAGCAGTTAAAGTTGTCACATTTAATAAACAAAAAAATGCTCATAAGTACATTTTTTATGTAATTTATATTTTATGTTTCTTCATACTTCTACTCTACTAGAGGGAACTATTGCATCATAATAGTTTTTTTGACAGCTATAATTACTTATTTAGATGTTACATATAAAATGAGCATATGGAATATACATTATACATTGAAACTAGCCAACAGTCCATAAAGATGTTACAATCAGCTCCACTTCAGCCAGGTGTAACAGTAAAGCTGTGGCTATTTTCCCGTTTAACACGTTAACTATGGCTGTAAATATTTTTTTAAAACTTGAATAAACATGCATTCCTTTTACCTTATTCGTAATGGAATATTTTTTATTTTTGTTGTGGAATTACTTCTACTTTAGTAAAGCAACTGAATATTTCATCCACCATTGTTTTCTAAAATTAAACTTAAACAGTAACCCATTTAGTTAAATATACTTGCTTATTTGATATTAAATTATCAGTAATTCTAATCCAATATTATAATATACATAATGACACAAGCCATTCTCCTATATAATGAGTGTTCTTACATTTGAATCCATAACATTTACTTGTAATGAAATAATTTTTATAATGTGGTCCTACTACCTCTACTACAGAACCTGGATAGTTTTTTACTTTTGCTTTCTAATAATTGCATTCAAGTAAAGTGGTCTATTTGGGTAAATAGTCTTTGGTAAAAAATAAGTTTAAATCTGCTCCACTTCAACCAGCAACATTTAAATTGCTTACATATTAAATCACCTGTAATTATAATCCAATATACATAATGACAGAGACCATTATACTTGATAATGTTGTTTTTTTGATGCTTCTGCTTCTACTACTTTTTCTTTCTAACAATTATACAGTCTACAGTACGGTAGACTTTTTGGGTAAATGCAATTAGTTAGTTTTCCTAATTTACGTACAAATTGAGAATAACTATGTCATATACAATATTGATGAATTACACCTCTGAAGTCAATGAGATTTTGGTTCAAATTTGTCAACTTCCCATGTATTAATTTCTGTCTCTGTTCAGCATCTTTCAGTCTGTCCTTACATCACTTGCGTGGCTCCATTTTCTCGACAAAAACTTGGCTATCAGTAAGATTTATCTTCTTTCTTTAATTAAGTATTAGTTTAGTATAAAGCTGCCAGGAACCCAAAATACAAACATAAGACACAAGTTTCTATGGAAATGTACCAATTTGTTTTACTATTTATAAACACAAAAACAGCATAAAAATAACAAATAATAAAACTATAAAACATTCTTTTTGCATGTAAATTGTAATTCATTGTAGAAAGGAAAATTCCAATTTTAAAAATGGTCTAGAAAAATAAATGTCACACTGTGTGAAAGCCCCTATGATTGCACTTTTAACTAGCTTTCTCAGCTTGTCTACATATGATATATAAATAAAGTTATTACTGTAAATAAAACATGCGAAATAGATGGACTCCAGAGGGTTAATGTACTGATTTAAAATAAAAGTAATCTCACTTCCGGTTTGGATCTCCAGACCAGAGGGTTTCTGGGTTTTATTATGAAAAACTCCACCCGGAAGCAGATGCCCAGTGCAGGTGGCGTACATCCTGATCATTTGACAACAGTCACCGTCTTTTCGTACAGAAAACAAACATGTAATATATATTCACACAGCGAGAATTGCGTTCATTACGGAGCAGACAGGTTTGTGGCCGGCGTTGACTGTTTATTGGAGACATTAAGGTCAACAGAAGAAGAAAAAGAAGCGGCTAATTTGCTGA